>NC_081331.1:9636637-10236637 GCF_022539665.2 Daphnia carinata
ACCCAGGCCGAAAAGAGCGTGGAGTATATGGGATGCTGTTGATTTTGGACCGGCATGTCCCCAACCAGTTCAATTTGTTGGTGCTTCTAAAGGTGTTCGCTACATGAATGAAGATTGCCTTTATCTGAATGTTTACACACCAACGGTAAGTGTGTCGATTAAAACAGAACGATTATTTTCAATGTGAATATTGAAACGACGATTTTCGAATTTAATTTAGACCGGTGCTGTGCCAGAAAAATATCCAGTTGTCTTTTATATCCATGGTGGGGATTTCGAACGTGGAGCTTCTAATATTTTTCCGGGCCACATGCTGGCAGCTGTTGGCGACGTTGTTGTTGTAACAGTTAACTATCGTTTGGGAGCCTTGGGTACGTTTATCACGTAGACGCAATGATGCATATCCATGTTTATTGACCATTTAATATGCACTTAAAAGGATTCCTGAGTACTGCTAACGAATATTCACCTGGTAACTATGGAATGTTGGATCTCACTATGGCACTCCAGTGGGTGTATGACAACATTTATGCGTTCAACGGCAATAAGGATTTGATAACCGTATATGGACCAGGTACGATTGCCCTCATTTTTTTTCCTAAAATTTAATTTTTAATGTTTATTTTGTGTTAGGCGCTGGTGCTGCTGCCGCAGGCCTACTTGCAATAACGCCCGGTAGTAGCCATATGGTGCGCCAAGTTTTTGGCCAAGTAAGTTACGAAAGTGTGTTGCTCTACTGTGTTACATCAAAATATAAAGCATTGTACCATCGTAGAGCGGATCTCCGTTAGCTGATTGGGCTGCAGTGCAAGATCTCTTACGGATGCAAAATACTAGCCGTGTTTACGGCGAACGTTTAGGTTGTGTTGTGGACAAGTCTCATAAACTTGTCGAATGCTTGCGATCTCGGAGCTTTGAGGAGTTGGGCAACGTCCGTCTAACTGTAAGAAGTTAACTTGTTAGTCTAAACATGTACTTTGTACATCATGTTTTCCTTGTTTTTAACGCAATAGCCAGATGTTGGTACTTGGCCCTGGAGTCCGGTTGTAGATCGAGAAATTCGTAAACCAGCCAATAATTGGTACGAAGGATGGGAATCAAAAGACTGGACTTTTCTTCCTGATATTCCCGAGGAATTAATCAGAATGCGGAGATTTAACCCTAACATACGCTACCTTTCAGGAGTAACTGCAGATGAGGCAGCTTACGTTGTTTGTAAGTTCATCTTTCATTCAACATAACCTGTGCGTACTAATGCAACTTTGTACTTTTATTTTTCTTATCAGATAACAACAAAAGCCTCTTGCCGAACTTTGAAATTACTGAACAGTTTTTCGACATGAAAATTCGTGAATATATCCATCGTTACAACTATACGTACAATCCGGATGGAATCTACAGAGCCATTAAATATATGTACACTTACTGGCCTGATCCTAAAAACACAACACACATTAGAGAACAGTACATAAACGTAAGGCGCCTTTATCGTTTGGTTACATTACTTCAACCTTGTTTTTAATTTAATTTTCTCAAATGTAGTTTATGTCTGATGCGCTCTACAAATCTCCGAGTGACAGTATGATCAAGATGATGGTAGATAATAGTGTGCCAACGTATTCGTACGTTTTAAATACCTCCATTAACGCACTAAACTATCCATTCTGGTCAAGAGTCCCGCACAACATCGAATATTTCTTTCTAACGGGTGCGCCGTTTATGGATCCAGGTAACTATCAAGTGTTTCTGAAACCTGTAGATATTTTACTATAACAGAACATGTTACTTCCTTTATAGACTTCTTTCCTGAAGATCTCAGAGTAGAGCGTAAACAATGGAATGAAGATGATCGTCGCATGTCTGAATTTTTCATGAAAGCGTTGTCTAATTTCGCTCGTTATGGGTAATTTACATCTTTTTATAAAGTTGCGTTCGCTTGTTGATGTAAATTTGTTAACTTTCTTTATGGAATGTACAGGAGACCAACTCCTGTTGCAATTTATAATATTAACTGGCCCGAGATGCGTCATGGTTGGCTACAGTATTTGAACCTAAACAGAACGGATAATTCAACTCTGGAGTTTAATTACCGCCAGCAGGAATGCGCCTTTTGGTCGGAATATATGCCTTCCGTTGTCGGCGTTCTCCTGCCTACCTACCGACCATTCACTGAGGTGATTTGTACTACCACAAATTTCTTCAAATAATCAATATAATACAACTGCCTTCTTTTTTTTTCTTTTTAGTATTGGTGGGAACCTAACACGCCTATCTCAGTTGCATTTTGGTCTGTGGCCGGTGTGTGCATTATTCTTTTGATAGTTGCCATTCTCTGCTGCTGCCTGTGGCGTGGAGCTAAAAAGTGAAATAATCTCCCAAGTTTTAAAAATGATTGCAGATTCTTATATTATTTTTTCTTTTTCTTTGCAGAGCAAATGACAAATTGCTTGCTGAAAACTATTTGGGAGATATGGTCTTAACGGAGAATATGCATACTGAATCTAAAGACTTCAATGGGGAGTTTCGATCTGACAAGCAAAAGCTGGATCTCCCCTCAACTTTAGTTTAAGATAGATCGCTTGTTTACTACTTTAAGAGCCTAGTTTTTATTGTTTTTTCATTCTTCTCTACCTCTGAAGTGTTACTTTTTTATACAAAATACGAACAAGGACCAAATTTTTAAGTGAAACATAGTTAATGAATTAAACGGGATTATTATTCCGATAGAAAACAGCTGATTAGCGAAGCGAAATCACTGCCCTGATTCACACATACAACGCCATTCAACGCCATCCGTGAAATGCGATTTATAGTAACTTGTTGTCCCATTAAACGAAATCTGATTTCTGCGTAAATGAAAACTTGTGGAATATTTTTGCTGACAAAATGACCTGGGTTGATCGGAAATATAAGTTGAGTTTTAGCAAATGAATTTTGCCAAGGATCAGCCTATCACGTGCACGTGCATACGTGGGTTTCACTACATAAATAAATGCTCATTGCGGCCGAGCTGACATTAAAATGCTGTGATTATTGAGTTCTATAGAACCTAAAGTGCACACATGCACACATTCATACTATCCCAAAATTCGTTGCGTTTTAAGTACTCTTAAAATCAATATCTCCTGGGGAGGTTATCTGAGCGGCAAACTTTCCACCAGGGAAATTGCTTGAACGTAGATTCCTGGTTTTAGGGAGAAAAAGCGACCGAAGTTTTGCTTAAACGAGCTCTATCAAATACGAATGTAAATTTTAACTTGTTGAAAAAATGACATCAAATTTTTTCAAAATGTGTTTCTGGCATATTTCTGTGGACATTCTTGGACAATTTTTGGCGGCGATCCATGGGTCACCCTGAGATTACCCGGTTTTAACAAACCGGGGCCGAGCCCTGTTATGTATACTTGGTAGCAATCGGACCCGATTGGCTGTAATCAGGGTCCCTGCTCCGCCCTGGCCTGTCCGCCTGTGTCTGTCTTCTTTCTCTCTTCTTTCTCTCAAAGTTGGTAGTTGTTCGAGAAATGTGGCAACCTCTGTGAATCAGCGGTTTAAAAGCTAGCTTGGAGCCCGTGACGTAGGGATTTTTCTTGTGTGGCTTGCCAGTGTTGAGGAAATTTTCCTTGTCTATCGCCGTGACGAGGGGTAAATTCATTCGACGGTTTCAACTCACACCAGTAGCAGGTGAACACGTCGAGGTCTCATCGTATTAGATAGATTTGTAACCAAACAAAAGCTGTTATTTTCTTAAAAAGAAAAGTAACGATAATTCGTCGTCATCATGGCAGAGTCAAAAGGGTAAAATATTTTTTTTTTGCTTTCGTCGTAAATGGTGGAAACGTTTCATTTGGCTATAGACCATTCGAAATCTAGAATCTTCTTTGTGATTTGATTATCATGGATGTAGCAATGTCATTGTACTTAGTAATGGCACTGAAATGTAGTATTACATTATTTTTTTATTGTAGTGTATGGTTGACCCAGCTGTCTACTGTTTTCACATGTGGAACTAGTACACTGCTCTGCATCATATAAACAGTGTTTCATGAATTTGGGTGTAGATTTTAAAAATAAATGTTATTTTATTACAGGAATGAAGACTTGGCGACAGCAATTTTGAAGAACAAAGTAAAACCAAATCGACTTTTGGTTGAAGAGGCTGTGAATGATGACAACTCTGTTGTTGCTATGTCCCAGGTAGGATTCATTTTGGTTCTGTTAAGAAAACAAATTTTTAACCACTTGATTCCCAATTCCAATTGAAGGAAAAAATGGATGAGCTTCAACTCTTCAAAGGAGACACAGTTCTACTGAAGGGCAAGAAAAGGAAGGAGACTGTATGCATTGTTCTGTCAGATGACACTGTCTCAAATGAAAAAATCAGGATGAACCGTGTAGTCAGAAACAATCTGCGAGTCAGGCTGGGTGATGTTGTGTCAGTGTCTCCATGCCCTGATGTTAAATATGGTAAAAGGATCCATGTGCTTCCTATTGATGACACAGTGGAGGGTCTTACTGGAAGCCTCTTTGATGTGTACTTGAAACCATACTTTTTGGAGGCATATCGCCCTATTCACAAAGGAGACATTTTCATCGTTCGTGGAGGCATGCGTGCTGTCGAGTTTAAAGGTAAGTTGACACATCTATTTTCCTTGAATTATATCTGACGTCGTTCTCTACCATTTCGTAGTCGTTGAAACCGACCCTGTTCCATACTGCATCGTAGCTCCGGATACAGTTATACATTGCGAGGGCGAACCAATCAAACGAGAGGTATAGTTTTTAATATTTGTGTTGTGTTGAAATAGTAAAATACGACCTGTTCTTCACAGGAAGAAGAAGAGGCTTTGAATGCCGTGGGATACGACGATATTGGAGGTGTTCGCAAACAATTGGCTCTCATTAAGGAGATGGTTGAGTTGCCTCTGCGTCATCCTCAGCTATTCAAAGCAATTGGTGTGAAGCCACCCCGTGGTATTCTGCTCTACGGACCTCCCGGTACCGGCAAAACTCTCATCGCTCGTGCAGTGGCCAACGAAACTGGCGCTTTCTTTTACTTGATTAACGGTATGGATTTCCCATTACCCTATTAGGTTCAATTATATGGATTTATGGTTTTAGGTCCTGAGATTATGAGCAAGTTGGCTGGTGAATCAGAAAGTAATTTGCGCAAAGCGTTCGAAGAAGCCGAGAAAAACTCACCAGCGATTATCTTTATCGACGAATTGGATGCTATCGCACCCAAGCGTGAAAAGGTAAACAGCCCCTTCCGTCCTTCTGCCACTCCCCGATTGATTGGTAGTTTTGCAAGAATTACTAACGCATTGTCCTTATTATAGACCCACGGTGAAGTCGAGCGCCGTATCGTCTCACAGCTGTTGACACTTATGGATGGTTTGAAGCAGCGATCTCACGTTATTGTCATGGCGGCTACTAATCGTCCGAATTCGATTGATGCTGCGCTTCGTCGGTTTGGCCGATTTGATCGTGAAGTTGACATTGGCATTCCGGATGCGACTGGGCGGCTTGAAGTTCTGCGCATTCACACTAAAAATATGAAACTAGCTGATGATGTGGATCTAGAACAAGTTGCTGCCGAGACCCACGGCCATGTCGGTGCTGACATTGCCGCCCTTTGCTCAGAAGCCGCTCTCCAACAAATCCGTGAAAAAATGGATCTGATTGACTTGGAAGAAGATCAAATTGACGCCGAAGTCCTTAATTCTCTAGCCGTCACGATGGAGAACTTCCGGGTCAGATAGCGTGATGTGTTTAATTATAAGTAGCCAAACTTATTTAAGTTTTCCTTCTCTCTGTGCAGTTTGCCATGGGCAAATCTACGCCAAGTGCCTTGCGAGAGACCATCGTCGAAGTTCCCAATGTATCTTGGGAGGATATCGGTGGATTGGAAGGTGTCAAACGGGAACTCCAAGAATTGGTCCAGTACCCAGTCGAGCATCCGGAGAAATTCCTCAAGTTTGGCATGACGCCGTCTCGTGGTGTTCTATTTTATGGCCCCCCCGGTTGTGGTAAAACTTTGCTCGCCAAGGCTATTGCAAACGAGTGCCAGGCCAACTTCATTTCGATCAAAGGTATCGCCGTAGAATATTTCATTATCTGGTTGTATTTTAAAATATTTGTTATTTTGTATGCAGGCCCCGAGCTGTTGACTATGTGGTTTGGTGAGTCTGAAGCCAATGTGCGCGATGTTTTCGACAAAGCACGCGCTGCTGCTCCTTGTGTGTTGTTCTTCGATGAACTCGACTCGATCGCCAAGGCGCGTGGTGGAAGTTCAGGTGATGCTGGTGGAGCTGCTGATCGTGTGATCAATCAAGTCTTGACTGAGATGGACGGCATGGGTGCTAAGAAGAATGTTTTCATCATCGGAGCTACGAATCGTCCTGGTAATTAGAATTTGTTGTAGTTTCCATTGGGAGGCACCGGCTTGTTGCGATGCTTCCTATTTCAAATCAGTTTTATTGCAAATTCTCAATTATTAATTTTTTCTTGAAACGTAGATATCATTGATCCTGCCGTTCTGCGTCCTGGCCGTTTGGACCAACTGATTTACATCCCTCTACCCGACGAGAAATCACGAGAGGCTATTTTGAAGTCAAATCTACGAAAATCTCCTCTTGCTCCGGTACGTCGTACATGTTGAATCGGCGAACGCAACTAATTCGATCTGAATATTATATTTATACGTAGGATGTGGATTTGGTTTACTTGGCCAAAGTAACGCATGGTTTCTCTGGTGCCGATTTGACTGAAATTTGTCAACGCGCTTGCAAGTTGGCTATCCGACAGTCAATTGAAGCTGAAATCAGACGGGAGAAGGAACGTGTCGCTAACCCTGATATGGATATGGAAATGGAAGAAGAGGATCCCGTTCCAGAAATTTCTCGCACTCACTTTGAAGAAGCCATGAAGTTCGCTCGCAGATCCGTTTCTGACAACGATATCCGCAAATACGAGATGTTCTCACAGACTTTGCAACAATCGCGTGGATTTGGTACCAACTTCAGGTAGAATGTATTTAATTATCAGGGTTCGCAAAGGAAGTCACTAAAAGCGGTATTTTTCAGGTTCCCGAATGCTCCGGCTGCGGGTGGCAGTCAACCCAGCGGAGGAACTGGTGGAAATTTCCAGGATGACGCCGATGACGATCTTTATAGTTAAGAAAAGCTTTAGGCTGAGTTTGCCAGAAACAGTGGGTGAGCGGGAAAACAGTCTGTTGGATCTTAACATCTACGCAAATCTTTGCCCCACCTTGTTTTTCCGTACGTTTAACTTCTTCGTTCAGTCGATTACTTGAAATCGAATAAATTTGTTTTGATCGAGTCACGCGGTGGTTTGGTATAAAAATTTCCATTTTTTTTTTTTACATCGAATTTTGCCAACGTTCATTCGTCTGTCATGCAAAACCTCAATATAATTCATTCGATTCTTGAACGTTTGAGTTTATTCGATAGCGTTGTTTTCTGTATTGACATTATCTACTGCAATTTCATCAGAAACGTACATTGAACTCGTAAGATAATAATTTAATGTCAGACTAATCTCTTGAGGGTTAAAATGCTGGTATGGCACCATCCCTTGCGTGTGCTATAAGGAAAATGATGGTAATTGCATTTTTTTTTACAATGAACACGTTGACGGTTTTAGTTCGTCGATTGAATGAAATGGAATTGTATAAATATGAGATTTTTTAAGGTAATATTTATCCATTAGCATTAAAGACTGGGTTTCGGTTTGATACTATGAATCAGTGTTTGAATATTCAAAACATCCGAGGTCTAACAAAAGCAGACGACTTAAGATAGTCGTCGTTTTTCGCGACTGTCGATAGACCCGGGTGGTTTGCATAATTACCGGTGCTTGTTATTCTCTTGCTTTGCTTTTATCCTGTGGAAATTTCGTAAATAATTATTCATAGATATTTTAATAAAGAGTGTATGTACCTACTGGGCACCAAAATCCCGAATTGCGACCCATGAGACATCGTAACCAATACCGGGTCAAATTTTCAGGGTGCTTACCTACTTCATTAGACTGATTTAATATTAGTACTTTAGACTGATTCGACAAAAATTGAGATGAAACCGAATCCTCGTCTATCAAGGGCTCTGAGAGCTTTCACAAACCTCAGTTCCCCCATTTGTGGGAAGTTGACTGACACGTCATCCCATTATTTAAGTGAACTTAGGATAAAACAGCAAGAGCAAGACAACAAGTAAGTTTTATAGTTGCTTTTACATTACATATATTTTTAGGTAGAAATTGAATTATTTTTATTTTTATATAGGATCACATGGACAAAATTAGCTAGGGAATTGGAAAAATCAGGGAAAAGTTCAACAGAAATTAGAGCATTACTGAGTCCTCTTCGACAGGTGGCCCAAAAAATAATGGGTGATGAGTGTGGAACAAAGGTGATAGAGGACTGTGCAATCAGCCTCATATTTTTCTTCTTTGAGATGGAAAATGTCACCCCGAAAAGCTTGTCCTCTTTTGGTTTTGGAGTAATTGACCTTTCACTTGGAAAGGAGACACTCAAAGTACTATTTAAAATCTTATTCTTTTCCACATCTTTGTATTAAAATATTTTTTTTTTTCAACAGATTGTTAGAAATTTAATAAGCAAGTTACCAGAAACTGTGCTGAAGTACTTGAAAAGTGAAAGCTCTGAAGAACCTGTAACAGAATTTGGTAAAGATGTAAAAGTTTATCCAATAGACGAGCTCTCCGAAAATGGTGTAGACGTGCTTATGGACTGGGGCAATGCTGCTAGCAATTTTGATGGACTTACAAAAAAAGATATTAGTTTCAAATGGGAAGATTCGAAAACAAACGACAGCAGAATATTTGAGGTATATTTACCACAGTTTACCGTCTTAAATTTATATTTCTTTAAGTCTTTGTTGTGTGATAGCGAAAAGTGCATGGTCGTGGTTGGCTTGAACAACAGCTAGCTCTTTCTGGTGGCAATTCCCTTAATATTCCAATAACCGATCTCGTGGATTCTATAATGAGCGTTATATGTTCTAATAAGTCGGACGACGAATTACAAACGGAGGTATGTGTCCGTGATTTTGTTTGTTTCACGTAAAAGCGATAGTTGATACCATGTTTTGACATTAGTTCTTTGATCTACTGGGATTCGATCGATTTGAGTTAATACAAGACCTCCTAGAAAACAGAAAGGAAATGAAAAAGGCAGAAAAGTCAATTACCACCCAAGGTAACTATTATGACTCAGTCTCCAAATACGACATTAACAAATTTTTTTGCAGTTGCCATAGCTTCGTCGAAAGTAAAACCTTATTCTGCGGGCCCCGTCATCAGTGGGCAAGTGCTTGTTCAATCGGCACAGGAAAAAGATTTGATGAAACAGATACGAAAAGAAGAAAAGCGGTATCAGAAACTGCGACAAGGGTATGAAAATGACGTAGAAGAAGCGGCTTCCATGAAAATGTTCCAGTAAGCTCAGCTTGGATATCTGATCTATAGTTACGTTGCGTTTTTAATGATACAACAATTTTTTCTATGCAGAGAACAACAACTAGTGGTAGCTTCCACACTCCCCATAATGAAACATTCCGCTAGTAGAACAGTCAAATATCCTAACGTTTATGATTCAATAGCCGAGGCAAAGCAGTCTTCTGGTACTTCATTTGAATTTTTAATATTTCAATCAAAGTGGTATTTCATATAACCTTTTCTGCAGCCTTTGTTGGTGGCAAGAAAATGGCCTTACCAGAATCTGCGACACGCACTAACACTGCGAGATATGAAGAAATCAATATTCCTCTTACAGAACCAGCTCCGACAGAAGTAGGCAACACGTTAATCCCCATTGCTTCATTGGATGACATCAGCCGAAAAGCGTTTGCCAATTGCAAAAACCTCAACAAGATTCAGAGTGTGGTGTTTGACACTGCTTACCGAACTAACGAGAACATGTTAGTGTGCGCTCCGACGGGTGCCGGTAAAACAAATATTGCCATGTTGACCATTTTGCAAATTATCAAGCAGTACATCAACAACGGGGTCCTTGAGAGAAAAGATCAGTTTAAGGTAAAAGCATCTCTTCGCAATCAACCATATACCCGATATTCCTAAAATAATTATTCTCGTTGACAGATAGTTTATGTGGCACCAATGAAAGCTCTGGCAGCTGAAATGGCAGAGAATTTCGGAAAACGTTTGGCTCCATTAGGTCTAGTAGTGCGTGAGTTGACGGGCGACATGCAGTTGACCAAGGCCGAAATCATGGCCACTCAAATGCTCATCACCACGCCCGAGAAGTGGGACGTGATTACAAGGAAAAGCACGGGTATGTTAAGGAACAGTGTTTTTCCCTCTTTCATTTCCTTTATGATCAATTTTGTGGTAACTTTCATTTTATTGGTCGCAGGAGACATTGCTCTGACGCAGCTAGTAAAATTGCTCATCATCGACGAAGTTCACTTGCTCCATGGTGATCGTGGTCCTGTAGTCGAAGCTCTTGTAGCTCGTACATTGCGGCAAGTCGAATCTTCCCAAATGATGATTCGCATCCTCGGCCTTTCAGCCACACTGCCCAATTACATCGACGTAGCTCATTTTCTGCGTGTCAATCCCTACAAAGGCCTCTTTTACTTTGATTCCCGCTTCCGTCCAGTGCCTTTATCTCAAACGTTCATCGGCATCAAAGAGGTCAATCCCATGCGGCAGATGCAACAAATGGATTTCGTTTGTTACGAAAAGGTCGCCGCCATGGTACAACAAGGTCATCAAGTAATGGTGTTCGTGCATGCCCGTAACGCCACCCTCAAGACAGCACAGGTATAGTGCCTGCTTAGCATTACCCAATTCACAAATTCACAATGCGAGATTTAATTTGTATTTCAGACTTTACGAATGCAAGCGCAGGAGAAAAACCAATTACACTTGTTTCAGCCGGAGGACAATAGCGGTTTTAATACAGCCATGAAGAATGCGGGAAAATCAAGGAATAGACATTTGGTCGACTTGTTGAAAGACGGGTCAGTCGAATGAAATAATATTCCATCGTTTCTATTTCCCTAACATTTCGATTTGCCAATAGATTTGCCATTCACCACGCCGGAATGTTGCGAAGCGATCGAAACCTTGTGGAGAAAATGTTTGCTGACGGAATGGCGCGTGTCTTGGTCTGTACTGCTACTTTGGCTTGGGGTGTTAACTTGCCCGCCCATGCAGTCATCATTAAAGGAACCGAGATTTACGACGCCAAGCACGGAGCCTTTGTCGATATTGGCATCTTGGATGTGCTTCAGATTTTTGGTCGTGCTGGTCGTCCCCAATTCGACAAATCTGGTCACGGAACCATTATCACTTCGCACGAAAAGTTAGCGCACTACCTCTCTTTGCTGACGTGTCAGTACCCCATTGAGAGTAGCTTTGAAAAAAATATGACGGACAACTTGAACGCCGAGATTACGCTTGGAACAGTCGCCAACGTGGACGAAGCCGTCCAGTGGCTCAGTTATACTTATCTCTTCATCCGCATGAGAAAGAATCCCATCGCTTACGGCATTAACCTGGAACAGATCTTTGATGATCCTCACTTGGGCGGGAAGCGCAGGGAATTGATCGTACTGGCTGCACGATCCTTGGATAAAGCCAGAATGATCCGTTTCGAGGAAAGGACTGGCCTGCTGCACGCAACCGATTTGGGTCGAACGGCCAGTCATTTCTACATCAAGTACGATACAGTCGAGATCTTCAACGAGCAAATGCATCCAGCTATGAATGATGCTGAAATATTTGCCCTCATATCCATGGCAACGGAATTCGACCAGCTTAAAGTCCGCGATGATGAATTAGATGAACTCGACGGCTACCTGCACACGTACTGCGAACTGCCCGTCAGTGGTGGAAGCGAGAACATTCACGGCAAAGTGAACATTTTGCTGCAGACGTACGTCTCAAGAGGTCCAGTCAACTCGTTCAGTTTGATCTCTGATCAGTCGTTTATCGTCCAAAATGCATCTCGTATTGCTCGCGCGCTCTTTGAAATTGTATTACGCAAGAACTGGCCTCTGATGTCTGGAAGGGTACTGCGTGTTTCCAAGTAAGGCATACTTTATTGTTTATTTTAATCCTCGTCATTAACACGATTCTTTTGCTTTATTTATTTTTAATCAGCATGATCGAACAACGAGTGTGGGACTCACAGCATCCGCTACGACAGTTTGCAACTCTTGGTCAAGACATTCTCATTAAGTTAGAAGATAAAAAATTATCACTGGAACGATTGCGCGAAATGGACAGTAAAGAAATTGGATTTATGATTCAAAATCAGCGGTCGGGACCGATCGTGAAAAGGAATGCTTCAGAATTCCCTTATTTAGAGGTGGATGCCACAGTACAACCTATCACGCGAACGGTATTACGTATCCGGCTTTGCATCCGTCCCGATTTCCGCTGGAACGATCGAATTCACAGTCTCTCGTCGGAGCCCTTTTGGATGTGGGTAGAAGACCCCGAAAACAATACGACATATCATTATGAATCCATCTCGCTGAGCAAGAGGCAAGTAACGCGGAAAGAAGAGCAAGTGATTGTCTTTACTATTCCGATCTTCGAGCCGTTGCCGTCGCAGTACTACATCCGCATTGTCAGCGACCGTTGGCTCCGTTGCGAAATCACGCATCCCATCTCGTTCCAGCAACTTATCCTGCCGGAACGTCATCCACCACACACGGCCTTACTGGATTTGAAACCGTTGCCCGTCACGGCGCTGAAAAACCCCGAATTTCAAAGCCTTTACTCGTTCCCTTACTTCAATCCAATTCAAACACAGTTATTCCACGTTTTGTATCACACTGACCATAACGTTTTGTTAGGCGCACCCACTGGTTCGGGAAAAACCATTGTGGCTGAAATTGCAATGTTCCGCGTCTTTCGGGAGCACCCTAAAAGCAAAGTGGTTTACATTGCCCCCATGAAAGCGCTGGTTCGCGAGCGAATGGATGATTGGCGAGAACGTTTAGGCCGTCGGCTGGGCAAGAACGTCGTGGAATTAACTGGAGACGTCACACCTGACGTCAGGGCCATAAGTCGGGCGGACGTCATTGTCACCACACCCGAAAAATGGGACGGTGTCAGCCGATCGTGGCAAACTCGTGATTATGTCCGTGCTGTTGCTCTCATCATCATCGATGAAATTCATTTGCTGGGCGAAGATCGTGGCCCAGTTCTTGAAGTTATCGTTTCCCGTACCAATTTCATCGCGTCGCACACGGGCCGTTCCCTTCGTCTGATTGGACTGTCGACTGCTGTGGCGAACGCTCGCGATTTGGGTGATTGGCTCAATATCGGCCAAGTTGGCCTCTTCAATTTCAGGCCTTCCGTCCGGCCCGTCCCTCTGGAAGTTCACATTTCCGGATTCCCCGGTAAACACTACTGTCCCCGCATGGCCACGATGAATAAGCCGACGTTCCAGGCGATCAAGCAACACTCTCCAGACAAACCGGTCCTGGTGTTCGTCTCATCTCGACGTCAGACACGTTTGACAGCCCTGGATCTGATCGGTTATCTGGCTGCCGAGGAGAGCCCTCGACAGTTTGTCCGTATGCCCGAACGAGACATGGAACAACTAACCCTGTCTATTCGAGATCCCAATCTCAAGTTGACTCTTTCTTTCGGTGTTGGAATCCACCACGCCGGATTGACAGAGAAGGACCGTCGCTTAGTGGAGGAATTGTTCGTCAACCAAAAAATCCAAGTCCTGATTGCCACCGCAACGTTAGCATGGGTAAGGACTATTTTGTTTTCATTCAAACGAACAAGTGTATTTATAGAAAAATTACCTTTTTAATGAATAGGGTGTCAACTTTCCTGCCCATCTTGTCGTCATCAAGGGCACCGAATACTACGATGGAAAGTCACGTCGCTACGTTGATATGCCCATCACTGATGGTAAAGTTAGCTTGTCCTTCATGTCTTTAAATGTTTGAAAGAAAACAGGTTTTTCTTATTTATAGTTTTGCAGATGATGGGACGAGCAGGACGACCACAGTACGATGATCATGGAGTTGCCTGTGTTTTGGTGCACGACATTAAAAAGGATTTTTACAAAAAGTTCTTGTACGAACCGTTTCCAGTTGAATCTAGTTTGTTGGACGTGCTCCCGGAACATCTAAATGCTGAAATAGTGGCTGGCACAATTTGTTCCAAACAAGAAGCTATTGACTATTTAACATGGACGTATTTCTTCAGACGATTGCTACAAAATCCGGCGTATTACGGTCTAGAACAGCTGGAACCCACCGATGTTAATCGGTATTTGACATCGTTGATTCAGCGTTCACTCTCGGTTCTCGAAGCTGCTTCATGTACCGAAATCGAAGAAGATGGTCGTGTAGCGCCCACTTCACTCGGCCGGATTGCTTCCTACTATTACCTGAGCTATCACACGTTGCAATTGTTCCGCGATCGGCTAAATCAAGATACGACGCTGGAAGATCTGTTGTCCATTTTGAGTGATGCGCACGAGTATAGCGAACTGCCCGTTCGCCACAACGAGGATTTGCTCAACGCCGACTTGGCCAAAAATTGCCTTTTGCCCGTCAATCCTTATTCGTTCGATTCGTCGCACACCAAAGCTCATTTGCTCTTCCAGGCGCATTTTTCGCGCATGAGTTTACCCTGTGCCGACTACGCCACCGATACCAAATCGGTGCTGGATCAGTCGATCCGTATCTTGCAAGCTATGATGGATGTAGCAGCTGAAGGAGGTTGGTTGGCCACCACATTGCGCATCCAGCAGCTCCTCCAAATGGTCATACAAGCTATATGGATCCACGACCCGGCCGTTTTGATACTTCCGCATTTTGACACGTTTATTTTGCCCGTCCTTCGAACCCGCCAAGAACAACTAATGCATTTGCCCGTCTTACAAAAAGCCGTTGCAGTGGACTTTGCAAAACTGTCTAATTTACTGAGCACGGATTTCAGCGCAGATCAGATACAGGAAGTGCGTCAAGTCATTTCTAATTTACCCGTCATTGACATTTCAATGTCCGTTGTATGGGGTACAACGTCAACGCCTCTATCCATCATCCCCAACTGCGGGCTACAAGAGGCCGAATGGATTGACGTACCCGCAGATCAAGAGTGCCTTCTCGATATCACTTTCACTCGTCAGAGCCTGTTTGAGACAGCCCCTGTTGTCACGGGAGGAGCTCGTCCTAAAAAATCTGTGCAATCTGTTGCTGTCGATAGTGGAGCCATGGGCAGCGGGACCAACCAAACGGGCCGCAGCCGATCTGTTTATGCTCCTAAATTTCCGAAATCGAAGGACGAAGGATGGTTTTTAACTCTTGGTTCGGTTGAGAAACAAGAATTGTTAGCACTGAAACGTGTGACTTTGCCAAGGATGAAATGCCCGCATCAATTGAGCTTCACGACTCCTCAAAAACTCGGCCGACTGATGTTGACATTTTATTTCATGTCAGACAGCTATGTCGGTCTGGACCAGCAATATACCGTCTACCTAAACGTTTGCAAAGCCAAACCCACCGAGTCCGATGAATACGAGGCAGATAACGATTTCTACGGCAACAAGATTGAACTGTGATTACTTTTTTTTTTCCCGACCGTCCCTAGGATGAATTACTCCCCTTTGTTATTTTTTGAAACTATGATGGCTGTTGTTGAAAATTCGTTTGCGAAAACGTTGTGCAAGAACCAATATTTTTTATATTGTTCATTTGCATAAACAGGGAATAAAGAAACGGTTGTAAGAAGAATTCCGAAAAATATATGGAATCTCGCTGATGATTTCGAGGTTGGAATTCGCTTATCCGAATTACTAGCAATAAGAAAACGCCGAGAGCGTTGGACGGAAGAAACAAAATTTTTAAAGAAAAAACTAGTCGTTGAACATAATTGACGGAACGAGAAAAACGTGTCGCGACTGCTTAAACGAAGTTCGCACGATTACGTACGAGACCGCATTTCAAGATCGTGACTGAAGTTGATGGTCAACAACCGACGTTGTTCAATGGGGGGCTGACGGTCAATAAAAACAACAATTTTGCATTTTTTTTTTCTCCCGCAAAGGAACTTCTTAAAAGGACGATTAGATACTCTTTTTTTTTTTATTTCTTTATTAGATTCATGGATCACTGTAATCCCGAGTGGACCGAAAATGCTGCAGGTACATCCGCGTGGAAACGAACGAACATCTCAACCTGGGGCCGCCATAGGTTGAGATAACAATCGCCTTACCCGAGCGCTTGTGCATTCCTTTAAGACAGCATCTACGATGGTTTGATAAATCAACTGTCAGCCCAATCGGTACAGCTGTCTGTTCATCCGGTTTGTATTATATTATGATTTCCTTGTTGTTGCTTTGGTTGTGTTTATAAAAGAAAAAACTCACAATTTTTTTTCTCAAAGATAAGGAAAAAAAAAAAATGTGATTGTAAAACTGGCCACTGAGTTACTAAAATGACACGAAGCTGTCTCTTCAATGGCCAAGGTTACGATCACTTACTATACCGGTATATAAAGTCTAATACGTGTGTCTGTTTGGAAGATAAAGATGTACATGTGGGTATCCCATAAACGCGTGGCGCTTTGGAGAAAATGTTTGCTACAAAAGACGGAAAAAAACTCGATATCCCTCATCCTCTGGCCCGTTCGCCTTGAGCGCTCCCGGGAGTGCCTTCAACATGCCGGTTTCGGTCATTTTTTTTTTTTTTCTCCGTCTCTTGTATTTAGCCAAGTTATCAACGGCCCGTGGCCGCATAACTTTTTTCCCAATGACTAACTGGCATCCTGTCGCCCTTTGCGTGGGGACCGTTGATCTTTTTTCGCACATGATTTGTTCATATCCGGGTGTGGTCAGAAAATGTTTCTCTTGTTTGTCACGTGCTCTGCTCGCCACCTAGCGAACTTGCAGATTTCATGATAATCACGTCTGAGGCGTTTGATCTTAATGACTCTGCATTCGTGTTGCTGAAATGGGTAAAAACTTCGGTAGAAAACTATTGGCCAGTGGAACGCACTCTGATAAGGTACGGCCTTCTTCATATAAAGAATTTCTTCATCGTTAAAGCATGACCATTCCTTCAACTTTAACAAGTGTCGATTGTGAATCAGTAGGAGAATACCCTGAAACCAATTTGACTGGTGGTTAAAGCACCACAATCTTCAAGGTCTCGCTGCGTGAGATTTATCAAGGTCGCCTATGCAGAGTGTGTTACACGTAGCAATATTCACACATCGCAGAATTGGTCATGATTTGTATCTTTTGTTCAATATCCGCATGTCCTCTTCATCATTAAATATTCTACGTTTTTTTAAATTTTATTTTCAGAGAGATGTTTCTATAGCTGCCGGATTGTCAGCCGGACAAAGAGGCTAAGAAGTTCCTTTTGCTGGTACAACATGCCGCGTCCATCACCCGTCTGCTGGAAGCTGCTGCAGCTTTACGTGGTGTCTCACCTGTGCCGCAGCTCTGACGCAGCTGTAAAACATGTGCTTCGCCCCGTGTTTCACCCAAGCATAAATTGAAGTCGCAGGCGTCTGGAACCGTCAGTCTCGGTTTAGTCGCGCTCCACAACCTTTACAGCAAGCACATAGCATTCCGCTTCATATCCAACCATGAAGATCTTTGTAAGTTTATTTACATCTCTTAGAGTAATTAACGGCTAAGAAACAACTTGGTACACTTAGGCGGGTGATTTAAACAAGCGACGTAATTGATATATTTTGAATTTTGGCCTCTTAATATCGTTGACATTTTGATTGATGTTCAGTGAATGACCGTACGACTGTTCGTGTAGATTCGGTTTGGCCGTGGGACCAAAATTTAATGCAAAGTGTGTAAGTCGTTACATTGGCGTTTTGCCAGTGGCAGGCCAGATTTTTCACGCGTGCCCGCTATCGCTAACCGGAGACACTTTTTAAGGGGGATAAAGATGCCGAAAGTGATGGCAATGAAAGGATCGAGATTGTAAAGAGCTTCTTTGAAAAAGAAGCATTCTTTAATTATTTTTAAATATGTAATTCTTGAGTGACAGCTTCATATTGCTTGTGAATGAATCTCCATCTTTCTTGATGCGTCAGATGATTTTTCTTGACACATCAGCGACGTACGAAACGTGGATCTAAGCGGAGCATTTGTCATATCCCAATTACGGCACCAATCATATGAAACGAAGCAATCCATTTTTTCGTTTTGTTTATACGAAAGTTGTAGTTGCATGTATTTAATTAGCGATTGATCTATTCACTGGTTGGTGCGTAGTTCGAAAAGGTTGAAAAGCTTAATTTGAATTTTGTGTAGGGGAATAAAAGGACTAGTGCATAAATGTCGTAGACACTGCATGGTACGTTAACGCGTTAATTCCGAAAAGAATCGAGGGTCATACAAGGAGAAGACAGGAGGAGATCTTGTTTTGGCTCTTCGCGATAATCGCCTCTGGGCTCGTGGAGGTCGATTGGGCGTGGATGGTGGTGGTTTGGGTTTTTGCAGTAGTGGAGTTGGCATTCCGCGCCCGGTGTCCATCCGCGCCCTCCTCGATGCTGCTGACCTTCATTTGTGGAATCTTCATCATCCTCGTCCAACGGCCGTTGCTGTTTGTTTTGGTTGTTTCATCTTTGGCTTTTGTCCTTTTTCGTTCCCTTGAACCTCAACTTACCCTCTGTCTAAGCAAAAGGGGGATACAATCGCAAAGCGAAAAGGGTTGACGTCAAGAAGGATATTTATGAAAAGGTAAACCCACCGTCACGAGCCAATGAATCTCCATGATTTTTTTATTTTACAAAGAAGAGAGAAAAACCTTTCTTGCTTTGCCACACGCGGCTCAAGGACACAGTGAAGCTCTTTTGTGTTTTCTTTTTTTTTTCTCTCTTGTTCTTTCAAATCAAAATCGAAATGAAAAAGATCACCTTTTTGGGAACAGGAGGCAGGTGAATAACCAGTTTTACAAAGTAACTCAATAGCTTCATTATTTCTTTCTCGTTTGGTTTTGCGGGACAAAGAAATCGAACTAAACAACACGGAACACATTTTTTTGTGCTGAAAGGTAGATGTTGAAAACTGATTTGATGTTCTATACTTGGTCGATTTCAGATTATGACGATTTTTCTGGCCGCCGCGTCAGCTGGACCCATTCCAAAAGCATACGATATCGATGCTGTGAGGGTGGGGCAACCTTATTACTTAACTTATCCGGCGGGCTATTTCAATGATCACTATCCCGGCCAGCAGCGGCAGCAGCTCGTGCCGCTACCTAGTGATATCATCGTAGGACAGCAGCCGGCCCCTACTTTTAGCGGTCCAGTCGCAGTCAGCGGGGAGCGTTACGGCGACCAACAGGGAATCCAACTGATGTTAACTGTTCCGTCTGCCGTTCCTCCTGGCACGTCTGTCTCCGTCACTGTCAATGTCAACTCAGAGGCGAACGGTGGCACAGTGGTTTCCGTATCCAATCCAGTGATTTCTACTCCTGTTGAAGCTCGTCCCCAAGTAACACCACAACAGGCAGAAGCCATCATCGTGGACGCAAACGGAACAATTAAAGGTATTTGATATAATTAGATGTTTCATAATTGCCAGTAGATAAATGGAATTGTATGTCTAGAGCCACCAACCGCCGGCTTGTTGCCCGACGAATTTGATCAACGTGAACCTCCAATGATGTTCTTACCACCGTTTGAAAATTCGAAGGACTCACCAGTGTTGGTCGCAATGCAAGGTGAAGCCCAGCAGCAACAATTGGCAGCGCTACTGAAGACGAAAACCATCTATTGAGGTACAAGTTGAATTGCGTGCCTGACGTCGCTCATCACAATCAATTAGGAATATCATCTCGGCCCTTTGGCAGCTTTAATCACAAACTTTACCATTCTACTATTCCATTTTTTTCAATTAGCTATCTTGTGTGTGCGTGCACTGAACAGTTGTTAAATTAATTAATGTGGAAACCATAACAAAAAGCGCTCGGGCTGAAAAATTCCGGACGCGTAGCTATAGAAGATCAACGACGCATTAAACTTTCAAAGTTTCTTCTTGCATGGATTTGCGACACCCGACTGACGATTTTCCCCACTTAACTAAATTCGTTTCATTTTACTAAAACAATCTGAAAACAGAGGCACAAAAAAAAAAGAAAAAAAAGAAGAAAAAGAAAAAAAAAAACAAGAAAACAAGAAGGCAAGTACGAATTTTGGATAATGTTGACGTATTTTGCCGTGCCATTATGCGTTACATCATACGGCTGTATTGACTACAGATAATTTCTAGCTAAAGTTTAACCAATTGATGTTACACCTATTTGCGATAAAAAAAAACTTCTGACAATTTGTATTGGAGTCCCATTGGCCTACATTCGTTGCGAATTTGTATGCTGGACTAGAATCGGAATGGTATAACACTTGCCAACAAATAACGGTCTTCCAGCAAGATTATGACAACACACAACATACCTTTACTTCTTTGCTACGTTTAGTGGTCCGTCCGATCTTTTAACTGCCGTTTCCGTCACATATTATCAGAATTACCCATTTAACCACAAAGAAAAATGCTGTAAGCCGCTCGGACAAGAAGTAAAAATGACGACGAAGTTTGTTGGGAACTTTGCAGAATGCAACTGTGCAATGGCAAAGCTGAAACTGAATGGTTAGTAGGCGAATCCGGTCTACTGTCTACTCCGTTTTGTCGAGGGCGTTCAATCTCTGGAGAAGTGTCGGGTGAGAGTGATGCCAACTAGAATATAACCAGTCGTAGATTGGAAAGCCTAAATTGTCCAAGTTAAGCTTGATGAGCGAAGACTTGAGGTTCACGGCGTGGCCCAGTTTCTTGGCGAAGCGGTCCGCTTCGAACTCAAAATGCCGACTAAGTAATGTCGTCAAGAATGACAGAATAGCGTTGTAGGGCGAGAAGATGTACGATGTTACGATGTAGAGTCCGATAAAGATGGGTTGGCTGTCGTGGAACCCAAAGGCGTCGTAAAGCGGTCGGTATTGGAAGAGCAAGTTAAAAACAAGGAACATGAAAAGAATATTCAGTTCTGAAATGACAATGTTTTTGGTGACATGGTTCAACTTCCAATGACCCAACTCGTGACCAAGCACGGCTAAGATTTCAGCGTTGTTGCATCCTTTCTTCAGAACTTTCTCGGATTTCTCCGTTGTCTCTGACTCTTCCTTGACGTATCCTTCTATGAGAGTATCAAATAAGACAATCCTTTTGTTGTTGAAGAAGCCATAGAAATATGCGTTGCTGTGCGAGGAACGTTTGGAACCTGTATAGGGAATAGCAGCAACTAAGTACTTGTTAAGGTAGCCAAATTTACATTAACTAATATACCTTCTACCACATAAAGTTTCTTCAGCGGGAAATCAATTGAAGCTGCTAATTTTTCAATGGCAGACTTCAATTCTCCTTCTGGCAGCGGGCTGTATTTATCGAACAAGGGTGCAATGTAGTCCGGATATACTGTCATCAAAAGTACAATCACCAGCGTAACAAAACTCCATAAATACAGGAAAAAGTAGTCTCCGCCGCTTTGCACTATAAAAATTACGGCAGCCACCAGGGGTAGAGAGATCAGCATGCCGACGATGTATTTTTTTATCGTGTCTTTAATGAAAAACCATGGTGTCTGCAGAAAGAGTACAATTAGACCATAATTCCTTGACACTCCATGGTTTTGTGAAAATCATACTTGTTTGTTGAATCCATGCCTTTCTTCAAGCCAGAAGGTGTAATATATGGTGAAAGGCATATCGACAAGGGTACTGAAAGAGCTCAAGATGACAGTAAACACCATACTTGTTAGAATTTCATTATCAGCAGGTAGATTTAATGATAACAATGCTGAGTGTGAGAGGTTCCAGAAATAAGCATGCCCATTCAGCAAAATAAGGACCTTGGAATAGTAATTTGAATTTCAGCTCTTGTTATGAGGAAAATTTATTTATACTTGTAACTTACTGTGGAGAATATTTGATTGAACAGGCCATGTACTATACCATAGCCACTCTTATCGAGCCCATATAGCCTTGCTTTCTGAAACGTTTCACTGTTGAAATGTTTTTCCAGTTCTGGGGGTGGTTTACTGCTTTTCTTGTATACTTGGTGCTAATAATTGATTTAAATAGATGATAATTAATAATAATAACCTGTTTGGATATCATTAATAGCTAAACAAAAACATGTTAAAGTTTGAATTGTTTTCTCTTCTTGGATCTACCACAACAGTATCCACAAACGAAACACGTCAACAGTGTTAGAAAGCTTATTCAACGAGGCCTACAAGGATCTTACCTGACGGTATGACAGATACAGCTCCCACGTGAACTCTAACCAAAGAAACGCAAACACGCTTCTAAAAATAAAATCACTGTTAATTTCCAACATTCTTGCGAATTGTTTTTTTCCCCGGTAATCGGTTCAGGCCGTTCAGACGCGTATAGATTTTACAAACCGCCAGTAGGTATCGGTATAGCTCTTGGCAAGCAGACGACACGAAGACTCTTCAATACAGTCGGATCTCATTCCATGAACTGTCCAGAAATATTTCGTTGCAATAAATTCTTACGGGCCTCCCAAATCTAGTGGAATTCTCAACTGGAAACAAGCAGGGGCACCACTAGAATCGGGGCCCCATAAGAACGCAAGCAACGAAAAATTTCGTTGCAATAATGAAAAAAACTTTTATTGCACCGATAGATTTCGTTGCAATAGGGGAAAATGCCGTTGCAATAGATTCTACCTTTTGGAAACTGGCGGCCATCAAAGAGACTTAAAGGTTTACTACCTATTTTTATTCCACTTGATGGCAGCACATTGGAAGCTATTTGGTCAAAAACCGCGAGCCATTTTTTTTACAAGCGTGGTTTAACTGGTAACTGAGGGCTCGTTCCCAGGTTACCCGAGAACTACGAGAATCACGAAAATTGACTTCCTAATTTTCGCCAGTCAGAAATTTCTGACATAAACGGAAAAACGTCTAACAATTAATTGCGCGCTAGGACGGTATAGCGCAATCGTGCTACAGCACAATACTCAACGGCTCGTAGTTTTCGATATCCTTAGGAAAAATCACACGTTATAATCAAAATTGAACGATGATTTCGATTATGATTGGTTTTCTTGTTCAACCAGTCGTTTGTTTAATAAAAGAAAACAAGGTGCTGTTAGCGCTCTAACTTTATTTTTTGTTTTTTACGTTAGTAAAAAAACTATAAGACCAGTTGAAAAATCTATTTGATTTCCTTAATTATTGTCGACTTATATTTCTTATTATTATTTATATAATCGATAGTTCTCGATTTATTCTTGTAAAAAAAGAAGATGCAAATTTGTTAGTTAAAATTCCTTTTGCAAAAGCACAATTTTTTTCCATTTTTGTCATTCAGCTGTATACTCAAAATAACCGGGAAATAAAACAACGAAAGTGCTTTACTTTCAAAATGTTTTCCTACACAAATATCTACTAGAGACAGAGAAGGGATTGGCAGTTCTCAGGTAAATGATAGTGTCAGTACAATACATGAAATTCCGTCTACTCTTATTGTGACAGAACGGTGTCGTCTGCAGCGAAAAAATCATGGTGCAAAAATGTTAGTGAACACATTGTAAAAATGATTCCTAAAAGGAATTGCTATTTATTGTGTAAAAATGTAATGATTGCAGTACTTTTCTGTGGTTTTTTGTTTATGTTTATTCGCCTTTACTTCAGTCAATCCTCCGGTAAACCATCCAAAGATCAACACCTACAACAAGTCTTATCGGAACGAAAAAATGTGACAGTTTTACCAGACCTTTGGCTAAAAGACAATGTAGCATACAGGGACACTGCAAACAATATATTGGTTTTATCCAATAATGTGCATGTTTTTTATTATCCATGGTTTGGAAACCCAGAAGATGATTCAGTGTACCTGCATTGGAAGTAAATTTAAATTTTCTTGATATTTTAAATGGTTATTTTAACTATTGTGTAAATGAAGTCATGAATATCTGCTGAACTGGGACGAGAAAGACAAAAATGTGTATCCTACTGGAAAACATGTACCACCAGGGGACATAGGTTTGCAATGTATATTAGAATGCTCATGATGTCCTTAGCTAAAGTTTCTTTTTTTTATCAGGTGCAAATTTTTATCCACTTCTAGGTTGTTATAGCTCAAAAAATCCTGTCACTGTTGGCCAACATATGAAGTGGATAAAACAGGCAGGAATAGGGGTGCTTGTTATTTCCTGGTATCCACCTGACTTGAGTATGCATGCATAAATTGTTTGAATTGTCAAGCAAAAAAAGGAAAATGAAACAGAAAACAGGTTTTAATGCTCCAAATATTTTGCTGTAGGTGACAAAGAAGGGAAGCCATTTGACCAACTTTTTCCAATGTTCCTGGAAACTGCTAGTGTGTATAACCTCAAAATATCATTTCACATTGAGCCATATGAAGGTTAGGTTATATTTAATGCTAACTACTGACCAGTATGCAATAGTCTGCCTATGTTTGACCTTTATAATAGGAAGGAATCCTGAAAACCTCAGAAGAAACATAAAGTACATTATTGAGAAATATGGTATATATTCATTCATGAATTCCGGCTCATTCCATTGATAATTTTACGTCCTGTAACTTTCATCATTTTTGGCTACAGGCAATCATACGTCAATGTACAAACTCCAAAAGTCTCCGTCAAAAAAACCTCTTCCTGTTTTCTACATCTACGATTCGTATCTCAACTCACCAAATAGTTGGAGCTCCGTGTTAGGCGTTAGCAGTAAACAATCCATCAGAAATACGGACATTGATGGAATTTTCCTTGGACTAGTCGTCGAATTTCGCCACAAGTAATGTCACAGGCTATTTTCGTAATATTTTTAACCAAATTTTCTACCTCGTTATCACGTGATAGGCAAGATATTGTATCTGGGGGATTTGATGGTTTTTATACGTATTTTGCTGCTAATGGATTCTCCTATGGAAGTTCATGGAAAAACTGGAAATCTTTATCCTCGTTTGCCAAAAAAAATGGACTCCTTTTTGCTCCATCCGTTGGACCAGGTTACATTGATACCCGCGTCCGCCCATGGAATGTGAAGACCACCAGAGAACGCAAAAACGGGAAGTACTACAAGATAGCTTGGGCGACGGCACTCCAGACCAACCCACCGTTGATTTCTATTACTTCCTTTAACGAGTGGCACGAAGGGACACAGGTTTCTATATTTCTTTTATGTATAAATTTTTTTCTTGTTTTTTTTCTCTTATTATAATATTCTTTCCGTATTCTTAGATAGAACCAGCTATTTCCAAATCAAATAAAGGTTACGTTTACAATGACTACTTACCCGGTGAACCAGATTTCTACCTAAACTTGACTAGACAGTTTGTGTCTCAGTACAGTGAAATCCTGTTCAAAATGAAAACGTGATGGAAGTAACTGGGATTTATTATGCAAAGTAACAATCAGATTTTTTTTAAGGCTAAATAACTAGTGCAATCGTGACGTTCTTCAGAAATGTCTTTTTCCTTATCTGCAGTGTCGGTTATCTTAAAAGGTAAACGACATGGCGTCGAATAATCTTCTCATTACTAAATAAACTTTTATTGGCTGGTCTGGCTAGTAAACCAAATATGGCGCTCCCCCCTTCATTGACCCCCATACTCTTTAGATCATTAGTAACGTAGGGGACTACATTTGTTATCTTACAACGTTTTTCTTAAGCTGAAAAATGAACGAGAGAGCCAGAACTAATAGTCTTGAATGTTAAAAATTATTTACGTATGATGCATATTTGACGTACGGTATTCTCGTAAAAAGCCATTCGATATAGGACATGACATAATTGTCTAATCTATGCTAAGCCGTCTCATTTTCTGAAAAAAAACAAAAAAAAACAAAAAAAAACACGTATGATAATTTACCTGCTTAGGCTAGTTTTCGCCTGAAACGGAAGAAAAAAAAGCGTTGGGTCTTCCAGTATCTAGAGTGAGGGAGAGCGGCTTGACTTGTTCCTTCTGGGACAGTTCAATAAAGTGGGTCGTCATTCAGCGGGCTCTTCCTGCTCAAAAGTCGCAAGAATTTTGTCTAGCAGAGAAATTGACGCAAAAATGTATCAGTTCTTCGTCCTTTCACCTCGCCTCTTTTCTCTTTCCCTTCTTAGTTCTGCTGTCAAAGCTTTCCCTTTTTAAAAAACAAGTTTAAAAAAGAGGTGCGTCTTATAGGTACATGTTGACCGAGCAACTATTTCGTTCGATGGATCGACAAGATAGGTTTCTTCCTCTTCTCCTTCTTAACCCTCTATGCAGAGCTTGAGCATAAAAAGCCAGTCATCTTCCGATTAATGTCAGTGCTGTGCCGAAGTCGGCGATCACAAGTCATTCTTTAGATCGGTAAGTCAAATGAGGAATTTTTCTTAATGCGTTAAGTTTCTTTTCAATTACATTGTTTTTAGTTTAGAAAATTAACTGTGGAAGTTTGTCACTTTATTTTATACCTTTATTGTCTTTTAGTTTGGTTGGCAATATTTGGGAGCTAAGATTTTTGGACAATAACTGAGCATCACCAAACGCCGCAATGCAGGCAACCGTAAGTTGCGGTTCATTAATTTTAATCTAACTATAAATTCCAAGTAGTGTAAAATTATTTTTACCTCATTAGGCTTTGATACCGCTTTTGGTGGCAGCCGCCCTTGCTGCCCCCCAATACGGCCAACCCCCTCAGGTAGGCCAAACTGTTAAGATTACGAAACAGCAATGGAATTCCTTGAATCCATACGGGGCGTCAAGTGCTTATCCTGCAAACGAACGTCCGCAGATTGACGCCATTCAGAAGCAATGGGAACGCTTTTACGAATACCTCCCATGGCTGAAAGGACCTCCTGGAACACCAGGAGAACAGGGTGCTCCTGGAAATGATGGAAAGGACGGCAGAGATGGTGTTGACGGCAAAGATGGCGTTGACGGCAAAGACGGAAGAGATGGCATTGATGGAAAAGACGCCATCTACACTGACGATTATGGAACAAAAATCGTTGTTGGTCCTCCCGGAGCTCCTGGAGAGCCAGGACCTGCCGGACCTCCCGGAGAAAAGGGAGACACTGGAGAACCTGGTGCTCCTGGCGAAGACGGTAAATCTGGTCAGGACGGAAGTCCTGGATATGATGGCGCTCCTGGCCCCAAAGGTCCTGCTGGCTCACCTGGCTACAATGGATTACCTGGTTCCGACGGCAAACAAGGTGAACGAGGAGAAAAGGGAGACACTGGCGCAACTGGAGCTCCTGGCCTCAACGGCGCCCCTGGAGCTCCTGGCAAACCTGGTTACCCCGGAGGACCTGGGCCTGTAGGACCTAAGGGTGAAACTGGACCACCTGGTCTTGCCATCGCTTCCAATATCGCTGGACCTCCTGGTGCACCTGGCTTCCCCGGCAAAGACGGTAAACCTGGCTACAACGGCGCCCCTGGTGCTACTGGTCCTCCAGGACCTGTCGGACCTCAAGGCCTTCCTGGAAAACCTGGAGGTACTGGCTTCCCAGGATACCCTGGTGCTAAAGGTGAACCCGGTAAACCTGGTTATGCTGGACCTCCTGGTAAGGATGGATATCCTGGTGCACCCAGCAAGATTCCTGGTCCTCCTGGACCCATCGGACCTGCTGGCCCCCCTGGCTACAATGGCGCTCCTGGCAAAGATGGTCTTCCCGGCGGTCCTGGTTATCCTGGCAAAGATGGAAAGCCCGGACCCCCAGGATACACAGGTAAAATATGGCGCTGAAAATTTGATAAAAACATGCGTTGTAGTTACATTTGTTCGACATTAAAAATTGGTGAATTAATTTCATACCATATCACAGGCGCACCAGGCCTGCAGGGCAAACCCGGAAAGGATGGTCTACCCGGCCCCGTCGGAGCTCCCGGCTACCCTGGTGGCCCAGGACCAGTTGGACCCCAAGGTAAAACCGGCCCTCCAGGCTACCCTGGCGGCCCTGGACCAATTGGACCCATAGGCCCTCTCGGCCCTGTTGGACCCCAAGGCAAACCAGGAGCACCAGGTTATCCAGGCGGCCCTGGTCCCGTCGGACCTATTGGACCCGTTGGCCCTGTAGGATACCCAGGTAAAGATGGCTATCCTGGAAAGCCAGGACCCGTTGGTGCCCCTGGACCTGTTGGCGCTCCCGGACCGGTGACCACATACACTCAAGTCCAAGAATACGCTCCAGCTTCCTCTTACAGTCCACCAGCTTACGAAGCCGCAACGGTTTACACGCAGACATCACCACAAGTTTACCAACAACCCCAAATTTATCAGGAAGTGTCCCAACCCGTTTACGGTTAATGCCGATGCATCAAAGCCTCATTTCCTAGTTATTTCTGGGCCACCACACGGTTTGCAAAGTGAACATAACTAGGCATTACTCACCAACCCTATCTTCTTTTTCCTGTAATGCCTAAACGTAACTCTTTTTTCTGTTTGTTGTTGTTATGCCCATGTGCGATGTTATATGACTCAATGTGACATGCCTTGCACGAGGCTGTGAATACAATACTCCCGAACTTATTATTTTTGCAATATTCACCTACTGAACTCCTATGAAAATGATTTTGGATGAGGCGGCCTTGACGCAGTGACAACAGAAATGAATCGCATATTACAGAAAAACAAAGTTAAATGGAAGGAAAAATCATGCCAACGTTCCACTTGTAGAAAAAGCATGGAAAATGCGTTGATGATCTAGCCCTTTTCGGGTCATGTAGGTCACGGAACAAGTTTATGTCAGATGAAATCACTGACCTCAAAAGCGGACAACCGAAAAAAAAAGGAATGCGCATTATCTTGACTTCGTTTACCGAGTATACCAAATTATCGTTGGTGGTTTCTTTTTGTATACTGTACACCTCATCAGACAACGAAAACTGATAGCAATTGGGATTTTGAAAATCGATTTATTCACCGCTAACGTTCCGAATTTGAATGATGGATGAATGAGTTTTTATCGCTGTTCTTTTTGTGCATTAAATTAAAAAGTTTCAACAGTGAATATTAGGTCACTTAGAGCTTGCTGATTGTTACACTGCCCGAACGGACACGAGAACCCATTTTTAAAAAAGCGTTATTGAAATTAGATGTCCTGATGTTTCGTGATTTGAGCAGATGTGTCATTGTGATAGTTTGCGGACCGATGAAATAATTACGTTTTATCGAAATTATTTTCGCGGTAAACCATTTTTTCTCCTTTCATATTTTTAAAACTTTGAGTTATGCGGATCAACCCATGGGGAAATGATGAGGAGAAATATTACTCTTCGATTTAACAAAGTACATGGAAGGCTGAGGGATAAAAATTCACTGTGAATTTTAGCTATGCGTCCAAGAAAAGTGGACAGGAAGATTTTGCCTGCTGATTTCAGTCGAGGACTTTAAGACCAGTCTTTCTTTGACGATTTTATCAGCAAACCGCGTGGGACGTGAAAAAGCAAAACCAGTTTCACTACCTGATCCAAACCCCATTCACGCCGCTTTCTATTCCGTTCATCCTAATTATTTTACTCTATTAACCCGAATTGTTACTCGAAATTTAGGAGATATAGGAAATATAGGAATCCGCTGAAATATTCACGAATTTTTTAAACATTGAAATAGGCTATGTCTTTGCACAATCGACAAGATAAGCAAAGAATATGACACGAAACTCTGCTAAACAGGGAAACCGCCAGTAGCCTTTTGGTTTCTTAGAAGTTATTTATGACACTTCCGTTTTGCCTGAAATCGGCTTTCATGGACACATTTCCAATGAACTAGTGCTAATCGTTTTCCTGTAATATATAAACTTGGGTGGAAATATTTAGAAAATGTTATTGGCGCTGTTGGAATTCATCTCTATATTCCAATATTTGCTGCGCAATGTTCATTTAGGCTGCTGATATATGTTACCTTACAAAGGACAACATCGGCTGTAAAATTTATAAAACATTATTTAGCTGATTTTGCTGAGGATTGAACTCGGGGTTTTTCGCATTCAAAGCAAACACTTGCCACTGAATTGAGTCCTAAACCTTTGCTAATATAAAATTCCGCTTAAATGCGATCCGGGATCAATGCGCATTAAAATGAAATAAAATTATTAATACCCTTCTGTCTGCTAAAAAACTTGCCCGGATGACTGTATATAATATCAAGGGAAATTTTTACTTATGTTTCTTGGTTTTGTTATTTTCCCTGATAACATAAAATGGATGTAAAGTCGTCATCCATTTCGAAAAATTACGTTTGATGCTACTATATTTATCATAATTAAACAGCAAGGAAAAGTTAACAAATTGTTTTGTTTTGTTTTTTTGTATTTTTTTCTCATTTCGTGCAAGGATCATTATTTTTCAACGAAAATCAAACCGAAACATTTTTTTTTTGCTAATTCATCATTTATTATTAATGGTCAAGCAATTATGTTTGTGATGCATCAATTTCCTGGGTAGGGGAGACTGGGGTGAGCCGGGACTGTGGGTGAAGCGGGACAGCTGGAGGAAAAATGGTAAACATTGATTTAAAATTTCAAAAAAATTATATGTTATTGGTGTAGATGTTTCCTATTTAGGGTAAAAGTTTTAAACGAATAAGTAAATAAATACAAAAGTTATTAAGAAAATTTAAAAAACGGTATTTTTTTCCGTAAATTTTTCGCCGCCATTTAGCGTTTTTCTTCGTAATACTACAAATAGTTAATATTCTATACATACAAGCATGTTGTTTATCCATTTCTCTATCGTTTGCAAAAAAAAAAAATTATTTTAGGACCATTATTTTGGGGCGCAATTGTATTTTTACCAAAAGACTTTTTTGGGGGCTGGTTGGGACAGCAGATGTGCCTGAAATGGGACAGTAGCGGGTGGGGTTAAGGGCGGAGCTACAAAATAGTACTATACTAATTAGTAAAAAAATTACCTATTATTAAATTTATTGTTTAAAATAAAATTTCCTTAATGTTTTTAACGTTACCCACGTCACCTAAGAGGTTTTTTCACAGAATATTAGCAGCCAAATATCGATTTTAGTAATCGATTTCCTAAGCCCGGCCCCTTCATTTTTTTCCCTATCATTTTATAAGGAATTTCTTATGCTACAAGGAAAATTATTCATTTACATCTTAATAGCAAATAAAACTTTTCTAAAATAAAGAGTTCATTTAGTAGTATCCTGCTGATTTATTACAATTTTTTAAATGTATTTTATAAGTATAAACTGAGGCTGTCCCACATTACCCACCCTGGTGTCCCAACCACAGGCTCCTCCCTCAAATTTTTCAGAACTTTAAAAGTCTGTAGACGGTCCACAATTTCTTCTAAAATTCTGAAAAAATTCATGGAGGTAGAGGAAGAGGAGGGCAATATATTGAGCCAATCAAAAAGAAAATTGAGTAATTTGTGTCGAAGATATGAACGAAAAACAAAACGTGTCCCAACACACCCCAGTCTCCCCTACTTCCGAGATTCTTGTCATTTCAGCTTTTTGGTCATGACCCGCTTCCCATACGTTGTTTTCCGGTGTCAAGTGAGAAAGAATGTTGGTAACTTCATGTTTGCGTTCCAAGTCCTTCTTCGATGTGTTTGGTTTGTCCATCATATTCGACATTGTAGAAGCCATTTCTGATTTCAGATTTAATTCTTCCTTAAATGTCTTTAACTGGTTCATTATGAAGAGCAATTTATGGAGCAATGCCTCTATGCGTTCCTCACCAACGCTTGGGTTCTTTGTCAAGTTCTGACTCCGCAATATCCTCATAAAAAATACGGGTTTTTCAATTGAAGGAACTATTATCGAAAGTAGTCGTTCCATTGCGGTCCTTGTCTCGTCTTTTCCATGCCGATGAACAATGAAAGATAATGCAGTTGCAATTCTCTCGGTTTCTGGGCTATTCTCCTTCGTTGCAATTGCTTAAAGGATGGTAACCATTCGAGAATTAATCTCTGTTTGCATAACTGGAGTAGCTATCGTCAACAGAGTATTCAATATTTTCCATTTCAAAGCCTCGTCAGAATCTTGAGAAATTATTTCTGACTTCAGTTTCGCCATTTACAATTTAACTTTGAAATCCGTTTCGTGTCGGTCTTCAATGTTAAACAGCACATGTATCATTTTCATCTTGATGTCGGGGTCTATCCCATGCTCCGTAACAACTGGTGACTAGTAGAGTATTCTTACCAGATTCGATTTTTCATAGAACCAAATGTTTTGGATGATTTAAAACAAGTAAAACGAAACAAATTACGCGCAAACTTTGAATTCTCAGACCCCATGTCTCATTTCTACAGGTATTGAACTCACAGTAAGAAGGAATGGCTCAGCTGATGAACGTGCTGAATGAAGATTTCAACGATTTACTTAGCTTAGATAATACTTTGAAACATAACCTTTGCCAATGGAGGACTTGAGAGCCTTTGATAAACAAAGTATTTGTTTTATTGTATTCCATTTTCGGGAGCCTCGAACTCAGAAATATATTTTTCACTTGTATTGTTCACTAGCCATTTTTATTTTATCCTGTTATTTTGTGTCTATATCCTGCAGTAGGTGCTTGTTTTCTGGAGAGGAGCCATCGCCCGGGCGATGGCGCCTCTCCTTTTTTAACGGCCGTTAAAAAACGTAGCAACGAATGGCGTTCGGTTCAAATTCAGAGCACCCAACGTAAAATTTGTCAAAATAGTTATCAAATAACCTCGTAATTAATGTAACATTTTATAATTGTTATTCAATTACGGAATGAGAAAAAGCTAGTTATTTCATGTAAAAGTAGTTTCCCAGCTTCCGCATGCACCTAACGAACGTAAACTTGGGCATGTAAAAAAACGAAAAAATTAAAAGAAAAAAAAATTTAGGGGGGAAAACTGGACATGCGGTGTACCACATTAGACATGGTTTTTAAAACTTTATATATTGAAAATACACACTTCGAAAAAATAGTGTGACGTTGGGATTTCATTAAGCTATTTGTGTATGTATAAAAAACACCGTAAACAATTGTAATTACAGCGCAATTCGTTAATGATTGACTGGGAGGGTGAAATGGGCAAAGTAGCTTGAAAAAAATGTAAATAGGAGGGGCTTGTTAAGTATCAACTATTTATTTATTATCGATTGTCATTAGCAGTAGAAGATAGCAGACGACAATTCAAAACTCCCAGGTTTCTGCCTTTGTTAACGGTTTTTTCCCGTAACTAAGCAACCTAAGCCCCGTCCCAGAAATATCGTTTGCGTCCGATTTCACCCCCAAAACTGTGTCCAGTATCTCCCACCAGAAGGAAATTTTTAAAAACGCTTATAATTATTAAACTACTTATCCTAAAAATTAAAACAAGCCAGGGAATTGAAAAGGGAAGAATTAGCTTTTTTAAGTATAACTCAAGCTATTTTTCATTAAGTAGTTTACACGTGATATAAAAAATTGTAGAAGCCAAAAAGATCAGAAAAAGGGCTGTATTTTCTATTTTTTAGATAATTGCACGAATATTTGTCGTATGTTTTTGAAATTTTTGCCCTATGTGTGGAATGGAATTTCCCATCACATACTATTTTTTAAATTTCATTTTATTAATATCCCTTCGAGTTATTGCAGTTGTCCAATCTTGTACGTGTTCAGTTTGGGTCCGCTCTCCCCTAATGGCGTGTGGTTCCGCCCAAATTTTTGTTGTTTACCTTTCATTTCGATTAATATATTACACTTTTTGAGATAAACTTATATTGAACTATATGCGCTTTAGTTAAAAGACTCGCATTCTTCCCTTGTTATCTCTCCACCCCGCTTTGACCTTATTTCTCCGATTTCCTCTTTTACTAGCTTCTTCTGCTTGACCGAGCTGTCAACGGTATTGTCGGAAATTCCGACATCCAATCCACGGACAAGGCCTGATGGGAGTGAAGAAAACGCAACGAGAAAACAAGACAGATCAATGGACGGATAAGAAAGAAGAATGACCGAAGAAGAGGAAGTAACAGGCCAGAAAATAAATAAACCGTTAATCGAAGAGACAGAAACACCAGGCGGAAGAATAAGGCCGAGACCAGCAATGTGAGATAGAGAAGTTGTAGGACGGCATAAGATTAAATGTTACCGGGGAAAGCAAGGATAGAAGCCGCGTACTCGAACAAGAAAAGGTCGGTAGCCCGGGAAGTCACATTATAATATGGGGACCGGTCCTACATATATGTAGAATGGTCTCTAGCGATGAAAGACCTAACCAGATATTAAAAACCAACGGGAAGGACGAGAGTTTTAGCCACAGGGAACACCCTTGAAGCACCGGAAGGGCGAGGTTGGAGCACAGGAGGAAAGGATCATTCCTTTGGCCAGGGGAAAGAAGATCAACGGGAAGCTCTGGGCCAACGGTTAAAATTATGTTGAATCAAGTAGTTAGATTTTTCAACGGTTTTTTTTGTATGGGTAGGTCTATACAAGGGTCGGTTAGGCCCAAGGAATCCACACACATTTTTCACACCGATGCCTGGAGTTGTTCTCTCTTTGAGGTAATTATCTTAACGTCTGCTACTCTTACCATTGTCCGTCTGCCGTGTCGCGTCCACCCTTACTGCTACGACTGCCGCCCGCCTACGACCTGCCCAGCCGCATCAGGTTCCGCCACCGCTATTCTTCCAAGGGTCCAGTCATCATTGTTGAGCAGCCGGCCTCCAACTTATAAATATATATTAATATAACATTTCCCTAATTTATTTCTGTTTGGTAGAGACTTATACTCAAGTGTGTCCGTGTACACGTAGAATATAAGTTGTCGGGCTTCACATAACGATCCCCGCTAACTCAGACAAATCGCCCGTTAACAATCCGGTAAACTACGTTGGTGCTATACCGCACTAGGCCCTTCAAGCCAAGGAACATTTGAGTCGGCAGTTTCCGACAGTGGGGAAAATCCACAGGAACCAAGCTTATCAGTTAACCTCGTTTCTCTTTTTGACCCTATTTTGCTTTTTAATACCCACGCTAACCTTAGCGTCCGCAAGCCAATACGTGGTATAAAACCCACACCCGAGCTTCGCACCAGAGTTCCCTCGTAGTCGCTGCACGGACTACTTATATGTATTTTTGTAATGTGTTGGTGCCAGATTTAAATAGACTTTAAATCCGAAACAATAAATAAACTGGGTCTCAATTGTTTCATCTGGTGGCAGCGATGGGATGAACCCGCCGACCGAAGCGTGGCCGCCGGGACGTGCTACCAAACCCTTGCCTCACCAACTCTCCGCTGAACATGATGGAACCCGAAGAAATATATCCTGGCATGAAGTCATCAAAGAAGAAAATAAAAGCGATACTATTGGAAAAAAATCTGGGAAATAACAAAACTTGTGAGTAAAACTTCCAAAATTTAAAAAATCTCCACCTTTATTTTCGATTCCTCTCGTCGAAGCCAAGATACATGGGGTACAGTATCATCCTGCCCAACAGAATTCGAAAAAGAAACCAGTATACTTACGGATGAACATGCTACGACAACGGTGTCGGAAAATCGGACGACCGAAAGACGTACTTTGCAATACCTCCTCCAGAAATAACTAACAAAAACGCGGCTGTGGTCACGTTGGCAGAATAGGATATCGTCGAACAAAAAATAGCAGTTAAGACCGACCAGTTTTCTGATCGTGAACACCGTTCGGAATGGAAATTTTTGGGCCAGCTGAAGCTATTCCACACCTTTGGGCTACAAAACGAGACACAAAGGACGCTAAGCGACGTCCAAAGCGCCTTAAACGCTACACAAGGATTCGAAAAAGTACCAAATGGCGATCGACCACAATCAACGGCCAAAATCAAGAAACATGGTGGTTTGCGCTGCGCGGAAACACCGTCGCTCTTCGCGCAAAGATGGAGCGAGTTCCTCTGGCCTGCCGCCTAACCATTTAACACCGAGGCCGCACGGAAACTTGACGAAACCGACACCGGAAAATCAACGCTACAATGGACGCAACTCATTTCAAAATTCCAACCCCTCTTGCATGTAAAACTAGTACCCCTTAGATCATTGGCACCATAATATTTACAAAGACCGCGGTAAAGGTAAAACTCTCAACCCTCCTTGCTTCTATTCCTTTACTTCTTACAACTAAGAAATTTAAACGAAACAGGACATCTTATTAACCATCGACCCTTTATGTTATTTTTACTTGGAACTTTTGAAGTTTTATTGAGATTACAACTTCGATCCTTCCCTTATTGACCTTTCTATTGTTGAAGCTGTACTCTAGGTTTAGGCACACCTTATACAGAGACAATTGTATCTATACCGAACTCTAGGCTCGAGGGCGTCTGTATTCCTTTGACGGAGTGCGCCACAATGAGCTCCGGTTTAGGTTTAGGTTTAGACACTTTCGCTCAGATTTGTTGTACCGAGCTCCGGTTCGAGGGTGACTGTATTTCTTCTTCGGAACACACCACACTGAGCTCTGGGCTCGTTGACGTCTGCGTCACTACTTGTTTATAGGTGTATCTTTGTTCTCTTCGCAATTTTCCGTTTCAAGTACAAATTCTTGTGTCTTCTGGGAACGAAGACTAACGCGATTATGTTCTGAAATATTCCGTTTTAGTTACGCCTCTTCTACCGCAAGTCTTACTACTTGCAGAAAAAAATTGCGAGATCTAATCTTCCAAGAAGGGGAGTCATGTAAGGACTTCAAGCTAAATTTAAGTTAGTTAGAAGACTCGCATACTCCCCGTGTTATCTCTCTACCCCGCTTGACCTTATTACTCCGATTTACTCTTTTATTACCTTCTTCCGCGTGAACGAGGTGTCAACGGCACCAAGCTTATCAGTTAAGCTCGTTTCCCTTTTCAGACTGTTTTAACTTTTATTACCCCACGCTAACCTTAGCGTCCCCAAACCAAGACGTGGTATAAACCCACACCCGAGCTTCCCATACCGAGTTCCCTCGTAGTCACCGCACGGACTAGTTGTGTGTATTTTTGTAATGTGTTTGTGCCAGACATAAATTGACTTTAAACACGAAACAATAAATAAACGACTTTCGAGTGTTTCAAATATGGTCCTTTAGGGCATGATTACTTGAATTGTAAGGTCTTATGCTCATTCTTATCTTTGCACGGTTTTCAACCTAAGCGTGAAAGTATATGTACTGTTACTAATTTAAAATTGTAGAAAGGCTGCATCGTATTTTGAAACAGTTCGATTACTTAAGAATCAGAGCCAAAAGGCAACGGAGGGGCGCCTTCGCCCGGGAAAAACCATAGCTACTAATGGCGTTATGTTGACATCTAAACAAAATCGCTATCGGAAAATAACATAGACCTCCCGACGTAAAATTTCTCAAAAATAGTTATTAAACAAACTCGTGATTTATCTAACATTTTAAAATTGTTATTCAATTGCTGAATGGGAGAAAGCTAATTATTTCATGTAAAAATTCTTTTAAAAAAGTATCCTAGCTTACGCTTGCATCTAACGAACGTAAACTTTGGCATGTCACTTGTAATGGCGTGTTGTTCCGCCCAAGTTTTTTTCTTTATTTATCTTTCATTTTGATTAATATATGACATTTTCTGAGATAAAATTACATGCACTACATGCGATTATACACGTGTAATCAACGTGCGAAAGTTTTGCGAAAATTTCACGAATTCTTATAAACTTAGCATTTTTTTCAGCCAATGGATTGCATCTCGAACAAATGTAGGAGACATTTGACTTCGTTGTCATCTGAAAATATACTTAATAAGTTTCAACGAGAATTGTTTCCGTAAATAAAAACCACCATTATTAAGTGCGTCGCAATGGCCGCTTCACTTCTAGCCATCGGATGTATAATGGGGGTAATCATAATGAGAATTTCCTAGAAAGGATATCCAATGAAGAAAGATCGTCAGAGTTCTACAATGAACGGATATTCTAATACCGACCAGTCACTACCAGATGGTGTTACAGCTTACATTCCACCTCCTCCCAGCAGCGACCCAAAATTGGGGACTTGCGAGTGAAACGATTTCACTAACGAATTTCAATAACTATGATTCATGTGCTAAAAAACCAGAAATCAACGCTCAGAAAAAAGAAAGAAAAATTTTTCCTCTTAATTATTTCTTAAGAAATGACAGTGATGGCAATTTTGAGCCCATCATTTATTCTGATGTGGCGTTACCCAGCTTAGATAAAGAAATGGTCATTCTGCTATCATTAATCGTTTCTCGCGTTATTATATCTCCACAGCAGCGACTGGATACTTAATAAGGGTCGTTTAGTAGGGAAAAGCTACTAAAAAAATTAAGTATCTTAAAATGACACTTAATTAAAAAAAATACTTTCAATTTGCCTCCCCTACTGAAGCAAAATTTATAACCTTTTCCTTCATATTTAAGTATGGAATTTTTTTTTAAGTACTACGTACAGATTTTTAAAGTTACAAAAATTGGTTTAAGTGCTTAAAATATTTACGTATCCTGCGAAGAAGACGAGAATATGGACTTTGACAAAGGAAAGTGAAAGTTACCTAAAATTCCTCGGTGGTCTAGCTATCATACAAAAGTGCAGGACGTAAAAATACTTATTTTTAATGAGGACTTCCAGTTAGATTTTGAAGTAGGAAACTGCGAAATCATACAACACCTGGAGAAAAATTTCATAGCCAGGTTGAACAATCCTGCCTCAGTAACACCGGGTAAGATTAACAAAGTTTTCTCCGTTATTTTATTTTAAACCAAATAACCTATTATTTATCTTTTCTAGGGAACTCAAATGATTGCCGGGACTATGCTTCCAATAACTCTAATGTTACTAACCTCTCCTATATACACTAGCAGACGTAATAATTTTTTTTCCTAAATTGCCTAATATAGATTCGAGCAGGTGTACTAGCAACAATGACATTCGTTTCCTAGAGGAAAACGATGATCATGTAGTGAAAAATATAGATCAAGGTAAGTTCAATTAATAACATTGTTACGAATACAAGGTAATATAATATTAATGTCATCTAGTAGGAGTCCCTGGCGTCACAGAGGACAACCATAACATAGTTTTTGTTGTTGCGGAGCATCAGGAAGGTGATATGGGTAAGTTTGGTCAAATTAGTGGTTTTCCCGTGAATGGCTAAGTTTTCAACCAAAATTTACCCAGGAATTGTTTTAAGTTTTGAATTCGCTACATCACGTTTTGGCGTTTGTTTTATTAACCACGATTGTTTTGTTTTTGTTACCCAAGTGATTGTATACACATTTGTGATTAGTGGAACAATAAAAATTTGAAAATAGTAGAACACATGGTTATTTTACCTATAAATAATTTCAATAGTGGGCTAGAATTTTAAGTATCCACCCGAAAATTAAGTAGCCTAGGGGCCTACAGAATTATTCAGTAGGCGGGGAGGTATACTTAGAAATTAAGTGTGCTATTTAAATTAAGTACGGAAAAAAAATCTAGTACGCTGGCCTTTTTTAAGTATTAAAAATTAAGTATTCAGTCGCCGCTGTGTGGAAGTAAAGTCAACGACAAGACCAAAAAAAGTTTCGGATAGAAGAAAAAACGATGAAGTTCATGAAATCTATTTATTTCTAGGAAGGCTAATCCAATGGATAGATGAAGAATAGTAGAAACATTGTGTAGAGCATCTTCCCCGTGGGGAAGTGACTTAACGAATTAAGACAATTGAATAAACGCGAGTCCGGAGGCGTATTTCATACAATGATGAATGTACTTTTCTAGATTGAGCATAACTACAAGAATCAAGAGAGCATATAAAGAATAAAGACACAGTAGGGAATCTCAAATAAGCTAGACAATCGTATTATTTCCAGGGAGATTAAATCCAACGGATAGATGGAGAATGGTAGAAATATTGCCATCAGTCATTTCGGAGCACGGAATAGACCCCGATATTATGGAGAAAATAACTGGCACCCTATTCCAAATAGTGAAAAGACACGAAACAAACCCCGACGTTAAACTGGAAATGGCCAAATTAATGTTAGAAATCATTTCTCAAGATGCTGACGAGGTATTGAAATGGAATATATTAAACACTGTGTTGGCAATCGCTTCTCAAGAAACCAAGTCACGATTGGTAACCATCCTTTCAGCAATTGCAAGCGAGGAGAAAAGCCTAGAAGCAAAGTTAAGAACAGCTACATCACTTGTCTAACATTTTTTATCAAAATGGAAGAGATGAAACCAGAGCCAAAGTAGAGCGAATAATCTCACTAATAGTTCTTTCAATAGAAAACCTTGATTCTACTATAGAGTATACCGAAATCGTAGACGCATTCTCGAATGTAATCCAGGATGAAGAAAGAACAGAGATTGACTTTCACAAAAGAGCTGGAATTATAAACGTATCAATGCACTTGACTCAAAAAGAAAAAGCTGACGGGGTGGCATGAGAGCTCATCAAATTAAATTCGTCGGTAACACCATCACAGTACTCACTCATGTGGGCGTCGATAAAAAAAAATCTTATTACATTGACTGGAGGAATCGTAGTGGAAACACAGACCAAAGTGCATCAAACGCCAAGGTTGAAGAAAAATCGAAAACAGACAACGTACTTTCGAATATAGTCCAGGAAAATAATGCATGAGCAAAGGACTTCGTTCGCAAACTCTCGAATATAACTTAACAAAGAAAAGTCGTCGGAAGAAGACATTGACCAGAAGTCACAATGACACATGTGTCTCAGCACATTAAGAAACTTTACGTGGACTTTGATGAGAAATCAGAGATTGTTAAAGTCATTCAGGAATTTACCGGGGACAAAGAAACAGCGGAAAAGATTGCAACTCAAACGAAAGAAATAATGACACCAATGCTTTTACCAAAGCATTCCAGAGCAAACGTGCCGGCGTAAACCATTGTGCCTGAAGAGATTTCTGCACGAAAAAGACGTTTCGGAAAGAGGATAACAGTATATATATATCATTCATGTATGAAATAACAAAGAATACATAAAATAATTAAGTTTTTAAAGTTACTATAAGTTTTTCGTGCCATTATTATCACCCGCACCTTCCAAGCCAGCAACTTAACTTCACAGGTTATCTAGCACCTACACCTCAATCTTGGATGTTATGCTTCATCCGCACCTCAATCTGAAAAGCTATTTCGTTTGGCTATTGCAAAGCTATCTGTCAAGCTATGCTGCCGTCTGACGGGGAATGGAAGAAGCGACGTAATGGAGCTGATCGTATGGCAATTTTTTATTGCCATTTTTATCACCCGCACCTCATAGCCCAGCACCTCAACCTCGTATGTTATCCAGCACCCGCCCCTCAATCTGGTATGCTATTCCTAGTGTTGGCGACTATCTAAGCCTCAAAACCAGACTTGCCGCGATCTTCGATCAAAAAATGATCGCCGATCCGATCTTTTGAGAAAGATCGGAGATCGGATCGGCGATCCAAAAAAAATGATCGCGATCCGATCTTTTTGAGCGATCAAACTTTTCGCCATCTAGCTGTCGATTTTGCAGCCACATGGTACTCTTTCACTACTATTTTTGCGAATGCCAATTGAGGGAAGCTGTTTAGTGTTCACCCTCAATGGCCGTCAGTGACTGTCGCTATGACAGCCAATGCTAAATTCGTTAAATAGTGTAAACTTTGAGCGCTAGATGTCGTACAAAAAGATCGGTAAAAATGATCGCCCGATCCGATCAAACTCAAAAGATCGGATCGGAGATCGAGATCGGAAAATCGATCGGCGCGGCAAGTCTGCTCAAAACGATATATCGCTATTTTTAGATAGTTTTTACATAATCGCCGTATAGATACATTCCAAATAGATTTCCCATTTAATAAGAGATGGCGTCTGGTGCAAATCAGAGAAAAAAAATAATATACTACTTTTCACCTCTGCCTAGATTTGAACTCCGACGCTTCGTGTTACGAACGCCATTTTTATCCACACCGCTAAATCAGTAATGAAATATGGACACGGCACAAGTATGGTTTTCATTGGCGAGTATCGATACAAATATCATAATGGAATACAATATTTTTATCGTCTGCTTTAAGTTACAAGTGTTAACAGATGATTTCTAGTTATAGATATCAGTGTTGCCTTACGTAATAGAATGGATTTTTTTTTAATTTTTATTACATGTATATAAAATGTAGAAGAAAATAATCTTTTATTTTTTACTTACCATTGCGCAAAATATATTTATCGTAAGCATCTAAAAATATGTATTTAAAATAAAACCAAAAAAAAATCCCGAATGTGGATTCGAACTACTGTACTTCTTATCATGAACGCTGAATTGATCCACAACGCTAACTCGGGAACATTTGTACTTTTCATGCAATGAATCCAATGTTTGCTGCCGAGTATCGATACAAATTTTGGACGAAACTGTTATTTACCGTCATCTGCTTCTTATTATGCTAAACAGAATACTATTTAGCTATAAAAATCAGTTTTATTTATAATTTAAAACTCTTCTTTTATTAGTACCGTACACGCCTCAGTTAACAGTTTGTAAGCATTCCTAAATTATTGTTACTCAGATACATTTAAAATAAAATTTTTAGCAGATGGTTGAAAAAATGGCCTCAAAACTATGGCAAGTTTTTAGTGGCATTATTATCCCCCGCAACCTATTATGGCAAGTTTTTAGTGCCATTAATGTCACCCGCACCTGATAAGCCATCACCCCAACCTAGGATGCTATACAGCACCCGCACCTCAACCCCGGATGTTATCCAGCACCCGCTTCTCAACCTGGCATGCTATTCCTCACCCCGCTATACCAACGGGCTATTAGAAAACCTATCGCACAAGGCTATTTCAAAAGCTATCCATTACAGCTATGCTGCCACCCGGCGGCCAATGGGAAAAGCGACGTAATGGAGCTACCAGATTGGAATTTTGATAGCTCGCATAGGGTACTAGCGCCACCTGGCCTCTGGCTACCTAAATAATCGTCTCCGACGTATTACGCTTTGCAAGATACGAGCATATGTTTTAAAACGGTACGTTTCATTGCTCATTTTCACGTTTCATTTATTCTAGTGACATCCCGCCTATCTCACATTTATACCTAACCATTAAACGTAAAATATTTTAGGAGTTATATATCGTGAATTAAAATTTTAAAAATTATTGAACCTAAAACATCATGTGAAATAAGCCCTACTGTGTCCATATGTCCTTTCCGCACATAGATGATAAGATATACAAAATTCCGCATATCTTGCAACGCGTACTCCAATGGAGTCAATTCTTTTGGTAGTTTGATATCAGGTGGCGCTAAGGCCCTGTGCGAGCTATCAAATTTCCGATCTCATAGCTCCATTACACCGCTTCTCTCATTTGCCGACAGGCGACAGCATAGCCTTGACGGATAGCTTTTAAAATAGCCGAGCGAGATAGCTTTTCTAATAGCCCGTTGGTATAGCGGGGTGCTGGATAGCATCCGAGGTTGAGGTGCGGGTGCTAGATAATTTCTAAGGGTGAGGTGCTGGCTTATAAGGTGCGGGTGATAATAATGGCACTAAAAACTTGCCATAATATTATATGTCGTTAGCATTCAGTAGCATTCAGATATGGCAAGTTTTTATGGCAAGTTTTTAGTGCCATTATTGTCACCCGCACCTTATAAGCCATCACCTCAACCTTAGAGGTTATCTAGCACCCCCACCTCAACCTCGGATGCTATCGAGCACCCGCCCCTCAACCTGGAATGCTATGCCTCACCCCGCTATACCAACGGGCTATTAGAAAAGCTATCGCGCAAGGCTATTTCAAAAGCTATCCGCCAAAACTATGCTGCCGCCTGGCGGGGAATGGGAGAAGCGGTGCAATGGAGCTATGAGATCGGAAATTTGATAGTCCGCATAGGGCACTAGCGCCACCTGGCCTCTGGCTTTCTAAATAATTGTCTCCTATATATGTTTCTTAGTTTTGTTATTTTCCCTAATAACATAAAATGGATGTAAACACGTCATCCATTTCGAAAAATTACGTTTGATGCTACTGTGTTTATCATAATTAAACGGCAAGGAAAAGTTAACAAATTGTTTTGTTTTATTTTTTGTATTTTTTTTTTCTTGTTTCGTACAAGGATCATTATTTTTAAACGAAAATCAAACCGAAACATTTTTTTTTTGCTAATTCATCATTTTGTTTCCGTTCCAAGTCCTTCTTCGATGTATTTGGTTTGTCCATCATATTCGAGGGTGTTTTAACCATTGCTGGTTCGGCATCAAAATCCTCATCTGCTATGATTTTTGCACCAACTATATCCGACACCACAGGAGCCATTTCCAGTTTCTGATCTTTTTTGTCCCCCGATATCGTTTTTTCATCCAGCGTTTTCGGCACTGCAGACACCATTTCTGGTTTGTAATCAACATACCCTTCTGGTGTATCAGTTTCCTGGGTTACTTCCGAGATTCTTCTCATTTCAGCATTTTGGTCATGACCCGCTTCCCATACGTTGTTTTCTGGTGTCAAAGGAGAAAGAACATTGGTAACTTCATGTTTGCGTTCCAAGTCCTTCTTCAATGTATTTGGTTTGTCCATCATATTCGAGCATCTTTTAACCATTGCTGGTTCGGCATCAAAATCCTCATCTGCTATGATTTCTACACCAACTACATCCGACACCACAGGATCCATTTCCAGGTTCTTATCTTGTTGGTCCCCTGATGTCTTTTTTTCATCCAGCGTTTTCGGCACTGCAGAAACCATTTCTGGTTTGTAATCAACATACCCTTCTGGTGCATCAGTTTCCTGGATTACTTCCGAGAGTCTTGTCATTTCAGCATTTTGGTCATGACCCGCTTCCCATAAATGGTTTTCTGGTGTCAAAGGAGAAAGAACGTTGGAAACTTCATGTTTGCGTTCCAAGTCCCTCTTCGATGTATTTGGTTTGTCCATCATATTCAAGGGTGTTTTAACCATTGCTGGTTCGGCATCAAAATCCTCATCTGCTATGATTTTTGCACCAACTACATCCGACACCACAGCAGCCATTTCCAGTTTCTGATCTTATTTGTCCCCCGATGTCTTTTTTTTATCCAATGTTTTCGGCATTGTAGAAACCATGTCTGGTTTGTAATCAACATACCCTTCTGGTGCATCAGTTTCCTGGGTTACTTCCGAGATTCTTGTCGTTTCAGCATTTTGGTCATGACCCGCTTCCCATACGTTGTTTTCTGGTGTCAAATGAGAAAGAACATTGGTAACGTCATGTTTGCGTTCCAAGTCCTTCTTCGATGTGTTTCTTTTGTCCATAAATATTCGACATTGTAGAAACCATTTCTGATTTCAGTTTTAATTCTTCCTTCAATGTCTTTAACTGGTTCATTATGGCGATCAAATTTTGGAGCAATGCCTCTCCTGCCATGCGTTCCTGGTCAGGACCCGCTTTCCATAAGTTGTTTTCCGGTGTCAAGTGAGAAAGAACGTTGGTAACTTCATGTTTGCGTTCCAAGTCCTTCTGCGATGTGTTTGGTTTGTCCATCATATTCGACATTGTAGAAACCATTTCTGATTTCACTTTTAATTCTTGCTTCAATGTCTTTAACTTGTTTATTATGATGAGCAATTTTGGAAGCAATGCCTCTCTGCGTTTCTCACCAACGTTCGGGTTCATCGGCAATACGGTTCCTATTTTATACTCTATGTCAAGTTCTGACTCCGCAATATCCTTATTAAATAAGAATTCGGGTTTTTCAATTGAAGGAACTATTATCGAAAGTAGCCGTTCCATTTCGGTCCTTGTCTCGTCTTTTCCATACCGATGAACAATGGAAGATAATGCAGTTGCAGTTCTGATCTGGGTCTCTTCGCTATTCTCCTCCCTTGCAATTGCTGAAAGGATGGCAACCATTCGGGCCTTAATATCTGTTTCCATCTCTGGGGTAGATATCTCCAACAGAGTGTTCAATATTTTCCATTTCAAAGCCTCGTCAGAATCTTGAGAAATTATGTCTGACATCAGTTTCGCCATTTCCAATTTAACTTTGAAATCCGTTACGTGTCGGTATACAATGTTGAACAGCACCCCTAGCAGAAACTTGGTGTCCAGATGGGGTCTGCGTCCGCGATACTCTAATTTTGACTCATTTTTTTGGTCAAGTTTGCGTACTGAATACGGAATCAACTTCCTTAAGTACTTTCGGTTCGTGGTCTGGTACTAGCTTAGTACAAATCCGGTATTATGGACGCAAAAAAGAAGCGAAGCGCTTAAGTCCCTGGTACCAATGTTGGGCTCATTTTTTACTGGTCTCTTGTACGCTAGCACGAAAGCCGAGCGCTACAGCCCGTGGTACGAGTATTATACTCGTCTAATACTGGCCTTTGTTATGTCTAATACGTGCCTAATATGTCCTCAGAATTTTCTGCAAAAATTGGGATTGATGTGGATACAAAAAACCAGTATTAGACTCGTTTTTTCACTGGCCTATGTTCTTACAATTTTTTTGCTTCAATGTTTTTACACCGTTGAGGAGCTTTATTATCAGTTTTGGAGGCTTCAAATACACTGACTTGTATCTTGACTAATCTTCTCTAGTTAATAAATAAATTATAAATGCGGAATAATATTGGTACAATTTTAATAACGTTTTCCGGTTTGCGCATTCAGGCATGATCCAATATTGTTTAGCATCAACCTGGCCTTTCAGACAACAGAATTGTTGTCGTCTGCTTTGGAGGAAATCGATTACGTCTAACAGGCATGCAAGGGAAAATCAATACCTAACTTTCATTCCTTTTTTTCTTTGTACGTGGACATGCAGAATTCTAGCTTAGCAATCAAATAACCTTACTAAAAGAATTGAAAATAATTTAAAAGTAACTGTGAATACAACAGAAAATGGTTTCCCCATACATGGCACTTATATAAAAAACCCGAAATTGGAAAACTGGCAACGCCCATGCTGTTCGTATGAAATTTGTACGTATTTCACAGAAATGCTTGAAGTTCTTCGACAGAGACTCACGTTATTGTTACTGTTCTGAAACGCTAAATTACACTCAGGTTGGATTTCTTATTTAATATTCTACGTCTAGTGCAGTCTTTTGCATTCGTAGTGCAAATTTAACATTACTACTGCAAAGCTTTGAGCAAGTTCAAAAGATTACTGCCACCATGGATCGTGTAGTTGACGATAACGTATTACATACTAACCACGACATAATTCAGCAGTCACACGTTGCAAGAAACATTCAGGTATACTTTTTCTTCAATGTTCTATATTATTATTAAACATTTTCTGTGGTTCTAAATGTTTATCCCTCAGGAAGGAAGACCATTTTGTGAATGGTGTGGAAGATATGTTACGATACAGGAAAATACTGAAAAGACCAAGCCTTCCAAATACAAAGAGCCTTCATTCTTTATCGTACAAACCTTAGAAAGGGCTGTGACAACAATCCATTATGTCTCTACAGCTTTGTGCCCTGTTACTGGTTATCAACGGACCACAAGTTTTTGCTATACCCACCATGTACTACATCAGAAGGCAATTTGAATCCTGCGTGTTGGGGGGGGGAACATTTAAAAGATTTCACCACCCATTCAATACTTGGCTGGAATACGATGTTCATAATATTATGAATCCAGAGAACAAGCCTGGTAAGTTTCACTTACTTTACGTGCAATTATATTGTAATCTCTAAAATTAATTTTCATGTTGTTATTGCAGTGAGTTTTACGACAGCAAAGCATGTTGTCAAAGAGGCAGCTGCTGGTCGTCCTTTAGCCGAGGCTTTCATTTCCGATTGTGAAAGAACTTGGGGGAAAGGAAAACGTGTCTCACAAAAAAGGAAGAGGTACGGTGATGACAGTGAAGACACCAGTCCGCCTACAGTTGTTACGGCAACCAGAACAAGTTCCGTCATCAACATTATTCAAAGTAATTACATTAAGATATTTTCAAACTTAAAAATTCTAAACTATTTTACAATTCAGGTAGCAAGAGTGGCGAACCAAAGGGCCACAGCAGCGCAAACAGTATAGAATTTCAATATTTGTCGGATGATGACGTGCCTCCATCTTCACAAACAACGGTAAGAAACATATCTGCAAATCCACTTGTAGGCAAAGTCCTGAGAGATAGTTTTAATTTTCTCATTTCTTCTCAGCTGGCCGAAAAACTTCAGTGGAAGGCAGTTCCTCGCGGCGACGATAGACGGCCTGGTCTCTCAATATTTATGAACCTCATTTCAGTTCTAGGAGGTATATGGAAATGCTACATTGTATTTCATTAATTAATTTTCCTTCTTTTTATTTTAGTCGTTGCGAACGCAAAGGCGCGACAAAAAAACGAAGAAAATATTGAGATTGAGGTTTATTGGAACAGATAAAGACGTGCAGAAAGAAAAGTGGAGAAAAATACCGCGAAGAAAGAAGCATAACACCCGTTGAAGCTCAGGCAGCTAGGTGTTCGCGCAACCAGCCAACTTTTGAAGCGCCAGTACCTAGTACTATTTACGAGGCCGAACTGCAGTCCAAAATTGCTGCCTGGAAAAGAACATAAGAGATTTCAAAAAACCCATCGAATAAGTTACAAATTTCTTGTCTAAATGTCTTAAATGATGTTTTTTTTTCTGTGTCCTCGCCATGCCGTGTTGGCCACATTGCGCCTTTCTAGTCTTTGTGCCGTGTTGGTATGTTGCCAGGACGAACTGGATTTATCAGTGACTTCATGTTAAATATAAAGAAATTTGTGTTATTCTGCAGTCATTTTTTTTTCTGAAACTGTAACAATTTTATGTAGGGAGTAAAATGCATTTAAAAAATCAAACAATAGTCCCATAACGGACATGAATACGAGTATTGGGACGAGTACAGAAGATGAGCCCCGGCTGAGTCTAACGGCCGGGTATGGGAACGGCTTTTGGCTCTAACTTAAGAGGCTCACCGTTTTTTTTTTTATTTTTTTTTTTACCGTCCTCGATACCAGTCTAGGAGGCTGTTATGGCTGCAAACAAGGGGTCCAAATACCCGCCCGCTGGACCGGTCTAGGACTCTAGACGAGTCCGAAATACCAGTCTTGGAGGGGTTTTTGCCCTCTGAATTTCTGCTAGGGACACGTATCATTTTCGTCTTGATGTCGGAGTCTATCCCATGCTCCGTAACAACTGATGCCAGTATTCCTACCAGATTAAATTTTTCTGTTGGATTGGTCTCGGGGGAAACAATAGATTTCAAAACATTAAATGTTTTTGTTTTAAACTCGAGATTTTTCTCTGTTATGACGTTCGCCTTTATGTTGGATTGGCTATCGCGAGAAACGATCGATGATAGGAGATGGACCATTTCCTTTTCTAGGCCTGGTGTTGCCTCGTAAGACAAAAGAAAAGACTCCAAATCGTCACCACCAATATTTTCCGAGACGTCATTGAGAGGAAAAATTTTTCCTTGTGGTATCCGAGTGATAGTGTTTGGTTTTACATCACTGGGATTGTAAATGTTGGACTTTGGTAATGGAATCATGTCACTCTGAAAACTGGGATCTGGATCGTAGTCTGGAGAAAGACCAAAGTAACGATTAGGTAATTCTGGTAGTAGCGGGCTTGTAGAATCTTTTTTTGCTTGTAGATCATCTATGCTTGTAGAACATGGAAGAACGGTCTTACGTAAACTTGAAACTCCTATTACGATCATGCTCACTATACACCCAATGGCTATCAAGGAGGCGACCATAGCGACGAAATTGATGAAGGTGGTTTTCTTGACAGAAGGCATTTCGGTGAGGGTTCTTTAGTACGAATTGAGATAAAAAAACCAACAAAAATGTGATCCTATTTGTGTTTTTTACGTACAACCCATGGACTGAAGTAAGCATAAAGTTTCTTAGATTTGGTAAAATTTACAAAACTACCGAGTAAATTCCATATTTTTCATCAAAATTCCATGAAATTTATATAAACGCATATAGTTCAATAACATTTTGTTTAAAAAACTGCATATTTTAATCAGAAAGAACGTTACATAAAGGAAAAAATTCAGGCGGGGACAAAGCTCATTGCAGAAGATCACAATCGTCGGTGCGAAGACTAATAAAAAAGTAGACTTGATTCCCATGATTTTTTTCAAATCCAAATCGAAATCATCTTGCTGGCGGCAATTTCCACAGTTGAAAACAGCAATTTCCATGGTAAGATTTCCATAAAGACAATTTCCACGGGATACCTTTCCACGTTCCATGTTTCAAGTACACGACATACCCAATCCCTAAACAAACGCCATCATCAAGGGACGTTTAGAATTCAAACAAAATTGTCAAGCCTTAAAAGCGGTAATAAACGGTTGGCACTTATGTGCACGTACTGATTCTGCGAAATATCTAGAAGGTTTTGTTGGAGTGAAACTTTTAGCCTAAGATTCTTCAGCAATTGATAGGAAACAGTGATATAATAATCAAACCGTTGCAGCTTGCAGCACTGCTATCCTAACAGTTCTCCTGACTAGATTAGGTACAGATAGCATGCCGAATGTAGTGTTGTCACGCGAATCTTTATTGTTTTACCAACAGAGTAAAATGAACGCAAAGTAAGATTTATTTTTTTATTTCTTTATGGTTAGATCTTGAATAATGGCTTTTATTAGAGTACAAAGTCGATCTCTTCCTGTTGTTTTTGATGACACTTACCAAGAAGATGGTAACCGGGGATTAAAGAGTCCTGTAGCTCTCAGGACCAAAGCATTGCAAGGAAGGAAAGCTGAAACAGACGGGAAAATCAAAAGTGTGAAACCTCTTCAAGATGCTGCTGCATCACATAAGAAAATATCAGAAGATATACTTCTAAACACCTCAAATCACCTCTTACAAGTTGCTCCAGAGGAACATCACCGTGAACTAAATGGATCTAAGAAAAAAGGTAAATGAAGGATATACAAACTTAAAAAGGGAAAATGATGTTCATGTGTATGTTTCATTCACAATGAAATATCTAAGTGTGACATATCTGTTCCAAATCCTAGGAAGGGCAAAAGTAAAAGGGAAAGAGTCTACCGTCCTTCAAAATGCTAGTAAAACTCAAATAAATGAGGTTGAGAAAATGAAAATTGGCAAGAAACGGGATTCCAGGCAGAGATCAAAACGAGATACAAAAAAACAGTCAGCAGAAAATATACATGAACCGGTAATGAACTCTTTAGAATTTTCAGGTTCAAGAATAATTATCCATCACTGCAATAGGTATACGAGCCGTCCCCTAAACGACTAAGGATTGTTTCAAATGCACAAAGCTTTACTACAAACATGGCATCTGTCATTGGAGCTTCCTCAAACATTTTCAGCAAAACTGATAAACCTAGTAAGATTTCACTTAACATTTTCTTATTGGTAACTTGTTGCAAACTAAGCAGGTATTTTACGAATTCGGTGTAATACATAAAAGGAAAATGCGTAGGGTAGGGAAACAAAATACTTTATTAAACTTAGAGTAAACAAACGGGATGGTACGAAAATGGCAACTCGAGAACACTTGTTGTAGTTGTTCTTTCGTCTGTAGATCAAACATTAGAGGAGAATATTGATGCAAAGACCGTGTCTGAATCTCCTGCAATACAAATGGCTACGAAACCTGCAGTGACCATAGGTAAGTAAATTTTTTTAATTAGCTGAAATTCGTGAAAAGTACAAAACTATATTATTAGGTACCAAAACACCTGGAAGTACTCGATCGGAAAAAAAATTGGCGGTTTCAGCAAACAATTGCACAGAGCTAGAAGAATTCGCGGGTATTGATGGTTTCCGACAATATCTTTTTTACTATGAAAGCCTTTTTGATGAAACAAACTGGGAATCTCAGGTGTGCAATCTGCTAAAAGCGGCCAACAAAAAAAAAACGAGTTCCAGCAGGCAGCGCTGACGGTGGGACAGAACTACCAACGTGTTTACCCAAACGTCCAATGTCGACCACGAAAGGTTCAGGTATGACCTCTTACTACAAATCAGAGTTCACTGTTGCGGTATTATGCCACTTAATAGTCTGCAGAAAACAACGCGAACATATCAGGACCAACAACATCATGGTTACTAGATGAACCATTTTCAGATAAGAAGGCTGACATCGATACAACGGGTAAGTGAACATCGTCCCGTGAATGAAATTTCATTAACGATAATTTTGAAACGTAGAAAGTGAAGATGAGACTTGCTCCTCCTATTCAGAAGTAGACGAGGACGTCATTTTCTCCAGAAGTGGAAACATTCTTGAGAATATAAGCTCGAATAGTTCAATTCTCCTAAAGGCTTTGACACGTCAAAACAAAAAGAGCTTTGGAGTCTTCCCTTTCTCCAGAGTTTGATCAATGGCAAAAATGTAGGAAAACTTTGCCAGAAATAGTACTACCTTCACCCAGGAAACAACTCTCCTTCGCTGATGACTCTTTAGCGGCTGATTGCGATCTAAGCTCTAAATATACCGATGAGCACACAAATACCGAAGAAAAGTCCTCGAAGTCGTCTCTGAGCAGAAACTTGTTGGAAAAGTTGTCCTCTTCGAAATCGGAGGCATCCCGTATTTCTGCAAATGCCAGGACACCCAAAGAAGGTACAAATACATAAATCGTAGCGAACGCGAAATTCATGCTTGTGATAACACTCATCTTTCAAAGAATAGTAATAGCCATAGCGATTTCAGTATTGCGTTTTCCTGTTCACACATTCACTTTTTTTATTTATGATTGTTGCGTCTAGGAAAACAAAGTAATGGAAGTCCTGCGTTGAAGAGAAAAAGATCTGTTGGTTATACAGAGACGCCTTTGCCAAATAAACAACACCCATCTTCCCTGACTGCATCGCTATACACTCAACCAACGGCAAACGCGGATAGTGATCTGAATGGTATAATTCAAATTTCCGATATTTTACGAATGCCTTGTGGTTCTGTTCTTCCCGCTCAAAGTTAACATTTTTCATTTAGTACGGGAAAGAAGTCCCACTCAACACTCTCAAATGACCTATACTGTAGAAAGTATGCTTGGTGCCAACTGCAGGATGACACCTAGTTCTATATCAGATCAATGCACCGCAGTTCCCATGCCTACCCGACATCCAACTACATTAACCTTTACATGTCTGCTAGTACTTACCGTGTACGAGCACGGCAAATTGAGTCAACGTAAGATTTCGTGGTTCCGTGGCTTTACCTGCTCCTACAGTTATTTTCACTCTACAAACTTCTTTCCGTACCATGGTAAATTTAGCAAATGTCTAATTAAAAATTAAGGCTTCCTAGAATGACAACTTTTTCATGCAGATCATGCGTTTAAAGGGCAGTGTAGAGTTCAGAAGCGATCCGTGTGTCCTATGTCGCATGTTGCTGAACTCAGAAGCCAAATTAGTAGAACTGGAGGCCTGTCCTCTTTTTCATATTGCCAATACAGGAAAAGAAGTTGCATTGATCCAGATGACCGAAATTTTATCGGTCGGACCTGCTGGCCACCCTGGCTACAATGGCGCTCCTGGCAAAGGTGGTCCTCCCGGCGGCCCTGGTTATCCTGGCAAAGACGGAAAGCCCTGATCCCCAGGATACACAGGTAAAATTTATTCGACGTTAAAAATTGGTGAGTTAATTTTATACTATATCCCAGGCGCACCAGGACTGCAGGGCAAACCCGGTAAGGATGGTCTTCCCGGCTACCCAGGTGGCCCAGGACCAGTTGGACCCTAAGGTAAAAACCGGCCCTCCAGGCTACCCTGGCGGCCCTGGACCAATTGGACCCATAGGCCTCTCGGCCCTGTTGGACCCCAAGGCAAACCAGGGGCATCAGGTTATTTAGGCGGCCCTGGTCCCGTCGGACATATTTGACCCATTGGCCCTGTAGGATACCCAGGTAAAGATGGCTATCCTGGGAAGCCAGGATCCGTTGGTGCCCCTGGACCTGTTGATGCTCCTGGACCGGTGACCACATACACTCAAGTCCAAGAAGACGCTCCAGCCTCCTCCTACAGTCCACCAGCTTACGAAGCCGCAACGGTTTACACGCAGACGTAGCCACAACAAGTTTACCAACAAGCCCAAATTTATCAGGAAGTGTCCCAACCCGTTTACGGTTAATGGCGATGCATCAAAGTCGCATTTCCTAGTTATGGTTGGCCCACCACACGGTTTGCAAAGTGAACGTAACTAGGCATTACTCACCAACCTTATCTTCTTTTTCCTGTAATGCCTAAACGTAACTCTTTTTTCTGTTTGTTGTTGTTATGCGCATGTGGGGTGTTATATGACTCAATGTGACATGCCTTGCACGGGGCTGTGAATGCAATACCCCCGAACTTATTATTTTTGCAATATTCACCTATTGAACTCCTATGAAAATCATTTTAGATGAGGCGGCCTTGACTCAACGACAACAGAAATGAATGGCATATTACAGAAAAACAAAGTTAGATGCAAGGAAAAACCATGTCAACGTTCCACTTGTAGAAAAAGCATGGAAAATATCTTGATGATCTAGCCTTTTTTAGTTCATGTAGGTCACGGAACAGATTCATGTCACATGAAATCACTGATCTCAAAAGCGGACAATCGAAAAAAAAGGAATGCGCATTTTCTTGACTTCGTTTACCGAGTGTACCGAATTATCGTTGGTGGTTTCTTTTTGTACACGTACACCTCATTAAAAAACGGAAACTGATGGCAATTGCAACTATGAAAATCGATTTGTTCACCGCTAACGTTCCGAATTTGAATGATGGATAAATGAATTTTTATCGCTGTTCTTTTCGTGCATTAAATTTAAAAGTTTCAACAATGAAAATTGGGTCACATAGAGCTTTTGATTATTACACTGCCAGAACGGACACGAGACTCATTTTTAAAAAAGCGTTATTGAAATTAGATGACCGTGTTTCGTGATTTGAGCAGATGTGTCATTGTGATAGTTTGCGGACCAATGAAATAATTACGTTTTATCGAAATTATTTTCGCGGTAAACCATCTTTCCTTCTCTCATATTTTTAAAACTTCGAGAGTTATGGGGATAAACGCATGGGGAAATGATGAGAGGAAATATTTCTCTTCGATTTAACAAAGTATATGGAAGACTGAGCGATAAAAATTGACTCTGAATTTGAGCTATGCGTCCAAGAAATGCGGACAGGAAGATTTTGCCTGCTGATTTCAGTCGAGTACTTCAAGACCAGTCTTTGACGATTTTATCAACAAACCGCGTGGGACATGAAAAAGCAAAACCAGTTTCACTACCTGATCCAAACCCTATTTACGCCGCTTTCTATTCCGTTCATCTAATTATTTTACTCTATGAACCCTCGACTATCTCTATAATCTCGAAGTTTAGGAGATATAGGAATCCGCTGAAATATTCACGAATTTTTTAAACATTGAAATATGACTTGCACAAACGACAAGATAAGCAAAGAATATGACACGAAACTCCCTGAAAAATCCGCTAAACAGGGAAACTGCTCAATAAAACCACCAGTAGCCTTTTGGTTTCTTAGAAGTTGTTTATGAAACTTCCGTTTTGCCTGAAATCGGCTTTCATGGACACATTTCCAATGAACTAGTGCTAATCGTTTTTCTGTAAAATATAAACTTGGATGGAAATATTTAGAAAATGTTATTGATGCTGTTGGAATTCATCTCTAGATTCCAATATTTGCTGCGCACTGTTCATTTAGTCTGTTGATATACGTTACCCTACAAAGGACAACATCGACTGTAAGAATTTATAAAACATTATTAAGCTGATTTTGCGGAGATTGAACTCAGGGTTTTTCGCATTCAAAGCAAACACTCTACCACTGAATTTGAGTCCTAAACCTCTGTTAATCTAAAATTCCGCTTAAATGCGATCAGGGATAAATTTGCATTAAAACGAAATAAAACTATTTATACCCTTCTGCCTGCTAAAAAACTTGCCCGGATGACTGTATATAATATCAAGGGAAATTTTTACTTATGTTTCTTGGTTTTGTTATTTTCCCTGATAATATAAAATGGATGTAAACTCGTCATTCATTTCGAAAAATTACGTTTGATGCTACTATGTTTATCATAATTAAACGGCAAGAAAAAGTTAATAAATTGTTTGTTTTGTTTTTTTGTATTTTTGTCTTATTTCGTACAAGGATCATTATTTTTAAACGAAAATCAAACCGAAACATTTTTTTTTGCTAATTTATCATTTGTCATTAATGGCCACACAATTAAGTTCGTGGTGCATCAGTTTCCTGGGTTACTTCAGAGAGTACTCTTGTCATTTCAGCTTTTTGGTCATGGCCCGCTTCCCATGAGTTCCAAGTCCTTCTTCGATGTATTTGGTTTGTCCATCATATTCGAGGGTGTTTTAACCATTGCTGGTTCGGCATCAAAATCCTCATCTGCTATGATTTTTGCACCAACTACATCCGACACCACAGGAGCCATTTCCAGTTTCTGATCTTATTTGTCCCCCGATATCGTTTTTTCATCCAGCGTTTTCGGCACTGCAGACACCATTTCTGGTTTGTAATCAACATACCCTTCTGGTGTATCAGTTTCCTGGGTTACTTCCGAGATTCTTCTCATTTCAGCATTTTGGTCATGACCCGCTTCCCATACGTTGTTTTCTGGTGTCAAAGGAGAAAGAACATTGGTAACTTCATGTTTGCGTTCCAAGTCCTTCTTCAATGTATTTGGTTTGTCCATCATATTCGAGCATCTTTTAACCATTGCTGGTTCGGCATCAAAATCCTCATCTGCTATGATTTCTACACCAACTACATCCGACACCACAGGATCCATTTCCAGGTTCTTATCTTGTTGGTCCCCTGATGTCTTTTTTCATCCAGCGTTTTCGGCACTGCAGAAACCATTTCTGGTTTGTAATCAACATACCCTTCTGGTGCATCAGTTTCCTGGATTACTTCCGAGAGTCTTGTCATTTCAGCATTTTGGTCATGACCCGCTTCCCATAAATGGTTTTCTGGTGTCAAAGGAGAAAGAACGTTGGTAACTTCATGTTTGCGTTCCAAGTCCCTCTTCGATGTATTTGGTTTGTCCATCATATTCAAGGGTGTTTTAACCATTGCTGGTTCGGCATCAAAATCCTCATCTGCTATGATTTTTGCACCAACTACATCCGACACCACAGCAGCCATTTCCAGTTTCTGATCTTATTTGTCCCCCGATGTCTTTTTTTATCCAATGTTTTCGGCATTGTAGAAACCATGTCTGGTTTGTAATCAACATACCCTTCTGGTGCATCAGTTTCCTGGGTTACTTCCGAGATTCTTGTCGTTTCAGCATTTTGGTCATGACCCGCTTCCCATACGTTGTTTTCTGGTGTCAAATGAGAAAGAACATTGGTAACGTCATGTTTGCGTTCCAAGTCCTTCTTCGATGTGTTTCTTTTGTCCATAAATATTCGACATTGTAGAAACCATTTCTGATTTCAGTTTTAATTCTTCCTTCAATGTCTTTAACTGGTTCATTATGGCGATCAAATTTTGGAGCAATGCCTCTCCTGCCATGCGTTCCTGGTCAGGACCCGCTTTCCATAAGTTGTTTTCCGGTGTCAAGTGAGAAAGAACGTTGGTAACTTCATGTTTGCGTTCCAAGTCCTTCTGCGATGTGTTTGGTTTGTCCATCATATTCGACATTGTAGAAACCATTTCTGATTTCACTTTTAATTCTTGCTTCAATGTCTTTAACTTGTTTATTATGATGAGCAATTTTGGAAGCAATGCCTCTCTGCGTTTCTCACCAACGTTCGGGTTCATCGGCAATACGGTTCCTATTTTATACTCTATGTCAAGTTCTGACTCCGCAATATCCTTATTAAATAAGAATTCGGGTTTTTCAATTGAAGGAACTATTATCGAAAGTAGCCGTTCCATTTCGGTCCTTGTCTCGTCTTTTCCATACCGATGAACAATGGAAGATAATGCAGTTGCAGTTCTGATCTGGGTCTCTTCGCTATTCTCCTCCCTTGCAATTGCTGAAAGGATGGCAACCATTCGGGCCTTAATATCTGTTTCCATCTCTGGGGTAGATATCTCCAACAGAGTGTTCAATATTTTCCATTTCAAAGCCTCGTCAGAATCTTGAGAAATTATGTCTGACATCAGTTTCGCCATTTCCAATTTAACTTTGAAATCCGTTACGTGTCGGTATACAATGTTGAACAGCACACGTATCATTTTCGTCTTGATGTCGGAGTCTATCCCATGCTCCGTAACAACTGATGCCAGTATTCCTACCAGATTAAATTTTTCTGTTGGATTGGTCTCGGGGGAAACAATAGATTTCAAAACATTAAATGTTTTTGTTTTAAACTCGAGATTTTTCTCTGTTATGACGTTCGCCTTTATGTTGGATTGGCTATCGCGAGAAACGATCGATGATAGGAGATGGACCATTTCCTTTTCTAGGCCTGGTGTTGCCTCGTAAGACAAAAGAAAAGACTCCAAATCGTCACCACCAATATTTTCCGAGACGTCATTGAGAGGAAAAATTTTTCCTTGTGGTATCCGAGTGATAGTGTTTGGTTTTACATCACTGGGATTGTAAATGTTGGACTTTGGTAATGGAATCATGTCACTCTGAAAACTGGGATCTGGATCGTAGTCTGGAGAAAGACCAAAGTAACGATTAGGTAATTCTGGTAGTAGCGGGCTTGTAGAATCTTTTTTTGCTTGTAGATCATCTATGCTTGTAGAACATGGAAGAACGGTCTTACGTAAACTTGAAACTCCTATTACGATCATGCTCACTATACACCCAATGGCTATCAAGGAGGCGACCATAGCGACGAAATTGATGAAGGTGGTTTTCTTGACAGAAGGCATTTCGGTGAGGGTTCTTTAGTACGAATTGAGATAAAAAAACCAACAAAAATGTGATCCTATTTGTGTTTTTTACGTACAACCCATGGACTGAAGTAAGCATAAAGTTTCTTAGATTTGGTAAAATTTACAAAACTACCGAGTAAATTCCATATTTTTCATCAAAATTCCATGAAATTTATATAAACGCATATAGTTCAATAACATTTTGTTTAAAAAACTGCATATTTTAATCAGAAAGAACGTTACATAAAGGAAAAAATTCAGGCGGGGACAAAGCTCATTGCAGAAGATCACAATCGTCGGTGCGAAGACTAATAAAAAAGTAGACTTGATTCCCATGATTTTTTTCAAATCCAAATCGAAATCATCTTGCTGGCGGCAATTTCCACAGTTGAAAACAGCAATTTCCATGGTAAGATTTCCATAAAGACAATTTCCACGGGATACCTTTCCACGTTCCATGTTTCAAGTACACGACATACCCAATCCCTAAACAAACGCCATCATCAAGGGACGTTTAGAATTCAAACAAAATTGTCAAGCCTTAAAAGCGGTAATAAACGGTTGGCACTTATGTGCACGTACTGATTCTGCGAAATATCTAGAAGGTTTTGTTGGAGTGAAACTTTTAGCCTAAGATTCTTCAGCAATTGATAGGAAACAGTGATATAATAATCAAACCGTTGCAGCTTGCAGCACTGCTATCCTAACAGTTCTCCTGACTAGATTAGGTACAGATAGCATGCCGAATGTAGTGTTGTCACGCGAATCTTTATTGTTTTACCAACAGAGTAAAATGAACGCAAAGTAAGATTTATTTTTTATTTCTTTATGGTTAGATCTTGAATAATGGCTTTTATTAGAGTACAAAGTCGATCTCTTCCTGTTGTTTTTGATGACACTTACCAAGAAGATGGTAACCGGGGATTAAAGAGTCCTGTAGCTCTCAGGACCAAAGCATTGCAAGGAAGGAAAGCTGAAACAGACGGGAAAATCAAAAGTGTGAAACCTCTTCAAGATGCTGCTGCATCACACAAGAAAATATCAGAAGATATACTTCTAAACACCTCAAATCACCTCTTACAAGTTGCTCCAGAGGAACATCACCGTGAACTAAATGGATCTAAGAAAAAAGGTAAATGAAGGATATACAAACTTAAAAAGGGAAAATGATGTTCATGTGTATGTTTCATTCACAATGAAATATCTAAGTGTGACATATCTGTTCCAAATCCTAGGAAGGGCAAAAGTAAAAGGGAAAGAGTCTACCGTCCTTCAAAATGCTAGTAAAACTCAAATAAATGAGGTTGAGAAAATGAAAATTGGCAAGAAACGGGATTCCAGGCAGAGATCAAAACGAGATACAAAAAAACAGTCAGCAGAAAATATACATGAACCGGTAATGAACTCTTTAGAATTTTCAGGTTCAAGAATAATTATCCATCACTGCAATAGGTATACGAGCCGACCCCTAAACGACTAAGGATTGTTTCAAATGCACAAAGCTTTACTACAAACATGGCATCTGTCATTGGAGCTTCCGCAAACAATTTCAGCAAAACTTATAAATCTAGTAAGATTGCACTTAACATTTTCTTATTGGTAACTTGTTGCAAACTAAGCAGGTATTTTACGAATTCGGTGTAATGAATAAAAGGAAAATGCGTAGGGTAGGGAAACAAAATATTTTATTAAACTTAGAGTCAAGATAACGGGATGGTACGAAAATGGCAACTCGGGAACACTTGTTGTAGTTGTTCTTTCGTCTGTAGATCAAACATTAGAGGAGAATATTGATGCAAAGACCGTGTCTGAATCTCCTGCAAAACAAATGGCTACGAAACCTGCAGTGACCATAGGTAAGTAAATTTTTTTAATTAGCTGAAATTCTTGAAAAGTACAAAACTATTATTAGGTACCAAAACACCTGGAAGTACTCGATCGGAAAAAAAATTGCCGGTTTCAGAAAACAATTGCACAGAGCTAGAGGATTTCGCGTCTATTGATGGTTTCCGACAATATCTTTTTTACTATGAAAGCCTTTTTGATTGAAACAAACTGGGAATCTCAGGTGTGCAATCTGCTAAAAGTGACCGAACAAAAAAAAAACGAGTTCCAGCAGGCAGCGCTGACGGTGGGACAGAACTACCAACGTCTTTATCCAAACGCTCAATGTCTACCAAGAAGGGTTTAGGTATGAATGCTTACTACAAATCAGTGTTAACTGTTGCGGTATTATGCCACTTTATAATCTTTGCAGAAAATAACGCGAACACGTCAGGACCAATAACATCATGGTTACTAGATGAACCATTGTCAGATAAGGCGGCTGACATCGATACAACGGGTAAGTGAACATCGTCTCGTGAATGAAATTTCATTAACGATAATTCTTGAAACGTAGAAAGTGAAGATGAGACTTGCTCCTCCTATTCAGAAGTAGACGAGGATGTAATTTTCTCCAGAAGTGGAAACATTCTTGAGAATCTAAGCCCGAATAGTTCAATTTCTCCTAATGGCATTGAAACGTCGAAACAAAAAGATAAAGCTTCGGAGTCTTCCCTTTCTCCAGAGTTTGATCATTGGCAAAAATGTTCGAAGTCCTTGCCAGGATTAGTACTCCCTTCACCCAGGAAACAACTCTCCTTCGCCGATGACTCTTTAGCGGTTGATTGCGATCTGAGCACCACAAATACCGATAAGCACAAAAATACCGAAGAAAAGTCCGTGAAGTCGTCTGGGAGCAGAAACTTGTCGAAAAATTTGTCGTCTTCGAAATCGGAGGCATCCCGTATTTCTGCAAATGTTAGGACACTCAAAGAAGGTATAAATACAAAAGTCGTAGCGGAGGCAAAATTCATGCTTGTGATAACACTCATCTTTCAAAGAACAGTAATAGCCATAGCGATTTCAGTATTGCGCTTTCCTGTTCACACGTTCACCCTTTTTATTTATGACTATTGCGTCCAGGAAAACAAAGTAATGGAAGTCCTGCGTTGAAGAGAAAAAGATTTGTTGGTTATACAGAGACGCATTTGCCAAATAAACAACTCCCATCTTCCCTGGTTGCATCGCTATACCATGAACCCCTGGCAAACGCGGATAGGGATCTGGATGGTATAACTTAAATTTCCGATGTTTTACGAATGCATTGTGGTTCTGTTCTTCCCGCTCAAAGTTAACCTTTTTCATTTAGTACGTGAAAGAAGTCCCACTCAACACTCCAAAATGACCTTTACTGAAGAAAGTATGCTTGGTACCAACTGCAGGATGACACCTAGTTATCTATCAGATGAATGCACCGCAGTTCCCATGCCTACCCGACATCCAACTACATTTAACCTTTACATGTCTCCTAGTACTTACCCTGTTCGAGCACGACAGATTGAGTCAACGGAAGATTTCGTGGTTTCGTGGCTTTACCTGCAGCCTACAGTTATTTTCCCCCTACAGACTTCTTTCCGTACCATGGTAAATTTAGCAAATGTCTAATCAAAATTAAGGCTACCTAAAATTACAATTTTTTTCATGCAGATCATGCGTTTAAAGGGTAGTGTAGAGTTCAGAAGTGATCCGTGTGTTCCAAGTCGCATGTTGCTGAACTCAGAAGCCAAGTTAGTGGAACTGGAGGCCTGTCGTCTTTTTCATATTGCCAATACAGGAGAAGAAGTTGCGTTAATCCAGATGACCGAAGTTTTACGATAATCAAGAATGATTGATGATTGATGATTAACCAGACTCTTGCATTATACTTCAAATATTGTTTTTCAACTTTTTTAAACAAGAATTCGTTTAATGTCCCTTTTAAATGTTGTTCAAGCTGAAGTTCCGTTCAAGTTTTTCGACTTTTCGGTAGACAGATGGCGTGTGCTCAGAAGTAAACTAAGTCCCGTCGACTGCTATACTTTAAATTGTTTGAAATTCATTTCGGTTGCTTAACCACAATTACAATGGGGAACATCGCCGTAAAAGCTTCAAGGAAACTCATAAGGCCATTTAAGAATTTTGCTGTTGAAGCACGAGCCGAGAGAGTGTTAGCAAAGGAAAAGCCAACACCAGCTCCGTGGCATCCGACAACGCAGAAAAGAATTGATGAATTAATTAAAAGTATTCTTTTTATTGGCATTTATTACTATTGCTGACTTGTCTGTAAAATAAATTTTTTCAGATAATCCAGATTTAGTTGATGTGCAAGTCAGTAAAAAAGATGAACTTCTAGGCAATCGTCTTAAAGAAATTTATGTAACGTCTAGAGACAAACCAATAACACTAAAGCATATAGAAAAGCCACTACCTGCAGAGAGAAAAAATGTTGAACCACCAGAATTTGGCTATCAAGAACCAGCCCGAATAACAAAGGGAAAATTAAGTATTCGCCAAGCCTTACTACTTATAGGAAAACATCACCAGGATCCAGTAATTCACAGTGCTATGTCATTAGCAAATGAATACACCATTCATCCTAGAGTATCAGGTACAAAAAGCAATGGTTCAATTGATTAATCACAAAACTGAATTCTTATTTTTACAGAGAATATTCTAAAGTACTTCAAAACCTTTGAATATTATCAGCCCCCAAAAGTCAAAACTCCTATTCAAGCCAAAGATTATATTACGTTCAAATCTTTACCCACACCACAAGATAAAGATAAGCCACAAATAGGAGAAAATAGTCTTAAAAGCTGAATTTAAATCTGCAGTTTCTATAGTGTTGTGGAAATCGTTCCAATAAACCATTTGTTATTTGCCTGAATGCATGATGACCAGTTTTTTTGAAACGATGCGCTAGAGTTCGTTACCAGTTCTAGAGGTTTGGCAACGCCATTCAAGCGCCATTGCTACCAAAGTTACACAGATTAAGCCTCTACGGTGACGGCTGGAGCATTTTGTGGGCGTGTATGTTGTTTTTGATGTTTTTCATCATATTGACTGATTAAAACGATGAAATATAGCAGTTCCGTTGGGATAGAAAGCTAGGTATACCACACTGTTTCATCCTTTCAGCATAGTGCGATTTGACATTGACTTGAATTCGTTGTTTTGGAAGAAAATGCGTCATTCTGGGTGTCAAACGCTGGCTGATATTTACGATTTATGGTAGTTGGAAAGTAGTCAAAATTTCTCATTGTCATAATTGCAGGTGTTTAAAGGGTTCCGTCATTTGGAATTAACAACTTTTTTATTTTTGTTCCTCTATCATTTCTTAGTCTGATATGATTTGGGTGTATGTGACAGGATGTGAAGACTAATTGTAGTTTATGGTTTCCTTTAGGAAGTGACTGTAAGATGCCTCTACCAAAGAGAGTCATATCTCCAGTGTATGTGTCACGGGACACATTACCTGAGCACCTTCAACTTCCAAACGACTTGGAAGGAGTCACCAATGGAACATTGGCCAATATAATCCGACAACTATCGAGCCTCAGCCATCATGCTGAAGATATGTTTGGCGAGCTTTATAAGGAGACAGAAGCTCTCCACATTCGTTCTTCCAGCTTGCAAGCCAGGATAGACAGACTTGCGGTTAAAGTCACTCAACTGGACAGCACAGTGGAAGAAGTTTCCCTGCAGGACATTCATCTCCGCAAAGCCTTTAAAAGCAGTGTGGTCTTTGATCAGCAAGTTGTTTCAAAACTGACCATTCCCACAGCAATGGCAGATACCTACCATCACTGCGACAAACCCCCACCCCTGGACAAGCTCAATGTATACCGGTAAGCATAATTTTAGCTCAGTGCTTAGCATGCCGAGTCCTGTCGGGTTCGGATCTCAGCAGGGGGTCACGCGAACCAAGATCGTAAGGTAGCGCGTGATCGTATTGACTACGCCAGCATCAAAGTAGAGAAGGGAAATGCTAGTTAATATTCTGGTAAGCAAACATTCGTTCACTACGTTGGATTGAAATTGTACGCGTACAGTACTTTCACGAGCCGGAAGTTGGTTACGCGTATGCTGGAAAATCGTCCGTGTGAACGAATCGAGTGATAAACCGAAAACACGGGTATCGTAATCGTAGTGTTGTCTTGCGGGAGAGGTACCCCGGCCAGTCTGTGAGATTTCTAAGCGGACATCGCTAGTCGACTGGAATCGCTGTTTCCCCTGCAGCTTTGCCGTAATAAAGGCACTTGTGGCCAAGTCTCTTTCTTGGGGTTTTAGAGATGGTGAGAAAATTGTATTTTAAGAGAACACGAAAACAAAATAGGAAAAAAAAAAGATACGGGAGGGGGATAGAACTTGATTCGGTTATGACGACTTGTTAGTGGGCAGGGCGCGGTAGCTCAGGCCTTAGGCCATTTTTCTATTAACGCCCGAGTAGGGAATCTCTTATCGACCAGGGCGTTTGCCAGCGTCAATGTGATACGCAGGAGACGCCTCATTGCCGTCGGCTTGCAAGCCAGATTATATTGCTGGCCAGCCTGGTGTTAGTTTCAACGTCGTCTCCTGAGCAACGTGCCATTGTTATTATTGAAAGGATTTTTTTGTTTCTTTTTTTCTTGAAAATGTCGACTTGTACAAGTCTTATAAATTGACGAAATGGTTGCCAGATGGGAACGGGTTTTGCGTATGACCAGTCCCTGGACACTGGAGGAAAATAGTCCTGTCCTCATTCCCAAAGCGCAAAATTATATGTTCGCCTGCCGCATCCTCCCGTTTGTCGTCCACTCTGGACTCGTTGGCTAAGGCAAAAAATTCACGGACCGGTCCGGCGTGCCCGCAGGAGACTAGTTGAACCGGAGCAACCTACAAACCTAATACACCACCCGATACGTCGGGAAGAATGCACTGCTATAAGCACAGGTGGTGTGTGCGTTTGGTCTCCTCCCATCTTTTTCTTTTTTTCTTTTCTTCGTAGTCGCCAATCGCTCGCATTGTTACGGGGCTTCAGTCTATCGTCTTCAGCCGACTCGAGCGGACTGATTCTATCTTAGACAGTTACGACAAGCTACAAGTTCCCTTTTACACAGTGAGTGCGTAGACAAGCAATCAGTGTTTTATGTTCCCGAAATTGAGAGACTCGAAGCCAAGTCGAGCGAATAGACATTACGGCAACGGATATTAAGCAAAAAAGCCAGCGGGTGGGGAAATCGCTAACGTTTTTTTTTTATGAAGCGGTTGTGTCCTCTTGTGCTAGACGTTCTATTAGTGCGATTTACGCGCAAGTTCTGTTACGAATAGGCTCGCGTGAGACCCCGTGTGCGTTGTTCGCGCCACCTGTTTTAATGGTTTTTTTCGGCCAATTGAACTGGACCAACGACGAAGTTGGTGACCCATATACCGTATTTGATACTGAGATTAGGTGAATTGAAGAAATGGAATCACGTCCTTATCGAGTTTGACGCGAGTGAGTGATGTCTTGCAGTTTGTGCCCGTCGACCCAGATCCATCCGGACGATATCAAGAGAAACGCCGGAAGCGCCAATTGTTGTTGGTTTGGAGAAGAGGGTCTATATCATTGGCAAGCTATTCAGCCACAGCGAGAGCAACAGGACGACTCGTGGGTTTTCGGTCTGGAGGACCAATTCTTTCCGCTCTCTCCGCCGGAAGCAGAGCCGGCGGAGTCTCCCAGTGCCGTTGATGGATTGACGGATGAATTTCTGCAGTTTCTGGAAAAGCGGTTGGCCGACGTTGATGGTGAGACGGAAGATGACACGGTTCTACCAGATTTGCCCGTTATCGAGTCCCATCCGAAACCGTCCATTGAAGCCGCAAAGCCTGTTCCACCTATCCGGCGCAGGCGGCTTCAGCGTTCCGTTTCTCTCCAGGCAGTTAAAGTTACCCCACCGCCGTTATTCCATGGCCGGCAAGTCGTAGAATTTCCGGGCGTCCGTCAGGACGTCGAGAATGGGCAGGAATTCAACAAAACCCGTACGATAAGCCGCGGCGGCAGTATCGCCAGTGATTTAATTCAACGAGTGAAAAGATGGGCTGCCGTCACTTCGACATTCCGGCGAGCCTTCCGGAAAGGTAGCCCACATCGGGCTCCCGTTCCAACGACCTTTACCGCCGTCCCAACAACCTGGTCTATATTATTCGAATGAAACATTTTTTTTTTTTTAGTTGTTCAGTCCAAACTGGTCTTTTAAAATATTCTGATTTATATCTTTTACTTCCTTATTAGGGATGACGGTAAGGACGGGCTCAAATTCTACACGGATCCGGATTACTTCTTCGACTTGTGGCGACAGGAGATGCTCAAAGATACGGAACGCATCCTCAACGATAAAGGACGCAAGGTAGACATTTCTTTCTTTTCCGCGTGCATATTCTTAATAGCAATTGACCTCGAGAGAAAGCGGGTCTCATGCCAATTAGATTCAGCCGCCACTCACAACCTCTAACCGGTTGATGCATCTGTCCCTCTACCAATAACGAGAGTCGTATAAACCGTTTATTTCTTGCTTATTTTTCTGTGGAATGAGGCAAGAAGGCTGTTCTATGGCGAAGAATCGATAAACGATCTAGGTCGGTGACGTTCGTGATTCCCGGTGCATTCAAGAATGCATTCTTTGAAAAAAAAAATGAGGAGAAGGATTGCCAAAGATTTTTTTGTTGTATTCGGACCGATGAGAAAAGAGCGATAGAATTTCAGCCCTGAACAACAACAACAAAAAGAAGCTTTTGGTTTTCCTGCTATGGGTTTATTGAAGCTTGAATTAGGTTAATGGGCAATTTCATACTTTCCCTCGTTTATTTTCACAACCGCTAAAATGTAAATGCTTAGCCATTACCATTAGTATCGAATAGAAATCGGTGTTCCTAGTGTTATGGGTTTAAATTATGAAATAAAAAAAAATTATTTTTGGTTTTGGTTCATGCTTCTCTCAGTATGCGGATGGCACTCCGTCCGAGGCAAGTCTTTTCTTTTCCAACCAAAACTCTTCATGTTCGGCATTTTCGTGTAGAGAATGTTACGTTGTGAGATAAACATTTTTGCTGTTGTACCGTTTTTTTCACAGCCGCATCGCGGTCGAAACGAAGGTGGTGGCGGCGGCGGAGGAAGCAGCGGAGGCGGTCGCCACAAAAAGCGGGTCCGCCAGCCGCACAACACCCGAGAGAAGCACCGTGAGCTGGCCATCAACAAGGGCGAGTACATCAGTCCACAGAACGCCTTGTATCAGTCGCCACAGGTATGAAACGCTTTGCGCATTGGCAAATGACTATAATGGCCAATACGGGTTTTGTTGTTCGTGCCATGGAATTGCACAGGCATTGTATTTGGAGGATGGAACCATGCTACCGGATCCGAGTTCAACGTCACGGCCACCGCGTCCGAATAGTATTGAGGTGAAACGTAATTATCCCAGCGAGGAGGCCATTTATGCATCCAGGAACTCGCGCAACCCGCAAGATAATGTGTACAGGTACAGGTCGAATTTGTTTCATTTATTTCGATTGCCGATCCGCGGCAAATGAATTGATGTGATGAACGTGAGGTGATGGCGTCAGTTCGTCGTGAAATGTTGTCTGGCTCTCGCTGTCTATCTCTGTAATGTGCTTTCGTTCTGATTTAAAATGTTGTCGCTTTTGGCTTGTCTCCACCTGTTGCTGGCGCTGGACGCTTTATAGACCTGCTGGAATGTCACTGCCGCCTCCGCCTTACGACGACGGCTATCCGCAGTATCCGCCTCCGCCTTACACTGCCGATTCGCTGCTCCAGCTTCAGCAGCAACAACAACTACATCATCAGGCACAATACCACCAGCACGCGGCTGCCGCAGCGGCGGCAGCAGCATCCAGTCACTACGGCCCTGGAATGATGAATCACCACAACCGGACGTTGCAACGGACCACATCAGGAAGGCCCACTCAGCCTCCTCCAGCCCCGCCCGGGTAAAAAACAAAAAAAACTAACAAGAAATAACCACCAAAAAGAAAGAATTAGAAACTACATTCTACACAGTTAATCACAGGATCGAATATATCTTTGTGTCCATGTTCTGTCCAGCTTTGCTTAGCTACGCATTAAGTGGAGAAAAACGTATCGTTGTCCTTTATGTCGTTTGCCATTTTCCGAGGTCGTTGTTGTTTATTCTAATGATTTTATTTTGATTAGGCAAATGAATCATTCGCCCAACACTCAACATGGTGGATCGAACGCCACTAGAAATCGTGTAAGTCATCACACGTCGATGATTGGAACTATGAATAGGGAATCACTCCCACCGCCGCCTCCACCACCGTCGGAGACGTACACCAGCACGGACAGAATATCGCAACTGCCTAATCCACCCTACATCTCGTCCGTCATGGTCAACTCCGGGCCGCCGTTGAACACGCCTCCGCCGCCACCACCTCTGCCGCCTTCTGCCATGCTGATGCCGCCGCGCGAGAGCCGCGAAAGCTCTTCCGAGTCAGATTTGCCGCTCCCGCCTCCGCCTCCGCTTCCAGATACGGCTCCACCCGATTTGCGGGCTCCGCCACCTCCGCCGCCGCCTCCTCCAATGCCACTCAGCAGTCCTCCGCGCGACAACGGCCATGTAGTGGCTAATGGCGATGTCGGCAAGTTGTTGAGCAATTCGCCACCTAAAGTTTCACCTGGAAGGGGAGTGGATGAAGCGAATCAGTCATCGCCCGTGTTGCTACAACCGGCTAAATTGACTCCACGCGGTCCGCCTATTCCTCTCCCAGCGCTCGATGGACGCAGTGACCTTCTTAAGGCCATCAGAGATGGTAATTGAAATGATTACGTAATTAGCACATTTAGAGCAGACTGACGGAGAAATTCGTGTTTTGTAGGTATATCATTACGTAAAGTAGAGAAAGGTCAACAACGTGAAGGAGAAAAGGGCCGAATGGATGCACTTCACGATGTTGCTTCAATTCTAGCTCGCCGAGTGGCGATGGAGATTTCGGATTCTGAATCAGGTTCTGATTCGGGTTCTGGGTCAGATTGGGACGACGAAACGAGGTATGAATAATTTTTTGGTTTTTCTCCAAGTTGTTTGATCTAATTTGGATTTTTCTTTCTTTCTTTACAAATGAAGTGCTTAATTTCACACCTACGGTGCTCCATGTTGGTGCAGTAAACCTCCATTTGCGTCTTAATGGATAATTGGGCGGAACATAAATTCCCACCATTGATGAGTAATTTAAAAAATGAAGATTACCAGGGAGCAGGTGATCTTTAGATTCACCAGTTGTACCAAACCAGCAAGTTTAGGCGATGGTTTCTCAGTTGCTTTGTCGAACCCCGAGTCCCATGGCCTCCCAGCATAAATTCCAAATCTCCTAAAAATGGCACAAAACAATCGCATTTCCTTGATGAATACACACACACTTTGAGCAGTGTTTAGTCACTTGTTTTCCCTACCTTCTCGCCTATTTCCTCCTAATAAAGTAAAACAACCAACAAAAATGAAAAAAAAAAGACAACACCCCATTTAAAAAAATATTTGTACAGTTGACCGTATTTTTTTTCCTTTCATCAGCCAGGAGCTGGACTTTCGTCTACTTGTGCTTTTCGTTTCATATCTTTCTTTATATATTCTCTGTCAATGTGCAAGTTCACTCTTCTAATTATTATAGCTGATTGAACCTGTTCGCATCGAATCTTGCCCCCTTCCCATTAATAATTAGCATATTTAGCTTCGATACCCCCTGTGTTGTTTTGCCGCTCTTCTTCTCCGTGTCTGTTCACAATTTACTCATATCTAAACCTCTAAACCAATTAGATGCGAACCTCGCCCAACAAATGAGTGTATAACAGTGATTTAGGAATAAACTACAAGACCATTTTTGGTTATGTTTGTTCACTTTTTACATTTCATAATTTGGCGGCGCTTTGTTGGTTCGTACGTTATTTTTGCACATCTAGTTGACAGAATATATCGGGTACTGGGTTCTTTGAGGCTTGGAGAACTTAGTTCCATAGTATGACGACGTCCCCCACATTGAAGTGTAGTCTTCTGCCGCTAGGTGGCTAACAATCAGCTGTTTGCCTACAGAGAAACTCACGATGAGGTGGTAAAAGTGACACAAAACAGTTGTACTGGAGCTGTTGTTAAGAGTGAAAGCAGGTGAAATTGATACCTGTCGTACTGAGTGGTTCTTGCCTTCGTCCATGTGTTTATGGATTCGCTAAATTTTCGTGAACATTAAGGTAATTTTCAATACTTTTTATGACAGTCGTCGAGTTCAAGAGATGCAAACTATAGGTGTTTGCTGTTTGGTCTTCATCGAATTAACTCAATGTATTCAACCAGAACCAGTCGAGGTGAAAGGGGCGGTTTTTCTCATAAGGACGTTAGTGGGTTAGCTGTGCGTTTGACAGTGAAAGCACTAGATGCGTGTACTAGAATTCACGTTACTCGGCATACTGCAAAGCAAATGCCTGGTGCACAGCGTGACGTTTGTTGTGCAAAACTCTTCTTTTTATTAAGGCCGTGCTGGCTTTGCCGGCTTTATTCATTTAACGTCCACGAAACCTTGGTTGTGCGTGATCAAACGGACTATCGATTTTGGAAAGTAGTTCAGATCCGTCCAAAACTTTCATGCAGCAAAGAGACGGAACCAGATTGTAGATTATACAAATCAAATACAAAAACGAACAGTTTTACAGCAACTATCTTATCGTCTAACAGCAAACATCGTCAAGCTTCAATACCTTTGATAATAAATGTTCATGTTTAAAGTAGATTAAGAATTTTTGGTTTTCAATAGACGGAGGCTTACCGTCTCTCGGTCCGTTGTCATAGTGACCGTCAAATTCTGTACTGATGCAACCTTGCCAGTGCTGCTTGATTGCATGTTATGAACACTGACCAACGACATCGCCACGTTTTATATATTTTCGTTTATTTTTTCTTTTGTTTTTCATTTCTTTCTTATTGTTTTTATTTGTATTGTGCCACAGATGATTTAATAGTTCGTGTACTTGTCATGACTATGTCAGTTAGCTGCCATCAGGATTCGACCAGCTGTAAGAAACGAACGTGTTCTTTCAACATCGGCACCCGTAACCCGGTAGCTGCATTTATAGATTTCATCGATCTCTAGCTCTATTGATTTACAAATTGCGCTGAAGTTGCCGAAAATCCTGTTTTTCTACTTAATAACGTCGACAGTCTGATAAAGAACGAACGTCAGCATCCAGTGTGGTGCCAAGTGATTCAGGAAGTCGGCGGCGATATTGGCCATGTTTCTATTTTCCTAGCTTTTTTTTCTACGGTTTGGAGGCTTGGCTCCACCACATGTAAATAAATCTCCGCCATGTTTTGCGGCTTTATACGGACGCATTGCTACAAAGTAGCGATCGCAGCTTTGGCCGCACTAGTGTTTTTGGAGTACGGTTTCGGCGTTTTCTACGACGAACGTGGAAGAATCAACGAAGCCTATTTCACCTTCAATCTAACAGCTCCGCGGTTATGGGGCGGTTTGCAAAATAGCTCCGACGTCAGCTACTCTGCCACGTCCAATATGACATTGATCGCTCTACAGAGTAGTAACAGTAGCGATCCCTATCAACTCGACCTGTTAGTCGACTCGCTCAATTTCACGGGAAAGCCTTTAATGTGTCCTCTAGTTTCACCGTTACTTGGTAAGTTTTCTTTTTCATCATTCCCAAGTCGTACTTGTCCAGAAACTGTTTCAATCCAGTTTTTACTTTCCAATATCATAATTTTTTGTAAAGTTTAGTTGCAGTGCTATTATAATGTGCATTCAATTTCAAGTGGGACGTACGAACGTGTCTAAAATTGCAATGCCCATGGAGGCATTCCAAGAAAAGTACAGCCCATTATTAGGGCCCGGAGGAAGGTATCGTCCACCCGATTGTCATGCCCATTACAAAGTGGCTATAATCATCCCTTATCGCAAGCGCGAGGAGCACCTCCAATTATTTATTCAACACATGCATCCGTTCCTTCAACGACAACAAATCGATTATGGCATTTTTGTTGTCGAGCAGTCAGGTACAAAAATTCACAATTCAATAAACATGGCCGCCGTCTAAAATTTTGGATTTCATAGGCGACACGCCCTTTAATCGAGCCATGTTGATGAATATCGGAGCTGCCGAAGCTTTGCGTCAAGACGAGTTCCAGTGTTTTGTGTTCCATGATGTCGATCTCTTACCAGAAGATGACCGTAATACATACTCTTGTCCGGAACAACCACGTCACATGTCCGTCGCCATCGATGTTTTCAAATACCGGTATAAACAAATTGTGCAACATACCAGTTAATTCTTCGGATTCAATCGTTTTATTTTCCAGGTTACCTTATGAAGGATTGTTTGGAGGGGTGAGCGCCATGACGACGGAACACTTTATTAAAGTCAACGGGTTCTCCAATTTATTTTGGGGTTGGGGTGGCGAGGACGATGATATGTCCAGCCGGATCAAATACCATAAACTGATCATTTCGCGCTATCCGCCCAGCACGGCGCGCTACACGATGCTCTCGCACAAGAAAGCCCGGCCCAACCCAAACCGCTATCGAGTCATGCGCAACGGAGCGAGACGTTCCAAAGTCGACGGTCTGAGTAACTTAAAGTACAAGCGCATTGAACTGGAGATGAAACCGCTTTATATCCACATCCTTGTGAGCATCAAACCGTCTTAACAGTCTCCATTGCAAAAAACGTTTCAAGGCCCAAAAACAAAGAACAACTTTACGTCTTTCTCGCGTACTTTCATTGACCTAATCTGGATTAGTATTCCTACAGAGACTGAAGATATCCTCCTTTTGCAATCTATAGCATTCACAAGCTCTAAAGTTGATCCGAAAGTGTGCCCCACATATAATTCGAAATTCCTCCGTGTTATCATTTTGAACTAGATGAAACTTGTACAGTTTTGCTCTACGCCATTGACACGTTTTAGATTTAAAAAAAAATATATACCATGATCGGTATGTGTAAAGAAGATGCCAGTTGTAGACCTAGTCGTTCTCCAGTCTTTATTATGTTTTGTTCCCAATTTTTTCCCTCACCGGTTGAACCTCTTGTCTTGTTCTATTGATAATGTAGTGTGATGAAACAGTCATGTAACTACTTAAATTATACGCTGATAAATGATTAAATAATTACGATCATCTTGAAAAGTCATTATCAATGTAAGAAAACATAAGATGTTAAAGCCGTAGATAACAAATTAAGCTTAGTGACGTAAGAGTAATTTTCGTCATGATTTCTCGTGAAAACGAATGAGGAAAAAATTTAGACGAAATAATGAGGCTGGTTTTTAAATATAAATATGTATTTGTCCTTCACCGTAAATTCGCACTCACATAGAATTCTTTATGGACCAAGATTACATTCGGTGTTCAGGGAATGCGGGCAGACTTGTGTGTATGGCTTTGGCAATTACGAACGAGGAAAGGTGGACAAAGAACTGTAAATTGAATAATGGACATGATCAACAAACCAGTTTTTAAAACAGAAACGTCTTTTAAAATGGGCAGCAGATCTAATAGCGATGACTGATTCCTGGTCTAGAAATCAGGACTCGCTTTTCGTATACAGGGGCAGGTGCCTCAGTTACTGGGACGGAAATTTTGTACACGGGAGGTTCGTACACCAATGCAGGTGCGTTGTACACCGGGGCAGGGGGTTGATAGACTGGAGCAGGGGGTTGGTAGACTGGGGCTGGGGCTTCGTAAACTAGGGCAGGGACATCGTAAACTAGGGCAGGGGCTTCATAGACTGGGGCAGGGGCTTGGTAGACTGGGGTTGTGGTTTCATAAACTGGGGCAAGGGTTGTGTAAATGGGAGTTGGGGCTTCATAAACGGGGGCGTCGTAACTCTTTCCAGGAGCACCAACGGGTCCTTGAGGTCCTTGAGGTCCCTGGTAGCCAGGAGCACCGGGTTTACCTTGTGGTCCAACTGGTCCAACGGGTCCAGCTGGTCCTTGACCACCAGGGTAACCTGGAGCTCCTACTTTACCTTGGGGTCCGACAGGGCCGACAGGGCCTACAGGACCAGCTGGTCCAGGGGCACCAGTGTATCCAGGAGCGCCACGTTTACCTTCCGGTCCGGCGGGGCCTGGGCCGCCTGGGTAACCAGGAGTTCCAGCAGGGCCTGGGAGTCCGTCTTTGCCTGGTCTTCCTTGTTCTCCTGGTGGGCCGGCTAAAATTAATTGCATTAAATTATTTTGTCCAGGTGTTCATGAAAAATTCAGTTGAACGTTACCTGTGTATGAAGGAGTGCCGGGATATCCGTCTTTACCAGGGGCACCAGGAGCGCCAGGTAGACCATCTTTGCCTGGAGCACCATTGTAACCAGGGGGGCCAGCAGGTCCTTGAGTTCCAGGAGGTCCGGGTACTTTGCTATCCGCTCCGGGATATCCATCTTTGCCGGGGGCACCGGGAGCGCCATTAGCTCCGGCTTCGCCTTTAGGGCCAGGAGCACCAGGAGAACCATTTGCGCCAGGTTTGCCAGCAGGTCCCCCATAACCAACAGGTCCAACTGGGCCTGCGGGTCCAGGACCACCAGGATAGCCTGTAGCTCCATCTTTGCCAGGGAGACCTGGTGGGCCGGGAGGACCAGGGATTTTGGATGGAAGTGCGTAGCCTGGTGGGCCAGCTTCACCTTTGGGACCAGCGGGGCCAGGACCTCCGGGATAACCATCTTTTCCAGGGGCTCCTGGAGCACCGGGAAGTCCATCTGCGCCATTGTAACCAGAGTCTCCTCTTTCGCCTTTAGCTCCTGATTTACCAGGAGCTCCGGCAGCTCCATTGTATCCTGGTGCTCCCTTCTCTCCGGGATAGCCAGGTGATCCAGGTTTTCCAGCTGGACCTTGTGGTCCAGGTGCACCAGTGTAACCCGGAGCTCCAGGAGCTCCAGTGTCTCCTTTTTCTCCAGCTGGTCCTGGCGCGCCAGGTGCTCCAGGAGGGCCAGGAATGGCCTTTGGTTGAGCATAATCGCTGGATTCATATGATACAGTTCCAGGAGGACCTGCAGGTCCCTCTGGTCCAACAGGTCCAGCAGGTCCTTTGAGCCAGGGAAGGTAGTCATAAAAACGTGCCCACTGTCTTTCCAACTCTTCAATTGTTGAATATTCTTCAGCAGGGTAACCCTTTGGAGATCCGTACGGGTTCAAAGTGGCCCATTGTTCCCTGGTGATCGAAGCTTGTTGCTGACGATATTGTGGTGCTGTATAAACTGTAGCCACTAAAAGTGGCAACACGATCTATGTGCCCAAACAGAAATTAATTACTAGGTAAGTATTTTTTGGGGCTGATAAATGATTATTCTATTAGTAAACATACCAAAAATCGCATTGTTGCGCTCCGGGACTATGGTGGACGAGGACGACAAACGGTATCGATTGTTTACGTTCGAAAGCTCGGTGAATAATGTAGATAATTGATCGAATAAATAAGAGACACTGTGATCTAAATTAAAAAAAGAAAAACTGGAAGAAAAAAACAAAATGGTTACACAAAAAGATTCAATAACTGACGTGATTAATTGTTCATAAAATTAGTTCAACATATCATTTGAAACCTAACATGTTAAGCTGTACCGGATTTTGTTCTAAGCTATTAATACATCAACAAAAAATCAATTTGTAAAGCCCTAGAGATAGTCTATTTTTCTACGCTGTAATGCGTTTAGACGGTGACTTAGTTACGTGTATCTATGTTCTTCCATTAAAGTAAAAAAATTACCTTTTCCGAGATACCCGTTGCCAATTGATCTCGGGCTCAACACTGACTAGGACAGAGTGAGCTGAGCCTTTAAATATCGAAAGAAAGGGGAGATTCGAGCAAAAAGAAAGTCTCCTTGGCATAAGACGTTGTTCTTGATTCGAATCAAATTCGTTACTGTTAAGACAGTCAATCACACCCTTCTCAAACAATGTGCTGTTCCATTGGCTAACAATAAACACAGCCACATGCCAGGGATCCCGCCTCTACAGGTCGAACCGTTTTCTGCCTCATCATCTGGTAATAAGAGTGAAAGTCCACGGAGGTAGACACATGTACGTGAAAGAAAGTCAACTTTGATCTACGAGCTACGAAACAGGTTCTTTTCTATATAGAGTATTTGGAGTGGCGTGAAATAGCTGTGACCCCTTCATCTATATTTTGTTGATTGTGCATAACAATTAGCTATTCAAACGCCATTTACGTACAATGCTCATGTCATAGAAAGCTATTGCATAAATTTCTCCTTCATCGAATGCCATTAACGTATAAAAGACGTTGAGCAAATCCTATTGTTAAGTGCACATGCACTTAGAGATTCAAACAGCATTCGACATCCAATAACTTTATTGAAAAGTCAACTGTACATTTTGATGGCCAGAATTTTACTTCGTTTCACCAAAAGTTAAATGTTTGATAGGCTGGCCTCCATTAGTGAACTCAACGTAGGCTTTTCACAATAGAACGTAAGAAACTGACCTGTCGACATTTTGCAACTACATACGATTCCCCCTAGAGCAATCAATTTGTCCTTACAAGATTGCCCCTCCCAAGATGAAAGGATTGACAAAATAGAAAGTAAACAGAGTGCAACCAATTGTACATTTACGGTTATTGTGCTACTTTTTTGCTCTTAATATGGGACATCTTTGATTCATATCACTAGAACCGGTTCTATAGCGGAATTTCTCATCCGCTATCATAATGTTTTTTTTTCTGGGTGTGTGTTTACTTTCCATAAAAACAGCTATTTACTACTGCAAAACTTTCGAATAGAAAATCTTAAAAATGAATCGCACTGAAATTCCGCGAACTTCCGAACGTAAAGGGCGGCCGTCAACAGCTAAATGCTTTATAGAGCAATTGGGTTTCGGGAATTTGAAAATCTTATGCTATTCTAAAATTCTCATTTGGGAGTCTTCCAGGTTACGATCTAGTCGATTTGTAGAAAGGCATCATTGGCAAATAGATTAGCAATTTCTACATAGTTGTGGAGGTTCAATAAACCGGAGGATAGGAGCTTAGTAATACAGTTGACGTACATTTCGCTTATGGTACGCAAATGAACTATTCCTTTTATAGTTTGGTTTATTTACAAATGGAGAAAACGTGGCACCAAAATGTTATGATATATAAAGTAAACGCAAATGTCTTAATTGAATATAACTTTTAAATCCATGCATGGTATTTTAAGATAAAATTCTTTAATATCTATGAAAAAACGAGGTAGATCATTTAACCATAGCTTGGTGCTGGGGGATCGTATGTTTGTTGAGAAACTGTTGGCGTGTAAGCAGGAGGCTGATAGGCTGGTGCTTCATAGACCTGTCCAGGAGAACCAGCTGGGCCAGCAGGGCCGGCAGGACCCGCGTAACCAGGAGAACCTGGCTTACCTTGAGGGCCAACAGGTCCGACAGGTCCAAGAGGGCCAGCTGGTCCTGGACCACCAGGGTAGCCAGGGCTTCCAGGTTTACCTTGAGGCCCAGCTGGGCCAAGGGGGCCTATGGGTCCAACAGGTCCTGGGCCACCAGGGTATCCAGGAGCTCCGGGTTTACCTGAGGTCCAACCAGGAGAATCCAGGGGTTGGCATATCCATCTTTACCTGGTTTTGAGGACCAACAGGTCCGACTTTTTTATTTTGGTTATATTTCTTTCATAATATAGCAAAACAACTAATTTCATTTTAGATGGTTTATTTACAAATCGAGAAAACGTGACAAGCATGTTATATGATATAAAAATGGTCCTGGACCACCAGCATAGAACTTTGTTTTTATATTATTTTTCTTTTCGCAGAGCAGGGATTAACCATAGCCCGGTTTTTGAGAGCCTTGGGGTCCAGACCTGTGGCCAAGTGGACCTACTTGAGGACCAACAGGTCCCACAGGTCCTGGGCCACCAGGGTATCCAGGAGTTGCCTTGGGGTTTACCTTGAGGTCCAGGTCCTGGGCCACCAGGGCCTGGTTTACCTTGAGGTCCAACGGGGCCTGGACCGCCAGGGTATCCAGGAGTTCCTGCTGGGCCAGCATATCCATCTTTGCCTGGTTTTCCAGGAAGACCGGGGGCACCTAAACATTTGGAATATTATAAAAATGCCATTAGCTACTGAAATGAAAGGAGCTCAGGTATTGTTTTAAAAATATACCAGTGTATCCAGGAGCGCCGGGGAGCCCATCCTTGCCTGGATAACCAGGTCCGCCGGGAAGACCATCTTTTCCTGGGGCGCCATTGTAGCCATTAGGGCCAACAGGCCCTTGGGGTCCGGGGGAGCCAGGGATCTTGCTAGGTGCACCAGGATATCCATCCTTGCCAGGAGCTCCAGCGTAACCAGGTGTTCCAGCGTCACCTTTAGGTCCGGGTCCACCAGGATATCCATTTGTACCAGGTTTGCCGGGAGGTCCTTGGAGTCCAGCAGGGCCAACGGGACCAACAGGGCCAGGGCCGCCAGGATAGCCAGGAGCACCATCCTTACCAGGGTAGCCAGGTGTGCCAGGAGGACCAGGAATCTTGGATGGGATGGTGTATCCTGGTGGGCCGGCTTCACCTTTAAGGCCTGCAGGTCCTGGAGCTCCACTGTATCCGTCTTTGCCAGAGAGTCCGGGACCACCAGGAAGGCCAGGTGCACCATTGTAGCCAGGTGTACCCTTTTCTCCGTTATAACCTGGTTTACCAGGAGCTCCAGGAGCACCATTGTAACCTGGAGTTCCTTTTTCACCAGGATAACCTGGAGTTCCCGGTTTTCCAGGTGGACCTTGCGGACCAGGTCCACCAGGATAACCGGGAGTACCTGGAAGACCTGCATCTCCCTTATACCCAGCAGGCCCTGGAGGTCCTGGAGGACCTGGTGGGCCAGGAATGACTTGAGGTTGTGCGTAAGAACTAGCCCCGTAGCCACCACCGGAAGAAGATCCGGAAGATCCAGGTTGACCTGGTGGTCCTGGTGGACCCGGAGGTCCCTTCAACCAAGGGAGATATTCATAGAAATTTTCCCATTGCTTCTGAATGTCGTAAGTTGCTTCTGATCCGTAAGGGTTAAGTGAAGACCACTGATCTTTCGTTATGGAAACAGTTTCTCCAGATGCTGGTGGTTGTCCGTATTGGGGTGCAGCCAATACGCTTGCCAACAAGAGTGAAAGGAATACCTGTTAGGCATTAAATGAAAACCAACACCTTAGTACACAGTGGTTCATTCAGAAAACGGTCAGCAAATCGGAATACTTACCAATGCCCTCATAGCTAATTTGTGGTTATGTACGTCGTGATATTGATTGAAACGTGAGTACTGCGTCCTGTGGAACGAAATAATCATTTTGGTTTAAAGGGTGCGGTACAGTTAATGTGGGCTTACGAGAGCTATATGGAGTTTTACGAAACAGGCATCCAACAGAATAATGTGTTCACTGTTTTGTTCATATTTATAGCGTTTAAATTAATTCGATAAAGGATGTCTATATAAAACCATCAAACGGAATGAATTTAGCGGTGGACTACATTCAAAAATAGTTGATTTTTGGCTTCTATTTGGAACTTTGAATGTTGTTGATGTAGGAAATGGGAAACGAATTTCTTTTTGATGTTCAAGAACATTTTCCTTCATCGGTGTGTTACTAACTGATATATCCGATCAATTCTTACCTCTTTCTGGAATTGCTCTTTCCTGCAGAGGCTTCAGCTCCACACTGAATTTTGAACATGAAAGCGTGTTCTTTAAATAGAGCGCAGAAGAGTAACTCATGTAGTTGAAAAAGGAGATCGTAGGTGGCTTTTCTAAATGGCGCAAAAGTGGTCTCTGCTATAACGCGTCGGATTGGCTGGTATTTCATTGGGCCAGCCGGACGAACGGAGGGTCTTCACGCTGGAATATTCACGTAAAAGGGAAACCTCTCTTTGCCTTTGGGGAGGAAAAGAGAAAGACATTTCATGGCTGGTTTTCCTTTTTACCTTCATTCAAATAGAAACATTATAAAATTCAATAGATTTTTACTTTTATTGCTACCAATTTAAACTCATGTAGAAAACGAAGGCACTATTTTTATTGCATTCCAACCGGGTCAAGTGCAAATCGACATAAACTGATGGTGATTAAAGGTTTAAAGAAATATGTTTGTTATTCAATTCTTTGGTGAAACCTTTGACATTATAGATACAATAATTCAGGCCACGTATTCATACATTTCCGGAAACAATAAATTCTTAAGATATTGTGGCTGACGTAAACGACACTCAAACTGAATACTATCAGGTCGTTGCCTCTTATTTCCAAAGATCATATAAGCCGATATGAGGTACACCAAAGAGCTATAGTTCAAGTCAACTTCTTACGTTGTTATTTGCTGTGCTTAACAATATTAGCCATTTTGTTGATTTAAATGCATCAACTTCCGACCGAAAACCTTCCTGTCGTGGAAACTAAACGCCGGACAATAAAATTTGCAAGGCATTATGGGAAGAGAATCATTCGGCACGCACATAGCGACACATGCCAAAATATGTTGTCTTGTTGAAAATGGTAAAGTAGGCTTGCAGGTCAACCCACCTCTTTGGATTTGCGGATATGTTCTATAATTTTGATAAGAGTTGTCTACAGCACTTTTTCTTGCGCCGCTTTTAGTTCCAAATTCCGTTAAATGGTGTCAAATACACAAGTTTTTGCTTAAGAGTCATGAAGTTGGTACCGGTTTCATAACTGTAAGCTCTAAATTTTCATATTAGTCTAAGAATGAAACATGGTCATGGCACATGAGCCAACAGAATTGATGTTGTTTTGCGTGTCCCTCATAATCCGTCATAACATTGTCCCTTTATCAGAGCCCATTTTAAGCCCTTTATTTTTTATTTCGTTAGCCAAGTTAGCTGCTTTTTTATTTTGAAGTTATATTTCTTTCATAATATAGCAAAACAACTAATTTCATTTTACGGTATGGTTTATTTACAAATCGAGAAAACGTGACACCAGCATGTTATATGATATAAAAATCAGTGCGGACTTCCTTAATGGATCAGAGTATTCATCCAAGCATAGAACTTTGTTTTTATATTATTTTTCTTTTCGCTCAGAGCGAGGTAAGATAACTAACCATAGCTTGGTGCTGGGGGATCGTATGTTTGTTGAGAGACTGTTGGCGTGTAAGCAGGAGGCTGGTAAGCTGGCGCTTCATAGACCTGTCCAGGGGAGCCAGCTGGGCCAGCAGGGCCGGCGGGGCCTGGGTAACCAGGAGAACCTGGCTTACCTTGAGGACCAACAGGTCCGACAGGTCCAAGAGGGCCAACTGGTCCTGGACCACCAGGGTAGCCAGGACTTCCCGGTTTGCCTTGGGGTCCAACCTGGCCAAGTGGACCTACGGGTCCCACAGGTCCTGGGCCACCAGGGTATCCAGGAGCTCCGGGTTTACCTTGAGGTCCAACGGGGCCTGGACCGCCAGGGTATCCAGGAGTTCCTGCTGGGCCAGCATATCCATCTTTGCCTGGTTTTCCAGGAAGACCGGGGACACCTAAACATTTGGAATATTATAAAAATGCCATTAGCTACTGAAATGAAAGGAGCTCAGGTATTGTTTTAAAAATATACCAGTGTATCCAGGAGCGCCGGGAAGCCCATCCTTGCCTGGATAACCAGGTCCACCGGGAAGACCATCTTTTCCTGGGGCGCCATTGTAGCCATTAGGGCCAACAGGCCCTTGGGGTCCGGGAGGGCCAGGGATCTTGCTAGGTGCACCAGGATATCCATCCTTGCCAGGAGCTCCAGCGTAACCAGGTGTTCCAGCGTCACCTTTAGGTCCGGGTCCACCAGGATATCCATTTGTACCAGGTTTGCCGGGAGGTCCTTGGAGTCCAGCAAGGCCAACGGGACCAACAGGGCCAGGGCCGCCAGGATAGCCAGGAGCACCATCCTTACCAGGGTAGCCAGGTGTGCCAGGAGGACCAGGAATCTTGGATGGGATGGTGTATCCTGGTGGGCCGGCTTCACCTTTAAGGCCTGCAGGTCCTGGAGCTCCACTGTATCCGTCTTTGCCAGGGAGACCAGGACCGCCAGGAAGGCCAGGTGCACCATTGTAGCCAGGTGTTCCTTTCTCTCCGTTATAACCTGGTTTACCAGGAGCTCCAGGGGCACCGTTGTAACCTGGAGTTCCTTTTTCTCCAGGATAGCCTGGAGTTCCCGGTTTTCCAGGTGGACCTTGCGGACCAGGTCCGCCAGGATAGCCAGGAGTACCTGGAAGTCCTGCATCTCCCTTATACCCAGCAGGCCCTGGAGGTCCTGGAGGACCTGGTGGGCCAGGAATGACTTGAGGTTGTGCATAAGAACTAGCCCCGTAGCCACCACCGGAAGAAGATCCGGAAGATCCAGGTTGACCTGGTGGTCCTGGTGGACCCGGAGGTCCCTTCAACCAAGGGAGATATTCATAGAAATTTTCCCATTGCTTCTGAATGTCGTAAGTTGCTTCTGATCCGTAAGGGTTAAGTGAAGACCACTGATCTTTCGTTATGGAAACAGTTTCTCCAGCTGCTGGAGGTTGCCCGTATTGGGGTGCAGCCAACACGCTTGCCAACAAGAGTGAAACAAATGCCTGTTAGGCATTAGATGAAAACCAACACCTTAGTACACAGTGGTTCATTTAGAAAACGGTCAGCAAATCGGAATACTTACCAATGCCCTCATAGCTAATTTGTGGTTATGTACGTCGTGATATTAATTGAAACTTGTGTACTGCGTCCTGTGGAACGAAATAATCATTTTGGTTTTAAAGATGCGGTACAGTTAATGTGGGCTTACGAGAGCTATGTGGAGTTTTACGAAACAGGCATCCAACAGAATAATGTGTTCACTGTTTTGTTCATATTGATAGCGTTTAAATTAATTCGATAAAGGATGTCTATATAAAACCATCAAACGAAATGAATTTAGCGGTGGACTACATTAAAAAACAGTTGATTTTTGGCTTCTGTTTGGAACTTTGAATGTTGTTAATGTAGGAAATGGTAAATGAGTTTCTTTTTGAGATTCAAGAACATTTTTCTTTATCAGTCCGTTACCAACTGATATATCCGATTAATTCTTACCTCTTTCTGGAATTGCTCTTTCCTGAAGAGGCTTCAGCTCCACACTGACTTTAGAACATGAAAGCGTGTTCTTTAAATAGTGCGCAGAAGAGTAACTCATGTAGTTGAAAAGGAGATCGTAGGCGGCTTTTCTAAATGACGTAAAAGTGGTCTCTGCTGCAACGCGTCGGATTGGCTGGTATTTCATTGGGCCAGCCGGACGAACGGAGGGTCTTCACGCTGGAATATTCACGTAAAAGGGAAACCTCTCTTTGCCTTTGGGGAGGAAAAGAGAAAGACATTTCATGGCTGGTTTTCCTTTTTACCTTCGTTCGAATAGAAACATTATAAAATTCAATAGATTTTTACTTTTATTGCTACAAATTTAAACTCACGCAGAAAACGAAGGCACTATTTATATTGCATTCCTACCGGGTCAAGTGCAAATCGATATAAACTGATGATGATTAAAGGTTTAAAGAAATATAATTGTTATTCAATTCCTTTGAGAAAACTTTGACATTACCGACACAATAATTCAGGCCACGCTTTCATACATTTTCGTAAACAATAAATTCTTTAAGAATATTGCGACGTAATTGATTCTCAAACTAAATACTTTCGACTATTCCAAAATCGTATAAGCCGAGGGGTATATGAGGCACACCAAAGAGCTATAGTTCAAGTCAACTTCTTACATTGTTATTTGCTGTGCTTAATAATATTAGCCATCCTGTTAATTTAAATGTATCAACTTCCTACTGAAAACGTTACTATCGTGGAACTTAAACGCCGTACAATAAAATTCGCAAGGCATTATGGGAAGAGAATCATTCGGCACGCACGTAGCGACACATGCCAAAATATGTTGACTTGTTGAAAATGGTAAAGTAGGCTTGCAGGTCAACCCACCTCTTTGGATTTGCGGATATGTTCTATAATTTTGATAAGGGTTGTCTATAGCACTTTTTCTTGCGTCGCTTGCCGTTCCAAATTCCTTTAAATGGTGTCAAATACACAAGTTTTGCTTAAGAGCCACAATGTTGGTACTGGTTTCATAACTGTTAGCTCCAAATTGGTCCAAGAATAAAACATAGTCATGGCACATGAGCCAAATGATATTGTTTTGTTTGTAAAACATTGTCCCTTTATCAGAGCCCATTTGAAGCCCTTTATTTTTTATTTCATTAGTCCAATTAGCTGCTTTTTTATTTTTATGTTATATTTCTTTCGTAGTATAGCAAAACAAGCTTTTCCTTTTTACGGTATGGTTTATTTACAAATCGAGAAAACGTGGCACCAACATGTTATATGATATAAAAATCAATGCGGACTTCCTTAATGGATCAGAGTATTCATCCAAGCATAGAATTTTGTTTATATATTATTTTTCTTGTCGCTTAGAGCATGGTAAGATAATTAACCATAGCTTGGTGCTGGGGGATCGTATGTTTGTTGAGAGACTGTTGGCGTGTAAGCAGGAGGCTGGTAAGCTGGCGCTTCATAGACTTGTCCAGGGGAACCAGCTGGGCCGGCAGGGCCGGTGGGACCTCGGTAACCAGGAGAACCTGGCTTACCTTGAGGGCCAACAGGTCCGACAGGTCCAAGAGGGCCAACTGGCCCTGGACCACCAGGGTAGCCAGGGGTTCCAGGTTTACCTTGAGGTCCAACTGGACCAAGGGGGCCTACGGGTCCAACAGGTCCTGGGCCACCAGGGTATCCAGGAGCTCCGGGTTTACCTTGAGGTCCAACGGGGCCTGGGCCGCCAGGATATCCAGGGGTTCCAGCTGGGCCAGCATATCCATCTTTGCCTGGTTTTCCAGGAAGACCGGGGGCACCTAGAGCATTTGGAATATTATGAAATTGCCATGAATTGCTGAAATGAAAGAAGCTCAGTTATTGATTTTAAAATGTACCGGTGTATCCAGGAGCACCGGGGAGTCCGTCCTTGCCTGGATAACCAGGTCCGCCGGGAAGCCCATCTTTTCCTGGAGTGCCGTTGTAGCCATTAGGGCCAACAGGTCCTTGGGGTCCGGGAGGGCCAGGGATCTTGCTAGGTGCACCAGGATATCCGTCCTTGCCAGGGGCTCCAGCGTAGCCAGGTGTTCCAGCATCACCTTTAGGACCGGGTCCACCAGGATAGCCATTTGTGCCAGGTTTGCCAGGAGGTCCTTGGAGTCCAGCAGGGCCAACAGGACCAACAGGGCCAGGGCCGCCAGGGTAACCTGGAGCACCATCCTTACCAGGGTAGCCAGGTTTGCCAGGAGGACCAGGAATCTTAGATGGGATGGTGTATCCTGGTGGACCGGCTTCACCTTTAAGGCCTGCAGGTCCTGGAGCTCCACTGTATCCGTCTTTGCCAGGGAGACCGGGACCGCCAGGAAGGCCAGGTGCACCATTGTAGCCAGGTGTCCCTTTCTCTCCGTTATAACCTGGTTTACCAGGAGCTCCAGGGGCACCGTTGTAACCTGGAGTTCCTTTTTCTCCAGGATAGCCTGGAGTTCCCGGTTTTCCAGGTGGACCTTGCGGACCAGGTCCGCCAGGATAGCCAGGAGTACCTGGAAGTCCTGCATCTCCCTTATACCCAGCAGGCCCTGGAGGTCCTGGAGGACCTGGTGGGCCAGGAATGACTTGAGGTTGTGCATAAGAACTAGCCCCGTAGCCACCACCGGAAGAAGATCCGGAAGATCCAGGTTGACCTGGTGGTCCTGGTGGACCCGGAGGTCCCTTCAACCAAGGGAGATATTCATAGAAATTTTCCCATTGCTTCTGAATGTCGTAAGTTGCTCCTGATCCGTAAGGATTAAGTGAAGACCACTGCTCTTTGGTTATGGAAACAGTTTCTCCAGCTGCTGGAGGTTGTCCGTATTGGGGTGCAGCCAACACGCTTGCCAACAAGAGTGAAATGAATACCTGTTAGATATCGAATGAAATCCAACAGTTTGGTAAATGGTACCTCTTCCAAAAAATGGTCAATACAATTTTACTACTAACCAATGCCCTCATGGCTAGTTGTTTTTAGAGCACGTCGAAATGTTGAATGAAACGCGGGTACTGTGTCCTTTACACGGAAAAAAAATTTTAAGCGTTTAAAAAGGAAAGTTAATTGCATCCAACCGGCACGTCCACGAGGCCTTTACAGATTCTCTCGCGACAACTGTTTAACGTAACAAATGTGCTCACCATTCTTTTCACATTTATAGCGTTCAAAACAATTTGTACCGATCGTCTTCACGATAATTTCATGAACAATTCTGGAGCGGTAAATGACATTTTTAAAAAACGTTGACTCTTGTCTTCCGTTTTTTCAATTTTCAAATTTGCTTATGTAAGAAGTGGAAATTCCATTTTTGTTGTTGAAAAACATGTTTTTATTTGCACGAGTCCGATACTAAAGGCCGTGCGATAAATGCTTACCTCTATATGGAATTGCTCTTTCCCGAAGGGGCTTCAGCACAACACTGACTTTGGACAGGAAAGCGAGTTCTTTAAATAGTGCGCAGAAGAGTAGCACATGTAGTTGAAAACAGAGATCGTAGGTGGCTTTTGTCGAAATGACGTAAATGCGGTATCTTGCTACGAAGCGCTGGATTGGCTAGTTTTTTTTTCTTTCGTGTTAGACCAACCGGACGGAAAGAGTCTCTCCACGCCGGAATATTCACGTAAAAGGGAAACTTCTCTTTGCCTTGGGGGAGAAAAAGAGAAAGACATTGCTGTTTTTCTTGTTACCTTCGTCCAACTTGTAACATTATAAGATCGAGTAGATTTCTTCGATGTCAACGACAGCTTAAAATTGGACCATATTTAAACTATATTTGGTGCAATAGTTATAAATTTGCGAATTTCCTACCGAAAACGTTTCTTTAAAAAAATACTAGCGGAACTCTTGCACCTCAATCTTCATCCCAATTAGCAAGGAAAATGATTTAGAATCGTAGAAACCAAACCTCCTTTTTTTATTTTTAGCGTGTCTTGGAAATAGATTTTCTGTTAGGGCTTGTTTTACGGAGCAAATTTATTATTTCAAGTTGTTTCAATTTAACCTAGAAATCGCGAGAGCGTTACCAAGAAACGTATAGTGGGTCCTGCTTGTCATCTCTACGGAACATGGAATTTTATCGCTGGAGAGTAGCTGGAGTGCGCTAAACATTATGGGAAGAAAGTCAGTTGGCACCAGCAGCGACACATGTTGAAAATTTTGCTGACCACTTTCAAATGTCAAAATGGACTTGCAGGCCAAAGCCATCGTCGACACAAATAGCATAAAGCTTTGGTTTCTATTTAATCGTTCCGACGTATCTGTGAATCTATCCTTGTTTAGATGACAATGAACTGGACTATAAATGTCACATGACTTAGACTTAGCCTCGTGCGTGTAAAGCGATTGCACCAAAAGCAATTTGAATGCGTTTTGTTCAAAAATTACACAGTTAAGGCAAAAACTAATTTTTTTTTCGGAATCAGCGTTTCATTTTGATTATGAAAAGTGAGTTTCACCAACTTCCCAATCAAAATTTTAAGCCCGAGATTTCGTTTGAAAAAGTCGGCCTTAAAAAACAAACCCGACAAAATAAGCCCGACAAAATAAGCCCGACTTTTTATTTTTTTTATTTTGTTTTTAGAAACCTTGATGTAGCTACAAACTTAGGTGTTTTAGGTATTAAATTGAACGAGAATCATAGAAATAAATTTTATTTTCATGTAGGATTGGTAGTCCTTGAGTTATTTGAATTTAAAGTGGTGTTGACCCACCCCCAAAAATACATCAATAAACACCAGCTAAAAAGCTTTGTTTCAACAGGATGCAAATTTGCATTAACTACACTAGTATATCTTGTGGGAGGACATAAAAATTCGTTAAAAGGTAATTAATTAATGTGTTTTTAAAAAACAGGACGTAAAATTCGTTTTAATACATGTTTTTATTACGATTTGAGTGGCAAACAATTCACATCGGATTTTAAACTCATGCTCCCTAATGTTTACTACGCCGGTTAGTAAGAGGAGTAGCACGGGAATTAAGAAGCAGACCCCTGTGCTCTTTAGGTAGCGTAGCCGATTCTAAAGCGTATGCCGACGTGGGATCGTTGTTTGAAATCATCGGAGCGGCCATAGCATCTGACACAGTCATCGGTGACGCAATGTGTTGCAAGATTGGGGCCACGGCAACGTAAGCATGCCCTTCAATGGTTGAGTAGGCGAAATTTCCCCCTAAACGGTCAGATCTGATAACAGCACTGTCCCGACTTGGGACTCTGACCGCGTGAGTGAAAGCGCTCAATAACGGAGTACCACTAATGACGGCCACGCAACATGCAAAAATTATCACCTGTAAGATAAGCAATTAGATGTTTGATCATTGTTTAAATAGTTTTAGGGTTGACTTACGATTTTCATGTTGTGCACGACGAATGATGTTGAGAGAAGAGCTAAATTCGGAGTAACGTGGCCGAGCATTCCAGGCGAAGCTTTTATACGAATACATACGTTCGTTCTCGTTCAGTTTCCGGGAACCACCTTCCATGAAACAATGGTTCAATTAACGAAGTGCAGAGCTCTGCGTGCTGGAAGACCTTCAGTTCATAGGGCGCGGTCGTTCTCCATGCAGTACGCAGAAAGCACCGATCGTCCCCTTTCGTCCCAAATATTGCGGAATGAATTCTGTTTTTTTTTATGCTACACTTTCTTTGTCTTTTTAATAACAATGCTTACGGTCAAGGTTGGATCTCATTTTAATGATGGAATCCTAGTCATCCGCTCCCATGTGCTCTTGTATTTTTGTGCCCTAAAGGTGACAATGGCCAGCATTCTTAAACCAAGTGTACCATTTTATTTTTTATTGTTATCGTTCTAACGATGAAAATGTGCAGACCTGCCCTTCTTTTAAACACCTTACTGTTTGGCCTTGAAGTTGTGAAAGGAACTGAACTGAAATAGCGCCAGGAATGATAAGATGGGCTTGGAAACTTGACTAGCGCACGCAAAAGGGCGTTCTAATCAATCGTCTTAATTAATTTTTAAATTGCCTAATATTTCAAATGACGTGATTCAACAAAATTAGCTGTGGGTTTCCTTCATTTGGCCAAGAACGTTGGGGTTTGCGGTATGCGCACACCTCTAATCAAATTTGTTTAAACGAGCGAGACATTGAAGTCTGGTTGATTTTTTTCGCACCTGTAGACGATGCGCCATGTATTACCGCCGGAATTCTGCTGGTCAAGGCAATATCTCTCTAGTCGAGTCATCCAAGATAACAACGACGCAAATATCATGTGACACTTTCATTGCTCGGCTGTGTGCTCGTGAGTAGGAAAAAAAGTGAAAGCTTATGTAATTCTACGTCTCATCCAGCAGCTGTACATCTCGTCTGACGAAGTGAAATCCTTTTTTTTTAATTTTATATGAGCTTGTCTAAACAGCTGTGGACATCTTGAATTATGTTGTGTGTGCTAGTTCAGATGGGGCTAACGGAATGTCGTCTCGATATTTTGTGATGTCAATTAATATATGTCATCCAATATCATCACATATGCTGAAATTTGAAAGCAGTGGTATTGCCACTAAAACCAGTTTATGTTAATTCAAGTAATTAGCAGAACATTAGTTGTTGCTGGACACTAATCAACGATGTTTCTTAAGTCACAAAAAATTTAATTTCGTAAACATGTTCTACGTCAATCTTTCCATCAAAACGTCAGCCATAAGAAAGGAGTCCAAATGATGCCCTAAAACATTTTCTTTAATTCAAGCTGCGTACGTGGCACATGATATCATCATCACCCTATATAATCATACCTTCCTTTTTTTATTTTTTGTCTCGTGTGTTATCAATATACAGTATATTGTTAGGATTTTTCTCGCATCAGCAGATTTCAAACGGGGGCAGTGTAACGCTGTGGTATTTATCACGTCGCGCGGTTGGCGGACTTTGGTCGGTCAATCGAACCAGGAAGACAAGGTGATGTTGTTCTTGAAGAAAAAGTAAGGCAAGTTTGCTTTCTATGTTTCCTTTTTATCGTGTGGAGACGAGTTAACACGGATCTCATCAACCTGTCCTACAAATCGACGATGTTGGTTAAGAATTCATTTCCACAAATGAAGACCGTAGTTCGTGATATGGCCACATCCAACCCCATTGCGTGAATCAAGAGGATTTCTCTTTATTACAGTGAAAGTGAAGCATCAGTTTTAATGGGGAAAAAACACCTGGGCATACTTAGCATGCTATCGGCATCTCACGGTAGAAGAAAGAGCCAACTTTCTAATTTCTGATTGTGTTGTCCGTGTACTGTAGGCTATATCTTTATTGCCTAGTATTTACGTAATCTCACATTTCTGGTGGGAAAAACACTGTGTGAGTCAAGAGGCTTACGCTATTGATTCATTTCAAAGATGAAACGACATTGCGAAAGAAATCAAACACCACTCGTATTATTATTATGATTTATTTACACCTTGTACGAAGTCATGGCGACTAGCCAATATTCAAATACAGGCTGCAATCATGACTTCTTAAAGTGAATTGGGGAATGAAATATGAGTCAAAGAGGTAATAAAACTTTTGAATAAATTTTTCTCAGCATAATGATAGTGGTGATTTCTTAACCGTAGCTAGGTGCGGGGGGATCGTAAGTGGGCTGAGAAATGGATGGGGTCTGGTAGACCGGAGCGGGCGCTTGGTAAACTGGCGCCGATGGCTGATAAACTGGAGCTGGTGGTTGGTAAACCTGGGCCGGAGCTTCGTAGCTCTGTCCGGGAGAACCAGCTGGTCCAGCAGGGCCGGCGGGGCCTGGATAGCCAGGGGTGCCTGGTTTTCCTTGGGGTCCTACGGGGCCAACAGGTCCAAGAGGGCCAACTGGTCCTGGGCCACCAGTGTAACCGGGTGCACCAGGTTTGCCTTGAGGTCCGACTGGACCAATGGGCCCAACGGGTCCAACTGGGCCTGGGCCGCCAGGGTATCCAGGTGCGCCGGGTTTACCTTGAGGTCCAACTGGGCCTGGGCCGCCGGGGTAGCCAGGAGTACCGGCTGGGCCGGCGAGACCATCCTTACCTGGTTTGCCTGGGAGACCTGGAGCGCCTGTAAAATATTTTAAAAATCAGTTAATAATTGGAAAGAATTAAAATATATAGCTGCAAATGTACCAGTGTATCCAGGAGCTCCAGGTTTGCCGTCTTTGCCTGGATAACCAGGACCGCCGGGGAGACCATCTTTGCCAGGAGCGCCATTGTAGCCAGGGGGGCCAGCTGGTCCGACGGGTCCAGGGGGACCAGGGATCTTGCTAGGTGCACCAGGATATCCGTCCTTGCCAGGGGCTCCAGCGTAGCCAGGTGTTCCAGCGTCACCTTTAGGTCCGGGGCCACCAGGGTAGCCATTTGTACCTGGTTTGCCAGGGAGTCCTTGAGGTCCAACAGGTCCAACTGGTCCAACGGGGCCTGGACCGCCAGGGTATCCAGGAGCACCGTCTTTGCCGTTGTAACCTGGTGGGCCAGGAGGTCCGGGGATCTTGGATGGGATAGTGTAGCCTGGTGGTCCAGCTTCTCCCTTAGGTCCAGCGGGTCCAGGGCCGCCAGGATAACCGTCTTTGCCGGGTAGTCCGGGACCGCCTGGAAGGCCAGGGGCGCCATTGTAGCCAGGGGCTCCCTTCTCTCCGTTGTAACCTGGTTTGCCAGGGGCTCCAGGAGCTCCGTTGTAGCCTGGTGTACCCTTCTCTCCTGGGTAGCCTGGTGCTCCGGGTTTGCCAGCTGGTCCTTGGGGTCCGGGTCCTCCTGGGTAGCCAGGGGTTCCTGGAGTACCAGCATCTCCCTTGTATCCAGCGGGTCCTGGTGGACCTGGTGGGCCTGGGGGTCCTGGAATGACCTGAGGTTGAGCGTAGCTAGAACCGCCGCCGTAGGCACCACCACCGCCAGACGATCCAGCGGCTCCTGGGGCTCCAGGTGGGCCTGGTGGTCCAGCGGGACCTCTCAACCACGGAAGGTATTCATAGAAACGTTCCCATTGCTTCTGGATCTCTTCAATCTGAGGGCGTTCGGCAGCCGGGTAGGAAGAAGCAGATCCGTATGGGTTCAGAGAGGCCCACTGTTCCTTGGTGATGGAAACAGTCTCACCTGCTGCTGGAGGTTGTCCGTATTGGGGTGCCGCCAAAATGGTGGCCACCAAAAGTGGAACAATAGCCTGTCACGCAAGTGAGAAGAGTTGTGTTAAATTTATGTCGGGACTGGCTCGTGTGGTTTCTATTTGATTCGCCCTGTTTTCAATTTGCAATATGTAATGAAATGATTGTTACATACCAAAGCCCTCATGGCTGTTTGGTTTGGAATTAGCAACCTTTTGTGTCGTTGAGTCGATTTGCTCGACAAGATTCTATAATTGAATTTAAAAAGAAAAATAGCAATTCAATCAGCAATGTTTTTTCTTACTAATAGCGATAGCGTGTGAAAGAAGTAAAACGAAATTTTAGGGCAACCGCTATTGGACAATAAAAAGAAATACAAATGTTATTAAACAACAACGCAGCTGTTATTCGTTTTGTTTGTTGCATTTGCTACTTGTTTTTATTGTCCAAAACGATTAAAGATGCAAAAAACGGAAGCCGAAATCGATTGCCGATTTTAAAAACGGACTCAATGATTTGTTGAAACTGATTCTCTTGTCGTATTCAACGTCAAAGGGAATATTCTGGCTACTCTTTCCGCTTTTTCACCACGAAAAATTCACAATGAAATTGACATCAAAGTGAATCTTACCTCTTCTTACGCTTGCTGTTTCCTAAACTGTTGTCGGCAAGACACTGACTTGAAATGTGAGAGTAGGGGCTTTAAATACCCTGTCAAGTCACTGGGTGTAGGTGGAAACAAGATAGAAAGGATGGGAGGGCTAGTTTTTGTTTTTTTGAAAGAAAGCATTGGAAAACTGTATAGGCGATATACAGAGCTGGCTGGCGAAGACGTCCGATTGGCCGGCAGACAGTGGGACGTGCCAGTCGGCTAGGACATTCAAACAAAGCCCCTCTTCATCGTTGGTATAGAATGCTTGGCGTAAAAGGGAAAGCTCCACCGTACCAGAAAGAAAAAAAAAGGCGGGGAGAAGTGAAAATCGTCAAAGAAAAAAAAAAGGTACTTCTTCTTTACTGGTTGCTGCTCTTCATTGCTGGCTCTTTGGCGAGTGGAAGAAGACGGGCTGCCTGAGGAAGCCAAGTGACCCAGTTTGTCTACCTCATGCATACGAGGATGGCTCGTTCACAACTCTCCTTTTCCCAGAAAAAATTTCATCTTCTCTTTTGCAGATACAATTCCTTATTTTTGCTCCTTTCTTTCTTCTTTTACCCACCTGATGCACACACACAGCTGCGCTTGCTGAAGAGGTACAATTTTTTTTTTCGGCGTGGCCATCACTCAGCGTATAGTTCTTTCCTTTCACTCCTTTTTGTGTGAATAAATTCACTGACACCTGAATAACATTTAAAGTGAAACCCATACGTGTTCTCCTTCTACCTGATTTTAGAACGAATCATCATCAACGGTACTTTATAACCGTGCGTTATTGCTGAGCGCGGGAGGAAACGGAAATTCAAATTTCAAACCGCCACAGTTTTCATTTTCGCATGTACAAAATCAGTCGGACAGCGTTTCTAGAATACCATCCGGCACGCCGAATTCGAATATCGCTGTGTATTTTCTCTTGTTAGGACACTCACGCATTGAAGAACAGTACCGGTTTGCCAGAAAAGTGAACGATGTCGATAGAGCCGGGCCTAATTCGCATGGGCGGCTTGATGCCATTCACATGGGCATTCCACATTTCATGCGTGACACATTGTCCACGTGTGAGCAAACGGGCACCAATTTTTGGAAATCAGGTTCGTGTTTTTTTGAAATTTTTGAAATGCGGATCTGAGGGGAGTCACGGACCCAGTGTAGGTCACGCATCAAGAAATATCTACGTAAATCACAGATCTCGATTGGTAGTTATGTCGCCAATCGTTAACCTTAATCCCTTAATAAGCAGCTAGCCACTTGTTTGTCTTCTTTCAATCTTGGCATGGCAATTGAACAAGGAAACGGATTCTAGTTGAACCTGTGTTTTACAATTTCGGACGATGTTCAACTCTCAAAGTTTGTAGGTCATTCTACCCGAAAAAAATATATGAAAATGCACGAGGAAGGACAGAGAGAATGAGAGAAAATGAAGAGAAACGATGGATTGCTGAACGAAAAAAAGGAGGACGCGGCCAAGTTGGACTCATCCTGGACGAGAAAGTGCGTGAGCTTTAAGCAGAAGGAGTATATACTCTCACTCCCTCCGTTTGATGGACCAAAGAAAACAAATGAAGTGAAAAATGCGGTGGAAAAAAAAAAACAAACAAAAACAACATGCGGGAGCGCGCATAGCGTTGGTATGAGACCTACTTCTGACATGGCCATTCGATTCGCTTTTGCCTGATGGCGAGAACCGAAGAACAAAAATGAGAATAAAATATTTAAAAAAAAAATAAATATGGGTGTCAGCGGTTTTTTGAGAGCGTTGATGGTTATCTTTTGATTATCGGCCAGATATTCTTATTGTTTCTTTTTTGTTGTTGTTGTTGTTGTTGTTGTTTCGGTGCTACGAAAGAACACTCTTTCTCCGCTTGAGGCTTTAGAAATCTTTTTTGGCCGCAAGCCGGCACTATGGAACGTTGATCCGTTATTCCATCTTCATCCATTAAACGTCAAATGCTCAACTTTTTTGGATATTTTTGTGCCCAACAAAGTGCTGTGTTACTCCATTCCAATAGAGGCTCACATGACCGATTATTGTTGCCATTTCTCCTTGTGGAACGTGGCAACGACACGATGAACGAACCTGAAAAGGTGGGACAGTTATTTGTCTTCCACGTTTGGTAGCAGATCTCTGATGTCCAACTACAAATGAAAGTTACAACAAAGCCAAAGCTATGCTTTTTTTTTGCGTCCCAATCTTAAATCATGATACGAGCGATATTAATCGCTTTTGTTCAATGCAGGTAGACAGGTGAAGATTTCATGAACCCTCACGCTTGTTTCGTGAAGTCTATTGCTGGTTCAACATTTTCGTGATTTTTATCTGTGTATGAGATGTCGTTGAGTTTAATCACGATACGACTGTACTTGCTAGAAAATGGCAATCAACTTAAGAAACAAAAGGGTGTGCCATGGATGGACACAATAGTCCGGACGCACCTGCGAGGAATGGTCAGCAGCTATCGATAAGCAAATTTTGGTTTCATGCCCAATTTTTTTCTTTGTACCAAATAAACTGTGAGTCCACAACACGCATTCTTGACGTGCAAAAAAACGAGAGAACGCTGTTGCCAACAATATCGAAATGGAATAGACCCGTTGGCGAAGCCTCGTGTGTTCCATTTCTCGCGAAGACAAAATTCGGGAAAAAACTACTTGTTTGCCTTCATTTTCTCCAGTTGAATCGGTGCCAACAATTCGCTGTATATACATTTATTTTTTAACCATTTACTTCTTCTGCGAACCTACATGATATCCTGCGTGATTATAGTGAGCAAAAGAGCCGGAAGACGCCCAAGGCGGAGATAGTGAACCAGCCGTTCGATGCTCTCATTGTCTCTCCCGGAGCAAAAGAAAGCTTTCTAATTGAAGCAAGCCAACATCCTTGTTCATTGAATGGCCGCATAGGTTAGCAACAGCGTCTGCATATCAGTAAAAAGTGAAAGGGTGCACGCATTTTACGATGACGGACGAGGAGGATTTGTTTTTTTTTCTTCTCCGCAGGGTTTCATCATTTTCCAGGGCCGTTTCCTGGCTGCAAGGGGAGAAAGTATGTCTATACAGTGAACCATTTTATAATGCGCTCAATTAGATAAGACTCGCTTGAAAGAAAAAAAAAAGGATAACTTATAGCAAAAATGTATGCGGATTTGGCTTAAAAAAAAAGAGGGCGATTGCAAATATATGCGGATTTTATAAAGGAGGACGCATGAATTCGAATAAAGGGCTTTGGCAGGCGGCTATTTATGGAAGCAATGAGTATCCGCAGAAAACAATAATCGCAAGTAGAATTTTATTTTTTAGAAAAATTAACATGTCGATTTTCCGACAAAGAAAGTAGTCCTCATCGTTCCACTTAAATTCTTCGATCGATGCGTTCACCACTTAACGAATGTTGATATCCTTCAATTCGTGAACGAAGCGAAAGAAATCGGATAATCACGAATTGCGGCGAACTTTCAGGCCAATGATCTCATTCGAGACCATTCCGTTTGATAGATACGAAGCATACTTCGTAAAATTGATGAATGAGTAATATCACGGTTCGTAATTTCTCAAACGAAAGTGATTGTAAGTTGATTATTTTTATGATTTTGTCATGAGTGTGCATATGTGAACAACCGGCTTTTCACGGCATTCACAGTCATGCTGGAGGGAACGTGACTTCGTACTTGACAAACAACTTCGAAACAGAATTCGAGTTGAGGAAAAAGAAATGAAACACGAAAACAAGGTCGACTACAATATAGAAGAACACTTAGTCGCCATACTGGTTTTTTTTTTAAATACTTGATTTTAACGCTTGAAAAGGCTCGCCCATCTTTTGTTTATACATTCTGATGATTCTTCCATCTCAAGATTATCCTTGTTCACAAGGAAAGTGAAAGCTTACGGTTCAGGGTTAAGGCTCTGATGCCTCACTGGAGCCGACAGATTTCTTATCTATTTAAAACAAAATTTTGTATTTATCTTATACGTGCGTTTATTTAGCTTAGATTCGATGTGTTTTTTTTTCTTTCTTGTTGGGGGTTTCCCTCGTGCTATTAAACTGGCCAACCGCATCTTTTCACACAGTCCGTTCGATTCATAAAATGGCATTACAACATCACGTGTACTCCTTTCTGCTTGATAAGTTAGAAAACAATGGGCAACTGTGGAGTACATTATACGTGTAACTACCCCGACCTTTCCTGTCCTTTTTTTTATGCTCTTCTGGCGGTATGTACGTTTGTATGATAATGGAATGACTTTCACAGCAAGAGTGATAACCATCCGTCAGATGAGATGGACACATCAAACATTTTTTCGGGTAGTTACACTTGGAAATATCGCTGGCGTTCGTTCATTTCCCTATCGTGAGTGTTCATAAAAGAATTCAAAAAATAAAAAGAACCTTAGTGGTGGGCTCGGGCATCAGATTACATTCACGGTTAGCTATCAAGTTAAAGCGAAAGTATTCCACCATGTTATTTTTCTATTAGTGGTACGACACCATAAAAATTGCTGGCAATAGTAATAAACTAATCTTTTTTTTTTCTCCTACAAAATATTCATGTGTATTTTTGAAAAAAAAAGGTATATGAGGTGTACTTAAATGCATCTAACGTTCCATTTGTCCTTCTTGCTTCCGTTCCGTTTCATCGTGCAAGCGTGGAAAGTGAAAGCTGAAAAGCAACGATTACTGTAGGGGATAGACACAATTACCGAAGGACGTCAACCTCTTTCATTTTGAAAAACTTTTCAAGTATAGCGTTGCAAAAAAAAGGCCATCTTTTTCTATCTTCCGTCTAGCGAAGCACGTAGATTTTTTTGCACGTAAGGTATTCTCCCATTGAAATTCGCCAGCTTTCTCCTCATAAATATTTATGTATTCCCTTTTTTTGGCTTATTCTGACCTACGTGTTTTGCAGCTTGCCAAAGGGGGAAACACGGTTAGCTTTGGTGTTAGTGGTGGTCATCGAAAGAATTTTAATGGGTGAATTTGCTGACTTTCTCCATAATTAAAATGGTTCTTTTTTTTCCAATCCAATTAGCGCTACAGAAAGAAAAATGACCTTTCTCATTCCCACCGTTACTATGTTTACATCTTACAACTTAATATTCTATTCAGAAAAGGGCTTTCATCGCTGGCGGGGGTATGCTCTGAAGTCACGTTGGCGATACAACGTTAATGGGGGTGCGGTTCCAAAACGAAAATTGTCGCATCTTAATCTGCACGAGTTACCCAACCTGTCATCTGGATCGTGTAATAGAAAACGTGTGGCAGACCGTTGTGTTTTTCAGACCGAAACAGAATAATCGCTTCACGCAAAACGGACGAAAAAAGAGTTTTACTGACGACTAAAAAAGGCATTTGAAGTAGAACTGTATATACTTGAAAAACACGAACTTTCCAGGCTCATATGTACGTGGATGATCGTTGATGTGCGTAACAACCTGCTTTTTTATGACATAGTATTTTGCTTAGGTCCTTTTTTTTATTAAGCCATGTATGGCTAAATGAGACGTTATGGAACAAGAGCCGTAACTAAAAACATACTAGCTATGTATAAACATGAATCCGCAAACGTGCACTTTCGTTAGTCAACAACGGGAGCAGCAATAAAAGAAATGCTGGGTTGTTCGGTGAAGCGCGATGTAGTCAAGCGAGAAATTTAAGCGAGAGTCACTCGTCTTCTATAGAGGACCTTCTAACACTTTCACTTCTTTCGACCCAAAAACTTACTATTACAGTAAGCACGCTCGGCAGACTCACGATGGTCGCCTTGCCGACTAGTCTGATGACGAAGCTTGAACAGAATCACGCGTGATGTCATTGAAGTGGCGGACGTTTCGCTTGTTAACACCTATCATGGTGGATGTTCGTAATAAACAGGCTGGACTCTTAAAATTTTATTTCTACAAAAAGCTGAATGATAAAGAAAAGGACACATTAAAGAAGAAAAAAATGTAGTATAGACAAACATGAAAGGCTCACGTACGCAACGTGGAAAGGCCAATGATAAGCGCGTCGGAATTAAGGCCCATGGTATTTAACGAGCCAGGATTTTTAAAAAGAGGTTTACTCGCACATAAAGAAAGCTAGAATTCCAGATCAGTGATCACGATTGTCATATTCCCGCGTCCCACGGTGATGACAAGTTGATTTCTCAAACAATAAAAAGGTTAACGTGACTGGGCGTTTTATATCAAACCATTCGTTGTTTATTTGATAAACATAAATGCAACTTGAATCAGGCTTGGCTGAAATATTACAACTTTTGGTTAAACTAGGCTGTTATAAGTAGGCACATTTACATTTAGATTCCAAATTGCTTATTGGAATTTCATTAATTGCTCGACCGCAACAGCACTCAGCAAATAAACCAAGCTGTAGTTAACAAGCCTGTCAACATTGTGGTTACGGTTTGCCACGTGTAGGTGGTTTCGATAGCTTCTTTGTTTCACCCATTTCATTTGATACTGAAGGAAGGCATAGTGAAGGCCAACTATTTTTAAACTGGAAAATGCTAGATCACCGATGAACTTTGTTTTCAAGGTCTTCCAGTAACCCCCCTAACTTACCCTTCTTCTTCCTACAGGTGACTTTCTCTCGTTACATGTGCACTTTATGTTTGTTTGCGAACAACAAGAACAAAACATTTTTTTTTAACGGCAACGTTTGCGTTCGGCGAAAAGTCATTAAGTTTGTTATGACAACACTTTAGCTAAACCACAATCTCGTTGTGGCGTTGTAGTTTTTTCAATGAGAAGTTGCTTTCCAATTGAACAACATTTTGAAAATTAATGATGTTCCAGCAGCCGTGCGGCACCGTAACGCTAACGAATGAAATGAATCATCGTCGTTCTCAGGATCTGGAGCATTTTGTGAAAAGAAATGTATTATTTACAATGTTTGGTTATGACCTCTCAGACGAGGAATAATCACAATATGAAAACCAATACCCTTTGCCATAGTAAGCGACTGTAGTGAGAACCCAAATACAGCCAAGCTTTAAATTTATTTTCAAACCAAATATGGTAAAATGAACCCCTCGTCGTATTTCTGGAAAAATAGAAGGGAAAAAACTAGTTTTTTTTTTAATACAAATAATTTCAAGTGAAAGCTTGTACACCATTACAGAGCTTGGGGTCACTTTTTACCTGTATACTTGACGTACCTGAATTTTGCACGCTCCATCTGCTATGCATTCTTTCGCGTGAAATAAAAAAGGTGGAAAACCCTACACACTAAGACCGAAAGTACTTTTAAAGTGATAACTTTCCCTTGAGACATTCTTTTTAATTAAAAAAAAATATATACGACACTTTAGTCCATTTGCCGGGGTCAAACCTTTGGTTAACATGTTATGGCCACTATATCATTTTCGGACATGTTTTCTTTTACTAAACAACTCAGAGGTATACAGGTTCGATTGTCTCCTTTTTTATCCACGTTGTCTATGTAGTTAATGCTCTGGCTCTAGACGTGCAATGACCGAAGCAATCGACGCTTTGTACAAGTCGTGGCCTTCAGCGTTTGCGACACACATGTTTCAACCCACGTAAGTTATTTAATAGTGTACCAAACACGTTTTTTTCTAGAAATAACAAACAATCGAACATTAGCAAACAATGAAACTTCGAGAGTTGAGACGTTGAGAAGACAGGATTGATTGTTTTACATGACTGCTGGAACAGCGGACAGGCAAGTAGCCCCAAAATGGTAGCCTACCTTTCACTTTAACCTGCTTTCCGCTTTATTACTTTAACCTCTCTGATGGAAGGTAAAGTACGTTTTTTTTTATCTCACGGAAACATCCTCCTTCTTCAACTGCGCATTTTTTTTCTTGACCTATTTTGAACCATGACCTATTTGTCCTTCATCCGTTTTTTATTTTGGAAGCTCAAAACAATTGTCTCTTCATTTTTCTTGCCAGTTGACAATCGTTTTCTTTGTCACTTACCCTGACCTTACTTGAGAAACCTACGCTTGCCCTCCTAGATATGATGATGAGATTTAAGTTACTAAAAGGTAGCTTAACTATCTTGAATTTCTCTCACAGGTTTCGGTCCCTTAAACTTTGTTTTCATAAATTTTAATCAATTCATAACCACGCGAGCCCCCGGAAGCCATTGTCTCTTCTCAATTTTCGCATTCTTCTTGATTGTAATGTTGTTTCCTAATACTGTAGTGCTATCACGTTTTGAATATTGAACTTGCTTGTAAAACAGAGAGTAGTGGCTTTTCGACGAAAAATAAGATATCGAGTTCTAAAGCGTGAAGATTACATCAAGATATAGCTTTCTAATATATTCATGAATATGTTATTGTAGTGTAGGTCACATTAGTTTTGAATGTAATCGGGAATTCGTGTATCCGATAGATTTATTCTGCCTTTAGCGGCTGAAGATCCTTTATTACGCTAACTTACCGTGTGTGATGCCAGCGTCGTACCACGCCTTAAATAAAATTTTTTAATAATGGGACAAAAAAAATATATAAGCTCACAATAACATCTAACGATTCTTGGCAGTTGGGTAAAACATCAATAATTAGAGCGCATCGATAGCCGCAAAGGTATAAGAATTTAATTTTAACGACGCACCGCAAACACCGCAGACACCGCAATGAGGTAGACAGTCAAAAGCGTGTAATCACGCATTTCTAAGTTAGTCTATGCTATACACGACGATCATTTTCTGGAGTTCGTATGCCTGTAAGGATGCTCTGTACATCCCTATGTATATACAGGAAGATAAAACGATGCAACGGTCAAACGCTATTCCTCGAAAATGTAATTTTTAATTCAAAGAAAGAGTTGAAATATTCCTGGAGGAATAGGTTAATGCAGAGGCCAGCTTTCTAACGTTTGTTTAGAAGCTGGCTTTTCTCGACTGTTTTGTTACAGACAACACAATTATTTTTTGTGGCTTCGATTGTGACAAGTTAAAAACTATGACAGCGACAGATTGCCAAAAATGCCGACGTTTGCGAAAGAAATCTGGTTTGATAAGCGGAATGAAACGTGTAGAATTTAGACAACAATGACTCGTGTGCGAACAAAGCAAAAGAGTCGGAGAACAGCCCTTAAGGTGTGTGTCCTTTAGCGCACGAAAGTTCTCACTCACGAGCGCAAAAACGAACCAGACGATCCGAATTTTTGTTCCGGCAAATGCGGCCCTTTTAAGTGCGTGTAACATCTGCAACATTTCGTGATGTAAGGAATGTGTTTATCCTTTCTTTTTTTTGCTCGCTATTAAGTCCAGCACATTATAGACTTCTCCAATGTTTGGGCCTTTCTCTGTTAACGTCATTAGCTCTTCTTACGTTTCCTCGGGCGTGAACGAAAAATAAAAAAAAGCGCATCGCATCAAAGTGAAAAGAGCGTAAAAAAAGAAATAACAATACAAAATCGATAATAGGTCAAGAATGTAACGCCCTAACCCAGTAAAGAAAAAAAAAGAAAATAAATTTTTCTATAGTAAATCGTTTCAATCGTTGCGACATCGTTTATAAATCTATAGTTATGGAAGCGGGTCGGGAAGACACGCGTCTAACGGGAAAAATAAAAGGGGGACGTGGACTAGACGGAAAAAAAAAAAAAAAAAAAGAAACATGTCGAGAAAGTGCAGTTTTCTCGGCTATTGACGTAGCGTACGGTTATATACGTTTCTAGCCAAAATGTTTGTGAATGTATATAGTATGGAAAAAGTTCCGGGGAAAACCTAGCGGCTATAGAAGGATTGCGTGCTGGGCTACTTCAACCACGGATGACTTGTTCCACTTTCCCTACCAACCCCCCCCCCCCTTCATGTTTCTTTCATCTTTTTTCGTTTTTCTTTTTAAGTGCAACATTCGCATTAATGGAAAACAAAAGTTTCTGCAATTGCCAACATAATGAGCTTCATATTCGTCTAAATCGGCTTTAAAGGCATGTGTCGCTTTTGTGGTTATTGATGTGTCATGCTACTTTTCATTCACATCCCGCCTTCCATCTCGTTTTTATTTTTTCTTAAATTTTATTCTTTTGTTTTTTTCTATGTTTTCGATTGCCATGTTTTTGACAGCTTAGCCTCGATCGTCAGCACTCCTCCGAGCAGAACGCGGTACGTTTAAAAATGTCCCATTTCATTCGACGAACGTGTTAAAGATGTTGGCCATAAATCACTGGATGAAATTGAGGACACGACAAAATTTGAACTTAAATACTTTATTTTAGGAGGTCATAGTGAAACTACACCTCCATTTTAGACGCATTTGAATTCAACGTGAATTAATGTGACGACCGTGAGGTTGCCGAAGCGTAGCTTTCTTGTTCCCTTGGATTCGTATTATCCTGGTGAGGAAGGTCGAATTGAATGTACAGGATAAAAATCGATCATAAATTATTTTCATTTTCCCGTCAGCATTGATTACATTTTAGTTTAAACGTAGAACAACAAGTTGAAGGGGAAAAACGCGCAATGGATGGGTTCATACTATATATCCTGAGGTGTAACATATTTCCATAATGATATCAGGGCTGATGTGAAAGCGAATCCCAGGGTGAAAAAAAAAGTGAATGACAATGTCCCTGAAGCTGTTTCACAAATGAAAATGAAATTGGGGGAATACGATACGGCATCTTTTCATTGACGGAAATTATGTGAATCGAATAAATGTGTCTGGAACACACACACACACAGAAAAAAAAATGGTGAGATATAGAGTCTTTAATAAATACACAGGTGAAAGCCGGTGGGTTTACTAGGGAAATACCCCAACCAGAAAAGAACAATGGAAGAATTTAATTTCCACATTTTGGTTTCTTATATCGTGAGTTATAGCACTTCAACATCACGCTATCTCAGAAACGCTTTTTTTTTTCTTCTTATACGATCATATCAGCCCTGAAGGTATCAACTTTCGTTTTCATCTAGATGCTGTTGCCTGCCCAATGCGTCAGTCTTTCCAGTGATATGCAATCGAATGAAACAAAACAGAAAAACAGTGCGAAAAGTAACGCTGTTAGGACACACCCACTTGGGGTCACTCAACCGGAAATATGTCATCAAAAATGGAGTCGTAGTAGAGAAACTATACATGGTCAAGCTGGCTAGCGTTAGCCTCATTTCTCACCATGTTGATGTTGTTATTTTTTTTTGCTGTTGTGTGGCACACTTTATTGTACTAACGCGTCGTAGACTCACGCAGCCAAACACGCGCGTTGGGCGTTCACGTTCAAAAATAGACTGACGTGCGCGCTAGATTTCCTTAAATTGAAACGCTTTTTATGCGTGATTTTTTTAAAATGTAAAGTCGGCTGTGTTACAGTAGCTTGTGAAATTTGCGAATATGCGTAATGAGACAGGAAAACAAGGAAGATTGAGGTAAAGAGGCCACAGGGTCTCTCAGGATCTTGCTAGAACCACAATAAGCTGCTGTAACAAAAATCTTTTTCTTAATGTTTTTGGGAAGCTGAGCATTCCCATACGTCAGTTGATATTTTAGGTTCATTAAGTACCAATACAGCCATTGGCGGAAAATTCTATTGAAAGGCATTCAAAGCTGTCACGTCCAAATACAAACGGAAATTTCTTCGGCAAACCCTTTATGGGTCTATATATACCTAAGGCGGACAGCTTTGCCAATTTCGCTTTTTGCATTAAACATAGCGAAAGGTAAGTGAACCCTGAAAGTCTTTGTTTCCCTAAGAAAAACAAAGAACAATTTTAGGATGGGCTTTTATATGAAGAAAGTTTTCTCCTAGTTAATTGACAAGTGAAAAAAAAAAAAAAGAAAATACACTTTTATCAGTTGTTCTGCAAAGCGCTTAAGTTAATGTGTCATTTCTCCGACTTTCCCAACAATGGAATAGTCATGTAAGGGAGAGTGTGCGACAGTTGGATCCGCAACGTGAAAGAGAAATCAAGTTAATCAATCAAATTTGGCAGGATCAAATAAATTATATTTAACGTTCGCAACAATAAATCGAAAATAACTTGAACAATTTAGTTTTGACAACATGGGTTTGTGCTTCTAAAAAAAAAGAAAGGGCACTAGAACTTTGATGTCTTTTCTCTTAAATAGATTTCTCATTATGAACTGACTTTTAAACACGTACTGGAAACCATTCGGATAAGAATCGCAGAGTATTTTTGAGTTTGCCCTTGGATGGGTTCATAAAATGCGGAACGCAGGGCCATTTACTTATGTCCGTCGTTCAATTCCAATAGCTGCTGGGCAATGCTGGAGATAGGAAACCTAAATCGACAGCTGTTGCTGTGCTGCCCGATTTGACATCGGGAAGATCCGTAATTTTCGATTCTTTCGATTGCAATCTGTAATTTTGCGAAGAATATCCTGATCCTCCTCCACTGTAACTCGGTGGGCTGTACGAAGGTTTCTCGTAGGTAGGTGCGGAATATGAAGGTCCGGGCGGTCCTGGATATCCATCGACACCTGGCTTACCACGTGGTCCAATTTGTCCCTCTGGACCTGGAACACCTGGGTAACCCGGTGGTCCTGGTTTTCCTTGAGTGCCTGCCGGCCCCGAAGGTCCGATAGGTCCTATTGGGCCTTGACGTCCTGGCGTCCCATTGAAACCCGGTGGACCTGATTTACCTTGTGGACCGACTGGACCAGGTTCTCCAGGATAACCTGGAGTGCCAGTTGGACCTGGTGGGCCCTCTTTACCTGGTTTTCCAGGAAATCCCGGTGCTCCTGATCAGGAAATGCGAAACATTAGTGGAGGGATCAATAATTTGAATTCTTTATTATTTACCCGTGTAGCCAGGAGGTCCAACAGGACCAACTGGTCCTACGGGACCGGGGAACCCGTCTTTTCCTGGTGTTCCATTGTATCCAGGATCTCCTTTAGGTCCTCTCGGTCCAGGAACTTTGCTCGGTGCTCCGGGATATCCGTCTTTTCCGGGAGTACCTGGCAGTCCATTGTATCCTGCATCTCCTTTTGGCCCGGCTTTCCCGGGGTAACCTGGAAGTCCATCTTTGCCAGGATAACCAGCTGGACCAACGGGACCTACTGGCCCTAACGATCCTTTTGGACCAGGCCCGCCAGGCAATCCTGGAAAGCCATCTTTACCGGGATACCCAGCAGGACCCACAGAGCCCGGACGTCCTTCTTTACCAGGACGACCTTGTTGGAATTAAAAATATGTGTGTGTTAAACAAAATCATAAACCATCATGTGTTTGTAAAGATATAACGGACGTAGCAGCAGGGAAAACTGACCTGGGTATCCAATATCTCCTTTGGCTCCAACCGGTCCTGGCCCTCCGGGCAAGCCATCCTTTCCGTTATAACCAGGAGGTCCAATCAATCCAGGTGGTCCAGCTTTACCTGGGTAACCTGCAGATAATATAAGAGATAAGCCGTTGCTAGTTAAAAGACTGTGCCAAAAAAGGAAGTACCTCTTTCTCCAGGAATGCCTTGTTTTCCAGGAATTCCATCGTAGCCAGGTAGTCCTCTTTCGCCCGCTAGTCCCCTCGGGCCGGGAGATCCGTTTTTACCTGGGTATCCAGGTGCACCAATAGCACCAGGATAGCCTGGAGCACCTGTGTCACCTTTATAGCCCGCTGGACCAGGTGGACCTGGAGGGCCGGGTGGCCCGGGAAGATACTTCGGCTTCTCGTAGCCCCCACCACCATAGCCTCCTCCTCCTCCTCCTCGGTATCCACCTCCACCATGTCCACCACCTCCATATCGTCCTTCTTCAGCGTACTCTCCATCTTTTTTTTAAATGTAATTATCTCATCAAAAAACTTAAACATTTCATCTTTTCATTTGCACACCTCGTCCAACTTCTATGCCGAAAGAAGATCCTGGTGGACCGGGAGGGCCAGGTGGTCCAGGAGGACCTTTCAGCCATGGTAAGTAATCAAAAAAGCGTTCCCACTGTTCTTGTATTTTCTGAATGTTAGCTCTTTCTGCAGCTGGATAAGCATCCGGATCCGAACCGTAAGGATTTAAGGATGCCCATTCATCTCTTGAAATCGGAATTTTATCAATAGGCTTTCGTCGAGGGGTGGCCGTTGCAAGTGAAAGAAATGTCGTCACCAATAGCGTTGCCTTAATCTATTAAGAACATTACAGTCAATGATTACACCTGCGAAACAGGTAAATTGTTAGTCACGGTAAGGTGCTATAAGCTAAACTAACCAGCACGTTAATGGCAGACATTTTGACACAGTTCGGCTGGCTTGGTGGTCAACGGTTGAATAGCACAGCACTTGGTTACGTCCCTGCCTTTTGAAAAAAAAAAAACAAAAAAAAAAAACGTGTAAAAGGAATAAAGCTTGCTATTACAGCACAATTTAGTACGATCGGTGAGTGGAACAACATAACGTTTTGTATGCCTTGCGGTGCAAAAGCAGCTACACGTACGTGCGTATGAATTTACGTAGTGTCCTTAACATTACTCCGTCCATGTTTCTATTTTTGTCAGCGTAAATCCCAAAACCTCGATGTTAAATAGAACAAACTGATGAGCTTAACACCTTTAGTAAGAGGTTATGTCGATAGTTTAAAGTTAAAAATTGAGTATGCGAAAATAGTAATAACATTGACCGTTGGCTACGAATATTCCAAGGCACGTGCGTGAACTTTAAGAATCGCACAACAGTATTCTAAAGGTCATTTCCTTGAATTTGGCATTTAACACGGAGAAGATATAATACCAAAATGAATAATAGGAAATTGTTTCTTAATAAATACAGAAATATGATTTATGAGATAGTGTGATTATGATTTCCCTAATACTTCGTCACAAACAAATTAGTGTACGAGTTTAGGAATTCTACTTGCGGATGATGCACAGGTATACGAGAATGACGAAGCACATATCCAATTAGCGCACGTAACGTGTGTCAAAAACGAAAATGTCTTCTTGTACTTGAGAGGTATTTGGATGAAAATCTGATTCTCTAGTACGTACCTCACTGGGAAAAGAGTCTGAATGTTGTACCACGAACTGCCTGCAGTTTGGCACTGACTAGGGCTGAGAGACCATCGGCCGTTTAAGTAGGTGACGCCTTACGATGAAGAGATGAAAAAATTCCCGCGACGCTCACGTAGCTTCTGGTGCACCTCGTAATAAACACCGATTGTTCCAAAAGAATAGGGGCGATCTGCCGGACGGAGGACCCCCACCTGGAGCTTCAAAACAGCGTCCATATCCTAGCGGAATAGACATCGTTCACCGGCTTTTTATTCTTAACCTAATCGCCAATAAAATTCTCTCATGGACTGTAACCACTTCCTCAAATACCGTAGACCCTTGACAAAAGTAGTGCACGTGTTAGTAAATGTGTTTCTGATTTATCGTTTGTTTCGTGTTCTTTGTTTGCTCGATTTCTGAAACAGATTTGGTTGAACACCTGATAAAAGGAACCTACGGGATAAGCAAAAAAAAAAATATGTAAAATACGGTTAAATTCGATTACGGAAAAGCTAGTAAATTAAAAACTCAACGAAGCGTTTAAGTGCTTACCCATTGACTTCAGCTGGAACCGTTTGCCCACACGCCGCTGGTAAAAAAACAAAAAACATTTCGCGTGACCGCGGACGTGCTAAAATCTTATGTAAATTTTCAGCTGCTGGGCGTTTGTTTCGTCACATTCATTTGATTTTCGATTTTTTCCTGCCAAGTTTTTTTTTTAAATTACTATTAAAGATTAGAAAAAGACCGTACACAATGACAAATGACTTACTACAATTATATGTGGATTCCCCCGAATTACAGAGGGTGTGCAGAGACTGTTGAGATGCGCGTTACCGTACGATGCGGAACAAGCTACGCAACAGGAATCCTCTTATGAATAGCCAGTCTGCCGTGTAGAGTTTGTATAGGTAGTATGTAACCCAGTGTGTTTACCGTTATACCCCGCCGGTGAGAATACAATACCCTGCTCCAGAATTGGAATTTTTATACACGTATACATTTCTATACATTTGCGGGTGGAGGGGAGGGGGGAGATAAGTAATTGACGGAACACGAAATCATGGGGTGAAAAATCAGATGGGATAATTTTTAAATCACATCAGAAGAAATGAAATTGAGGATAGCTGTGCGGTTGTACACTTGATGAATCCGGTGTTCTATTTTGAACGGCGCCAATTTTAAACGTCAATTTTTTTGCTTGATCATTTTGGCTGTCCTCATATGGGAGCAGGCGGACAAAAGCGGTTTAACACGCAGTAAATATAGGTTACTCTATGATGGTTACACCTATTAGTCCAACTGTACATCTCTCTCTCTCTTTTTACGACGATGCATGCAATGATTCTTTTTAAGACGTAATTGAGAGAGAAATCTAGGTGATTCAGCAATCTAAATGTGACGACGGAGAAATCTTGTCCTTCTTAATTCATGCGACTATTTTCAGTCGATCTAGATGAAAATCATTATCGCAACTTGTTTCTTGTCTCGCCATAAGAGCCCAGCTCCGGTTCGTAATAAATTCATATTAGCTTTGAAAAAAAAACAAAAATGCGATCCGCTATGCTATCTCGTCTTCTGGTTACCTAATGCAACTGGTCACGAATTCATAACAGTTACGTGACTGGCCAACCGGTACCAGCAATAGAAGAGACGTGAAGCGTACGACCGTCAGCAAGTCCACCATATGTTGCACACACCATTCACGGCTATTGACAAGAAAAGAGACAGGGCATGCTGAAGCTATCTTGGGGATGACTTAGCCGTCTTCACTCAGACAGACAGCAACGCCACAGGTATACAGCAAAAATGGTTCCTGAAAAGCGAAAAAAACAAACAAACAACATTGGAAGAGAAAGCTTATAACAGTAAGTTGGTAATCGAAGCCTAATTTGAAATTTCGCTTTAAATGAAACTATACGGTACAGACCCGTAGGATCATCGCAAACGTTTAAATTGAAGACTGACATCCTTGATCGATCTCGCCCCTAGTTTGTAATTCGAGAAAGTCTTGTTCAAGTTCGCATTACGCCCTTTTCGAGATACGTATTTGGAGTGTAGATACGTAAAGATTCAAGGCGCCAGGTATGTATAAGAAAAGGTAATATAAAAGCTAGAGGGCGAAACGGACAGGAAAACAAAAAGGACTATGACAAACTGCTATGTTTTCTTTTTAGGTACTTGGCCCGTCGGATAGAACAAGCGATGTTTACCCCCTCTTTCTTTTTAGCTTAAGGAAAAATGCTTCTATGATTTTGCTTGCCGCAATTTGCTGTCGAACACATACGAGTACGTTTGCGCAAGATATCGAGACATACGCCCACAGCTGGAATGTTTGTTAAGCTTTCACAAAAAATAAAAATAAATAAGTTAAACGACAAATCGGGGATTTTGTGAGCATACCGTAACAGTTGTCCAACATTATCACGTTAGTTCTGCTGATTCACTGTAATTTACAGTCAATTTCTTGGAACGTCCAATGATTGACGATTGAGAAAGTAGACTAAGTTCTGCTCGCGGATGCGAAAACTCGCTCATTGGGTCAAGGAATTTCTTTGCTATTCGAGTGCATCCTTCGAATTTACACCGACATCTCTAGCAGCAAAAATGCACTACATCCTTATCATCAGCAATAGCGTTGAAATGCATTGCGTTTTTTATTCGTGTACCGCGCTTTTTCAAGTACCCTTTTTATTAACTTGATTGCACCGAGAGCTCGGTGATCCGAATACTGCAGAGTTTAAAACCCGTGTTTACGTGGATACCTGCAGACATGGTGAGGTGCGTAACTGTAACAGTTCACAGTCAGTAATAAAGGCGTGTAAATATCTTCTATCGTGTTGGGGAGTGTCCAACGTCTAAAATGATGCGCCCCCGTATCATATTTGATGTTATACTAAGTCTATTGTTAGTAACAAGGACAATAGGGGCCAGGCTATCGTTTGGTTGTTTAGGATTATTATTTCAGAGTACCAATCATCTATCGAAAGTTTTTGAAAAATTCAAAATCGGGCTTATTTTGTCGGGCTTAAAATTTTGACATAGAATTCGACAGAACCCGCTATAACCCAATTTGAAGGTTGATTGAACATAAGATAATAATTTTACAGTTAACCACGTATGTATTTAAATAAAACGTAATCAATGTGCTTGTAGCGAAACCACCTTGAATTTGAATTAACTCACATCACGTTCCTTCAAATGCAAGACTGGTGCAGTAAGGCTTGGTTTACCAGCATTCCTGTACGTAGTCCCATGAATGATTGAGTAGTTAGTTACGCCCAGTGTCACATCTAGAACAATGCACAACTGCTTTCTATAGCCATCAATAACTATATTTATCGACGTTTCCTATTTTATAATACGTCAAAAAAAAAATGTCTCTAATACATGCATGGATTATTGATCTCCTCTGCGATTAGGCTCTATCTGTTTATCTATTCAATTATTATTTTAACGAGCAAAGAACCATTGGCTGTGATGTAGAAGAAATCTGGCCTCCAGTTAACTGACATTTCTCTACAAGCATTTTATATTTTTAGTTAACGCGTTCACATTGAAGAATTCACAAGTAAAGGCCATGCGGACCATCAAGCGTCTTGTAACTTTTTATAGGCTGGAAATACCCAATTCTGTAGACGGCCGAAAGAGGAGAACTTCAACGTACTATGTAGCTTTCTGTTATGTCGTTAACACATTCACAGTAAAAATCAAGAGAGCGAAACAAATTGAAACAAACTTTGTTGCTTTAGTGTAGGCCAGTGCAAAACTTTCCTCTACGAATATATGTATCTTATAACATCAATTCAAAGAATGCATAAAAGTTTCTCCTATGAAAAAAAAAAAAAACGAAAGTATACGCCATCATTTTCCTGTAGGGTCTTTCCCTGATTTTTGCAGCTTAGATTTAACGACATTAACTTTCGATCGGGCTGAAGTTTCTAACGTACTTGGAATTTTCCATGCTGTTGATGTATAAGCACATATAATTGGGCGCAGACTTTCCTCTCTGACACCCATAAGTAAAAATGAAAAAGCCTAAAATCAGAATGCCATGACTTGTGTGTGTGTGAAAATCACGTTACGCTATCACCTTTCTCTCACTCGCACTTTTGCGTGATTGAGTTGTAAAAACTTAATGATAGGTTTACTGTATAAGGAAATTTCGCAAAAGAAACGACATCGCTGTACATATATTGTGTATTTCAAGCAACGTAAATCTTTCTGTTAATATCAATCAGTTTGATAATATCGCAAAAAATGTGATTGTAATCCAATGACGATGAGGAACGTAAATGTTTAGTCATAGAATTCTGTGTAAAATGAATCTTCGTGTTGATACGCTTGTAGGATAGCGTTCGCTCTTCACTTGTTTATCGGCCGTAGGCGGATTGCAACGGCTGGAAGGAGGATTGTACTGAATCCGACCATGACGATTGGATAGGAGTGGACCAAGAGTGCTGTTGGGCCGGTGCTTGGTAAGCGGGCTGCTGGGCAGGTGCTTGGAAAACGAGTTGCTCAACTGGTGCTTGGTAAGCAGGTTGCTGTACTGGAACCTCAAAGGCTGGGGCTTGGATGGTGGTCACTGCACCAGCAGCTCCGGCCGGGCCAACTGGACCAGCAGGTCCTGGGCCACCGGGTGTGCCAGATGGTCCCTGAGGTCCAGGTCCGCCTTGAGGCCCGGGTCCACCTTGAGGTCCAGCAGGGCCAGGTCCGCCTGGGAAGCCTGGGGAACCTGGTTTACCTTGGGGTCCGGGTCCTCCTTGAGGTCCAGCTGGTCCTGGGCCACCGGGGCCGCCAGGGAAGCCAGGAGCACCGGGTTTACCTTGAGGTCCTACAGGTCCTGGGCCACCAGGGAAGCCAGGGGCGCCTGGAGCTCCATTGAAACCATCCTTGCCTGGTTTGCCTGGTTGTCCGGGTCCACCTGAAATTTAACATGATTGTGATGAATACTGATCGTATTGTCGAAACAGGTACGAGAATCGCAATACCTGGGAAACCGGGTCCGCCTGGAAGTCCGTCTTTGCCTGGAGCTCCTGGTCCGCCGGGGAAGCCGTCTTTGCCGGGTGCGCCGTTGAAGCCTGGGGATCCAACTGGTCCTTGAGGTCCAGCTGGGCCGGGTTGAGTGCTTGGGGCTCCAGGACGTCCATCTCTGCCAGGGCCTCCGGGGAAACCAGGAGTGCCAGCTTCACCTTTAGGTCCAGGGCCTCCGGGGAATCCGTTTGTGCCAGGTCGACCAGCAGGTCCAACTGGTCCGACAGGTCCGACAGGGCCAACAGGTCCTGGGCCACCAGGGAAACCAGGAGCACCATCTTTACCAGGGGCACCAGGAGCTCCAGCAGGTCCGGGTTGGTTAGAAGGCAAAGTGATACCAGGTGCACCGGGTTGACCTTTAGGTCCTGGGCCTCCAGGTGCTCCGTTGAATCCATCTCTGCCAGGGGCTCCAGGAGCTCCGTTAAGGCCAGGTGCTCCGTTAAAACCAGCAGCGCCCTTAGCTCCGGGGAAACCAGGTCCTCCTGGGGCACCAGGGGCTCCGTTTGATCCACGTTCGCCAGCCGGTCCTGGTCCACCAGGAGCGCCGTTAAGGCCAGGTGGGCCTTGTGGTCCGGGGTTACCTGGAGTTCCGGGATTGCCAGCATTACCAGTTTCTCCCTTAGGTCCAGCAGGTCCTGGTGCTCCGGGTGGGCCAGGTGGTCCGACTACTGTAGCTTGTTGAGACTGGCTAAAGCCACCATTGAAAGAACTTCCATCACCGCCGGGTTGTCCTGGTGGGCCTGGTGGGCCAGCAGGTCCCTTAAGCCATGGCAGATATCTATTGAAAAAAAAAAAATGAAGCGTGAATATCCTTTTGTTTTGCGATGACACTTCCGTGAAGCCATGCAAATCAATAGATCATTACTCGATGAATTTTTCCCATTGGCGCTGAATTTCTTCAATTTGAGGCCGTTCTGCAGTTTCGATAGCTCCGCTCGATGCTCCCCATTGGCCAGACGAGATCTGAGGTGTTGCTTCAACGTGTTGATGAGTAGTGTCAAAGTGGGTATTGGTAAATTCAACTGGGCTCAATGATGCCCATTGTGAAAACGATACATCTTGAGGAATTTCAACAGCTTGCGGAGCAGGGCCGTACTGCGGAGCAGCAAAGGCCGTCAAAGCCAAAACAGGAAGAATCAACTGCAACATCAAAAACGCAATGTCCATCTGAATTTCGTTTCGCATATATTAAGGTGACTCAAATAAAACTTACTGCGGCCTTCATGGCTTGTTAATTGTTGGTGTTGTGTTGGCTGATTTGATACGGCTATACGTCTATTGTCATGAAAATCAAACATGTATCATTTCAATTTTTTGAAAAGGATCTTTAAAGCTTTTTTCTTTTAAAATTGAATCAATGTTTTTTTTTTTTGTTTTCCAATGCATTGCAAGCTTACAATTACAAATGAAGACTTTGATGTTGCTCAATTGTTTACCTCAGGTAGATGCTTCTCAATTCACCACCGACTCAACACTGATCTTAGACAGCCGAGCTGCAGCCTTTTAAATGCCCGGCTAGAGCCGAGCGAATGCGAGAGAAATGTGACGTAACCCAAAGGTGAAGACGAGAGCTAGGGGGATAGGACATGCAACGTATCCACGTAGGTAAAAGTAGAAATCTTAACTACAGAGAAAGAAAAGAAAGTGCAAGAATAACGCATTACGAAGAGACCAGGCAGTCTATCAGATCCCATTTTTTTTCCCCGATGTTGACACCATTTCCCCTTCTCTTCGTGAGCTATACTTCTCGACTCCAGAGAGTTCCAATGAAAAAGAAAAAAACGCATCACGGTATACAAGATTGATAATGAAAAAAAAAAGCTTTCACCTTTTGATGTGCAACACCTGGTTGAAATATTCTTTAAAAAACGATTATAGTGCTGGATTAACACAATGAAAAGAAGATGGTTCTTTTTTCGAATAAATATGGAGAGTTATAATAAATTTTCACCTTTATATTATTCAAATTTTATGCAAATTTTTGTTATTTTGAATACACACGAATGGTAAGATCACGTTTACTTCCGATGCGGGAGCATAAAAAGGACCTTTTTTATTTTTTAAAATGTTAATAGTTATTTTTTTGAATAGTGCAATTCTAAAAGAGGTTTATGAGCTGGGCAATTGCAAAAATGGTTTATGACGTTAACGAAGAACTGGAACATTTTACCCAATCAGGTTGTTCTCTCATTTCCTTTGCTATGGCCAATGACCGCGTGAATCAGCATATGAACATGCTATACGATATGACGAAAGCCACAGCTTACCGAAGCAGCAAAAATGTAATCCCGGGAAGGGTGATGTGATCTAGGGTAATACCTGAGGTCTTGAGAGCTATATATAAAAGTGAAATCTAAGTTAATGGGAAAAGAAAAAAAAAAGAAGGTAGATGTACAAGTGACGAAAGGACCAACAGCCCCGGAGAATTCGTTTCCCGCATGTCGGACAGCTTGACTCTCTCTTTTTGCTTTGGAATTTTTTTTTTTTTCAAAATCTTTTTAATTCAATTATAAATGGACTGTCAAAATTCACCGAATGTTGCTCTCTAAAAACTATGTTCTTCGCTACTTTCCCAACATTTTTTCGTATTTTTTTTTTTTTTTAATGTTTGTTATTTCTCATTAGTCGAATGGAATGAAGTTGTAATAAAACATTCGGTTTAAAGTTACAACTTGTTTAAGAATTAGAACCGCGCTACATTTGAAAGGGGGAAATGCTGATTAAGTTTTCTTTCCGTGTCGCGTTTCCACTCAAGGCGGTTCCGAACTCAACTGTTTCGCGGCCTACTAGAGAAAATTGGGGGCGGAACGATTCTCGTAAATTCAGCCATTCCGAAACTCAACATTTTGCAACGAAGCCAGAAAGTTTGCCCCCAGGATTCGTGATTGACTGTAAATTTACAGACAGGTGCGAGCGCTCTGCTAGCCATTGGTAAAAAGCATAAAACGTTAAGATTAGAATTGGGTAATATAAAGGCCATAATTCTATCATTTGGGCGGAATGAGGAACGCTCGTTTCTCACAAACCGGGCTGACAGGTATTTTCTAAATGTCATCAGTTTTGCGCTACTTGTAGAATGTCTGCGAAATGGATTTTTTTTTTTTACCTTGGGAGATTAGCAAACTCTCCAATCATCTCTCTGCACTTCTTACGAATCCTGGAGAGAAAAAAAAAACCGCAGTGAAAACGCTTCAGCAAACAACTCAACATCTAAACCAATTGCGGTCATCAAATTTCAATATCGTTTCTGCATCGGATACTATACAAAAGAGGTGGTACACCTGATGAAGTAATCTTTTCCTTTAAGGGTACACTGTAAGGTTACCTGTAGAATGGGAAAATGTTTTTATTTCCCAAATTCGGAGATGAGGTGAAACTGGAACAAGGTAAACAAAACAAGATAATGCAATGAAGTGAAACCAGACATGTTTGACAAAATTCCCCGCCTTTTAACTGAGATTGCTTGGTATCAACGATGTGTATGATACGTCGATAAACTATGTGAGTCGACGAGCGTTTCTCTCTTCATTTTGATGTCTCATAATAAATTCGTCTCGTTCTAACAAGCAAAACAATGTCATGTAAACAATTTTCACAGACTATTTTACTGATTTCTTGGACTAGACATGGGCCAGCTGTCCTACAGACGTGGGTGTAAATACCTTTCACTGCATTCCTTGTTTTTACTGTTCCTTATCATGCCGTATGAAACCGGCTTTGCTGTAGAAAAAAAGAAAGCCAAACGGGCAAAAGAGGACGCAAAGAAGAGGACACGACAGTTTAGCATATCTTGTCTACCAATAGATTTTTCATTTCTGTTGTGTTTTTTTTTTCGTAAAACAATTGCAATGATTTGATGACATGTTGCACATGATTTTCGCGAATGATATAGGGTTCTTTATATTTTCAAAGGCTCGCAAAATGATCTTTGTTCAATTTACACAAGCACTTTGCAAGAAACAAAAATAAAAATATATCTGTGAATGTGTTGATGAGTCTTTCGTTAATATGAACATGCCGAACAGTTCTAGGGCATTAAAGCTGGTTGGGAAAATTGGTGGCACGTTATCAGCTTGGATGAGCTAACATTAACCACTTAATAGTAGCCTTGTTTGTAGACTGGGGCGTTGTTGTATGGAACAGGTCCGGGGGGTCCAGGGCGACCAACGGGTCCAACAGGTCCAGGAGCTCCATTATCGCCAGCTTTGCCAACTGGTCCGACGGGGCCGACTGGGCCAACGGGACCAACGGGGCCAGTTGCTCCAGGGTAGCCAGCAGGGCCGGTTTTACCTTCTGGTCCAGCAGGGCCAACAGGGCCAACTGGGCCTACTGGGCCAGGGCCGCCAGGGTATCCAGTAGGTCCTTGTTTGCCTTGAGAGCCTTGAGGTCCAGGACCTCCAGGGGCTCCTGCGGGACCAGGGCCGCCGGGGTAGCCATCCTTACCTGGTTTACCTTGTTCTCCTTGTGGGCCTACAATGCATTAACACAATGTACTTCATCGTTATTAATTACAGTTTTAAACAACCACATACCTGGGGCACCTGGAGCGCCATTAAGTCCGTCTTTTCCTGGGCCACCGGGCAAGCCGTTAACACCGTCTTTTCCAGAAGCGCCGTTGTAACCTGGAGGACCAGCGGGTCCTCGGGGTCCGACAGGGCCGTTGCTACCAGGGGCACCGTTCAGTCCGTCTTTGCCTGGGGCTCCGTTGTAGCCAGGAGTGCCGGGTTCGCCCTTAGGACCAGGTCCGCCAGGGTAACCAGGAGCACCATCTTTGCCAGCAGGTCCTTGAGGTCCACGGGGTCCAGCAGGTCCAACGGGTCCAGTTGCACCGGGTGCACCAGGAGCTCCATCTTTGCCGGGGTATCCAGGTGCGCCAACGGGTCCAGGGATCTTGGATTGAACAGTGACACCAGGTGCACCAGCTTCTCCTTTAGGTCCAGCAGGTCCAGGTGCTCCGTTGTATCCGTCTTTGCCAGGGGCTCCAGGGGCTCCGTTAAGGCCTGGGGCTCCGTTGAATCCAGCTTCTCCCTTAGCTCCGGGGTAGCCAGGGGCTCCAGTGGCTCCTGGGGCTCCATCAGCACCTCGTGCACCGGGCTCTCCTTGAGCACCTGGAGCACCATCAGCACCAGGTTTTCCTTCAGCTCCAGGAGCGCCATTGGCTCCTGGGGCACCAGTGTCTCCCTTTTCGCCTTTAGGTCCAGCATAACCCTGTGGGCCTGGTTGGCCTGGAGGTCCAGCGACGTATTTAGCATCACCATAGCTAGCTGCTCCAGGAGCTCCAGCTGGACCTTGAGGTCCTTGGGGTCCAGCAGGTCCTCTCAACCACGGAAGGTACCTTAATTATAAGATGCAAATTTTATGACATGTCGTTTTTGAATTCTTTTTGATTGCAACTTACTCAAGGAAGCGTTCCCATTGCTTTTGAATCTCCTGAAGCTCGTAGTTGTCAACGGATGAAATCTGTGCACGTTGATATTGGGGAGCAGCTAATGCGGCCGCGAAGAGGCATGTTAGAACGATAGCCTAAAAACAACACGAAAACATAATTCAACAAATGATGTCACGTGTTCCTCGACGTTCGTTTCGATCAACTTACAACTGCCTTCATGATTGTCTGAATGGAGATACTTCCAAAGTAAAAAGTTTGTTGTAAAGGTCGACTTCTGAAAGCAAAACGGATATTGTTTAAAATGTGTATAGTTAAATGGCAGCAATGAACGGAAATGGAAAAAACTAAATCACTTGTTTGGATTCTTCTTTAATTAAGTTTCAATAACAAATTGGGTTGTTAAAGATGGCGAAAGAAAAACTGTCCTACCTTTAGAACTGCTGTTTCTTTTTTCGCTGCTGGACGAATGCTGATTAGAAAAAGGGTGATGGCGTGCCTTTTAAACCATCGAGTGCTCCAATTGAAAGCGATAGAAAATTGAACCAGTCACGAAAACACACCCGCTAAACTTGTAAATGCAAGGCCATAAACAGGTTGACGGGCTAAAGCAAAATCTGTTCTGCAGTCACTCACAGAAAGTGAAAGGTTAACATCATAAATGTATCAAACGAATACAATACTTTATAGGAATCAGAGTGAAAGGCCGATAGTGGAAACAAACAAGCGCGTTATCTGTTTTATATGCACAGTTGATCTTGATTACCCAAACCTGCTTGCCAACGACATGAAGATTGCTTTCTTTCTTCTTGGCAATTCTCATCTGTCCAGATTGAGGCTTAAAGATACATATACTTGAGGGGAATTCCGAAAGATCTTTTGCAATTTAAATATTATTCATTGACAGTAACGTGTTGCCTGACCGTTGTCCCTTGTCCGTAAGTAAAGAAAGGCCTGTTTCAACGCGAGTAGAAAGTAAATTAGCGAAAAAATTAAAGGCGTAATGATTGCTGTGATTGCTGGTGGTCCGATTTCTTTTAATGAGATGACGTGAAATAGCATTGTGCTGTGTGTGTTGTGGGAGAAAGTGCATTGTTATTCTTAGATAAAAAAAAAAATTAAAAAGCTGCCCAACCTTCTTTCACCTGTTGGAAGAGCTACTCGTCAAGCCACTCCGTTTCAACATCCTTTGTTTTCTTTCGGATTTTTTGTGCTGATTAATCTTCTGAAATAGGGCGTGTTTGTAACGGAGTCATCTTAGAAATAACTATAGTTTAGTATTAAAGCGCGTAGTTGTCTTTAACGCGGTGAAGCTGCCAGTAATTAATGAAAAACTATGGGATGGCGGGGAATTTCAGTTGGCATTGAATTGAAATTTCATGGTGACAATCAATCTCCATTGATAAGGGCACAGTCCACCTGTGATTCATAGTTTATGGGTCCTTCAAACTCAGAGTGGATACGAAGGGACAATTTTAATCCCATTTTATTTAAGACTGGTTGATTACTGGTAAAACTAATATCTTATTCGGAATCAGCGTTTAATTTTGGTTATGGAAAATTAAGTTTAATCGAATTCCAAGTCATTCAAGTTTTTGCACAAAAGTCGGGCTTAAATTTGGTCTCGTTTGGATTTCACATAAGATCGAAATACAATTAATTATGCACGATTTCCATTCAAAATTAAACGAGGATCACGAAAATCGACTTAGTTTTTACTTGTGACTTATAGTTTTTGAGCTATTTGGTTTTTCCAAAAAGTGGGTCAAATGGCGTTCCGCGCATTTCAACACGAGCTCTTGCATGCAAATTCATCGTGTCTCAAAGTTCTTTTGCTCTTTACATCAAGTTAGGTGCTACCGTAATATGACTGGTATGAATTCCAAAGTAACCAATTAAACCATATTGCGAAAAACCAACACGGGCCACGTTAATAATATGGTTGAGCAACCCTTACACGAAACTATTTCCGTTTTCTATCTCTGTGAAGCAAAAGGGCTTTCACAATGTAGATGCATAATAAGGGAATTCTTCGTTAAGATACGGGTGTTTTGGCCTTTCAAAAGCGGGCATTCAAAATCCTATATGACAGCGAGCATCAAGCAAGAACATTTCTGTTTTGCTTTCTCATGTGATGAAACTCACATCAGAGCCAACTAACACCCGTTATAACCATTTTTAGTGTATGCTACTTGTTCGTGTGATTTCTGGTTTGCTAGCATGTTTAGACTTTCTTCGAGTATCGCAGTTACTTTCTCTATATAAAATTTTTGTTTTGTTTCGGAAAGTAAAAGTTGCAGTAGCACCATTATGTTGTACATGTTTGTATATTAAAAAGCACTTCACATTTTTCAGTGTACATCAATTAACTTTGAAAATGGAAGTGATCATTTTATGACGTGAGGAATGTAGAATTATTAGCAATATAGTTTCTTCTTAAGAGGTGTTCGTTTGAATGTACAAACGCTGACGTTCAGCCGTTAGTTCAGTGAGACAGTTTATCGTCCGTAGGCGGATTGCAATGGCTGGAATGAGGACTGAGCGGGAGCCGACCACGACGACTGAACTGGGGCGGACCAAGATTGCTGTTGGGCCGGTGCTTGGTAAGCGGGCTGATGGGCAGGGGCTTGGTAAGCGGGTTGCTCAACTGCAACTGGGTAGGCTGGGGCTTGAACGGTGGTCACGGCACCAGCAGCACCGGCCGGGCCAGCTGGGCCAGCAGGTCCTGGGGCACCGGATGTGCCAGCTGGTCCTTGAGGTCCTGGTCCTCCTTGGGGTCCAGGTCCTCCTTGAGGTCCAGCTGGGCCAGGGCCGCCGGGGAAGCCCGGTGCACCTGGTTTACCTTGTGGTCCCGGTCCTCCTTGAGGTCCAGCTGGTCCTGGGCCACCAGGGCCGCCAGGGGCGCCAGGAGCACCGGGTTTACCTTGAGGTCCTACAGGTCCTGGGCCACCAGGGAAACCTGGGGCTCCTGGGCCTCCGTTAAGACCGTCCTTTCCAGGTTTGCCTGGTTGTCCGGGTGCGCCTAAATTTAAAGATAAAAGAATTAGGTAAGTCAAACATTATGCGAGGACGTACGAGTTCGAATACCTGGGAAGCCAGGTCCACCGGGGAGTCCGTCTTTGCCTGGAGCACCGGGACCGCCAGGGAAACCATCTTTGCCAGGAGCGCCGTTAAAGCCAGGTGGTCCTTGAGGTCCTTGTGGGCCAGGTGGGCCGGGTTGTCTGCTTGGTGCGCCGGGTAGACCATCCTTGCCAGGGGCTCCAGAGAAGCCAGGGGTTCCAGCTTCTCCTTTAGGGCCAGGGCCTCCAGGGAATCCATTGCCGCCAGGTCTACCGGCAGGTCCAACTGGTCCTTGAGGTCCTTGGGGTCCAGCGGGTCCAGGGCCACCTGGGAAGCCAGGAGCTCCATCTTTACCAGGGGCACCAGGGGCACCAGCAGGTCCGGGTTGGTTGGAGGGCAACGTGATACCAGGAGCGCCAGGTTCGCCTTTAGGTCCTGGGAATCCAGGTGATCCGTTGAAACCGTCTTTGCCAGGGGCTCCAGGAGCTCCGTTAAGGCCAGGTGCTCCGTTGAGACCAGCAGCGCCCTTAGCTCCGGGGAAACCAGGTCCTCCTGGGGCACCAGGGGCTCCGTTTGATCCACGTTCGCCAGCCGGTCCAGGTCCACCAGGCGCGCCATTGAGGCCAGCTGGTCCTTGTGGTCCGGGGTTGCCGGGAGTTCCGGGATTGCCAGCATTTCCAGTTTCGCCTTTAGGTCCAGCAGGTCCTGGTGGGCCCGGTGGGCCAGGAGGTCCTACTACTGTGGTTTGTTGAGGTTGGCTATAGCTGCCACCATAACCACCACCAGAACTTCCGCCTGCACCAGGGAGACCAGGTGGGCCTGGTGGACCAGCAGGTCCCTTCAGCCAAGGCAGGTACCTTTAACCAAAGAACACATTAGTTATTTTGCAAATTGCTATGGGATAAACTGATCATTTTGAAACTTACTCGATGAATTTAGCCCATTGTCGCTGGATTTCTTCAATTTGGGGTCTTTCCTCAGCAGGGTAAGCGTTGACATTGTTTCCATAAGGGTTAAGTGATGCCCACTGTTCAGCCGAGACTTGAGGGGCTGGCTCTACTGCCTGTGGAGCAGGTCCATACTGCGGAGCAGCGACCGCCATCGCAACCAAAACCGGAAGAATTGCCTAATAATTTAAATTGAATTTGTTTAACTTCCATCCAAGCTGACTTCTGAAAAACTATCTACTTACTACTGCCTTCATGGCGAACTGTTTTATCGGCCGCTTTGCCTTGACTGATGAATTCCAACGTCTAGAAGCAAAACAAAATATTAGCACATTTCATCTCATTCATTTCCTTATAACTATCATTTAAATGAATCTAGTGCACTAATTGTTTCTAACGAACTCAGGGGGCGTGGGCAGAAGCTGCGTGCATCTGCCGATGGCAAGTCAAGCATTAACCTACTTTCGCTTTCTCCCGAACTTTGAGGTCTACGAACCTCAGACAGCCGAACGAGAAAGTAATGGAAATGAAATCATGACATGACTCTTTAACTGCAAGGCCATATTGATTTCGATTTCAATATTGTTTGATTCAATAATCAATGTTTTTTTTTTTGTCATACTAATGAGTTACAACGAAAAAAATATGCGCAATAAGAGCAATGCGCATTTAATGATTAATTTTCGTGATATACATCTACGGCTAGCGAGAAGCCAGCCCAAATTGAAATCGTAGATTTAAAATGAATACTTTTAAGAAGTTCAGATATGATATTTGGAAATGAAGCTCCTACCTTTCCAAAGATGTTTCTCAAAGCACAGACGGCTGAATACTGACCATTGACGGCCGGACGTGGGCCTTTTAAACACGCGCGCGGTCTAGTGAAGGTGAAAGAAGAAAACGAAATTCACCGGTAACATCCCGATGCGCCTGTTAGACAGACAGGCCTTGAGGGCGGATGAGAGCTGGGCGAATCACACTATCTTCCGTATTGTGTGCTGTGGCGTTGTTTAACATAAAAGTGAAAGGTTAAGGAAGATGGGAGAAAGGAAAGAAAGGGGTGTAGACATAAGCAACAAAACGAACGAATAGAATCAGAGAACCTTATACCTAACTGGACAGTAACCGATGCATACGTGACCCAAATCTCTTCTTTCTTCGAAAATTACCTCTTTCAGTCGGCTGTCGGAACTCAACGGGCAACAGGATCTCTTTTCGTTGCCAAATAAAGCATTTTACGATTCAATTTTGGTATTTTGGTTTCGCGACTTCCTTTTAGCAAGACCCGCTCTTTTATCACCGATCGGCTGTTTGACGGTAGCGTCAAATACAATCAAAATTTAGCGCTGAAATACAAGAACGTGGACAGCCTGCATATAACTCAATGGTTGCAGTATAAAAGTATTTGAATTTGCTTTCAAATGTTGCTGATTTTTCCCAAAGGAAATTCTTTCGTTATTTTACTTCCAACTACCCTTAGAAAGAGTTTCCTCTTTGAAAAAAAAAAGGAAAAGAAACTTGTCGTGCACTTATTTCGCTAATCTCGCTTTCTAACGTCATTTTCCGACAAGCGAATTCTTTTGTACACGAAATACAAAATATGGCCCGGGGTTCTTAAATGATGGATATGCAACCCTCCCAGTTCTATGTCGGCGTATAACATCATGCAATCAACTAAACTGGGTATGTGAACCAGACGGTGAAAGCGATGGTTGGGGTTCGTTTAGTCTTGAAACTACCAGGCGGTTCGTAGCCAGTGGCGCCTCGAGATCTTTTAACGGAAAGCCCACGATGTGGAAACAAGAGTTCATCAGGGCTGTTGATGCTAGTAAGACTCTATTGCGATTTCTCTGTTATTACAGCTGGGGCTCAGGAAGAAACAGTCAAACCTACGGCATTCTTAACTTCCCGCCACGTTTCTTGGGCAATTTCGGCAGCTCTCTCGCCACCCTTATCAAGGATGCTGATCAAATACCCGGGGTCCTTCAGAAGATCCAAGTACCGATGTCGTATTGGTCGAAGGAATTCGTTAACTGCTTCGGCAACAACCAGTTTGTACTGGGCAGTGTCTAAATGTTGGTTCTCGTGACAAATACGCTCCGGATCGAGGCCACTACAAAGCGAGTGAAGAATGATCAAATTTGCGACAGCAGGTCGGGCTATTGGATCGTAGGTGACAGCTGATGTAAAATCCGTCAAGGCTTTTTTGCACTTCTCAACTACTGCGTCTGGATCGTCAGTTAATTCTATTCGGCTTTTTGCATCAGGGTCAGATTTTGACATCTTTTTTTCCGGATTTCGCAAGCTTTTTAATCTGCTGGCTGATTCGTCTATTTTTATTTCATGAAGATTAAATTTTATTTGTTTGAATTCAATTGCTCCATTAGAAAATTTATTTTTATTGTTGTTACCATAAACTACAGCACTAGGCCTTGGGAATATAGGTCCATATTTGTTATTGAATACTCTAGCAAGATGCTGAGCTAGCTGTATATGCTGCAACTGGTCTTCGCCTACAGGTACATGGGTGGATCTAGAGTTAAAAAGAAAAAGAACAAAAACAAAACATTATTCAAAAAGAAACCTCCAACATTCAACTTCCAATCTATCAGACAAGCTGGGAGTAGAGTTAAATTAATAATAATTACTTGTAGAGCAAGATATCAGCAGACTGAAGAACAGGGTATATATAAAGGCCTAACGGAATGTCTGTCATTTTTGCAGACTTCTCTTTAAATTGAGGTAAATGTCCTAATCGGGGAAGTGTTGTCAGGCAGCTTAGTACCCAAGAAAGTTCTGCATGTTGTGGGACCTAATAAAGAGAGATCTAAGTCATGAAACAAAAATGATTTTCACAGAATGAAAGCATTAATGACTCAAGCCAAACAACCTTCGATTGTTGGAATAGTATACATTTCTCATGATCAATTCCACAAGCAAGAAGTGATGCAGTCATTTTTAAGATGTTCTCCTTCAGTGCTTTTGGGTCCTAACAAATATAGTTTAAACACTGATGTAAAACCCTAATGGCAAATGATTTCCTGTAATAACCTGGGGAAGTGTAATTGAATGAAGGTCTACGATGCTGAAAAGTGAATTTTCATCCTGAGACAGCACCCACTGTCGAACAGCTCCAAAATAATTGCCCAAATGTAAAACTCCTGTAGGTTGGATCCCAGAAAAAATACGTCTGGGTGCTATATTTCTTTTGTTTCCTTGTTGGAAATTCTGTGAACCGCGAATAACATAAAATAAGTGTTTGTTTCATGAAAGAGTGCACCAAGAGTGCTATTCTACGTTTTTCCGGTCTATATGATTACGTTATTATCATTACAAGCTAGAGGCCTGTCAGACGAAAACTTTCTAATCAGAAAAGATGGTCCATTTTTACTTTCTAGCACTGTGAAACGAATAAGACGGCGTAACGTTTTCGACACCGGTAGACCTGACATCTTTCCATACAATAATACCACATAAACAACGGTGCGGATGGCGTTGGTCATTTGTTCTGCCATGGAAACTTTCGAATTTGATTCGAGTAATTGACCTTAAAGATTTTGCTATATTTAGACTTTGTATTTATTTGTTACATGAAATCTGTACTAAAACCTTAAAAAATAATAGAATAAAAAATAAATGTCTATGTTTCTAGGCCAATACACTAGCAAAAACAGTTGATTCGCCGACGTTCCGCCGAATGTTCCATGGCCATAGAACACTCGAGCCCTTGTTTACAGACCAATGCGTTCTCATCAAACAACAATCCTCGTATGGCTGGCATCCTTCAAAGCTAGAATTTCATGGTGATCTTGTGTAATTGTGTAATTTTGTGGTGAAACCATGACCAACGTTTGCAGAGTGCATGGCAATACTTCAGAATGTGTCTCATCTGAACTAGCGAAACTCAAAATTGCCGTCGCCTTAGTAGTCATACGTAGCAAGCCAGCCGACCAAAATGCCAAGGATTTCGTTCACAACTTAGTGTTTTTTCAACAAGATAAAGTAAGTGTTTTTGAGCACAGCCATTTCACATTGTACTATTTTCATTGTTTATTGTGATCTCAGGGATGACTAAGTAACTAAATGAATATTTACAGGAGCAAAGATGGAAAGCCGAATATCACCGACTCAAACAGGAAGTTCTACAGTTAAGACAACAACAACTTTTATTTTCAATTAACACCAGGCTCAGTTCGCATTCGAGTGGTAAAACCCGAACAATAATGTTTGACAATATTTATTTTCCAATATCAATGGCAGTTTCTTTTTAAAATTTTTTCATGAAAATGGCAGAGGATTTTGGCATTAGTCCAAACCGTCATTATTCTCAACTAGTATTAACACCACCCGATTCGCAATCAGATAGCCAGCCAAGTACAACATTGACGTTACCGACATTGGCACCCAACATCCCTGAAAATGACAAAGCCGACGCAGATCACATGACATTTCTACGGGCTTACTTCTATCTAGAGCATCAATTGCGTTTAAATCTGCCATCACCACCATCACTAATCGGCCTTAATAACGAAATCTTGGAGAAGGACGTGGTGCGGCAAAGCGTGCTGTCTGTATTGCAACATGTCGATTCCAACACACCCAAGGAACAATCGGATTTTTCGAGATGTTTGGATAGCTTTCGCGTCTGCGTTCGATTACTCGACTCTCACGGCAAATGGAGTCAATCCATGCTGGACAAGTTCATTGAACTGTCCTCCTGTTGGTTGAAACGGATGATGCAGGGTGACAACGTGCTTAGATACAACGCCCTGCTTGCCATTTTAGCCGACTCGAACGGGATGGCCGCACTGCTAGCTGAATCTGTTGTCAAGTCGATAGCCGAGTCGCACGAAAAGATGAATGAGTGGGAGTGGGACAGCGTAGAGCTCATCCCTCGGCCTGTGCTGACCCACTTTTCCGGTAGTTCCTATTACTTCCTCTTGCTGGAGAAAACCATTCCTCGAATGGGTTCGTCCGATAGGAGTCGATTCCAGGCCGCTTTATCCCACGTCGGACAGCGGGTTCACGTCAACTTTCCCCTCTTTGCTGCTTCGATGATGCGGCTGGCCCATCAGCTTGGCAACTGAATCGAAAAGACGTGCCTGCTCATTTATGCCCTCCGTGCGCTACAATCAATTTCCCATTGTTTCCCTTTTTACTTCATGCTCTTTTTTGTAATAATTGCAGCTTGATTTACCCACTGATTCGCAATCTGTTTTTGTTTGTGTGTGTGTATGTATGTGTCATGGGTTTATTGCATCTATTCAATTTATTCTTTTTTTTTTTTTATTATTTTTTTTTTCCTTGTTTCTTTTCTTTCGTCATCAAAAGGAGGCCCTTGAGCTTCGCTGGATCACCATGGCGTAGAGGATTGCTGGGGGAACAAGATGAACGAGGAAAATGGATAGAGAGCCGAAGAAGATGCAAGGAATTTTAATAAAAATGTACATAGCAAGTTTAAATATAAATGATAAACAAAAGAAACTTTCTCTTTCTTATCCATCACATTTTTTTTTCTTTTTTTTTTCTGCATTTTTTTTTCTTTTAACTTCTCCCATCATGTTTCGCACACCGTTACTCCGCCCTGTATTCCAATGGCCCGGACCATCATCTCTTCTTCTGGAACGAGTTGTTTTTCAATTTCATATTTTCTTTCATTTTTACTTGTTGACAATGTTGCTTCGCATACATTTCGTTGTTGTCCAACGAAGAGGTCCTCTTCTTGCAGGTTATTTCATTATTTTTTCTACTATTTTAGTTGTCCAGGTCGTAGCTCTGTACGATTGATGCTTTGCGCAATTCGATCATTGGCATGATACCGTTTTCCTGCTAGGATGAAAACAAGAAAGAAACATCGGGTGAATAACAAAAGCACATGAACACGCACGTCAAAGAAAAGGGAAAGTGAAGTAGCGTTTTTTTTTTTTTCGACGGTTATTGAACTTTTTTTCACAGGGCATGGACCAGTTTTGTACCCAAAAGATTTATGTCTTGCTCCATAAAAAGAAAACACGCAATCTTTCTTTTTCTTTTCCGTCCTTAAGAATATATGTATATATAAGAATAAAAGATAGTATAAGACGAACCCCGTGAAGAGATGGGACGTCGTGATTGGTCGGAACATAAGTGTGACTCGGGGGCGTGCATCGAAGACAACTGCGTCTCAATGTAGGCCGCTGGCGGGATCCTTGGCAACGCAACGCGAAGCGAAGTTCCTCGCCCATCTCTGAACAGAGCGATTGCTATGCATAGAGAGAAAAAAAATGGAACGTGGGTATTACACAGATAGAACAAGAAATCACCAATTGAAAGACAAGTGCGCAAAAGACAAGGTCCTCGTTTGAATTTCGCGGAATTTTTGGGGGGCGATGAAAACAAATGAAATGTACGTAGGGGAAAGTGACTGTTGCTGAAAGGATGTGAAAGCGAGACGACCAACTGTTGGTCTGAGCCGTTCATCGCAGTAATTGAAATGGAGCTTAAAATTATAGCTTGGTTTTATACCTTCTCTTGCTGGGCGTTGCGTTTCGAGTTCCAGCAAAACTCCAGTATGGCTACAACGATAGCCATGGCCAGCCCGCACAGCAGGACAACAAATACGCCGCCTGTCATGTGGTTGCGAATTTCCCCAAATGGCAAATCGTTCGCATCGCCAGAGAAATGCGGGGCGTAATCCGGTTGGAAACGGACGAGCGATCGGACGTCCGGAGAAATGCATAGATAGAGAGCAAGGAACCAGACAATCGATTGTTAGAAAGAGCAAAGGAAAAACGGTCGTTTGCACAAAAAAGAAGTTGAAAGAGAAAGGCTGTTTTTTATTTGATTTTCAAATAGAAGAAGAGACTGACCGATATTTTCAACGCCCAAGGCACTGGCTTTCGACTCTTTATTCTTATCGTCTCGGTTGCAGACGTCGCCCGTGTCCTTCCACCACTATTTGTTGATTTGATTGCAAAAATGTAAACGAATAATTAATTTATTAATTAAGGTAATGGGCGAGGATGTGACTAAACATTGTTGGCACTTATTTGTATCATAAAAAGAAACCGTTTTTATTTTTGGCAACTCATGTGAATAAAAATAAAAACAAATTGAAAAATAAAGAAATCGTGAAGAGCCGCATCGCTCCTTTAATCATACCTTGTTGTATAGTAGGTGAATGGAGCCTTTCTCTTGCAGTTCCAAAATGGCCAACGAAATTCGATCCCGCCAAGGCGACCCTGTTAATTGCCAAAACAAGAGAAAACGTAAAAACGATTTGAATGAAAATGGGTTTGGCGACAGGCTAGTGCCAAACCAAGCGAGTCGGCTTATTTTGCTTTTTTACGTCCATGACAAAAAAACATTGAAAATTAAGATAAAAATTGATGTCGTAGATTAAGGACAGACCTTTCGGTGTTCCAATGCCGTAGCCTTTGGAGTCGAGGAGACCCCCGATTTGGGTCAAGTTGCAATTGCGCTGGACGACGTAGTCGAGGGTAGTCGACTCCATCAGAAAGGCAAAATTGCCTTCCATTACGCGCTTCGTGCCTTCCTCGTACGTCGAAACGAAGACGGACGGCTTCTTGCTCTCCATGTAACGCCACATTTTCTGGTATGTCTCGATCCGAGAATCCTGATTTCATATACGACATCATCAAAAACATCGATTTATAAAACAATTTTTTTTTTTAATCTTAAAAGCTATACACAAAAAAACATTGACGGACGTTCAAGGTTCCGCGTTTAGAAGGCCATTGGGGGTGAAAAAATAAAAAGGGAAAACGATTCAAAAGAGCTTCACTCTCGCTGTCGTTTTATTATTATTTTTTTCTTCTGTCGACTTGCGAAGAAGAAGAAGAAAAATGGAATGACTCGGCAAAGAAGTGACGCGTCAGTAGAAACTGGGTTATCCCTTAAAAGGTCATCATTTTTAACTAACATTTTACAGCTTTTGATGTAACAAAAGAGGGAGGAAAGCCAGTTGGACGGGCTTGAGTGCTCATCCGTTCGGATGAGACCGGTCCTGCCCTTGAGATCAGGTGATATTTACACACACACACAAAGAGAGAAAACAAAAAAAAAAAAGCTATAAAAGTTTCCCATACAGCGTGATGCCCATTTTAATGAAGCTGCCACCATAGAAAGACGAGCAAAGTCGTGAAAAAAAAAAAACCCGAAGAGAAAGTGAAAGGGATGGTATAATTAATGGGAATATACTTTTTTTAGAGGAAAAGAAAATGGTAATAAAGTAAATATATATATACTCGAAAGAAAGTCATGGTGGATCCTGCGTCGAGCGTGCCGTAAGAAATTTCGCTCTGGTCGGCCAAGTCCTCGACCGAGTCGATAGGCGCAATCATTCGTTCTACGGTGAGGAAGGCCGCCAGATTGGCCGTGTACGACGAGATAATGATCAGCGTGAAGAACCACCAAATGCCGCCGACGATCCTCGTTGATGCCGCCTGTTTAGTCACGCACGACACGCGACCCAGACGCAAAGAAGAATCAAAGTAACACGACTATTAGCGTCATTTCTCTCAGCTTATGATTATGAGAATTGATTGGGTTTTTTTTTTTTGCGTCAGCATTGTTTGTCCGGTTGTTGCGGGATGGTTAGGTGGGATGATGGATGAAGGAAATTCTTCTTTTTTTTTTGCCATTTCTTAGCGCATTAATTGTTGAGTGTTTTAAAAATTCGAAAATTGCGCATAATCGTTTCAAAGCTGCCACCGAGAAAGACGTTATTGCACGCACTGCGTTTCATCGCTAAACACAAACATACAGAGAAAATGAAGAAGGAGAGAAGGACTTAGACGGGGAGTGAAAGTTTCAGTTAAAAAAAAAATAATAATAATGAATAAATACAAAGAAGAAGAGGCTGAAAGAATCCCCACGCTTCCTGACTTTCATGCGTCGCTCCCAGTTTAGGGACCGAAAAAAGAAACATCACGTAAGCAATACAACGCACGACACAAGACACGAACGCAGACAAACGGGAGAACACGAAAAAATTGTCGATGTATTAAAAAATTCGAAAGTTAGGAAAAGAAAAAAAAAAATAAAGAAAAAGGAAAAGAAAAATAAAATAAATAATTATTGATTCACAACGATCACCAACAAAGGCCACTATTGATATTCAACAAGCCAATGGAATTCGTAAAAAAAAAAAATATGCATTATTTTAAGGGAGGTAGTGGGGGCATGAGAAATAGGGGATGGATTCAGCGGGTTTACCAAGTCAATCCCGACGGCTCGTATGCAAAATTTTGCGGTCAAAAAAGCGGAACTGCCAGTGTACGAAAATGTTGATGGGAAAAATTAAAGCAAAAATGGGGCATAATCTACAGCTGCACATACTCGCCTGGACAGGTGACTTTTTGTTAGGTAATTTTTATGTTACGTGTGTGTGTGGTTTGAAAAAAAAAAGAAATGGCTTTTTGGTCTTTCTTGGTGACAGATGGAACGACTTCGGACCAATTTGCGTACTGGCCACTAAAGCATACTATTGGCTCGAAAAACAACAGAAGAAGAACGCGATAGGGTTCGAACAGCATATTAGGGTCAATTTCGGGATTGAAGGTAGATATCAATTAAGAATAACAGAATATTAAGAAAAGGTAAAAAATATAGCGAGGTAGGTCGGGGTTGGAATGTGTACGCACTAGCTCAAATGAATTACTTGCCAAGATGGTTTCGCTTGAAACAATCTTGTCTTGGATGAATGAATAAGAACAATGTCTCATATTCACATTCCAGTTTGTTACAGACTAGCAGTTGATTTCATCTCTTCAAATGCACGAAAATTTTGCTTGACGTGAATCGCATACGAGAACAAGGTGTAGGTGAGGTTTATCAAATAAAATCAACTTAATGCAAATAAAATGAAATTATTGAACAGAATTTTAAAAAAGAAAGAAAACTAAATCGGAAACGGCCCGTGAAGAAGAAAAATGAACGGAGCGGCCAATGAGCCAGCGAGAATTCGGTCCTTTTGCAGATCGAAAAGAATACCTTGGGATTGAGATCTGATCCTTGTTGCATGAGAGTGCCGATGGTGAACCAGAAACTGTTGGCCAGCGAGAAGTCGTTGCTGCTGGCCAGGGTGGCATGCTCGCTATCGAACAATGCGTCTGTATTGTGCGGCTGTTGCAGAATCCGGTCGATACCGCCAATGCTGCCGGACAGGTAGTGGTGGCAGTGGTGACACCGGCTGCCCACTCCGCTCCCGTTCACATTGTCGTGCCATTCGTAAGGCGTGAAGCGGGCCACCACCCACATGGAGAGCGAGACTAGGACGTAGGCCAGCAACAAGAAGAGCCAAATCTCCACGGCCAGTGGATTCATAAAAGAGAACAACCGCGTCGGAGTCGGCGTCGGAACCTGATCACATTCGCATACAACTTGTTTGTTTTGTGTCTCATTTTAACATTTAAGTTGCTTTTTTTAATAATCGCTGTAACGTTCCGACACTGTACCGCATGGATTCTGAACTCAATCGCATCTTGCATTTCACCCAATTTAAATAAAATAGGATAAATAAAAGTAGATTTTGATGTTTAGCTCTAAAAAAAAAAATAAAGTGAGGCCATCGTCTTGGGGGCAGCTTTTGAAACGTTCCATTTCGGATAGAAAGCAATGGCAATATTTCTATTATTTGGCAGGCTGATTGTTGCGATGGTCGGACAGAGAGAGATTGGCATTGAAGAGGATAAAAAAGAAAGAGGACAGGAATTGAAGCGGTAGGCTGCTTGAAGAGGGTTTGTGATTTGTCGTTTATAGACCTTGGGATTGAGTCCTGATCCTTGACGGAGGAAAGTGCCAGTAATGAACCAGAAACTGTTGGAGATGGAGAACTGATTCTCGACCACGTCGCTGTCAGCGTTGCAAGGGTGAGGGTTGTTCCATTCGTAAGGCGAGAAGCGCGCCATGACAAATAGCGTGAAACTGACGAGGATGTAGGCCGCCATGACGTACAGCCAAATCTCCACCGCCAGTGGGTTCATAAAGGAAAAGAGACGCGTCGGCTGGCTGGTCGGGATCTATTCACGACACCCATTTCATTATGTAAATCGCTCTTCATCATTTTTTTTTTCTCTAAGATTCATGTTCTACTCTTTCTGCTTTGAATGGGGGGGGACATAACAATGGGAGTTGAATAAACACACAGATTCTGATTTATTTTTTGTTTTTTGTTTTTTTTTCAAAAAGAAGTTGGTGTTACGAATGAAAGGACCTTTAATCAGCTACATTGAAGACTACCACTGTGGTCCCACTTTGTTCGTCTTTATTCGTTCAACCAACTTTAAAAGAACTTTCACTTTGCGTTTGTTGACTTGTTTGAAGACGGTCCCGAAAAAAGTGCGGTCAAGGCGAACCGGGAGAAGATATATAATTTTTTTTTTATCATGTTTACTACGAGCTCTATAGTGCGAAGGCCATCCTTATATCAGCAATCAAAAGACAGAGCCGAAAAATATTCAAATGTCACTAAGAAAACGTATGACATCAGCGGCAGGTTTTTTATTTTTCCATGTTTCTCCTCTTTCGCTATTGATTCTCTTAGGTCCGCTCAAAGGACTGGCCTATTCTTTTTTATTTATAGACGTATTTCTCAGACGACCACTAAGATTTGTTGCATCGATAGCTAGACGATGAAATGTCGATAGGTTTAGTAAAACCTTTTTCTTTTTTTTATTACTACTGCCAGTAAAAAAAGATTGAGAAATAGAGACGAGTGATGGCTCGCAAAACCCTGCGAAACGATGCTACTTTCTTAGTTGTGAAATCGAAAACGATGTCGTCAAACTATCAATTGGAGAGGCTTTTTGGAAAAAATACGAAAACAGTATTTTGAATCGTAAAAAAATGAAAGAATGAACCAACCTTGAACAAGATGCTAATGCCGAGGTTCATAAAAGGCTTCGTAAAATCGATGACCATTTCACGGGCGTAGTTGATCGTCATCGATCCGACGGCCAGATCAGCTTTCTGTAATTTGAATTGACGTCATGACTTTTTTTTTTTTTCTTTTAACGAATTCAAATGTGGCCGCATTATTGACAGCGTCGCAACACTTGAAATGTGAATGCATTAAAAAAGAACAATGAGTAACGGCACCTTTTCGAGAATCTGGCGGACGATGCCGTTCCATTCACCCGTGTCGGGATCTAACGCTCCGTATTTCTTGTCGGGTACCAGCTCAATGACGTAATTGAAACCGACCATTCCTGTAAAATAATAATAATAATAATAATAATAAAAAATACAGGAATTTTCCTTGTGGTGAAATCTGTTTGTGGTTGGAATCAAGTCATGCATAAATCATTGCGAATTGGGATTGGCAATAAAAATGATGGCGAAATCTCATACCAGCAATGGCTTTGAGTAGGTCGATGCAGAATCCCTCGTAGCGGTCGTTGCCGGTCAGATTACGTTCCGATCGAACCATCACGTACGGCATTTCCTGATGCGACGCATCAACCCGGTAAGTACAGAAACATTTAAAGAAAAAAGAAAAGAAGGAAGCATTAGATAAAACGAGACGCTATTTTTGCTACCGTAACATCAAGCGGAGCATCATGGAATATATCAATCGTTTACTGATGACGGTTTCAACTCCATCAGAGCGGACGACCATTAAAAGATTGGCAGCATTGAAACTTTATTTTTTTTTTCTTTGTTAGCTACATGATCGAGCAAAACAAACGAGGGCCTTTCCTTTTTTTTTGTTCCTTATTCTTGTTTGTTATTTTTGTTGTTGATCGGTTTGAAGCCCAAGGATCTAGCATCCAATTCAAGTTCCCCTTCCATTGCCTATCCAACTATTTTTGAAAAAGGAGAAACCTACACGAAGTGAGAGTATAAAGGGGAAAAAAAAGGGGGAACGTAAACACGATCTGTAATTAAGATCTCTCTCCGCGTGATTCTTTTTGCTGCTGATGCAGCTGAGCTTTCTCCCTTTACTCCCTAAAGGAGAGAAAAGAGGCACGATCCGTTCTTTAAAGCAATCTTGTAAACACAGATCAACATCGTCCCAATTCGTTTTCGCTCGGCCGAATCGAGCGCGTCTACAGGTGAGTCCAAAGACATCGGGTTAAATTAGAAAAAGGCCTTTCTTTCTGGATTGAATCCATTCCTCAATGCTATTAACTTGTTTTTTTTTTTTTAATTTTATAAATAAAACCATCAGCCAATAAGCCTAAACAGCGTCATCCCTTTATGGAAATGCGCGTGAACTGATGGGGCCGGGAAAACGAATCAACGCGTTCAAACGACGTGTTTTTACCTCGTTGGTCATGACGATAAGAGTGATGTTGGGCGTACTGCCTTCGTAAAAGGCCACCGGATCGGTAATGTTGAGTCCCATCTGACCGTTCCACTCGCCAACTTTCGTCAGATTCTCCCGCTTCAGCTTGAGCAAGTCCAGCGTGATATTGGAGCGTCGCCCTTCCTTGAATCGGACGGGTCCCGTCAGTCCGACAAATTCCACCTATTAAATTTTTTTTTTGTAGGAAAAGCGTGATTGTTGTTCAGTACATCAGGATGCGATTAATTTAAAAAAGAATGGGAGGGACAATACTAATGTTGAGCTATTCATCGCCTGCCCAATAGGAACGTATAGCCATAAATAAGAAATGTTGCACCTTATCAGTAAACACAACACACAGACACGCGCACAGCTGATGTATAGATCAAACGGTATAAATCAAAGGCTACTATAGCAATCTGAGTTGCGATCCATCTATTTTTCTTTCTAGTTTATATTGTGTGCCAGTGGATGTACGTAGCGATATATATGATTTCATAGCTACCGTGTTGATGTAATTGAAGAGCGACGATCCGTCATTCCACGGCTGCTCGATATCGCACGAGAGGTTGGCCAGCCTCAGTGCTGTGCCCCGATCCAGGGCGGCCAGACCGTGAGCCAACGCCATAACGCTGTCGTAGACTAGAGCTGGCTCTGCCTGTTTATCGACCATAGTGACACAATCAGTTGAATATCAAGCGCTCGCAAAGAAAAACAAAATTGGGGAAAAGCTGTGAATTGTTTCAATAAATGGCCTACCTGGATGATGTTCGATTTATTGAGAATGCTTTGGCCGATCGGCTGGAACTTCTCCATATCTCTCAGAAGAAGCCGCGTAAAGTTACTGTCAGCGTCGACGATGCGGAACGCCGAAATGTTGACAAAGTTGTACTTGAAATCTTCCAAGTCAAACGTTTCCAAATCCTTTGAAAGAGAAAGTCCCCACGAAGAAGAAGAAAATGTAATGAAATTGATGGCAATAGAATAAAAACAATGACGTTCACAGTGTTCCATTACCGGCGAAGCGAAGAGGTAGTGATACTGATAGTCGTTCATTTGTAGTTGCAGAACCTGGCGTGAACAAGTTGTGCCACAAATTGCGTGTTAGAATGTCCGACCGCACACGTCGTCATCATTATGAAAATCGAGAGGAGAAAAGAAGAAACAGAAGAGCAACGATGAATTGCAATATAGCTGTGTCATTAACATATTTATGCAGCATATATCACTGTCGTGTTCTTTTTATTAACATATTTGGCGAGCGGCAAGGTCTCTTTGTGTCGTGCAAAATGGAGAGTCAAGTCAAGCCGTTACACCAGCTACGCGCAGATTTATTCATTTATTATGAAGTTGTTGATGGCCGTGTTCCCCTTCTTTCCCCAGTTGAGGTGCAGGGGGGCTGAAAGAACGAAAATGTGTGTATATATACGGTGCGGAAAAAGAAAAAAAAAGGCCGTACAAATCTACGTTGGGCTATTAGTGCCGTCGTAAAGTCAAGAATGTGCACGTTGGCGGTCCCCAGTCATTTTTCATATTTCCCGCTCTCTCTCTCTCTCTTTCTCCTTTCTTTTCTTTTTTCACGCAAGAAGGAAAAAAAAGGAGGGCGTCAAGGAGACACTCGACTCCCCAAAAACTTTAGAACACAAAGACAAGAGAACACGTCCTCCCCCCCCCCTTCCTTTGATAATTTGGCCCGCGTTCACGTGATTTGGGTCTCGGCCGAGGGCATCGTTAAAAACACAGAAAAAAATCGTTGGTGTGGCGGTTCGTGCGGTCGTCACTTGTGTCGGAAACCTCCCCCTCCACCCCCCCCCCAACAAAAAAAAAAAAAAATTCGTGGAACAAAGGGCGTTGGGTAACATCCATAACGTTCTAACTAGTGCTGGTGTTCTTCGACCTTCCCTCCCGCACACAGCAAAGATGTGAAAGATGCCTCTAGCAAGTCGGGACGAGGGTGGACAAACGTCGTTACAAACAGATTTATGTCGCGGGCGGCTTTTTTGCTTTCTCTGAGGTTCGCTGGAGAGCAGAAGAATAAAAAGAATTTTTTTTTTTTCCTCCAAGCGCATTGGTATTACAATCATCTCCCCATATAAGTCCCCCACCCCCCCATCTGATGGTGTCGCCACAACTCGAAATGGGGAACTTTTACTGATTTGTGGAGGGGGGTCTTCGATCTCCATTGGGCTTGTATAATAGACGAAGATATAGTGTTCCATGAAGAGAGCGGCTTCTCTTTTTATGTTTAGGCGTATCGATGCGAACGATGGACGTCCGTGAGTAACAAATGAACGGACTTTCGGGGGGGGGGGGGAGCTTGTTGTACTTCTGTTTTCACGATGTGTATTTTTTTTATTTGTATGGAACTTACGGCTCTGAAGAAGGTGTGGACGTGCTCCGTCCGCGTATCGACGATGATGTTGTTGATGTCTCGTTGCTTGATCTCGCGCAGCACTTGGCGGTAAGTGCTCACCGTTCCTTGGCGGATGTACACCTCCATTTTGCTGGTGGGCGGCGATCGTACCAAATCCTGCAGTCGTACCAAACCTGACGTAACACACCAACAAAAGCAAAGATGTTGTAGTTTTAGTTTGTCTGTTGAAACGAGCAATTGGCGAAATAAAAGAAAAAAAAAAGAAAAGAAAACAACAACTCGTTAAACGTAGAACTTCTTGTGATTTAGAAGCGCGTTGCAATCGACGTAATTGAATTGCACTTTTGAAATGTCGTGACACGTTGCAAAAACCGAAAGTCTCGCCGCAAACCCGTCGAGGGAGGAAGCATTTAGGTACAAAACCCATTGAGTTCATTGCAGTCAGTTTCGGGAAAAAAGAAGTGAAAGGAAACTGTTGATCCCTCGTGAAAAAAAAATGACGCAGTGTGTTCACGCAAGATTTCTTCCCGCTCCTCCTCCCTCCCTTCCGAAAAAATTGGATCAACCCTATTTTCGTTTCATTTTCGTTCTTCTTCTATTTGCTTGTTGTATGCACACTTCAACATTTGAATGGCGGTGTGATGCCACAAAACTCCCCCCCCCCCCTCATCTTCGCTCCAGCCCAAAGTAAATAAAAACCTATCGAAAAGAAAAATATATAATAAAATAAACAGATTGAGAAACAAAAGTGAAGCAACGTATGTGAAGGATATACTGTTGCCCAGACAGCAAGTAAAATGGGAAAACGGGAGTAAATAGACCTACATGAAAGATGATGATAGGAAAGCCTTTCTATATCCAATAAAGGAAACAGAGCTGGATGCTGGGTATAGCAAAAGCACCGCTCACAGAGAAATTCTCATATCGCTTTTTTTTTTTGCTGTTATACATAAATCTAAATATATACTCTATATAGTAACAGCTAGGAGAAAATGAATTTTCCTTTTATTTATTATTATTATTATTTTTTTTTTTGTCTTCCTTCCCGTTTAGCCGGAAGCTCGCCAAAGCATGAAAGGATCTCTGGATGAAGAGAGAAAACAGCACAATTCGATCGGTATATACATATATAGAGAGAGATATGCCTATAGTAATATTATATCGCCTCCGGCACCGGATATTTCAGGGCTCTCCGACCCTTTTTTTTTTTTTTTTTCATCGGATTTATGCGATATCGGTAGCCACCTCATTCTTTCGTTTCGATCTATAAGAAAGTCAGGAATAAGAAAAAGTCTAGACGAAGAATAAAAAAAAAAACACGTAATAACGTAACGCAACAAAGTGCATTACGAGTAGACGAAGACCCTTTACAAAAAAAAAAAAAAAAAAAAAAAAACCCTGACAAAATAAACATTTAGAAAATAAATAAATAAAAAATTATTAGCTGGAGTTCCGACCCCTTTTCCTTGGCCACATGCCAGCTGTGTTATTGTATATATATATACAGTAGTCCCTATTATTATTGGTAGGCAATGAATCGAGACTCGAGTTAAGTGCTGGCCAACATTTGGCAAATTTCACATGGAACTCTCTCACATCATAACGTGCTAGTACTTTTCTTCTTCTTTTTGAAAGGCAATATCTGCAGTGGCCCATTTTAGTTTGTCTACAGATTTCTTCGGACCGCATTCGTCCGACTTTTTTCTAAAGCATAAAGTCTTTTGACATCAACAAAGAAGCAAAAAATGGTGCAATGTGGGCCAGTTGTCGCCCATTGCGCTATGGAAACTTGTTCGTCATCTCGGGTTCATCTTTTTTTTCTTTTCCTGTCATCAAAAAGAAACTGAAAGGGCACCTTGTCGCATGAACAAAAGCGAACAAAAAAACAAATAAAGCGGGGCAAAACAATATGACGCAAGTTGACGTGCTCTTTTTTTTTTTTTTGTTTTTATCGAATTAAAAATGAAAAGGGAGAGTACACGCCAAATAGGATTTTCTTGAAACTGGCACCGATATGCTTTGGGTCGCAGGGTGTGCGACAAATCAATACTATTTATCGGCTATGGTTGTCTGGACGTCGTCAGTGTTAAACTTAAAAATATCGAGCCAAAGTTTTGTTCTGTTTTTTTTCTTGGAAATGCTTTGCTTTGCGCTGTCAGATATGCAAATTTTTTGCGTGTGCATTTTATTGTTACCTCCTTCATCTTCGTAGATGATGGCCACTTTGGTCCAGTTGAGGAAGCGCATCAGGTCCTTGTAAGCGGCGTTGAGGACCTCTTGCGATGGATGCAAATTGATGGAAAGCTCGTTACGGGCGCCCGTCCGCGACTCCAAATCCAGTCGCGTCTCCAGGTGCGGAATATCGAGCGCGTCGCAGATGGACTGGACGTGCGGTCCGAGCAGCGGATCCGACGGCCCGAAAATGGCCTGCACTCCAAAGTCGATCTGCTTGCAGGCTATCGTCAATTGAATAAAAAAAAAAAGAATGGAAAATTAAACGTTATCATATGAAATTAAATAATTCGTAAGTATAAATATCTGTGGTTTAATAGCCATATTTATTTATCGATGATAAAAATGGAAATTTTTGGTTTCACCTTGATCTAGTGAAACAATTCATTGCCCATCGTCATGAAAACATGCGGGTTATGTAGAGCAGAACATGTAATCTAAGGTGTATTATCACGAAATCGAGATCTATACTCCGGCGTTCAAGGTTTTCACACCCTTTTTGAACGCATCAATAATCATAGCGTTTCGATCTTGTTGCATAGACAATTTGGGCCATGCACTCGACCGAAACATACCACAACTATTTCTCAATTTCTTTCTTTTTTTTTTTTTTTTATAAACCAAATTTGATGATGCTTGAAAGAAAGAGAAATCAAGTGGTCATCTTCAAGGTTGTCGACGCAATTAAAATGTTTTCTTTTTTTTTTTTTTTTTTATCCCATGTAAAAAAAAAAAGAGAGAGAGAAAGAAAGAGAGAAAAGAACTTCTGAATGTTATTAGATGTTTTCGGGGGCTAACCGGCCGGCCTTGGTTCGTGAAAGTGACGAACAGTTGGAGGTCACCGGTTTGAACTAGACACTATGTGATGTGAGTTCTTCTTTAATAATGCGCTCTTAGAAAATTTTACGGGTCCGGTCATTAAAAACAAGGCCACCAGCTCTTTTTTGTTCCTCATCTTTTCTTCGTCTCCCTCTTGAACTGTGGCCCTTTAAAAGTAAGAAGAAAAAAAAACGGGCATTGTCAAAGTTCACGATCATATCCGTTTCCCTTTATGATCGATGACGAGTAAACGCATATCAGATCTTTGTTGCATCCCCCCTCCTTTCCCCTCCTTCGTTACGTACCCCGGCTTTCTTCTACATTTCCTTCTTTTCGATCCTTATCGTACCGGCTCGCATCCGAAAGGAGTTTCTTGATCCTTATTGACGTTTTATAATGAAACCGACCTTTTTCTTCTTCTTCTTGCTAAATCGAGATTTGTCATTTATGTAAGCGAAAATCGAAACGTGTCCAAAGCTAAAGTCGAAAGTTATTATCGCCAAGCCTTTTGTCTTCATTTATACAACTCGAGGCTTGTGTGGGATATGTTTTCTATATATAGATATATATATCAATGCAGATAGACGTTGAATAAAAGAAAGTTGTCTGACTCGTATACCGGGAATAACTAGGCGATCTATTGCATTCAAGGTGCTTTGCAGCAATTGTTGTGCCACGCTTCCGTTTGATTCGGTCAGAGAGGAGGGTCGCATCTTCTATGGAAACAACCGTGACACATCGTTTTCCCCATTATTGCACAAGGATGTGTTCACTTGGCCGCATCCATTCACGCCCTTTTCCTCAATTGTTACACGGACTGTACACGAGCCATTGCCTGTCAATGGAAATGGATCCCTCCCGGTCGCACAATACGTCAGATCAATCATCTCTTATATACGAATGAGCCTTTTGCTTTCTTTTTTTTTTTTATTGGCTTTTCGATCTTAGCTCTTTAGTGATACGAAAGAAGAGCCTCTCTACGATATTCTACATCTGTTTCAATCAATTTTTGGTTTGGTATTAATGATAAAAAATTTAATAATATGCACGAGCTTATTCATTTTAGTGGCCTGGTGAGATGAATAGCATCAAATATTACGTGAAACAAAAGCTCTGGTCCCGGTCTGCCCCTCATTCAGCTCCCCCTCTTTTTTTTTTTTTAATTATTAAAATCGCGTATTTATGACATCGCCTGGTGCATATCGCCGTTAAGTCTGGCTTTATTATAGCTGAGACATCTTCATTAAGAATTCTAAGGAAATAACGGAAATAGACAAAAGGGTGAATGACGTAATAGCTCTCATTAAAGCGACAGGCTCAAGGCCCGCAAAAACAGGCCGTTAATCAACTTTGTCACTTGGTTCGTCTTTAAAAAAAAAATAATAAAATGTGGGGTTTAATTAATCCTTTTTCTCATAGTTTGTAGCCTCTCAGCCTTGGAAATAAATGACGAAATGGGGGGGGGGTGTGCTGACTTTATATCTCACCACCTGATTTTATACAACCCCATCCCTCCCAGAATGAACGAGTTTTGCGTGATGGGTGGCGTGCGTGCTCAAGCGGATACAATTTTCGGGGATCCACTGCGCAGCGATATATTTGATTGTCTCTGGAACGCAGAGTGGTGCTGCTTTCAAGGATCCAATCTGATCTCTGAGCACACACACACCCATTTTTAGATACTACCGCAAAAAAAAAAATTGCGAACGAACAGTTGGAAGTAAAAACAAAAATCAAGTGGTCGCGTAACAGGAAAGAATATCACGTTTAAAAAAAAAAGGAGGGGGGGGGCGAAAAAAAAAACAGATCAAAATATCTGAAAAAGAAAAGAGAAAGTTGTTGCCAAATACTTTTTTTTTTTTGATGATATCATGATGTAAGATTTTTTTTTTATTTAAGGTGGCTACGTGCGAGCGTGCTCGTGAGAGTCCCTCAATTGGAAAAAAAGGGGGCAAAGGAAAGAAAGAAAAACAGAATTGACTCGGACAATAAAGACTTGTGTCCAGCTTCCCGATAAGGTCCCACACATCGTCTCTCAGGGCCGATGAATCCGGGACCTGATCTGTTTTCCCTTTCTTTTTATTATTATTATTATTCTAGGATTCTGTTGGGGAGGAACTATACGTGCGTCTGTGAGGGACCTTTTTCGTTGTGTGACAGGGTAGAAACATTTTGATTTAAAAAAAGCAAAACAAAAAAAAAAAAAGGTTACTGTCCTCTTTTTTCTGTTTCTTGACACATTAGATATAGGCCGAGAAGAACATCGATACGAAGCGGCCATCGGAGTGGACAAAAGAACATCCAGACGACACAAGAAAAAAAAAAGGCGGAAGGGTTTAATACAAAAAAAAAAAAAAAAAAAGAAATGTCTTATTCTGTGTTTGTCGGCACATCTCTTTCTCGTTTGTTTACAGAGTCTTATATAGCCGATGGACAATTTCGTTTTTTTTTTTCGATTATCCGACATGTCCTGATGCCTAGCACTCGTGTTCGCTACAGAGGACACTGGATTTACTTGTTTCCCAATATCATCCGGATCAAAAATACAAACGCACTAAAGAAATATCTTGCGTGACAGCCTTCAGTTATTCTTGGTCAGTAGTTTTAAACTTATCACAAAAAAAAAAAAAAGGGCTGTTAAGGTTTTTATACTACGATTACGCGCCGTTTACGGCGAGTTATCCTGGAGGCTGTGTACATTTGCATGCGTCCATGCAAATATGCAATCCCTGCGGGGCGATATATATTTGTTAGGCGTATTAAACATTTCATCTATCGCATAACTGGCTACCGTTTTTGGCCGATACCGTCGACATTTTTTTGAGTTAAGTCCGGCTATATAAGAAACGCGTGATAGTGAAAACAAAAAAAAAACAAAAATGCTGCATGAAATATTTGGGTAGATCCTTTTATCTTGTTGGGTTCTTCCCCTCCCCCCCCCCCCTTTTTTTTTTTCATCCTCACATTGAAGATGCCTATTGATTAATCAAAAGAATGATAAGAAGCCCAACACGCTGAGAAAATAGATGAAGGAATGACGATTACACGTTATAGAATAAATAAACATTCTTTTTTCTTCTATTCCCCGTTTGATTATTTACTTCTTCAGAGATCCAAAGAAAATGTGGAGGACAACACAGAACGCTGCGAGCGGAGAGTGTGAGAATGATGGCATACGTGCGTTGTATATGCCTCTCACTTTTTTTTTTCTTTCTACTTCGTGATGATTGGAGAAAGTGGTGGCTCTCTCGGTAGATGACTTCTTAAACTTCTGTAGTCAAGATACACACACACCATTTGGTATTCGAGTGAAAGGCCGCAAAAAAAAAAAAATGGAAGAAAAGAAAAAAAAATGTAAAGAAAGAAGGAGAGCTGCAATAATATTAAATTGTATACATAAATGGATATTCGTTTTCCGTTTGTCGCTTTGAGGCTGGGCCCTAAAGGTGGAACTCGGCCAGTCGATAAAAACGAAACGATTTTCGTCCCCCTTTTTTAAATCTGGATGATTTATTTATTTTTAAAGCAAAGTGATTTGTGGCTTTTTGGCGAGAGAAAGCAAACAAAAAAAAAAACATGGACTTCCACAAACGATTCCGTATAGTGCGGTCCTTTTCAGCCACAGCCATACGAACTGCACAACAACTTGTGAAAGCGTCTTTCTTTCGTTATTTTTTCCCCGATGCCGTTGAAAATGGTTAACACAACGCCTGGCCATGTATATAAACGTGCAGTTTTCCTTGTACTCCCACGGACTGCGAGGCAAAACTGTCAATACAAGCGGGAAAAACCTGAGCTAATATGCAAATTCAATTTTAATTTACGGATAGATTTAGCCCGTAGGTTATTTTGAAGAAGAATAGATGACCAAATAAAATGAAGGTAATAAAAAAATATTAGAAAAAACGAACGTTTGTAGCATAACAGCCATTTAATATGCAAAACAGGAAAATTTTAACCATCTTTTCTCCGGATGGGCATTCAAAAGAGTATGGATCATCATGACCTGAAAAAAAAAAATGAAGCCTACAAACTTTGATCCCTTGTGTAGAGACACCCACAGGGTTCTCCGTATAATTCAATAGCGGATGAGGCTTTTGTTGGTTTATGGCACACACACCTTTCCCCGTTTTCTCTCCTCGTAGTTGGGATTCTCTTTGCCGTTGGCGTTCCATTATTCACGCTCAATGTACGGAGGAGTTTAAACATTAGTACGGAGAAAGAAGAGAGTGTCCTGGTTCCTCTCTAGACTCTTCTTTGCCCTCCGTTCGGGCAATCATCATTATAATTTCTTGACTGGAATATGGTAGCTACTTTCACGCTAGGATCGCACTAGTTCTATAAGGATTAACTATTCATTTATTATTAAATTTTTTTCTTTTGGAACTTCCTTGTAATAATGAATTAGTGCAGTCATTAACCACCTTCACATGACTGGACGAGAAGGTCGTGATATTCGCTGAAAATTAATTATGTACCCCGTCCCAGGGTATTCAGACGTCTGAATCTTATAAGAATTTTTACTAATAAATCGTTGGCGAAAAATAACACGTGATGAATTGAATGATGGGAAATCTATGGGAGCTTGTCACGTAGAGGTCTCATTAACAAAGTCGGACGATAGTTGACTGTTGATAGTCCATAAATATAAGTAATAGCTATTTGAAGGATTTCAAAGAAAATCAGACGATCCGTGTGGCATAATGTTGGTTAAAAAAAAATGTGTTAGAACTGGATACGGTGGCGCTCCGTTTCAAGGAGATCAAAAAGGAAATGAAATGTTGTTCATGATTTTTGTGTGTGTTGGCAGTCACGAGTTTCCGGTCCGACTCAACAGTGCTCTTCTCGATATGCAAATCTCCCTTTAAAAGATTTCTTTTTTTTTTTCGAGGTCCAAAAAAAGGACACATTCCTATTTTGATTGATTGTGACGGATACGTTACAGTACTACCTAACGGTATAACTTTGAATAATTTTTGCCCCCCCCCCCAAGAAAAAAAAAAAAGAAACAAACAAAAAATGCAGTGTCCCGCTTTTGCATTTCTATTGCGGTCCACGTGAACGAATCGCTCGCTTGACCGTAAGAGAAGGGAAACCAAACGTTTCACATATCTCTCGTTTTTCAACAGTGCCTCTTTCGTGCTGTGTAGGCCTTGTTTTCCATTGGCCATCTCAATCTGGAGAAGATAAAGCCAAACACGACACAGACACGACAGAATTTAAAGAGAGAGAGAGCGGCAATCGACGCATTCATTACTAAAAACCCGAGAAAAAACCCGAAAGACAGATCGTTCATGGCTACACATTTGCTTTTAACTAATCGGCCGAGTGCTGGTCACGATGGAAAGGGCATTTTATTTCTTTTTTTTTTTTTCGCGGAAAATCCTCGGCTATGTTTATGCCAATAGAGAAAATAGGTGTGGAGACGAAGACTGAACGTGACTAGTATTTATACAAATTAGTTCTTGGCCACTGGTAACAACAGAAAGACAATTTTCTTTGTCCAACCATTTATTTTCTGGCCTTTCTCTTTCGTGTTAAACGAGCAACAATAGGGCAGTAGAGGAAAGAGTTTTTTTTTTAACATTGCTGCTTTACCTGCATTTGCCCCTTTTTTTTTAATGGTATACAAAAATTTGAATGAGATGAGCGCGAAGAGAAACTTGGCCGGGCACGCACACGCCATTGGCTTATTTTTATTTTATTTTTTTTTTATTATTCCTCCTTTTTAACCCACGCGATTTCACCGAGCGCAAAGTGCACTATTTTGTCCAAATGGAACAGCATAAGTTATTATAATAGGCACGCGGAAAACGAAAGAAAGAGAACTCGGAAAATGTCATTCGTCATGGGATCGGCGAACTGGAGTTTGTGTCTCATGTTTTCCCGCATATCGCCAATAATTGCGTGCGAGCTACGCTCTCTCTTTGACAAGCGCACTTCATAAGCTGTATCTGATGTCGACATTTGCATATCATGTACCAACTGAGGATCGTGTACGTTTTTTGATGTTTCGCCTTCGAGTTATTAACGTCACGCTGTTGTTAGCGTTTATTTGTTTATCGCTTTGTGTTTTGTGTAGCAGCGGAGCCGATTGGAATTGAGGGATGATATTACGGGAGAAATTGTACCTTTCTTGGACGTGCGAAAGCTGTCGTCCCTCGGCACGTACTGAATGTCGTACACGAGCGTCGTGTTGGGCAAAATGGTGCGTTCGCGATTCAGCCGGTAGACGGCGTACTTGAAGGCCAACTCGGCGCTGCCGTCCTTCTGGTCCTCTCTGAAGATACCACCTGTTATTCCGATCACGTTTTTTTTTTTTTTTTTCGTTGTTTTGACATTTACACGTGTAAAAAGGGAGGAGAAAAAAGAAAGCACATCATTAGCATTTCTTTGCGAAAGACAAAAAAACTAAACATAATAAACAAAATAAATGGACAAGAAGAAATGTATGAAAAAAAAAAAAAAAGATGAGAATGATAAGGGCTCGATAACAACCACCCGCTGCCGATCGTCTTTGTGCTGTGTCTTGTAATGATGCTTCTATTCCGTACATGGAACAAATGAATATTTATGAATCGATTGACTTGAGCAGTTGTATCAATCTGTGGCGTCCCCTTTTTCTTGCTGCTTTTGAGCCTCGTTTTGTTTTAGTTGGTTTTTCCCTTTTTTTTTTTTTTTTTTTTACATCATGGAAAGTTTTAGCGGCAGAAGGCCAATGAAGTTTTGAATATCTTATTTTTTTTTTTTACAGTTTATAACCAGTGGGTTTTATACGTCAATCTTTTGGACTTTTATAACATCTTCTTTCAAGAATGGACGTCCAAACTTGGCCGTTACGAAACGCTAAAGTTACGAAATCGTCAACAACCAGTTTTTTAAAAGGGTTGTATCTAAAAAAATGTTGAATCTGCTTCGCTCCGTTTAGTTTGTCGACAATGCGGCGTTACTTAAAATGAAAATACGTTCCCAGGGTAACATTGCGCAGTCCGTCCTGAACGGCAGAAACGTACCCTACGTCTTTTACGAAATAAAATGGGGATAATAAAAGTAAAAAAAACGGACTGATAAAAGCCTACAGTTGAAGCAGGAACGATTGCGTCATATTTCCCAGAGCGAGGGGTTAACCTAAAATTCCAGTTAAAGTCTCGTATAGCCTCGTACCCAATTCGAATTGTCTTTTTTTTTTTTTCTTCTTAAATGACAAAAGAGGGAAAAGAACTTGTCTCATCGGTCCATATTTTTTTTATCGTAAATACTCGTTTTCCTGTCAAGGTGAAGAATTCGGGTACGTTTTGTTGATCCAATTCTGATGGGCATTAACATTTTATCGACGCGTGCCCTACTATCTTAGATTTTTACTTTCATTCATCGCTTTGTGCTGCAGTGAAGAGAGAAGTTAGTTCTTGTGCCTATACGTGGTTTCGCATAATTCTCGTGGCAAAGTTCCTGCTGATAGAACATCTGTTCCTTTGTTTATGCATGCGGCGTGATAAGTTTTATTTGAACGTCTACCTTAAAAAAAAACGGTACTCAATCAGATGGCAAAAATAAAAAGGGCCCGAAAACAGAAAGTTGCTGATTTCTGTCCAAGAAGTTTTGAATAAATTCATCGAGGGCTATTGCGTATATAATTTTGTGATTCTTTTGTTTGTTTAAAAAATATTATTTATTGCGACTTCAATACTTTTTTTTCGAAGGGGGGAGGGAATCATTACATATCGTCTGTTTAACCTGCGCTCACAATTGAAAATTTAGGTGAAGTGGCAAAAGCTTTTTGGTTCTGAGAAAACAAATGCAAAAGCTGCTCCCAAGTGAAGTGTATAATGAAGTATCACGGTTACACGAATAAGCAAAATCAACTATTCTTCTTCTTCTAAGAAATCCATTTACGGCGGTATAAATTGACACGAATATGTTCCCATTCTCGGAATACCTTTATTATAAAGAATCGAAAGCATGTAAAACGCAATGACCTGATCAGCTATTAGCGAGGTCTTTGCTCCTACAGAGAAAAAAAAAGGAAAAGAGATTGGATTAAAGTCGAAGGTGTGTCAAGTGAATGTCTGGCTTTCACTCAAAATAGAGCCATTACTACCGTTTCATTTCTTTTTCTGATGCGGTACTCTGTAATTGCTAAATTTTGCTTTTAACACGACGAGCACATTATCACATGACACCCTTGCGATTCGCAATTCATTCCCTGGATTTGCGAAGGTGTCTTTCAAAATGTAGGGACTTTAAATATATAACGATAGTATAAAGTCATTCGGGTCGTATCAGAATTCTCATATAACCAGTTACACTCAGACAGGTAGCAGACAAGTAGAACTGGGCTGCTAGTACCTGCGTATATGGAATTAAAAGCTTTGCCTTTCCTTAGCGAATTGGATATTGAATTTGACGAATAACCAATTCAGGGTCTTATAAAACAAGGAAACTAAACTTTCGAAAAAATGACGAATAGAATCACGATTGGCAAAAAATAATGAAATCGTAAAAAAAAAAATTTAGAGAAAGAGAACGACAACCCAAACTACAGTTTACATTCAAGGGAGGAGTGGGAATCCCCAGATTTCTAGTGCTGTTGTACTGCCAACGTAAGTTGGTTCTTCGATCGGTCGTTGTGGCGCATAGTGCAGTACACACAAAAATCTATTTAAAACAAAAAAAAAAGTTAAACCCATACCCTGCAACTAGCGAGAGAGTATGTCTCAAAAAAAAAAAATATATAATATGTGTTCTCACAGTTTTCCATGGCTTCTCGCTAATAAGATGATGAATATAACGTAACCTTACAACTGAACGTACACAACGTTTCAATGGCTTGGGTCGTCAAAGTAGAGAGGCATATATACATCTAGTTAAACATGTAACTATTGACAGCAAGTTGCCTTGTACAAGCAAGCCTACGTACATGAACACACCGAAAAATGGGCCAATGAGCCTTTGCTGGGGTGGGGGGGGGGACATCGACGTCCATATCTGCTGACATAGACTTTAAAGTAATCCTTTTTTGATTTTTGTTTTTTCTTTCTTTTGGGATGGCACACTGCTCCTCATGTATGGTCTCTATATAAATCTATACTCTTTTCCTTTGAAGACTGTAGCTGTAATAATGTAGCTTTTAGATGCTCGATGAAATTAATGGTTAGCTAACAAAACTGAGGTGATGAATAGATTATTTTCTATCGATCCTCAATTTTTTCTTTGCGCATATGGAAGGCTCGGAGGGTCGGAGATCGACACGTTTCGATCTCGATGAACCACAACTCTTCTGCCTGTATACACGATGTGAATAGCTCGCAAATGATGTGCGGCCGACTGCTATCGATGATAGCGTCCGTCTTCCATTGAACATATATGCCTAATAATATTCTATAGCTCCATGCGCTTGTGGTGTTTCGACAATCTCCTTGGTTACAACCTTTATCGCCATCTAGCCGCATTTTTCTTATACTTTCTCTCACGAATTTTTTTTTTTTTCACGTTGAATTATCCCCACGACAACTACAAACTCCAATTCGATTCGTCGATTTAAAGACATGCAGTCTTATGTACCTAATTAAAAAAGGAGTCCCTTTTATGCGCCGAGGGGTAGTTACACTGTGTTCAAGAAATAGCATAATATTATAATAATCCTTAACGATACAGCATAAGAGAACATACACGGTAGCCTGCCAAGCAGCGTTAAGGTTTCCTTCAGCTGAGGAGGATTGAGTACGGTTCGGAACAACCTACACAGCCTGTGCGTTATAGATCGTACTTGTGTACTCTTAGTGTAGTCTGTAACCAACCCACGCGTTTTTTTTTTTTTGGTAGTTTTAAGGTAAAAACTACAGCCCAAGTTGATTTTTGATGCCATTGCCGCCTTTCATCTTCTTTCGATTTTGCACGTCCAAAATTCGTAAATTTTAGATATGAAATCGACAGCTGGGATAGTTCTATCATTCACCTGAACTCTGCATGTACACTCTCTTTATTGGATGAAAAGTCTTTTCTTTTGGCTATTCTCCGCGTAGCTCTTGATGGTAGTCTTTTGAGGAGGGAGCACTAATCGGATTGGTCGCGTATCCTCCTATATATACAGTCTTTTTTTTTTCTCTTTATATTCCTTGAAATCCTGAATCTATTTCAATTTATCGTTCGTCCAAGTCGAAATGGACGTAGATTGAAAGTAGTTTCGTTCGTAACGAAACGATCGTTGTTTGCTGTTGCTTGTTTAATTTTTGGATGGCAGCCTAGCCTTTAACTGGGCAAAAGATTACGTTGTTGCACCATAATACGAAAACGGATAAGAGATGGCTGTTCTTCAGGCTGCCCTGAGTCGGATGGAAACTTATCTATGTACTAGGATGCCTTACTATATCAAAGGGACGTTGCGCAATACGAACGGCGGATTAAACCAAAGACACAAAAATGAATGATAGACGTGCAATAAAGAAATAATTAAGGTAAGTAATGGGAAGCAATGCAGAATGGAAATAAAAGATGGAAAACAACAACAACAAAAATACCCTTCCTGCCACGAGAGGCTCGCAAAAGAAATGAATAATTCCTTTATGTTTATGCACTTCAATCAATCGTGTACAATAACGAATTGCCCCCCTGCCCGCCTCAATGCTAATAACGATTTCTATACTGATTGATAGAAAAGCTTCGTTTGCTCTTCTGCTTATATCGATTTTTAAAAGCAAAGTAAACGAACGAAAAAAAAAAAAAAGAAGTTGTGCTGCTGTTAAAATTGAATTCCGTTTTTCGTACCTATTCGAATGACGGGCGGAAGCGCTGAGACGCACTGGACGACGAAGGCGAGGGCTAAGAGGCAGGTGAACAAGCGGCTGTTCCATCTCGGCGGCCGAACGGAGAACGACGAATAGGGCGACAAGCGGATATCACCTGCCCGGAAGGTTTCTTTTAGAGTTCCGCTAGTTGTCGTTTGAGCGGACGACGTCGACGGAAGGAGCCATTTCCACTTTTCTCGCTTCCTCACTGCTGCCGCGGCCATGGCGCTCAATGCATCGAGCTCGCTCGTCCTGGCCTCGCACTCCGGTCGTTTTTTTACCTGGCTCGTTTTGATCGCCGTGTTCTTACACAGTGCGATAAAAACTTGTCCTGTTGGCACAAAGATTTTTCTTTTTTAAAAAGAAAAAAAGGTCGTCAACGACCGGCTTCCTGAACGTCCCGAACAATAGCGCCTCCCCCCACGCACACGGACGTGAAAATCCAGCAAATTGGAGATCAAATAGTAGGCAAACTATTTTTCTTTTAAATGGCTGTCAGCAAATCGATGAATGACAATGAGCAGGAACATCAATTGTCTTCTTTTTTTTTTTAAGAGTTCAGTGAAGCCAGATGAAACGGCCGCTGTCTGTGCAATTCACACTGCAAACTTGTTCAACTTTTTTGCGCAAAGGGATAAATATGTACAGTCCAATTTTGACCTAATTTGATGGGGGAGGAAAGAAGAGGGACTACCTTGCAGATCAACACATTTGGAATGTCGAAGGTAAATGTTAAGAGTTACTACTCCCCTTTAAAAAAAAAGAAAAAAGATCGGGAGTTTGTACAGCACTGCTCCTAACGGCAAGGCAGCCCGTAAGCGACTGGCTTCCGATGGCTACGATTCCTAGCGATCCCACCCATCCGGCAGTGGAACGCACACATAAGGGAGGCAAAGACACCCCCTAGACAACCTCGTCCTTGTGTCTTATGCATTCCGTTCTCTGGTGTAGTACTCCACCAACCACTAGCACACACCCCCCCCCCCCCCCCACGCACATACGAAAACCTATACTCTTAAGTCTCCTTGTAATATCCCCCTTCCCATTGCTCTCTGATGTAGACACACACGTATAGAGCTCGGTGGGATCCTCTTTTGTTTTCTTCTTTCTCCATTTCGTCCTTCTCTTTTTTTTCCGGCGTTCGCGGGAGCTCCAGGAGGATGGTGCGGCGACGGCGCATTGCGTTCAGTATTCTTCGTTTTTTTTAGGATTCTCAATTCAACGTAGAGAGAGGCCTACGAGAAGGAAATTATTCAAGCCAAAGAAAATGCAGAAGGTGTAACTACGCCATTCCGAATAAACCCTCCCCCCCCCAAAAAAAAAAACGCTAGTTTCACAGAATCAGGTGAAACACGATCTTTCAATTGATTAGTAAGAGGTGGGTAACACGTTCGCTCCCGCGTGTAACCCTATATTAGTTTTGGCTAAACGAATTATGAGCATATTTACACGGTCGATTGTACTACAGCATCGGCTCCGATGACAAAGCAAAGTCTATTCGTGTTCTGTTTAATGTCCGCCCCGGCTGTCAAGCGAAATGTGTTCAACCAGAAAACCAATAGAAAAGATGTTGATGTTAGAACATATATATACCAATATATAGTGGTGATGCTTGCCAAGCTGGTAATACGATCCGACATGCATTACCTACATATATACCAACAGCTTGTGTGTGTGTGTGTGTGTACGTGTGTGGAGAATTTCTTTTGTTTTTAAAACATTTCTCATCGTAATGTCGTGGAATTACTATAACTATACGCGTGGTGTGTTTGTGTGTGTGTCTGTGTGTGTGTGCGTGGGGACGAATTATTTGGAGGATGATTGATATCCACTGGTTTTCATGCCAGATGCCGGCCACCGGAAGTCCGGAAGTTGAACTTTTTTTTTTTTTTTTGCTTACCGATCCAGTGTTCCATGAACATTCCCCTAGTAATACAGAAAGAACCAATCGGAAGAATTCGGAGAAGAAAGAAAAAATCTGTTCTCTTTTTTTTTATTTGTCTTTTTTCGTGTTTTTCTTTTTTGTCTTCAATATTGTACACTTCGCGAGTCCATATCTTACATCGTTGTGCAGCCTAAATCCTACCCACACGGCCGCTCGTCCTTTTCTGTACAGTCTAGTACACTTGGCCAATTTTTATCGATTATGGAATCGTAGCTGCAACCCCCTCCCCCCCCAAAAAAGGAATAAACGCCAAAAATCACTACGAGCGTTAAGTTTAAAAATTCGTTCATGGTCTATAATTTAACTTCTGATTTGTTTCACGTCTTCCCTGAAACGATTGTTTGCGAGGTAAAAAAAAAAAATTCACTTTTGCTTGGTGCATCGGCAACACGCACACATGTTGAAGTACAAACGAGAGGCTAATGTCCACGTCATCGATTTCCATTTTGTTTTGCGCTCTGCTTGTTTCTGCACTCTCTAGAAACGAAGCCTCATTTACGGAATGTGCGAACGAAACTATTGATCAATATTGTAAATCCATAACGCAGTACAAAAAAAAAACGTCCCTCAGCAAAGCCCCAAAGTCGCTTTCCCCCTCATTGAACATTACTCATATTTGACGCACTAGATCATACGATGCAAATAATAGTCACATCGGAAATCAAGCGCATACAGGAATGAAGATGCATTAACTGAATGGCTATCGTCTGTGTTAATATCGTTAACAGCCTCGTCAAGTTGGCTATAAAAATTGATCGTGAAGATGGCCCTGCTGGCTGCGATATATCAAATCAGGAGCTATATGCAACACAACGATAGATGAATGGATACGCTGGCTTCCTCTTCTCGCTTCCCATCGTCGACGATCGTGACCAGTTAAGAGTTAAAGAGCAGAAAAGTCGGTTAACGACCGGAGCAGTGGGGTTTGTTTGATGGAGGGTGATACGAGCAACACATTAATGGCTCATTCAAACTGCCCGCCACGTAACAGTTGCTTAAGTAGCTCTTAAATAACATCTAAGTCAGCTTGGATTTCCTAAAAAAAAAAAAAAAAAAAAAAAAAAAAGAAAGGAGCGTTTGACTTAATGCTCTGCAATGGCTCTATATAGCCAAGGATAGGGGAAGTTGGTGTTCCGTTTAAAAGAGCATTGATTCTTAATGTTTGAGGAAGGAACGAGACCGGAAAGACACCCACGTACATAGCGAATTATTGCCCCCAAATTGGTACCTTCTTTATCTCACTTGTTATTCGTTATTATATACTTTTCTTTTCTATATATATATATTCCCTTTCTATTTTTCCCCTCTCGAAGTGTTACAAACGCCAAGAAAACATGTCCACCCCCGTATCATCCTACGCTGCACCCAGCACGTTCCTCAGTGCTGCAAATAAAGATAAGTGTTGCTTCCAATGTGGCTATAAGACAGCCAACAAGATCAGTCGCCCTTACACCAAAGGATGATTATAATTTCCTATATTACGGAAGCCTTATTTATTCATGCAGCAAATAGGAGGGCAAAAAAAAAAACGCATTAAAAAAGTTAGCGCTCTTGCGTATCATTTCATTTAATAGGAGAGAGATTGTGAATGCTAGAGCGCTCACAGCTAATCGTTTACTTGCAATATTCAATTATTTGAAAGTCTACTTTTTTCCCTCTGCCTTTGATATCGAAATTGAATCAGCGATGCCTAGCGCCTCATCATACAAGCAAAGATTGAAATATCCACATCTCAGGTTATTGGTTCCAAATCCGTTTGCCATCATCGTAGTCTAATTTATAGCTGTTCCATATTGCTTTGTTTATCTACTCCTTTTTATGTAGGCACTTAGCTTATATTTCCTTTATTTAACGTAAGTTACGTTCGGGGTTGCTCTGCCAAACGGGCAGAGCTTTTTATTTTTTTCTTTTTTACGACGGGATTTCGACCTTTAACGAAAGTGAAATAAACAAAGGGACAGCTACAGTAGCTAAGTGAAAATGGATCAGAAAATGAGCAAAGGGTTAGGATAAAAGAAGGTGTAAACAACACACAGTATTGCCCATACGCTGTCCTGACTTGAATGTCCTTTCGGGGCGTATATGGCAAACGGAGGATGGTCCTATAACCATGTGTCGTAAACTGCTAAGATGTCACGGGGAAACACATCGAGCTACTTTACTTTGGTTTGGCTATGTGAGGCGAACATATTTTTTTTCCCCCGTCCTTACGATATCGCTAGTTTCATCAGCGTTGGATTGATCGTAATAGCACAGCGTGGGTGCGTGTTGTCCTTCTTGAAATGCCGGTTAGATTGTCAATATAGAAGAATTTGTTGAGCTATTAATTTAGGATGTCGCTTGACTAATTGGAAAGAAAAAAAATGCGGCCTATAAAAGACGCAGCCCGAACTCATCACTGCGTGGAAATATCTGGTCTCCCAATATAGCAAACATCTTCCAGTAACATGGATTCATTCAATTTGATCGTTTAATGAAACGTTGTCGTTGGTGATGCTGGGTGGAATGCATTGGCAAATGTTATATTCTTTTGAAATCTGAATAAACATACGTGAAAATCGAATGTGGCATATTGTATTGTGTTCCGTTTAATTTTGTTCAATTCATGTAAGAAGATAAGAGATGAATGAGAATTCAGATGTTCATATCGCATACAATCATCAACCTTACCGTGCCAACCATCATCCGTGTGAGGTGACGTCAAGGTAATGACCGATCGATTTTTTATTCTTATTTTTTTTTTTTTCAAACGAACTTTCTGTGCCATGCCTAGCATGTTTGATAGCTGGAAAACGCCTGCTCCACACTTAATGCTCCATTTGTGTTCTAACTTGCTGCAAGGCGCTGCTGTTTCGTCTATAGTTGAGCATTTCTATTTATTCACTCCTTGCCTCCACAATCTTTTAGAATCTTTTATCCAGTAACCTAAGTTTTTTCTTTCTCTATTTATCTGAGCCTATTTTGTGTAGTCAACATTTTTTTTTTTAAATGACCCAAACGGGTTGGACGAATTCCCGGATTTCTGCATTTGAATCAGCTGCGCTTTTATAAAGCAAAACATTTTTTTTTCTCCCCATCTAATCATTATGCATAAAGCAATTCGTTTTCTCTCAAAGCAATCTCAGTCGATCAGAGTCGAACTCGCAATATGACAACCAATAGCCGAACGATGGAACCCCTCCCCACCAAAAAAAATAAAATAAATAGAAAACGAAATTGCAATAAAATAATTGCGTAACGCAAAAGTAACAAAGAGATAAACGTCAGCGTTAAACTCCAGAATTTTCTAGCATGCATAATCTATTACAGCCTAAATCGACGTGCATTTAAAGACATAAAGAACGGCAAAATGCGCGTATTTTAACAAGATTATACCGTCATCAGCAGGCACACTATGTCAGTCCGTATGACTCACTTAACTGGCAATTCTATTCCGCTATGAAAATTCGTTTATAACGAAGAAAAAAAAAAGCGGAATGTTTACATCCGATAGAAATCTCTACATCACCACAATAGGGAACAACAATAATTACATGCCACACGCACACACGTCCCGCGAGATTGTTGCTTATCGCCGTAATAGCGAAAGGGGGATGAGGCTTACGAGTTGTCTCCCAACTCGCGGATTTTAAATCAAAATAATGCTGTGGCAGGATTTCGATGGAATTCTCGAGTTCTTGTGCGTAATCCTGTCTACTTTCTCAGTTGCCGCTTCTTCACCCGACCTACTTCGTTACACTCCCTTGACGGTTTGAAATCCCGAGAAAGACAAACTTCTCCTCAACGTCCTATTATAAGTGTCTTTGATGCCACGTCGCTGCCATCTGGCAACAAGGAGTTTCCATTCTCTCAGTCAAAAGAAAAAATTTTGTTCCATCGTCTGTTTGATTATATGAAAGTCGGTGGTATTGTTTATTGTATACGCATCCGACTTTTCCTCTTGGCCGTAAGTATAACGAACGCGGTCCCACTTTTACTAGCACTCTGACGTACAAATAATTGCGATTTACGGTACCCATGAAATGCATAACTAAAACATCGCTTATTTATTAGAGACCAACAATTCCGCACATGAATTGAATGTCGTTGAATCGTATAAGCCAAGCGATGGGAATTTTTAAAATGCGACCAAGTAATCAATGTGTTCCTCGGAGGACTGCTTATCAATCATCGGTTACACGATCGTCGATCTTTAATTGGGTGGAGTGCTCGTCTAGTACGTAGTATAATCCTTGTAGTATCCGAATCAACAACCAAATGATGGAGATGCTTATTATTGGCTTTGGTCCTTTTATTCATTTCCTTTACATTTGATTCATTTGATCTTCTGCAAGGAAAAAAATAAATAATTTAAAGCTGAAGGGTCTGATGTTTGCGACGGAGATGAGGATGCATAGAAAGTCGTGTCATTTATTGGTCTTGATTCGATTGCGTTTCTTTTGTGCCGGCAGATCGAGATTCTTGGAAATATATTAGAATATTCATGAGATCTTACATAAGGGCCGCCAAACTTCCCATTTGCAACAATTAACCTTTTATTTTTCTCCACCAGTTTTTTTACATGAAAATGAAAGAACGACTTTCACTTCTAAAACTTCTATAATCGGATGACACTTTCTCCCATTTTTCAATTTAATTTTAAATTCGAAAATAAATAATAGCTGATTCTAGCACTTGATAACTTTTTCTTTGTTTACGCCATCAAATCGTGCATTTCTACCATGAGCAATTCAATTGAAATTTCACGAAATTCACGAGCTAAAACAAGTGACGCTTTATCCACAGTGACTGATGAGATGGCGCTCCCGTTTGGCTTCTGTTTGGTTATCCGGGTGTGAAATCGAAATGCCATCATCCTTTGAGCTTCTAGGCCCATACGTCCTGCCGACTCTTGAATAGTCGCAACGACATTTACGCAATTCAATCCCGTTAATCTTCGTCGGGATTTGGTGGCCCACAGGAGAATCGTGTAGAACAAACAAAAAATGTGATCCAATCTAAACAGGAAATAAATCTGCCTTTCCTATTTCTTTGTCTTGCTCTTTAGCGAAGGAACTTGGCCGACAGTGAGTATGCGTTGTCTGTGATTGTTTTCTATCGCATTGGAAACGAGTTCAATATCACAGGCAATTCGTGAAACGTTACCGGATGCGGGAATGAAACGTGAAATGAAAGTGGATGCAACAGGAATTGAGATTCAGTGATATAATGAAAAATTGGAGAATAGCGATGGTGAGGTACAAGTGCGAGCAACGACGTGCTTCTTTTTTTTTTCATCCGATTGACTCTTGATTATCGCGACTATTATATTTGTGTTTTGAGTATGTGTTGAAGAGGGCGGCTTTTATTATTATTATTATTTTTTTTTTGTCTTTGATTTGGCGATCGTGCCGAAAGGGCGTGACGTGAAATCCAGATCGGAAGACTGATGAAGGCAGAAGATCAGGGCGGGACTACAAAAAGAGCCACAGCAATTAGTGGATGAAATTGGCTCCCCCGAGGGTGAAGGGCAGTTTGGTGTGCGAATGGTGAGGAATTCTCTGATTCAATTGCAACAACCGAGCGTGAATAAAAAAAAGAAACGACCATAAAAGATTGGATAGAAACAGGGGAAAAGCCAAAACAAAAGAGACATAGACAGAACGCCTCACTGCTATAGACGGGAAAAAAACAAGAACGAGAACAATAATCGGTTTGCTACAACTGGGAAAAGGTTTTTTTTTTTTTTACTTACCATGTTAGCAGAACGTCAGCTGAAGCTTTTCCCGTTCAGTCAGCCTCCACCGCAACTATCTATTTTTCTTCAACCTCAATTTTTAGCCACAACCCTTTTACATTGTTACGTCAGAAATTCGATTGGCCGGATTTGGCTTTGACAAATTTTGGGTACGCAATTATTAAGTTTGCATAATAGATCGTGTGTACTGCGTCAGCTTGATGATACTGGAAAAAGGCAGCCACAAGCCAAACAAGTCCATCATCGATAAAGATCCGTTTTTTTTTCTTAAGGGCTATGTAGCTGAAATGGTTATAGACGGTAAACGAATGTTTCACGAAGCAAATAGGCAACTAATAACGTGAAAACAAGCGATAGATTGATAGATCTCGGAGACCGGCGATTGGAATAAAGGAAAGATGAAGTCTGTTTAGGGCGAGATTTGTGATTTTTGAATGTGAAAATTTGGGGAATAAACAAAAGGAAATGATGTAGAAGCCATTGAACCACATCTTGTATAAGCCTGTCGACATCATCTCGTCGTTGAGGGATGCCTTTAAACAATGGAAGATCGAAGAGCGATCGGTTCATCCATGGCTACGAGGCGAACACAAACAAGAAACGGAACAAAAACGTAAAGGAACAACTCGACCGCGCCAACGGCCTATTGCTCTTCTCTGAACGTCGTCAAAGAAACCAACAAACCAACAAAACAAATAGAATTGGGAAAAAAAAAAGTTAGATTGAGGAACTCTGATGCCCATCCGATGTCTTGCGCAAAAGGGCGGAACCAAGAACCCTTCAGCTTTTTGCCATTGCTTTTATATATTTTTTTTTTTTCGTTGCACTCGGAAGTTGGTCGTAAAACTCGCGTGTGTTCAAAGAGAACCAACTTGCAGCGCCCCCCTTAACAGTATTATATCGGTGCTGGTCTTGTTTTTCTTCCTGGGAAAGTCAAAACACTTTGTCGGACGAAGACGATCTGTTCTTTTTCAAAAGCTCCATCCCTATACTTAAACTGTCGACAGGAAAACGAGGGATAAAGAAAGAAGGGAGGAAAAATAAGGAAATGGCATGGCCAGCATTCGATATCGAATGTTTCTAACTTGATGGTAGTTGAAGGGACCGATAGCAATCCGAATGGATTGGCGATGATAAAGACAAAAGCAAAGACGATTGAACTAAAGGCGGAAACCTTTCGGCAGACGTGCGTCCGCTCCATTGCGCCAAGTTTGTAAGCCATTCTTCGGCGGCTGTGGTATGGCTACTAGTGGAAGGCGTCTCCCGCTATGGCAGCGGCCAAGTGAAATTCGATTCGTGATTATATGGTGCGGGAAAAAAAAAGAAACGTGACACAAGGCGTTTCCATTCGTGTAAAGATATGAAGATAGGATGAGCTATAATGTCGATCATAAACGTCTGGATGATCAAGTCCATTCGAATTCTTCTGCTTATCGATGCCATCAGAAATTGTCTTGGTTGCAATCGAAATTCTACGTCATGCCGTGTCATGTGGGAAGAGTAGTTTGTCTTGTTTTCCTTTTGACTTGTCCCAAAATTGCGAAATACAATGATATCTTGTGATCAAGTTTTTAAAAGTTCACTGTCCTTTACAGGGGATGCTGGACAAAGACCGTAGAGTGTTGGAGTTATTTTCCTCTGTCCGTTCTCTTTCTCTTTTAACACACGCAATAACGTGTGCTGTTTCCTGATCGACTTGTTGCGCCTGTTTGCCATAGATTTTGATTGATTATGTTTCAAAGAAAACCAGAGGATTGCCTCGAGACTTTTGAAACTTTCGTTTCTTTAACCTTTGATTTCATTTTTTGCTCCGCTTTTCCATCTTGCAAAAGGCTAAATGTTTTTGCTCGTACGAAAAAGTCGGGCTTATGTTTTCGGGCTTAAAATTTGGACTTGGGATTTAACGAAGCTATCTATCATAACGATAATGCATAAATTTTCCTTCAATTATGTAGCTTCCGAATTAAATGGATTCAAGGATCAAGGCAGAAGTAAACAAAACAAATAATTGTCGCTGAAATAAGCCAAACGTTTTGATAGGAAAGTAAATACACTATTTAAATCAAACATGTTTCTAGCTTGTCCTTTTCGTTTTCTTTTTTAAGGCAATGACATCCCACTTCTACTCATAGCCAAAACACGAATCCCATGAATGCAAGCGAACTTTCACGGTACAGTTTCAAACGTTACTTTTTGATGGACAGCTTTCTATAGATAACACAAGAGTTGATACTATATTCAGCACTTTGCTTAACGTTGTCCTCTATTGCAAATATCTACGAATAAAAGAAGGGTATAAGGCCTTTTGGGTAGTGAAATTTAAGGTACTGTGTCAATATTTCTTCATTCAATGGTCTCGGAAAGAATACCAAACCGACTCTTTTCAACTATTGTCTGTGTCTTTTTTTTTTCTTCCCTGTTTTTCATTTCATTTGATGTCAGACATATTTGCTCCCACTTGTATGGAATGTGCGTCTCACAGCAAGTATTGCAGCATGCGATGCAAGGACAGTGACTCGGCTTCTCATCATTTTCAGCTTAATCATTGTCGCCTACATGATAATAGTGCAAGCGTGAGCCATCGCCCACCACCTGACATTTAGCAAATTTTTTTTTGCACGCCCGCGTGATTTGTTAGCCCTTCTCGTGATGACATGCGACTAGTGGGCGAACGCTTTCCCTTCACTTTCACCGCCGCCATTTCGTATCCCTTTCATGTGACATTGATCTTAGTTACACAACGGTAGCGCAAACAAAGACGCCACGTTTGATAAACCACATGAAAAGCGTGACAATCATGAGAATGAAACGCAGTTTTCTTTCAGCGAATCAACGTGGTCGTGTTGTCAGCAATCAGATGTCTCACCGCCTCAAATTATGCAAACGTTCGTGTGTGACGCATTAGCGGAAGTCTGTACATCATTTGCATCATTTTGGAATTCTGAAGAAATGAATGTAACCTTAATTCGACAGTAAATTCAGTAAATCCTCCTCTGCCTGAAGCCTTTGTTAGTAGTTGTTATTTGATTTTCTTCCAGAGTTGACTCTCTTTGCCATCTAACGAGAAAGAAAAAAAGGAGATTCACGCTTCCCGAAAAGAAGCTAGCGTGAACGAACGATATGGCGAACGAAAGCGTGCTCATAGAGCATTGCCGACTGTCCGGTATAAAACTGTAATGATTCTAATAAATTGATGATCGAGTCCTTATCGAAAAAAGAGGTTTTTAAAGTTAATTCCAACTGCACGTATGGATCAAATTTTATTACGAATAATGCCCCCCTCCCCCCGAGCAGGCGTGAAAGGGCATCCACATATTGCACTAACGAACCTAATGACAGAGCTCCTTTCGTGTTAAAACGACCATAAAACGTCGGCATCCATATAAAGCAGAAATGAACTTTTTTGTCACGGAATTATGGCGACAGAAAGACTGAGGAGGAAAAAAAAACTCAAATGAGACATGGATAAAGCGAGCATATAAGGGTCGCAAAATTATTCTCTTGGCCATTTTGAGTTTAAGGCTCGTTATATCACCCGTTCTTAACGACGGTGATGAATTTGTCTCTAACTCTCGTGTTTGTCCAGTGACATTAATGTGCATAACGCAATTCGGGTCTAACCCCGTCATGAACGCGCGACAAAGCCTTTGTTTCTGATAGGCGGATGAATGGAGCAGTTAACTCCATTCTTTGATTAATTATGCTTTTGAATTCAAATGGGAAACGTGTCGAATCTCAACGTTTAGTGCCATCCTTGCGCTTAGCTTCTACTATTTAAATAAGAACTGAATCAAGTGGGTTAGTTCATAATGTTGCGAGTTGCAAATCCCGTCACGAAGCGCAAACTTCGTTGTCATTTCTGGATGCAGTAAAGTATGGCGGTAGATAGGAAATCAATCAACTCGTAGGGGTATGTGAAAGAGAGGAAATATTAAACCTGACGTACTCGTAGTCAAAAGAGTACAAAGGCGAGAGACGGACAACAACCAAAAATCTGAAAAAAAAAAATGAAACTGTCGTGTCGCCTGATTTTTATCGCAATCATCAAACCCGTCGACTAGATCACGTGAACTGACGTGTCCCTTTCGATGAAGCATAGATCCACTGCACGGTTTTGTCAGCGCAAAAAAAAAAAAAAAACAGCCATTTTTCACCGTCTCTACTCCCCTATCTGGTGCTGTTGTTTGAAAAATCGAGGCAGGAAAAACCGAAACAAAAACTTTCTAAAAAAAGAAAAAACATAAATAAATATAAAGAGTAACCAAATTTTGTGTACCCGCATAGATGATATTGGTATACCGCTATCGCCGTATTTACATTTTTCATGCCGGGAACGCGCTGGCTTAGAGAGAATTGATATTGTAACCATAATATTATTTTCCATTCTTTCTTGGAGGTGAGCCTAAAACCTTGTTAGGAAGTCAAGTAGATCTATTTGATCTTTTATTCCCCCCTTTTTGTGTGTGTGTGTGTGTGTGTGTGTCTCATCTAATATACCTACTGGTGCTGTCGTTTTCTATTGACTTTCTTCACCCTTTTATGTTTGTTTATCCATTACAACCGCGGACGAGTATTATTTGGCTAGTCGCCCAACTCTTTTTTGCTGATTCTCTTCCGCCCCAACGGGCTACCGTATATTTAGAACCTTAGAACCAATTGCCACGGAATCAAAAACAATCAGCAAGCATTAAATCTTTTTTATTTACTGGCGAGGCAGCTCACGAGACGAAGACACATTAATACCATTTACTTTCTTTTGCTGACGCGCAAGCGAGGCGTATAACTTTGGGCATCGGAATGGGTGTGGTCTTATGTGACATCAATGAATCCTTATACTTCCATTCTTCAAATGCGGACAGAATTGAATTTCGCCATTCAATGCGCATAACTTTTGAAGAGCGATGTCCATTTATCGTAATTTCTTTGGCCAGTTATGTTGACGCAAAATTTCCAACTGTGTTTTCTTGTTCGGTCTCACCCACTAAGAATACGCTACTAAGAATATGAAGATCGTATGAGAAGTAGCGATTGGTTCATGACTGAATTGAAAAACCTAACAATGTCAAGAAAAATGACATAGAATAAAAAGATTAGACATAAGTTCGGAAACGTCAAATTGAAACATTCGATCCTGATTTTTCGGATTGACTTTAAAACTCATGCCTTGAAATGGAGGTGTAAGATTGGATAGGAAAGTGAATAGGTTCCCGAAGTCCACAGAAAATGACGTTTCAAATCACTTTGTCAAACTACTCGACTCATTTGTGACGGCAATCGAATCAAACCATGAGTTTCCTTGACTCTTAATAAATCAGTTAACCTTAAACGAAGTCAATCACAAAATAGATTACGCGTCAAGGCAAGTCTTAATTATCCTACGGCACTGTCCATTATCCTGACGGCTGACGGACTGTCAACGGGAAAATCTTTTTGGGTGAGGAGGCATCTACTTGTATTTGATTTGCAAATGCGATTGGATGGACGCCAAGGACGGAAAAGTGAAACCTGAAATCATAAATTCGTCTGGGTCATTTCCATTTAACGAGGGTGAAGACGTCCAGTACGCTAATAAAGACAAGGCAAATCTAACCTATAAAAAATGAAATGGATCCTTACAGCGAAATGCGGTCGTCAATCCTTTTAGATGTACCCAGTATATCGTCTCCCCTGGAATTAAATGTACATACAAATGCACAATAAAAGAACTATATTATACCTTGAGGCTAGATATATGAAGGTAATTTTCTTTTCAGAATTTTATTACCAACTATTCCCCAACAATTTTTGCCTCGTCTTACTATTAGATAACAAATTCGGCTCACCACAGACCCAGTTTCTATTTTGCTAGGTGAATCACGCACTGTTACGGTTGTGTGGCTCAGCTAAATCAATTAAAAGACGGTATGTATCCACTCTGCCGAAGGCGTGTACACTATTGTAACTGTCCCGACATCTAAAATCCCGGTAAATTCGAAAGACGGGAGTTCGTTTTTGTTATTTGGATGGCTGTGCGACGTGATAGAAAGCAGCGGTTAATAATGACAGTCATTCCTTCTCTGACGTATGGGACAAATAATGAAGATTAATGTTCACGGGAAGACATCAGCACTTTGTACGATCGACTTTGCTCATGCGCCACAAGCCCTTGACTACTCAATGAGAACAGCCGGACTGTCGTGGGCTCAAGCGAGTGTGGGAAATCCACGACTGGGCCAGTTGCACGTGATTGTTGATCCTGTGCGGAGGTGGTTCCTTTTCGTCTGTGGCCCTGTCTTTGCGCAGGAAGTGAGGCAACATAAAAAACGATACACAAAAAGAGCAAACGCAAACATTTTTTTTTGAAAAATCTTGTGAAATTTGAAAGAGCAAAGAGGGAGTAATCGTTTGTTAACTTGTTGTTGATCTCTTGTTTCCTTGAATGGTTCAATGCTGAGAGAAAAATGTCGGAAGAGCGCTGCCATTCTCCGCTCCACTGCCGGACAAGATCCGCATCAGCCGTCACTGCCTTCCTTGTCGGCTATCTGCTGTTTGCCAACGTCCGGCTTTCTGGTGGATTGCCTCCAGTCATCAAAATCGGTAAGTTTGTCTCTCAACACTATTGCAAACTCACACGTTTCATGTCCACAATTCATATGTCGTTGCGCGATAGGGCTTGGTATTCCCTACCGAGTGTAATTGAAATTTGTTTGAGATAACTTTTGACTTTCATCTATTATTAATAATTTTACAGCCTAATGTTGGTTGGCTACGATATACCAGAAATGCTGATTGTTTTTTTTTTTTGTCACTATGCTCGACCATGCCTAACGCTGGCTAGAAACCAGATAAGTATGTTTCCCAATGCATCGGTTGACGTCCTCGCCAAAGCGAGAGAAGGGTGCGCATGATGCGATCTTTTCAACTCTTCTAATACGTATCCAGCGAACGGAAGTTGCCCAATAGAATGATGTCCGCTTCTCATCCGAACCTATCTTCTTTTATTTCTTGTGGTTATTTTTTTTTTTTTGTTGTGTGTGTGGGTTGTATCGGCTGCTCTGTGAGTGTTTCCGCTGAATTTTTTTTTTTTCCGTCTGATTCATTCAATCTTCATCCGCTTGCTTCAATACGTCTGGACAGAAATCAACTGGAAGTTGGATCCTTTAGCTTCATATCAATATGCGATAAATCAGAGGAAACACGCTACATCATAAAAAGTATAGACTATACTAGCCCAGACTAAAAATACTGCATCGAACGAGAGTGTCAAATCTCCATCAATAGGTTTCCAATAGCGAACGGGGAATCAGGAAGTCAAGTAAGATGGATAGATAGGAAGCAGCCATGAAGAAGCCATGCACAAAATCCGCCTTTGCCTAGCGTAAGGAAATTGGATGGCGCAATGTGTGTTTGTCCTTTCTATTTGAAGGCAACGCGTCCAAGAAAGACCAGCTTTCTGCTTTTTTCCATCAACCATTTCTCAGTAGAAATACGCGTGTTGTACTATCATTATTTTTACTATCAGCAGCTCGTCATTAGTTAGTAGGCTGAATCACATGCAAAGTTGCTACGACGGCAAAGGCTTTTTACTATGCTTTTCTCTTAGCTTCATTCATCGCCTTGTGCCCAAGATTTATTTGGTTACCTGTGAAAAGTTTATTCATTCTGCTGACATACTAGAACAAGCACTAAGTTTGGATCACTACGGGACGGAGTAAAGTTTGTTTAATTCGAACTTAACTACCCCGTTTCACAAACAAAAAAGATGGGTAGCCATTGTAAATCATGATTATTAAAATATTTTTTGCTGCTCGGTGGCATTGCTGGAATTAATCACTGAAAATCTTCAGTTAATTTTGATAAGAATCAGATAGTATTTAGCTTCTTTTTGCGTTCTAACAATCCTCTAAAAATGTGATAAAGTCACCGCCAGTAATTACGAAATACAATGTAAAGGGCGTCATTAGAGGTCGCGTTATGAGACAAACCAAAAATGTAATGCAGGCTTAGCAGTATATAATCTACAATGCTTTAGCAAACGTATGAAAGAGCACGTTCTAACTGATGGCGATCTCACGAGGAAAAGACCAACACGGACAGATTGTGTCGGCATCATTAATTCAGACAAGCTCTTCGTTTCTTTCTTGTCTCTTTTCGTTCTTCCTGTAAGGGCTAAAACAAAAATATTGCCCTACTTTTTCCGGTCAAAATCGCCCCAAATTCTTATCGCGATGATTGAAAGGTCATCGTATCAACACGTCTATTCTTCACATCGCAACAACATGCCCCGTAGCTGTTTATGGAATTGGTTTCGCTTGTGCAATCGTTCACTACACGCCCTGCTCATCCATAATTGTTTCTTTTACGCTACAATCCCGGCAGTGTGTTTTAGGACTGCCTATTTTCTGTCCCTCCTTAACCCGCATTATCTTTCAATCGTTTTCAATTTCCCGTCCGTTTGCCGATCGATCAACAAGCAATCAGTACAAGATTTAAGGTATTTATGCTAGTGAGTAAACGCACGTAGAATCGCCCATGGATGTGGAAAGAAAGCTATTTGAAAGATGCGTCCAGTTGGCTTCTTCATTAAGATTGTTAATTTGGTGTCATTCAGCTGCGGGATCGAATTACCAGACGAAAACATTCGTGTTAATGTCAGCGTTGCATCTTTTGCCTCCCCACCGAATGTCGACACATTCATCGGTGGTCTTTGACCATTTTTTATGTGGCAAATTTGCTGTTTTTATTTCGTGTTCTTCTTATTCTCATGGTTTTAGGTAGAAATGGCTCTAATTGCTGTTTGTGACCTTGCTGCGTCAACAACGGCTCATTAGTTTGGGCGAGCAAAATTACTGATGAAATTCAGTAACACAATTCTTTGTCTATTTCATGAAAGTGTTGAAATGGCTGGACGATTCCCAAAGACTACAGGCAACTGTCGTGAACGAGATAACGTTACTTATTTTCCCGATAAACCTACTTACCAATAACAAGTTAACGATTTTTCGTGAAAAAAAACCTTTTTCGGGACTCGGAAACAGAGAGAAATTCATGTCGTGAAGAACAGAAAGAGGCCGGCTATAATGTTGCTGTTGGAATGGAGATATCGGGCGTGTTTTACGTCGAACCTTAATAGCTCGCGGAGATGGAAAGCCTCGGCGTGTAAACGGAGCTATCGATTTACTCGTTACACCCACGAGTCTATACACCAAGTGATTTTCCTCACGGACATGGCTGACACTTGAATAGCAACATCTTTTATATTTACAGGAGCCATTATGACCGAAGAGCAGCGTGGCAGCCCAACAGAGCAGCTTTTCAAATACGCCGTGGAGAGAATAAATCGTGATCCGGAGCTTTTACCGAACACGACTCTGATCTACGACATCCACTATGTCGACCGCGAAGACAGTTGGCATACATCGAAGAAAGGTACATTGTACATTTTTATTGAATTTGTGTAATCAAAATCAAACAGGAGAAAAAGACGTGGTACAGCAATGAAAACTGATTCATTTTTAGGCTAACATTCTTGTATATTTTAGCCGATAAAACTGTTTTAAAATTTCATTTGGGGCATTTGCGCATTAATACCATACAAGATCTGAATAATCATTTCCAACTGGTATGATCTGGAAACGTGTAACGTCAATCCTTGGCGTGGGTATTTTGCTCATGTGCTATAATCACCAGTGTAGACTTTACTATTCAAATAAGATCTAGCGAGTTGTCAACTAAGGGCTTCGTTGGCGTACCCAAACTTTGTTCTTCTAATAAGATTTGACAGTATTATTTTCTTGTGCTGGTTTTCTAAGGCATCTCTTTTTAATGAATTCAGTCCGTAAATGTAAAAATGGAAGTGTCCGTTTGCTGGTGCAAAAGGTCAGTAGGTCTTTAGCATGCCACACTTTACGAGATTCTACCGGGGACATATCGTTGTCTCCTGTATTTACTGGTGTGTGTAATACTCACTTTGAAAAAATTTCTTGCGTTTACTTAACTTTTGTTCAAAGTATAAAAAGAACTGCTTCGTTCCCATGGAATTCCGGGTCCACTCCGTTCTCTTAACTTGGAGGTTCCGTTTTCCCATCCGTCAATAATATAATTTGCACGGTTATCCGAGCGAACACTTCAGTCAGACACTGCATTAGAGAATGTTTTGTTTTGTCCTGTACCAGTTATTTATATTGCTGCGTTTTATCGACAATGAACGAAAGGATGGAGTGCTTTCCATTCTTTGTCAAGCTATTTTTTTTTTCGTTCTTCTTTATCTATCCCCAACCGACTCTGTACTACTCGAGCACTTCTTACACCCCATATGATTTAGCTCCACAACTAATCCAATCTGTCAATTCAGCATAATTTATGACGAATCGATGAATCAGAGGGTGACATACATTGAATCTTCTGATTATTGACAAGCGTTCATAGCAAGTAGAACGTTACAACGTTTTTTGTTTCTTTTAGCGTGTTTACAAGTCCAACAAGGAGCGCATGCTATTTTTGGTCCGTCTGATCCTCATCTCGGGGCTCACGTCCAGTCGATATGCGATGCCTTGGAGATTCCTCATCTCGAGGTGAAGCCTTACATTTGCAACCATCTTTTTCTTATGTACTTGTAGGAAATTCCTTTCAAGCAATTGTCTGTTGTTCTTACTTGGAATGATCCAAAAGGCCCGTTTAGATATGGACAGCGAGTATAAACCATATTCGATTAACGTGTACCCGCCGATTGACACCATCAACAAGGCGTTCATGGATGTCATGTTCTTTCTCAATTGGACCAAAGTCGCTATCATTTATGAAGAAGATCAAGGTAAGTTAGAACTTTTGCTCTCCCATTCACTGCCTTAGTGAGCCTATTCAGTGTATCAACGCAATTAGTCTAGACACTAGCACTGCCTCGTTGCAACTATAGGGTAATGGTTGCGTAAACCTATGATAGGCCTACCGGGTTATTCATTTGTTTTTCTCACGGGTTGCTGTTTGACCTCTCTTATAACAGCTGATGTGATGACGTAAAAGACGTAGTTTGTCCTTGTTGTTTGTGACACGTAATCATACAACACAGTGCCTTTCTCTTACGTTTGTGAGGTTACTAATATATCAATGGATAGCCATACGTAATCTTTAGAGCTGGTTGTGAGTTATATACAGTATGTCGACCATGTCATACTTTAACAGTTGCACCTTTTTCCTTCCGTTTGGCATCAACCATGATACCATGTTAATTAATTGCAGTTTTTCGCAGTCCATCTACGTATCGGAAGCTCCGTTGATTGTTTATGTTTGAGGAGGCATTGCAACATCCCACAGATAATATCACACAACGTATTGAAAACGGGTAACGGCGAATAGTTTTCACGAAATAGATTGTGATATTTGCAGGTCCCAGGACCCATTACTTACAGCCCTTGATGTAGAATGCGAAAATCCCTGTCGTTCTCCGAATTTTGAAAAAATATTATTTTCTTAATATCTAGCCTACTAATATTGTTAATAAAAAAAAGTTTAACCCGTTGTTGTAAAAACTAGAGAATAACAACGCCAAATACTGTAGAGCTCCCCCATATTGTATCCATAAAGGACACGCATCGCCATCGATTTTGATGGACGATCGATCGGATTATGTATAAAAAAAATGCCTTGTCGTACTACAAAATACGATATTAGTTGAAAATGTAGGCTTAACAATTTACGCAACAGAAAAAAAAAGTAGTCAACAATCTTAGATTTATTTTACAACCGTACCCTCGTTGGTAATTGAATGCTGAAGGCGTTTTGCATAATACGTGACAATTTTTTTTTTGGATGAAGGGTAGGAATTGGGTTATCGACCCACTCCCGAAAAAAAACCATTTAAGAAAGGCCTTTGCTCGTGTATTTGACGTCCTTTTTTTCTTAAAAAAAAAAAAACAAACTCAAGTGACCTAAAGGTTTTGACGTTCACCATGTCTTTTTTGTGCTTTTGGCACAAACCGTAAAGGATTGGTGATGCTTCAAGATATGATACGCGCACCAACTGCCAAGCCGATGGAAATACTTCTAAGGCAGGCGTCGCCCGACACCTACAAGGACGTGCTCAAGGAGGTGAAAGCCAAAGAGTTCTACAATCTAGTCATCGACACCAAACCGGAGAACATGAACTTCTTCCTCAAAGGGGTGAGTGTATGGCACGCCATCAGTGAAGTCTTTTTCTATGCCCGATTTCAATATAGTGGGGAATCGGGAACAATATGAGCGGCATTCTTGATAACAGAAGCCATAACACAAATATTTTCAGCATTCATTTCTGGGTTCTTTTAAGGTGTGGGTCAATAGTATTCGAAGCGATGGGGTTCGCGTGGATGTGGGCGGGAAGTGCTGTTCATTCATATTTTGCATTCATGTCTTGAATAATCGATCAAAGCAATCGAGTCTAAGCAACCAATCAACTCCTTTTTGATGCATTCAACAAGATACGAAAAAGATGGGTTTTATCGCATTATATGAGCATTGATGAAATGTCTTTTGAATTTTAGTGTAAAAAAGTTATTCATTCCCAACAGGTCCTTCAGCTACAGATGAATGACTACAAGTATCATTACTTGTTCACCACATTCGTAAGTTTTTATTTTTACATCTAATTTTGCCTGATCTTTGAATTGATTTTAAGGCATCTGTTTGTTTACTTTTTGATAGGATGTGGAGACTTTCGATTTAGAGGCCTTTAAATATAATTTCGTGAATATTACGGCGTTTCGAGCCGTCGACAGCGAATATTTCCGCGTCATGCAGACGCTCAAAGAGATGGAGAAAGTACAGATGCCTGGCTACAACCATTCGGTCATTAACCGGACTCGCATCCTCCAGGTATAACGTATCAATACACATATCATTTAGAAAAATGATTTATTCATCATCATACAGATCGAGCCGGCCTTATTTTACGATTCAGTGCACGTATTCGCTCACGGCCTGCAGGCGTTGGACCGCAGTTCTACACTCCGGTTAGCAAACATGACGTGTGAAGATGAAGTTCCTTGGAGTGACGGATCCTCTCTCTTTAATTACATCAACGCAGTAAGTTCGTCTTGTTTAAGTGCCTTTTAATGTTACGCGTTTCTTAAAATAGTAGCTGGAACTTCATTTTAAAAAACGACACACAAGCGACACACGAAACTTTCTGGATTTGATAATATGTTCAACAACTCTGGGGAAAAGTTGATGGGCTTTTCATAATCATAGATGTCCACCCTGCGTAAGTTTGTGGTCCGAACCATCTCCGAGACTACTGAAGATTGTGATAGCTTAGACGATAGGGAACGTGATGTGAATCAGCAGGACGTAGAACCCAAGTCTGGAAAGTTGTGCCAGGATCAGGCGTTTGTCCGTGTTAGGAGGAGGAATAATATCAAATAATATCTTGTTGTGTATTTACTAGGCTTTCTCGTTGCGTGATTGTCGTTTCTGTTTGTATAGGTTGAATATAGAGGATTAACCGGTCCAGTTCAGTTTCGTGAGGGTCGTCGTACCAACTTTAAGTTTGATCTACTCAAACTAAAATCGCACGCTCTCCTCAAAGTTGGCGAATGGACACCGCGAACTGGTGTGAATCTTACTGACCCAGTCGCTTTCTTCGACGCGGGTACGATGAATGTCACGCTCGTGGTCACCACCAACTTGGTCAGTACATAATCGTATTTAGCCCAACTATTTTATGTTTTTTTTTTTTCTCTCTCTCTTCTGTGAAATCTCCATTCGATGTGCAACATTTTCGCTTCGCCAATCACCTGACTAATTATGTTGGCAAGATTCTTACTGACGTCCTATTATGTGTTTTTTTCCCTTCCCGATATTGGCATGATTCCTAATGGCATGAAACAACTCCCCACAAAATTGCTGTTTTGTTCACGCGGCGTGCACAGGAACGTCCGTACGTCATGTTAAACCATGGTAAGAACTACACGGGAAACAACCGGTTCTATGGCTTCTCCATGGACTTGCTGGACGAGATTGCGCGCATCTCCAAGTTCAGCTACATCGTCGACATCAATCCAGACGGGGCCTACGGCGTCAAGCATCCAGTCACCGGCGAGTGGAATGGCGTCGTTAAACAACTCATGTCACATGTTAGTCCCGACTCACGGGTTTTTTGAATGAATTTTTCCTTTGTTCTATGTTTTTGTTGTTGGTGTAGTGATGAAAGCTCGAGGGCCATGACAACAACAAAAGAAAAGGTAATAGTTTTATTTTGTTTCCCTCCTTGTATTTTGTTTTGTATTCCACATTCGCTGCCCGCTCTTGCGCAGTTTTGCAGTCGGTTGACTTAGACGCGTTCATTTGTAGGAAGTGCCGTACGTATTGCTTGCAGATGGCTACAATTTGACTGACAATGATCGCTATGAAGGCTTCTGCGTTGAACTGATCAAGGAAATCTCTCGCTTGGTCGGATTCAACTACACTATACGGCTAGCACCTGAAGCAAAGTATGGCATCTCTGATCCGAGGACTGGAGAATGGAACGGTATTGTGCGCGAACTGATGGATCGGGTACAGTTTTTTTTTTTTACTGTTTCATACCGTTCATACCGTTGCAAAAGAAAGTCTTGATATGAATGACAAATATTCCTTTTTTTTTTTTTTTGCAATTGAAAAATGCATATAATCACCTTGCGATTTTGTTATCTCTCTTCCCCGGAACGCAGAAAGCAGACTTGGCCATTGGCAGCATGACGATCAATTACGCTCGAGAGAGTGTTATTGATTTTACGAAACCATTCATGAATCTCGGCATCAGCATCATGTTCAAGGTTCGCAACCTCATTGTATCCGTTCACTAAAAAATGGCTGATGATTGACGGCAATGGATTGACGTGGCTCTTAGCAGTGAAATCAAAAATCTTGAAACTCGTCGTATCTTGCAGATGTCAAGAGTCTGATTGATTTTTGATTACTTTTAGGTTCCATCAAAACCGCCTGCTCGTATTTTCTCGTTCATGAAGCCGCTGACGTTGGAAATTTGGCTTTACGTTTTACTTGCCTACGCACTGGTTTCGGTTACAATGTTCCTGGTCAGTCGATTTTCACCCTACGAATGGCATAATCCATATCCATGTGTTGCCGATCCGACCGTCATCCGCAATCAATTTAGCCTGGGCAACAGCTTCTGGTTTACTGTGGGCACGTAAGTATTAGGCATTTCTCTTTCAATCCATGAGCTTCGAATATTTTTTCTTTAAAATTTCAGATTGATGCAGCAAGGCTCCGACCTCAATCCTAAAGTATGGCACTACCTGGAGTTGTGATTTGCTTATGTCTTAATTTGATAAATTTTCATGAACGCAGGCCGCATCTACTCGAATTGTGGGCAGCATTTGGTGGTTTTTCACGCTGATTATCATTTCGTCATACACGGCGAATTTGGCCGCCTTTCTCACTGTCGAACGTATGGCTTCGCCGATTGAATCGGCGCAGGATTTAGCCGAACAGAGAGAGATATCTTACGGTATCCTGGAAAGCGGGTCCACCATGACATTTTTTCGAGTAAGCTATCCATCGTTTTTCCTTAATTTTTTAATACCCTATCAAAGCTATTTCACATTCAAAATTAGGACTCGAAAATTGAAACGTATCAGAAGATGTGGCGATTTATGGAGAACAAGAAACCGTCCGTGTTTGTCTCGACTTACGAAGAAGGTATTCGTAGAGTCCTCGAAGGCAACTTCGCATTCCTGATGGAGTCGACGACACTCGATTACTTTGTACATCGAAATTGTAACCTTACTCAGATAGGAGGCCTGCTCGATTCGAAATACTACGGCATTGCAACGCCCATTGGTATGATAAATCGATCACGATTTCCTGCGCTATTATCTCACGCGTTGTGTTGTTATTGTCTTTGTAAAAAGGATCTCCATGGAGAGATAGGATTTCCTTGGCGATTCTGGAACTTCAGGAGAAAGGTGTGATCTACCAACTGTACAATAAATGGTGGAAGAATAAAGAAGAAGTCTGCAATAAATTCGGTCAAGGCAAGGAGACCAAGACCACTCTGGGCGTCGACAGCATCGGTACAATCTGAAGAATTTTTACTTATTAGCAACCAATCATTTATATTAAATCATATAGGTGGTGTGTTTGTTGTCCTTTTATGCGGACTAGCCGTAGCCGTCCTTATCGCCATCATCGAATTTTGTTGGAATTCCAAGAAAAGTGCGGCCTATGAGAACGTGAGTATCGCTGAAACTTTGCCAAACAAATTTTGGTTTGATTTGCTTATATTTTCCAATAAACAGCAATCATTGTGCACGGAGATGGCAGAAGAATTTTGTTTTGCCGTCCGCTGCCGTGGCTCTGGCCAGCGTCCAGCATTTAAGCGGAAATGCTCACAGTGCGTTACACACTGTTCGTACTTGAGAGAAATGGACTTGGCATCGCACCACGTACCCGTGCCCTCAAACGGACTTTTAGTCGAAAGTACGCTCGTTCTCTCCAAATAATTTAGACTGGACGAAAACAAGGATACCAAGATTTATGAATTTTCGCCTTTTTCTATACAGATTTCAGAGAAGATTTCAATTCCAGCTATCAAAACGAAGGACCTAATAATACGGTTGTGTGAGCAAAATTCTCAATATTGAATCCCTAAAAATGATCACATGATTTGAATAAACTGTTTTCCCTTATAGTGTAGAGTGTACGCTTTTCGGTGAAGGCTCACAACATCGAGCTAAACATTGGCAAAAACGATAGATTGAATCAGACATGCCGAAATGAACTGACACAACAGTTTCTATCATTACAGTATAGATCTTCAGTTCATGACGAACGACTTTTTATGTAAGAATAAAAGATTATATACTGGAGAGGGTAATCTGCATTTCATTCAAGCCTCTAGGGTTCTCAGTATCATATTACATTACGAAAAGTTTGACAAAAGAAGCATGCCAAGTGATTGAATGTGACAAAAGCCTCTTATCTTATCATGGCTTTGACCGTCTAAGTGGCCTTTTACTTTTGTTACTGTAATAGCGACATTTTGTATCGATTACTTGGGATTGTATGGAAGCCAAGGGTTTCGTACGTGACCATCTTGTGCATCTTACTTTTTTTTATTTGGTTGTCAGTAAAAAAAAAAAACATTTCAAAAGTCTGTTTCGAAATTCGATTAGTTTGCGAGGCTAGGAAAATTTTAAGATCCTGACGGTGAAACATAGTTTTAACACAACAACTTTAAATACAAATCTTATGTTAAAGTTTGAACATGAATCATGTATTTATTTTAGCAATATCTAGGGTTTTAACAGAGAAAATAAAAATAAAATAAAAAGTCGGGCTTATTTTGTCGGGCTTAGTTTTTTTTTTAATTTTGTTTTAGAATTGGAACACTTTGTTTTATTTTATTTTAAAGGTGGTTCGTTTAACAAAAAAACAAATCAGTTCATCGAACTCAGCGTTCAATTTCGATTACGCCGTGTCATTTTCATCTAATTCCGAGGGATATCGTTTTTGGTCGATTTTCACAAAAGTGGGAAGGCTATGCCTTCTCACTTTTTCATTTTTGGCTAAATTTCAAATTTTGTTTAAAATACATCATTTTGATTCGAAATTGAATGGTAATCCCGGAAATCAAGTTTATTTTCCAATAATCCTTATGGTTCTTTAATTAAACGTAAAAAAAAACAAAAAAACAAAAAAAAAAGTCGGGCTTATTTAGTCGGGCTTAAGAAAAATTTCTGGAGAAACTGACACTCATCAGAATTGGTTGAATATCACAAGATATATTCAAAATTGAAAGCTGATTCCGAAAAAATAACTATTTTTTTTCATTAAGTCAATCGTTTTTGAAATACACAGAATTTTAACGCAATGCTAACGCGCCAGTACGCTATAGCGCTAGCGCTATGCAGCGAAATATTCAGTGTATTTCCAAAATGGTTGACTTGAAGAAAAAGATAAACAAATTTTCGGAATCAGCACTCAATTTTGAGTATATTCCGTTATATTCAACCAATTCCGACGAGTGCCGGTTTTTGCAGAAAAAAATTTCAAGCCCGACTGAACAAGCCCGGCTAAATAAGCCCGACTCCTATTTTTTGCAAAATATTTGGTCGAATATTTGGTGTAATTCAAAAATAGCTAACTTGACAAGAAAACGAGTGGCTTTTTTCTGAATTAGCGTTAAATTTTGATTATTCTGTGTGCTTTTCATCGAATTCCAAGAGATGTCATTTTTGGCCGATTTTGACAAAAGTGGTAAGGCAATAGCCTTCTCACTTTTTCATTTTTGGCCAAATTTCAAATTCTGCTTAAAATACATGACTTCAACTCAGAATCGAATAATGATTACGGAAATCAAGTATATTTTTCCATTGGACTTATAGTTTTTGAATTAAACGTAAAAAAACAAAAATTAAGTTGGGCAACTAACAACACTTGAAAAATGCAAAATCGTTGAAAAAGTCGGGCTTACTTTTTACGTCCAATTTTTTTTGTGAAAAAGGTCTGGGTTAAAATTTTGACTTGGAATTCACTGAAAGCTAACCATTGATAACCTAAGTAGAACGTTGATTCTCAATAAAATATTAGTTTTCCGTTAATTATATAGCTTTTCTAATAGCACGGAATCAAAGTGGCTTTTATCGTAACCAATTTGGATTCGAATAACTCATTAACTATGAATCCTAAGTGGATGCACTTAGGAGCGCTTTAATTGCTTGAAGGTGGATTGACACGAGTTGGTGGTGCAGGTTTTCCAAAAAAAAAAAAACTACGGAAATAAACGGTCACCTTGGGAGCCCGAGTTACCCATTAAAAAATGGGTCAAATGGCGTTTCGTATGAGATGGTTTGACTAACTAACAAACTAAAAATAATTCATGGTTTTGCCCGGCTGTCTCCAACCAATCGAAACAGCTCGCAACACTTCTCCTGATGGCCCTTGTCTTGCTGGATATAAAAACTAGAGCGATATCTGATGAAATAAGATCATAAAAGACTATTTCCTAAACTCAAAGACCACATTCATCAACGACAGAACTAGGTGCATTTCACACCAGCTGGGCAGAGCAAAAACGTTAAATGTTAGCAACCAGAAGCCCAAACGGGGGCAGAATTTAAAGACACAGGAGCAACAGGTATTCCACTCACCTCATCCATCTTCCATTGTTAAAAAAAAACAAATTCCATTTTTCTATTTCGGAAGATCAAGATAACATAAAGTTTACTATTTATCTGATTTCCATCAGATTCCGCAAAAATCAAATGGGCAGAAAGCTGTATTGGACAAATAATAATCAATTTATTCAAACGTATCGTGTCGAAAAACCTGCATGAGCGACACGGACAAGCGCAAGATGGCAGCGTGCCACGGTAGTTAACGTGGCCTACTATCGGAAAGGCGATCACGCTATCGATCAGTTTAGTACAAGATTATCGATGACATGGAGAACGCCATTGGTCAAGGTGATATCACGCACGGCAATACACGGCGTGTTGATTCCTGAATGACTGATTCCTACGCAATTCGCGTCGCGGCGGACTGTCAAGACTTGGCCGTCGAAGGTGAACAGGTGATCGCCATCGATCAATCCAGACACGAACCATGTACCTCGAACGACATGGCGCCTCAATATTTCTGATAAAGGAAATTTTGATTAAGCAGAACGTATCAAAAAAATATTCTAGGTCAAAAAAGAAGGGGAAGCTTTATTACCTGTCAATTTAGACGGACTCGAACCGACAAGTAATGCGTCCAGCACTGGGCCATCAGCTGGTAGGAATGCAGTCAACGATACAGATTCTAAAAAAAAAATCATTAATGGTATGCTAGTTGGCATTTTTTTGGCAAAAGGTTAATGCAAAAACATGATTACTGTTCGTAAAAGCTGGATCTGCTACACTTTGCAGCATGGAAAAGGCAGTTTGTAAGGCAGGTGTCCATTTGACAACCGAATAAAAATCTCCCAAAGGTGGAAGAAGTACGGAACGAACGACATGGACCACCCCGTTAGACGCCAGTTCATCCAAATTAGAAATTTGGCTGCCAGATGCGGTGTACCACTATTTAGAAATAGAAATAGAATAACTTGTTTATGCATCCGTGGGCTAGTAAACAAATGAATCCACTTACGCTGGCCCATCCGTCCGTGTAAAAATTGATGTGAATAGGACGATTTTCGTACAGGGATGGCAGTTTCTCGTCGTTGATCAACTGACGTCGGGTCGCGTTAGCCTGGACGATGTGGTACGAAAGGATTTGCCTCAGTAGAACCGGGTCGTCGATGATATGGTCGAAGATCTCCTTAGGTAGGGCCTGCCACGCCTGGTTATCAGGTGCAAACACCGTCCACGGGCCTTGAACGAAAATGTGGTCGTTGTGAACGCGGATAGGGGGACACACAAACGAGAAAAAAAGAGAAACTCGACGCTGTCTAACGTCTAACTCGATCACCTTGGCGAGTAAGAGTGTCCATCAAATGGCTGCGTTCAAGCAGCGCTAGAAATGTCGACGCTCCCAAACTCTGCAGAATGGCTATTACATTGTCCTCGGTTTGCCACGTCAGCTTCACAGCGTGCGCAAAGTTGTCGATGTTGACTAACAACTCGAGTGGAATGCTACACACCCAGCGGGAGGTTTCGGTTTAGTCCGCATAGATGAAAAAACAAATAAAAAAAAGACGATTATTCCGCCATTATTTTTATGTATGTTACATGGTGAATTGGTGTTGAAGTCTAATAAAAAAAAAAAACGAAAACAGTTTTCTTCCATACTTGGCTTCGGTTAGCGATTGGTCCGACTCCTCGATGAACGGCACAACCACAACATCGGTGTCGAAAGTGTTTTGGTCAATTTCGTTGGTTCGGATCGATGGGTCGTACTCGAAACTTGCCAGGAGATCTTCTTCCGAAACTCTTCGAAGGCTAATACTATGATTGGATTTAATATTCTCGACATGCTGGCCTTCACCGGACGACAGCCGTTGCTTGAGAGTGGGGCAAGAATCCATCAAGTGCGGACGATCCATCAGCCCGTCGATGATATGCACGACTCCGTAATCGGTCTCAATGTTGGCTCGCAACACTTCCACTCCGTTGGCTGTTTTTATTGCAGATGTTTTTGCGGTTAAGCGTAAAGAAAGAAAAAGCAAAACAATGGCACGTAAAGTACAGAAATTATACAAGGCTGCGTCATCAATCATGCGAGTATTGCGCAACGAAACAAAAGAAGACGCAGCGAAAGCATGTTGGGCAAAAAATGCTGCTTTAGGCATTATTTTAGAACACAACGAAAAATGGTGTCTTTTGTTTGAAGAAACAAGGGGAAACCTTTCTTTTGTGCCCTGGTCTCAAATGGATATGTCCCCACTGAACTGACATCCCACGGCCCTTTTGTCTCCGCATTCCTCTATTCTAACTGTTTCACATAATTTGATGAGGCTTTTCTGTGAACGTGGAGAAACGGACGCCCGCTAATACTTGTCACCTATCAAGCCTGTGCAATCACGAATTATTGAGCAGCTCTACGACAACGTCACCTTGAAGTCTTTCACGAACTGATTAAGGATATAATCACGAGTGTAAAGAAAACTCTCGGTGGACGTTTCTCTTTGCCCTTTTTTCTTCTCCTCTTTTCTAGAGCCTATCGTAGTAATGTCTGCTTTTTGATGGTCGCCATTACAAATAGGAAAAGAAGATGCAAAAAGGAGCGCTGCAACAAGGAGGTCGACTCCTTGAAACTTGGAGGGATTATTTATTTATTTTTTTGCGCGTCTGTGTGCGCGCATGCCGGGTTCAAACTGGGCACGACGTCGACTTTTTTTTTTTTTTTTTTCTCACATTGAATAATAGACAAACCTTGGAAATCAGCCAGGAAAAAAAAAACTCTCTTTCACGTCGACTATCTCATCCTACGACTGTCGACGATAAGCGAGGCTACGCGGAGCTATATAAACTGTATGCCATATTTCGGTATAGAATAAAAAACGAAGTAGCATTTCACGATATTAAAAGAAAAGGCTGGCTGCACGGAGATTGAAGCTTTTCATGTCTGGGTCAAAGAAGACTTGAGCTTTTTTTTTTTTTTTTGCTAATTCAGTCCATTGTAGCCCATCATCGTTTTATGGTTAGATGCGTAGAATAGACGTTCAAAATTCCCCACTTTCGCGCGCGCGCACGAGGCTTCGTTCAAAAAAGAGACTATATAAATGCTATAACGGACTCTATCGATATAGAAAGCATTTTATCACAGCGATAGACCAAAAGATGCTAGGGCCATTTCGGCGCTGTATAAAGTCATAGCCATAATATTACCTTCTTTGGCGCAGATGAACACTGGCGAGTCCTCGAGTGACATGGCCACATCTTCCATCCTGTCGGAGAGCATCAATCGGCCGAGGACAGTGTGAGATCTATTGACATAAACAATTTCATCAAAATATTCACTCTAGGCAAAAATATATATACGGCTGATAGCCATATACAAGAGGGCCAACTTAACACATGCAAAGAAGAGTTAGCCAAATTTAGCCGGCCCCCACCACTTACCGCACGATTTGCCGGATACATTCAGGGTCTCTGAGAGCTGTTGCTGATAGCGAAATGTTGAGACTGTTTAGGTAAGCGTCGGATGGTGCGAACATGCTGTAGATTGAGCGCTGAAGATCCAAACCGATCACAACAGCGGCTGTTACAAATTGATCGTAGGTAATCGTCCTTTGTTTCATAGCCCGTCCGTCTCTTCCATCCTGTTGTTCTTGTTGCTGTTGCCATTGAGCGTAAGCGGCGGGAAAATTCTCTGGGCTTTTTTCAAATAATTCCAATAAATGCGGATCTGGCGGAGCTGGTGGTTGCGGTCCCTCTCCGGGTGGCGGCGGAGCAGGCGCTTTCAGCTGGATGCCTATCGTCGAAGGTGGCCGCGGTTCTGACGTTCTCTTCAAGCTCTGACTGTGTGGTACAGGTGGTCCTTCAGGTTCTTTTAACACACGTAATTGAAACGTTAAACCGCGAGCCGTAACGACCGTTTTGCTGAGTATAGAAAAGAAACTAGCAATTATCGATAAATCTGTCTTCCGGACGGTACCACTTTTGTCGGTTGACGATGAGAAGAGTTTTGTAAAGAATTTCGATGGGACAAAGAACAGAAAAAAAAAATTCATGCGGCAATTTTAACAGCCCACTGAATCGGCTACTTACCTTGGATATCAAAGTCACGGTATATCCATCTAACGGTTAATGCCAATAAATCAAACGCGCTTAGCTGCAAACGGAGCTGACCTCATTAGAACTCTAATCCTTGGATAAGTTATGGTTATGTAGGGTTTCTTTTCTTTTTTTTTTTTCTACAAGAGATCATAAATATTGATCAAGTGGACAAGGCGGCAGAGAATGTAGCTTCAAATTGTTGTCGATTTTTTTTTCTCTCTCTGTCTGCCAGAAACTTAAAACGGCAATGGGCGGCGAGAAAATAATAAAAAAAAAAAGAAGAGGGAAACGGATTAGGCGCCAGGCGTCTGCACGAAGCCGCACGCAATCTGCTGCGCCCGTGAAATTGACGAATCCATAATCAAGGACGTGTTGAAAAGCGAATACAAACCCAACTAAAGGCCGAATAAACACATTTTTTTTTTGTAAAGGAAAGCAAAAGAAACGAAATAAAGTAAATAAATTTGTGAGAAATGATGACTGAGAAGAGCCATTTGAAACGTGATGTCGTCATTGGCGGCGACGTTTAACTCTTGGCGCTATCAGAATCTGAGGGAATGTTTACGAGAAAACATTCTGACAATAAGCGAGAAAAGGAAAGGAGTTGTGTGCGCTTAGATTTCGTGCTAGTCCTCCGGTTGCCCACCCTGACATCGTCGCGTCCTGACGGGTCTGTTAATGCGCATTTATTCACGCAACACGCGTGCAGCGAGTGAGAAGTGGGGCCCGCTCAAATGGTGGAATGCCAAAGAGGACAGACCAATGAAGAACGTATGGCCACGATGCTGGCATTATGCACACGTACGACTCACATTTCGATTGCTTGTTTGCCTCACGGACTCACGTTGCGGAACCGCGACCGTCCCGCGGGCAAGGTCCTTCATTTTCGCTGACGTCACGCAAAGACGACCGTCGTTTTTTTTTTTCTACAAACGACAACAGCGAAAAATAAAAGGGAAACCAGAAAACGAAAATGCTTAAGTCTAGAAGCCCAAGCCGAAATTTCCCTGGAAAAAAAAAAAAAATACCACAACAAAAGTATAGGGAAGAAGGTATTTTCGCTTATCAGTTGGTGGGCATCTCTAAAAGGGGTGCGGAAGACTCAGGTATTTCGGCTGGGCCTCTCTTTCCGCATGAAAAAAATTGATTTACAAGAAAACTTAAGTGAATTTGCTTTGGCTCGAATACTTTGAACTGTGCGGGGTCTGGCTAATCGGCAAAGAAACGTTTCGTAACTCCCTCAGCAATTCAACATAAAGTGCAAATGCATGTAATTGATTGTCGTTTACCTCTAAGTTTTTCACGTAGAATTCCTCCATCGATAGGTTCGTTTAATAACGTAAAGACGAAGCAGCAGAACCAGAAGAGCTTCATCTTGTTCACGTGCCAGATGACGAGGGAAATTTTTGTTTTCCCGTAAAAATACGCGAATGGAATCCGGAATCGAGGAGGAAAACTGTACCGATCGCGTAAACTGGTTGATGGTGACTGCGCTGTTTCGCTGTCACTGATTTTGCTGTCGAGGTTGTTATTGACCAAACGAGGAAACGAGCCCAGAGGGGAGATAAAAATCAGTTTGAGGAGGCCCTTGAAAATAAAAATCTGCGATACGATGCTGTTTCTTTAAAAAAAAAATTTGTAAAAACAAGAAGAAGAAGAAGAAAGAGGGGTGCAGCAATACCAGAATTTGTGTGTTCGTCGATGACTGTCTTCGTCTGTTCGCGCGAGCTGAGAGAGATGCTGGAGACTAAGCAGAGCCACGAAGTGCACTGACGCGATTTGTTTGTTTGCCTCTGGTCAAAAACCTGCTGCTGCCGCTGCTGCTCTTGGCGGACGGTGCCAGCTGCAAGGGGAATCAACGGCACATGTATGACTCCGAGGAGCCGCGTTTACACGGCCAAACTCGTTGCTGGAATCCTCCCAGCAAGAGATGAAGAAGGAACAACAAGGCACTGGTTCCAAAAATACATGGGGTCTGTTCCAAGAATTATACGCGTGTTTTTGTTGTATAGGTCGGTGATGTTTTTTTTTGTTGTTTTTTTTTCATTTATTCAAATTAGCTACACGCAAATGACTCGATGGCCCGTGACCCCCCACTGAATCTCTCGTCTCTTGAACTTGTCTCTTTCGGCTATTTCGAAAGTAATTAGAAATGCAGCACGACGGGATAGTGGAGCCTACAATCCAACAAATAAAATTCTCCGAGTTGTGGTACATCTGAGAGAAAAAGGTGAGTTGGCACTATTGTTTAATCGTCATTCATTTTGGCTTTGCTCGTAAAGCGATTATGCATACGTTCGCGAAATGTTTTGTTTCTGTTAATAATCTTGTTACATGCATTTTTTTTTTCAAAGAATGCTGAGGCTCGTCCTTTTGTTTAGTTAACGTTTTCACGGCCAACTCCGTGACGAGGGAAAGTCAAACGCTTTGTCTTTGGAATTTCACGCCCATGTGGGCAGCGCCGCAACAGCCCTCGAAAAATCATGATCTAGCGATTCAAGTTTGTTCCGCTTTTGTTAAGAGTGCACATTTGAAAAATAAACAAAGAAAAAGTGAAAAATCTGTTTTAAAACTAGAAAATATTCCGCATGCCTGTCTCTCTCTCTCTCGCTCTTTTTTTTCGTGACGATTCAAAATGACCGCCGGCGCGGAACTATTCTGGTTGGGAATGGTCGATCGTGCGGTGATCATTTCGACTATGTAATTCTTCTTTTATATTTTTTTATTCGTCTTTCTATTTTTGCCTTCGAGTCTTCATGATTCATAGCTCCTTTTGAAGAGTCGTGTACGAAGGTCGTAAACCTCTTCGTCGATGTGCAGTTCTAATGTAACCCATCCATCACTTGCATACATTTTTATCGTCTGGAAGTTGAATATAATATTACGTTATCAAACTTTACACTGGGATTGATGGAGTTGTCTAGCCATCTACTGAGTAGGTGTTGAAGTTGGTTTCGCTCTTACTCTCTTTGGCTGTTTCATTGAACGTTTATGTTTTTTGTTTTTTTTTTCACCTCTTGCCAATCAGCGCAAACAGTTTGAGAGGGGCGTGGTAGACATCGTTTGATAAAAAAGAAACATAAAAATCGCAAGGCTCGAGTTGATTGGAACGTGATTGGGTCTGGATTTCGAGTTGTAGGAAAGTTGGAGTTAATCAGTTGGAAAACTTCAAAAAGGGAAAAGTGAATCGGATTATAATGTCTTTTGGAAATTTCAAATCTAATTGTTGAGCGTGATTCACTGAACAGGCGCTAGAATCAGCCTGGCTGACAAGTCAATTTCTATTCAGGATGTTATAGCCTGATTATCCGTCGGTGGGCGACATGGCCAAAACGGACAATTCTATCCCAACTGGCTGTAAATAAGTGGCTCACCTTACCGAGATAAACGAAGATTGTTGGGCAGTGTCCAATTGGAGTATGACGAACGAAATTACGACTTCAGCTGTCCGCAGATGAAGTAAAGTGTAACGAAAAGCGCAAAGAAGTTACCCTGTCCTGCACTTGATAGACCCGTCAATTGACCAACAGCGTCCTGGGTGTTTTTTTGTGTTTTCTTTTTCCTGGAACGAATCTTTTTTCCTTGAAAGTCTACTGATTAACTACGAGCAATTGAGCGCAGCACTACGATGTTTCCGGTTTTTACACTTTCACTTAGTGAAACAGAGACTTATACCAAAGCTGAACTGCTCAGCTGCACTGCACGTGTCATTTAGTTCGCTTTTGTAGGTAAGGCTTAAAAGTAGGGACTGGGTGATGAAACAATGTGACTAAAAGAAAAGCGACCATCATGGATTTTACATCCCCCTCCCACAATTGCAGAATTTTTTTACCCAACAAACTGGAAATTACCGGAATGATGAACAAAATGGGCTGGGGAAAGAAACACAAAAAAGGGAACAACAATAAAAGAAAAAAAATCAGTGCAGATAGGATAATGGAGAAAACAATCACTTGGGGCAGTAAAATAAGAAAGGCATTAACCCAATAACCGCCTGAAATGGGACATTTACCGTGATATTACTTACTTGTCGGTTAAGTAAATTAAATCTAGTTCGGTTAACGGCCACTTCCTTCTACAACATACCCAGATTCACTAAACTCTACAACGTTAATAAGACAAAATAATAAGAAATAATAATTTTAAAAGTCAACTTATTAACAAAGTCTGCGAATCAAGTTATTAATTATATTATTGCATGTGTTATAATATACATGGTTGCTAAAAACATACAAATATCGTCTCAAATGCGGATCCGAGAAGAGTCGAACCTCGGAAATCTGGATAGAAGACCACAATCATTATCAATACGCCATGACATAGCTGTAAGTCAATTAATAGCGACCCCTATTTTAGCAGGTGTCGATCAAAGACAAATTCGATTTGCATGTGCGGTCCTGGTACAGTGTTTATTAACCCTCCACTTGTAATTCATTGTCCCGTGTTTCATTCGCGCTTCCTCAAAATTCCAAAACCCTTCCATGTCCTCCCACCCCTCCCACGATACCCCCCCCCCTCTCCATGCCATTACTTCTTTCCAACTATGTACATGCTTCACATCATTTTTCGTGGGAACGGAAAACTCTACACGTCGCTCAACAACGCGTTTGACTGTTCTCTACACCTCAACACTCTCCAAACGGGCATGCATCAATTCTCCGTCATTGGATATGCTTCAATACTTCGCAATTGGATATGCTTCAATCCTTCAATACTTCGCCTAATATGAAGGCAAAAGAGCTAAAAACGACACGGAGGCATTACCATATTCAAAAAACAATACGACACGTATGGCACCTACACAAGAACTCGATACGTTTACAGACGATCCTCGGTCTAGTAGTACCGTCCACTACAGCATAAAAATAGAGTCCGCTAACTTGATGGAGAACTGGTAGCTTGTAGGATGTTCGTTAGACTTCTATCTCCAACAAGGTGGGGCAGGCAGCCAATTATCGAGCAACGACCCTCTTCAATACCCGCAACCCTTTTTTTTTTTTTTTTTTTTTTACATATAATGTATAATAGCAACTTATAATGAAACAGCGAATGTCTGCAGTAGCAGGTTTCTTATTAATGTATGTCTATAGCCAGCAAACTTCCCTCCGTCGATATAGGTAATTACCACGAGCGAAGAAGAAGATGGAAATCACAGATGGTTCATCAAAGGCAAATATGTTTAGCTTGCCAATATTCTTTAAACTTAGCTTGCCAATCTGCATGACTTTAACGTCACAGTCTGATTACTGGTTTTAGCCAGTTTGGTGGTGACCGCATGCAACATCACGACTCGTCCTTGCGGTGGCGTGCATGTCAGCTGATCAATTTACGTTTGTGGTCAGGCAAAATGTGAAGGTTTCTTGGAATTTGCATCAAAACAAAATTGGCACGCTTATAATCACCAGGGAGAATTCTAACAGCGTTAGCTTTTTACAACATCGTTTATCACGCAACCTTATATCTTAGATCCATACAGCCCTATCAATCGCAACAAATTCTTAATTGTTTACAATAGCCACCACATGATGTTACGTAACGTTCAATACGTAAGATAGCATTAAAAACATATTATATAATGTTATTTAACCAGACCAATAGTTTTTTAAAGTTTGATTTTATTAAACTACTTAATTGTTTATTAGAAAATTCCATACTCGTAGTCGTGATTGACATCTTCGTGCTCCAAGTGGCGAGTTTGTATCTTATCCCGAGGATAATTGGTAATGCCGTTATAAACCTTATTTTTTAAAATGAAAATGGATCTACGCACATTAAAAACTACTTAGCAGTTGCTATGTTAATAAGGATACTAATTACCAATTTAAATGCTCAATTAAAACAGTAAATATTGATCAAAATGCAAACAGCACTAGTCCCTTTTCCACTTGTCGATACCTCGAAGCTGTTTAAAATCTTGCTCAGTCCTCATGCCCTCGGTCTAACGTAACATATGTAGCTCATTTTTATTGGAATGGTTCCCGTGTCAACTAAGAAAACTAGCAGCTCAGCACAGTAGTAGTGAAGAATGAACCACCAAACGCTATAACCATATTGCATGCGCAGTTTCACGCGAAATAGAAGGGCTGTATAGCCCGGTGGCCAATTCGCACTTTTCATCGTTTTTCTTTTACTGTCAACCTACAACCAGAAGGCGATTACAAACCTCCTCCGTGATCACGTAAGAGAAAACGGGACCATGTATTCTTTTTCCGTTGAAAACCATCCAGAAGAAAAAAAAATGGTACACTTAGCCGGTAGATGGCCCTAGTTCCACATTTGGGGAATTCAATAACAAAGTGAAAATATACCAGCGGCTAGCAAAAAGACGAGACTCTGCGCTCGAGTATCGTGATTGAATTACGAAAGAGAAAGAAAAAAGGGAAGGCAAACAAAACAAAAAAATGAACTTCCGTTCGACTTATCAATCCAGTTAGACTGCTTGGCGTTATTGGATACAAGCAACCAGTATCCTTATACCTTTGCTGCTTTTTCCTTGTCCCAATCGCCAAAGTTTTCTCGTTCTTGATTTTTTGTTTGATGTTTCCTTTTGATACTCTCTCTCTTAAAATCTGTTTTCGTCTTTGATTTCGCTGACGGCGACAGAAGAAACGAAATTACAGATAGCGCCTCGCAGCTATTAAACGATCCTCTCTCTTGTTTTTTTCTTTTCCTAACGGAAATTTTTCTTCTTCTTTCGCATCGCCCGGAAAAAAATAAAAGAACAACGGCCCAGGTAAATACAACGTTGCCTTTTTAATAATTTTTTTTCTTTTCTCAGTTTGGCAGTTGGCTACCTGCAAAAGAATGGACTTTGCAGCCGCAGGTAGGAAGGAGGTACAAATTGGTTTCTGCGCTGCGTTCCGATGAGGTTCAGTCACCCCTCAGCATTGGCCAGAAGAAGAAGACGCTTTGAAACGGACCGTTTCTGAGTACGATTTAGCCCGTGTTTCATTTGTTTGTTCTCGCCTTCTTATCATCCGTCGTCGGTCGTGTTTTCAAGACGTTCCGCGTTCATTCGGTTTCGTGACTTGGTGTAACAGCCGTTCGTTAGTTGCTTTAGTGTCAACCGGAATAACCACAAACTTGAGAACAACAACAAAACCTGCCTAGACGTTTATCATTTGTTTTGTTATCCGTTGCCGAACGTTGGGTGTTACCTCGTCAAGTTTCCGTGATATTTCCATCGAAAGGTGAGAGTGACCACTTTTTAAACAATCGTGCTTTCGCCCTACCCCCCTGTTTTCGACCTGTCCATGTGGATGGAAAAACCTCGAGTCACGATCTGTGTGTAATATGAGAGAGTGCGACCGGTTTAGCGTTTCCATTTGTCTGCAATTTGAATAATGCCAAAGAAGGGCGTATTCCTATTCGATTTATCGGTTTGCGGAATGTCTTTTCGGATTTCTTTTTCCGTTTTTTTGTTTTGTTTTTTGCAACCATTGCTTTTACTCCTTGTTAGACAAGGAATCGATCACCGGCGTGAAATTTTGATCACGAACTTCCCGACGTAGAAGGAAAAAAAAATGTCTTTTCCTTTTTTAAAACTTTATCTTGCAATTTTGAGCTCTGCAATTTCACTCTCTCTACTTAAAAAAATAAAAACGATATCCTTCCGGCTATTCCGGCCAGGTGCCATTTTCTTTCGAGTATGACGAGGCTGTGGAATTGAAACGCTTCGACTAGCCGCATGTGTTTTTGTTGCCCATTTGATTTCAAAGCCTCGTACACAAGCAAGCTGTTATCTAAAGAGGGTATCTTAACTCCGCCGTAACACCTACATTTAAAAAATGTCGCTCCAATAGCAAGATGTTACTCTTGCGTGACCAGCATCTCAAGCCAATTCTCAGTGCTCGCTGTTAACAGCCACATGAATAAGATTTCTCTTTACTTTTCCCCCCTACTGATTAAAACCGTACCTTTTTTTAAATGTTGTACAGCATCTGGTTGCATCCAGCTAGTCGTATACGCAATCATTTGTTTTTTGTTTTTTTTCCTACTCTCTACATTGGGAATTTTCGACGTGTGAGTTCAACTGCCTCGAGTAGTTTGTTGCTGCCCAGACAATAAAAGGGGGGCGGATCTGGCGATCTTTTCGCGGAACTGTTAACCTTTTTTGTTCTGTTGAAACGAAAGTTTTTCTCTAAGGCAAACTACTCCTCCTGCGCCAAGCTTACCCAGCCTTCCATTAGACAGGTATCCATCAAAATCATAGGCACAAACGGTTCAACGTTATCGACCTTGAGATCCAAACTGTCTGGCATGTCAGTTATGTCAAATGGACATTTAAAAAATTATCTAAATTTTAAAACCTTAGGCTTAAAAAAAAAATGGAAAAACACAAAACTTGAATCAAATTTTTATGACTTGCGTTCGTCTGTTACCAACCGCATTTTTTCCGTGCGTTTATTTCCACCTTTTTTTACTGCTATTTTAGCCTTATAAACAACAGATATAACAATAAGAGGAACAAGGCATTGCAACAATCGACGGGAAATGGTTTTTATTCTTTCAAACTTTTTTTTTAACGTCTTTCAACAACAAGCGATGAACGAAACTCCGATGATAACGATCAAATTGTCGGTTTTTGTTCTCTACTTCCTCGTCGTTTATTTTCGAAATGAACGATCGAGAATCGGCAAGATATTTCCAGCCAGTTTGTCCTTGCAGCGATTAAGACAATGTCGAAACAAAACGACCGTAACGAACGCCGAATTCTTTCTTTTACTATTCTTTAAAGAAATTCGTCATTTCCTTCCTGTTGTAGTACGTGCTGAACGGGTAGGAAAAAAAAACATAAAGGACACACATAGCGACCGAATGACCTGACCTGCTAACTCTGAACATTATGATTTCTCTGCATGCAAACTGCGACGTCTATTTTTAAAATTCCGTTTCTTTTGAACGCGTAATGCTCGGCTTTGTTCTTTATTACACGTTAGATAACTCCCTCCATTCGATATCATATAACTTGTATTCTAGAACCGCTATGTAGTTAACATTGCTCACCAGACGGTTTTTCTCAAAGCAAGTTGAACTCTAGGCAAAGTTCTTCATGACATTCGTCGACGTCGACGTGTACGTCAGAGAAAAACATTTCTTTTTTTTTTTTCTTTCCCAAGCAGTAAACATTGTGCGCAATAACAAACGCTGGGATTTTTTTCCTAAATGCTGACGTCTTTGGAAAAACAAAAAAACATGTAGAAACCAACACATGCCATTTGGTCTTGCGTCTAAAAGGACCGCAGGCAGAGCAGCAGGTCAGGTAGCGGTGGCTTTCACGGGGGGTAACATGTTTTTTATTTTAAAAATCCACCAAACAAAATTCTCGGGAGTTGGAAGGACAACAAGATGAACCGGTAATATATACATTTTTTTTTTTTTTTCTGAAGATGAAATCAACAATTACGTACACAGCCAATACGATTGACGAAAAAAACCCCAACTTGATAACCATGAGGGTCTACAGACAAGTTGAGGCACCCGACAATTTTTTATCTTTCTCTTCTATCTTCTTTTTCTTTTTTGACAAACTTGACGCCCTGAGTAACGGGAGCGTGTTCAGAAGCAATTGCTGGTAGCTACACGTTCTTGAAAGATAGCAGCGAAACCACATGCGGCACAAACTCGCATCGCTGTCTTCTTTTTTTCGCCAATGATTTAGCACGTCGTCTTTCTCCGCTTACTAGATCGCACGGTCAGTCTACTGCTTTCAAAGTTCTTTTTTAACGCATGATCGTGTTCTGTACACACTGACCGACCGTTGCACTCGCCAGTTGTTCATGTATAAACAAGTAACGGACGTTAGACTTGCATTTAAGGCCTCTGTAAATACTCAAAGCTTGACAAAATGTTAAAACAGCCTCGTTTTAGATTTCACGTTTACGTCATTTACACGAGAGTCTTTGACTATCAAACAGAGGAGACAGGGAAATTAATCTTTTGCCAAACTGTCGGGATTTACGCCGCACGCAGACGGGCTTCGAGTAACCGGATCGTATAGAAAAAGATTGAAAGATCATCCTTGTCAAAGCCTCGTGCGTGATCTTGCCTGTTGAAGGTTACCTTCCCACGACATTGTTTAACTTTTTGGTTTACGTGTGTTTTTAGTTTGCTGTGCAGTGCATAGAAACTCACATCTTCCGTGACATTTTTCGCCATCTGACGGTTACTAAACATGTGTTTTCTTTCTCTCTCTCTCTCATTCTAAGAATAACTATGCGTATAATTTTTTATCGGCGGATGTGTCTATTTAGGCCCACGAATAAAATAAAACGCAGCCCTGTGAATCCGATCTATTTCGTAAGGTTTTTTTTTTTGCTTTAAACACAAACTTTTGAACTGGAAACATTTCCCACCTTGTATTGAGCCGTGAAGTTGTTGTTCCGTCTAGCGCATCTGTTTCCACACGTCTGCAACGATCGGGCGAATAATTTGTCCGCGTTCAAACATTTTTTCCCCGTTTATACCTTAGCTTGCTGCTGACGCTAAGATCATCCCAACTTGCTCGAGAACTCACGTAAGAAAAAAAAAAAGATAACACAAGGAAGCAGTAAATTAAACGTGGCTGTTGCCCTTTTGTTGTTCGAGTACCACGAGGAACTATATTACTGTTATTCTTGTTTTTCTTTATGGCACCTGTTAAGCGTGACTCGCATTCCGTCATTTGGTTCGCTACATTTAACACAATAGATAAAGTCAGCGAATTTGTGGATTTTATCGTTAACTTTCCTCTTTTAGGGGAAACCAATAGGGCATTTTTCTTTTTTTATCGAATCGCTAAATCTACCGCATTTCGATAATTGGCCGAGTACGAATCTCCCACGTTGTAGCGGCTACGTAAAGGTAATGTTGTAACGTGAAATCAAAGTTCGTGCCAAAAACTCCATCGCCAACCCATACTTTTTTTTTGTCTTATTTATGCGCCTGTTACACAGACACGCACGCCCAAAATATAACGATGACGTAAGAAACGGGTGTGGAACTAAAAAAAAAAAAAGGCCGACTGAACGAATCTGGCACGCACGTCCGGTATCAGCGTGACGGTCGTGGTGCCGGTCAATATTGTACGGCCTCATCCTCATCCTTTTTTTTTTTTTTTTTTTAGAAGATATTGAATACACTCTACACTTACACACCGACACGCATACGATACAGAAAGATTGGGGATTTTAAAATTAAGCTGTGCCACGCTTAGCTGTTACGACCTGTTTATTTTGAACGCGTTTAGGTGCCAGAAACGAAGCGGGGGAAAAACAAATGAATACATCCATGCCAACTGGAGGAAAACTTTGTGAAGTTTTTCCTGGTATTTCGTGTACAGATTTGGCCCCGAAAAAAAAAAATTAGAGCCTATACTGATTATTTTGTAGGCTTTGTTTCTGTACAATTGTAGAAACATCTCGTTTTGGACATCCTGTACATTTCCTGGTCTATTTCTGTGATAAGTGAACCGCCCTAGAGCCCAGATAAGAATCTGTTTATTCTCTGTTTTTCCTCGCTTGTTTTAAAGATCTTTTGTGTCTAATTAGAAACTCGGGTTTACACTCGGTTTTAAGTCGACAATTATCAACAGATCCTTATCTGTTGATGGTTTTCCCTTAAAGTACCGAGTCATCACCATTTACAAGAAGCTATGGTCTGTTTCTTGGTAAAAGAAACATGGAAAGAGACAGATGAGAGCCTCAAACGATAGAGTTGAAAGAAACCTTGATGACAAGACAAAAGAGAATTTATTTCTGGTAAATGTCTTTAGAAAGTGTCGTGGAGAAAAGATCCATAGTCGGCACGCTTCTCGTATTTGTGCGCACCAGGTGTAAACGATACCTGAAAAAAAAAAAAAAAATAGCGAGAAGAAAAAGGAGAAAGTTTTCTTCTGAGGTTCTTCTTCACTCTCTTAAATTATTTGAATCGTTTTCTATTAAAGAGGTGCTCAGAAAAGAAGTAGGATGCGGCCGCGTGAAGAGAAAACAATTTCTAGTTATCAGTCGGCCATCATCAGACCTCAAAATGGTAAATAAAACACGAAAGACAAAAAAAAGAGGAAAGAGTTTTGTAGACGTTCATCTTTTTTTTTCAGCTCTCACGAGATCAGGGAAAAGCAGGACGTGCGAAATACAAACACACACGGCGTGTGGCTCCAATTTGAGTGTCTCATTAAAAGAAAAAAACGCAGCGCACCTACTTGTATTTTATGATTATGGAGTTTTTCTTTTTAAGACCTTCCTTTATGTATATTGTTTTCCCTTTTTTTTCATTTTGGCTTTCGCAACTCTATGGAAAAGAGAGAAAGAGATGAATGCAGCAATTGAGAAAACGAGAGTTTCGGTGGGCGGTTTCGATTTCTCCCCGCATCGGTCGCACGTAATTCACCCAGCGTTTTCCGTCACGGAATGTTTCGTGCGGTTTGCTGATGAATCGATGACGTTGCTTATTTTTGCGGTGGTAGCATTGCGTTAGCCGGATGTATCTCTAGCCTCTCCCCCCCACCCCCCACTATTTAAAATCCCCAAGATAAGTCCCACAAAAAAAAATGTTTTCAATGATTTTCTTTCACCGACAACCGGGTTCCGATCACTTGGCAAGGATGTGTCGAAATCTGATGGGCGTGAGCCTCATTTTTTTCTTACAATCCTTGTGAAAAAAAAAAAAAGAAACCCTCCTTCCGTAGGAGGATAAAAGAGATTTGTTTACATCTTATCCATCGCTGTTATCTCATCTATGGCACTTATTTTTCAAAAGATTTTTTGAATGACGCATCATCCTCCCAGCCGGCGTTCGTTAATTAGCGGGTTCTTTGGGCGTCGTCGGTCAACACTTTCACGGGAATTCGGTAGCTCAGCGTTGTTTTGTAAAATTGTTTGTTTCCATTCAGCCTCCTCCGTCAGAACGTACACGTCAACTCCTCTGCACTGTGCCCGTTAGCAGAGGGGGTGAGACTGGAAGTAAGCGTACACAACTACAACTATTCTGGGGTCCTTTTTTTGCATGTGGGAACAGACTGTTTATTTGACTTGAAGCGAAACCAGGACTCGACCTCCCGCTGTTACACCTCCAAACCTCAGCAATCATGGCTGTTAGCATTTCCGGTGTGACACACATATCGGGCCCATCGAATATCGGAACGTGTTTTGTTATCTCTTTCCTTCCTTTTTTTCTTTTTTTTTTTTTGCGTCAGACTAAATAAACGCTCCCGAGCGGCGGTCGATTAGAACGTTTCCGAAAAAGTCGATAGTGATTGTATGCTCGGTTGATGACGGTGTCGTTCAGTGGTGCGCACGAACGCTCACGATCCGTTTCGGGCACCGAGTGTACGACTCTTGAACGTCATTCGCCTCAATGGGAAATAACGTATTAGCAGAATAAATGATGACTTACCAGCAGAGTTTTTCACATCAATTTCAGTCAGCGTGACAAGTAATTGTCACGCAACACCAGATAAGAATGGTGACATTGTTTCAATCCTATTGTCTTTTGTCTATATTCCAAAGGAGGGGCTCTTATTCTTCTTCTTTCTCAGCATTTTTTCAGGAACTACCGTTTCGGGACTATTCGTTCGTGACACGCGGACAATCTGTCGATCTGAACTTAAATTGAAATTTTTCGTATTTAAACTTCTATTTTTTCTTTTGGTTCATAAAACAGCAAGTGGTCAGAACAAAAAGAGGGGGAAGGCTCACTAGAAAATGCTGAGAATCACTTTTGATCGAAAAAAATAACGAGTCTTTAACCTCCCCCGCTGTGTTTTTAGCCTGACCTCTTCTTTCTAAAACCCTCTTCTGTTCCCATCCGTTGGATAATGACCGACTGTAAAGCCCTACACTCGTAAGAAACACGAAAACGTCTTCTATTACAAGGAAATGGTCGTTTTTCCATCGCCGTTATCTCAAACTCATTAAAGTCTTTTGAGTGAGGGTTACATTCCAACTTTGACATGGAGAAAACTAAGCGCCAGGTATATACTTTTGAATTTGATGTGTACCTTTTTGGAAATAAAAAAAAAAAAAGACACGCCAGCGATTTTCTTATTCTCGCTTTCATTGTTGCCTTTGTTTTCTCTCTGGCATTCACGTGAGAGGGAGAAATCTGTTGGGTCTTTTTTAGAGAGGGGATCTGTTTAGATTTTTTTACGTTGGTGGGCGGGGCTCCTGGGCTTGGGTGTCTATGTGGGGGCCATATACTTCTCCTTGGCTGGCCAAAAGCCCGCCTAACACACAAACACACAACTCACAAATACAAGTACGGATATACAGACTCCAGTCATTCGGTTCACAGGTCTCTAGCCGGAGAGTTGTCGTTGACTTTCACTCTCGACTTGTTCGCCAAACAATTCCAGTTAAAGTTGTTTTTTAATTGGCCTTTTTGTTTGTTATTTATACGTGTGGCTCTTTTTGTGAACGTGTCTCTCCGAAGCTGACTTGCTGTATTGTTATAACACAAGCGAGAACAACAATCTGTTGCATTGAAGGAATTTAAAAACGTGCAACATGGAGAATCGAGGTAGGATCCGCTCAGTGGATCGTAAAATATTTTCTTCTCAAAAACTCTTTTTCGGTTGCATTCTTTTTTGGGTTTTGTAGAAGGCAACACAATTTATCTCTTTTTGTTTTGTGTTATTCGTTCCGGTGTTTGAACGGGCTTCCAAAATTTCCTAACAATACGTGGATGGCATTCGAAATGTCTATTTTGCCTTGAGATATACGCTGCGCATTTACAATGCCCGGCAATGGTTCACATTATTGAAAGTGTTTGTTAAGCTACCAGCATCTTCGTAATGGCGAGGGTTTTATTATTTGTGTGCGAAATCAAATGATTCGCAAAAAAATTTCTATACGAACGTGTTTTCCCCTCGCAACAGTTGGTCCATTCCCGTGAAAGTTTGTTTTGCCACTTTTAATCTGAGAGAAAATCCCTTTCGTTTTTTTCTGGGGTGGGGACAAAAAGGATTGTGGACTTCACCTGTTGGAAACATGTGTGAGTTTCTTTATTCTGTTTGAGCGACACCGCAACATACGCTCGGGTTCCTTAATTTCTGTAGCATGGCTTGCTTTCACTCGTTGTGGTCAAGGAAGGAATCGAACCGAAAGAAAAACAAATCCAGTTCGATAAGCATCTAACTGGAAACTCAAAGAAAGTTTCGCACAATGGAAAACGAGAGTGAAAGACATTTGTAAGAATAGGTATACAAAAAAGGAAGCTAACTTTTAAAATCACGTTAATCGCAGGCTTTATACCTTGATCTTGCCTCCCGAACCAATAGTTTAATTCCATATAAGCATCGGAAAAAAAAAGAAAGAAAGGAACCCGTAGAAACAAGACGGCCATCGTCCAGCGTTCGGTCCATATCTGATCAGCCATATCGGGTCACTTCAAGGCTAGTCTTTCCATCTAGTTTTTTCTTTGGCCTGCCCAAATGACAGCTGCTAACAATAAATCAAGGAGAGGAATTGAAGTGATTTCACACTCTAATGCCGATGCAGCAACGGATATTTTAAATCATCAGCTCTACTTCTTTTGGTGTATAAGCATCTTCTTAAGAAGGCCATCTTTTTCATGTCGAGAAACGAGTCAAAAGACTTGGCCGAATCGAACGCACTCGAACGATTCGACCGCTCAATCACGCATCCTGCCAGAAACGGATGATAAGAGACACGGAGAATATGTTGTTGACGACCGACTGTGAAATGTCGAATCAAAGAGGCTCTGAACGAAAAGGAATCTCAGCCAGAGTTCGATGGACTTGGAATATTTAATGCTCCTCAGCGTTGTCGCTTGCGTCGTGAATTTTAATTTCCCGAAGTCTCGGTTGCTGTGCCATCGGTTTCATTGCTGGCGGGAAGCTGCAACAGATCGTTCACACAAATGAGTTTCTACTTAAAAAAAAAAGGGAAGCGATATGGTTGCTCGATTTTCTCTCGGGAAAGAAAATCCTGGAATTTGATGATTCGAAATTGGGAAGAATGTTTTTAATGATGGAATCTATCGGATAATAAGCTGTCTTTTAAAATTCGGTGATTCAGAGGGTAAGATTGACATACTGTAGGAACATGGGAGAAAGTCTGGGTATAAGAAACTCTCTCTATTTTTCTCATCGCACCTGTCTTCTTCTTTTACTGTTCTTGGTCATGATGTCCAATTGCAAAGAATTCCGTTTCGACAGCGGTTTGTCAGGTCGTGAAACGATGCTAGGAGTAGAAGCAAAAAGCGTGCGGCGATCTGTTCGGCCAGCGAACTAATCTCGTCCGAAGAAAAACATGATGCATTAAGCCATATCGAGGATGTTTTACATTTTTATGATTTCTTAAATCAAAGAATAGGCTGTCAGTGCTTTAACACGCCAGAGATACATTGTTTTTTTAGAAATATCAAAAAGGACCAAATTTTAATATCGATCAACGTATGCATTCAATATGCGCACCCAGCATGGCTCCCCTAGTCCATGCATGTTTTACTCGTCTTGAATAAATTTCCAAAACACGTAAAACACAATTGTTAAAGCGCACATTCAAATGTATCTAACATTCGTCATCGCAGGCGTGATTTACAAAAGTACAATGCCTTCTGTTTACGTAAGGTCATTTGAATAATCCATTATTCGATACGAAGCTTTTGACTGTCACGAAGCCACACTACTGAGAGAGAAATGGGGATGTTTTGGGGCTCGGTCTCCAAATGCCTTTCTCTGCGCATGAATGCATGAATGCGATGCGCTCTTGCTTTGCATTGTCTTCGTGCGTAGATTTGGCAGGTAAAAGCGCCCGTCAGCCTGTTAGCAGTTTCCTAGTTAGAAAACTTGCCGTGACCGGTCATTTTGGTCATTTCAAAGTGAACTGTAACAGCGTACAGACATGTGGAATACGCAGCGGAAGCAAGATCAGGACAAACGTCGAAATTCTATTTGGCAAATAGTGGCTTTCTTTGAATGTCGAAAAGATGGTATATATATATATTTCATTAAAGCCATTATTTTTATTTGGTATTTTAGTTCCTTGTGTGGCGTTTAGCTTTGAAGCAGACTTTATTCTGACACATTCTTCCTTGCCCCACATAACCCGTTATGCTTTAATTTTGCTCTACTCTTACGTGTGTCTGTATCCATGTGTGTGGTATTTACAGAAAAACACAGCGGTCGAATGATTCCCGAACCGGACTACAATGAGGACGATCGGCCGAATTATCGCCGTATCTACAACAATTTCAATAACAACAACAACATCAACGACAACATGAAAGGTGTCGTTATGGATAAAGAAGGACTCGTCGTTCCACGAAAGCCCCCCAATCCGTGCATCACATCGATGGAACGCCGTGATCTTCATCGCGAACTCGCGTTTCACCAGAAAACGTGAGTGTTCGACAGACGGCAATAGACAAATGTGCAAAATTAAATTAACGACGTCACGACGAAACAGTCGTATTGATTTGAACGTGCAGAAGACCTTGCTAGTCGATGCCTAGCGATGTGTACTCTGCCCCGTCAACAACGCTAATGCGATTTACTAACATGACGTGTATTGTTTGTTTTGTTTGTCTTACATTTTATGGTTACGTTTGCTGTTTCATGGCGAAATGATTAGCGGAAAGGCGGTGCTGAATCAAAAAAGCGAACTGCAAAAAGCTTTGCAGAAACAGCGAGAAGTTCAGACCCGAAAAGAGGTTGAAAAGGAACGTCAGTCTACGCGTTCAGCCCTGGAAATCACCCTAGAAAAACGTGCCCAACGCTTAGAAGAGGTGCGTTTTCTTTTCATAATTAAGTCATATATGATTGATTAAATGTTTTAAAATTCAATCATGCCAAGAAAGGCAAAGCCACTCGTCAATTTTTGTGACATCTGTACGTCAGGATGTTTCAATGCCTGACGCAATTTTTGATTCCAGTTTGATTTCTAATAGAAAAGAAGTTGCTATACATTCGAGATTTAGATTCGCTGCTTTAAAAACTTTTTCTTTCCTGTTATTGACGTGTCGTTTTTTTTTATTTAGTTGGAGCGTGGTTTCTCCACCAACGAGTCCAAGCAGCAGCCAAAGTCACCAGAATCCACCAACGAGTTTCTTCGGATGCACGCCAAGCTGCGTGGACGAGTGGAACGTACCGCAGCTATGCCTTAAGCAATGCTTGTGAATCACGAAAAAGAAAAGACAAACTGGATTATTATTATTTTTTTGGTTAAACCCGATATGTTACCTGGAGTGGATAAATTATAAGAGAAAAAAAAACACCGAGTAAAAAAAAAATGGTTTCATTTAAACGATAAGGCTTAATCGTGTAAATCTAAAAGTCATTCGTGAACATGTTGCATTCGTATTTCATTAAAAACAGTCCCATTCAATTTCTTCAGTTTTTTTTTTATTTTCACTGTTCGTGTAATATCCACAGGTTCCGTTGCGTGAGTGATCTTGCATTTAGCGTGAAGTTGTTCACTCTTTGAATTCTCTTCTAGCTTTACACCGTTATCAGCTAGCAAACAGAATGATGACTTGACTGTGACTATATATCCTTTCTTGGTCGTTCTTTTCGTTACGCTTTTCGTTTCAATGTCGACGCAGTCTGCTTCACGCATGACTACGGAATACCGATCATACCTTGTACATGATTTTCATTTCATTTCAGTTTTTTATGTATAATACACAATCGCAATGAAAATAATCGCATTTAGACGTTGTTCCTTTTCAAATTCAAGGGAAAGTGCGGTGGACTTTTGCACCTTTAGAAATTTGAGTTTTTTGTTTGAAAATGGAATTGAACCCCGAAACAACCCTGAAATATAGCGAATTAGGTCACTGCCTATGAGAGTTATGTTCTACTGGTTGAAAATGATTGTTCTGAAATTGATGCGGGGCACCATGGAAAAGACTTGTGATTTGCGATTAATTCCCCCATAGTGCGATTATGTCAAAAATACACCGCAAAAAATTCCAAATGACTATCATAATAGATACTTCTTTTGCCAAGTAGAACATGGCGAAATCACGTGAAATTGGCTTTAAGCGTTGTGTAGCTTTAACCGCAATTTTTGTTTTTAACCTAAATTTAGATGCCTTCTCTGTCCCGACCGATGGGCTGTAATGACTTGTTGCTTTAAAGCGAACGAAATGTTCCACGTACATACGCCGTCTGGAGAAGGACGAAACAATAGGCTTCAAAGGACATAAATCAAAATCCTAGACGGCCGTTTTAAGTAATATGATCGCTATCGTTTTTCAGCTTACGAAGGTTGTCTCATTGCTGGGTAAACAGCGTCCTCGAAAATGCCAAGTCTGCCATAATCGTCCAAAGTGAAAAAGGCTATTCAACTTCAAGGCAAGTAATGCCAAAAGTTTTCTCAATAGTTATTACTCACGATGCAATTGAAAAACCATTTTTCTTTATTGTTACTTCACTTTTAATACCTTAAAAGAATTCCTTCTTGTTACACGATAAATTGCGTGGGGATCTGCATCAGCATTGTCACGAACTATATAAAATTATGCAATCATAAACTACCGGAATGCCACTAATGCATTCTTGATTGATAGCATCACAAGCGAAAAGATGTATTCACGTTTTGAGCACATGCAGATGCGCATTTTAACGCAATATGTATTCGACGAAAATGAATTATCGAATAAACAATCTACTCATCAAGCGTCGCATTTAAGCGCCCCTATTACCACGACCTGATTTAGTTTGCCAGAAAATGAGAAGCAATCGGTTAAATTAGAACATTAAAAAAGTCACTCGTATGACACTATACGGGCCCTGAAAATCCAATTTAAATACCTTTTAAGAAAAGAAACTCTTACGTGTTTGCTATCGCCAACTTTCTAGTCGATTAGAATTTGTGTACTGAATTCAAAATTAGCGTCTGCGCGCTTGTTTCATGAATTTAAAAGGGGTGTGGAATGGAGAGCGCTGTCAAAAGATGATTTGAAATGAATTAGATAACAGATTTCTTTCTTGAAAAGTCCACGAGCGTAATATCGAATTACCGAAATATCGTACGCATTCAATCACGTGATCTTCTTGTTTTTTACTGCCACCCCACTTTTCCTATAATTGTTTGTATGGATTCGGGGATTAGGCTTCATGGACGCATATTGTAATTCAAGAGCTGACAAACTAAATTTAGGTTCGTTTTCTGATGAGTGTCCAAGAAGTAATCAGTTGTTAGTTGATACCAAGATCGAACCAAAAATTCTTAAATTGCTGATTTATACACATTTGGACAGGAAACCCTGCGAACGATTGCCGCTAGCTAACAGCTAACCGATCAAGCGGTGATTAAGGTTTGTGGTTCGCTCGGAATTGGTTCACTATTAAAAGGGGGAAGTTTTGGTCTTTCAAAGGAGGATGGAACCCAATTAGACCCCAGGAGGGTTAGTTAGAAACAAGAATTTCTCTGAACTTTATGTTTGCCTCAATCATTTTTCTAATGTCTAGTATTTACGATTGCGTACGTCTCGTTATGGAGAACACATACACACACGTTAATTTTGGGTTAGAAAGAAAAGGTTTGGACAGAACGCGGTGCAATCGGGTTTCGAACAATTCTGATGACGTAGGTTTCTATTATATGTTTGTTCAAGAATGTTGATTGTGACGGCATTCAACAGGATACTATTGTTAACTAAGTAAAATTTTTATAGGATTTTCCATGTTTAATCCGCTTTGTTTTTATTGCAACTTTCAGGATATGGTTTCATTTTTAGAGAAACAAACACTGCAGATCCTCCTTGGGAAATCCAAGTTAAAGTATAAAGGGAGATGACGCAATCTTTTTTTGGCCAATATTATCTAAGGTCAAAAGATTGTAACTGCGTAGTTAAATTTGTCGATACGAGGATGTTTTCCTTTGAACGTTTTGAACCTAGAAGCTTCCAAAACTAAGGTTTACTTAAAAACATCGCAGTTGATCGAAAACACGTTGTAATGTCATAACAAATTCGAGATCTGTGTAAATGCAAACTTCGTGATACCACATACTTTGAGAATTACTATAAGCATCCTACCATTTTCGGAGAACATTCTACAGATCCTCAATGAGTTAATTGAACAGGCGGTTGTGCGGGTTCTAATGTTACTACCCCTTGCCCAATACTAGATTGGTTCAACGAGATATTTCCTGTGCTTTGGGTGGAACCAAGTAAATTAGCAATATTTGTAATATTTAATCATCATACTAAAAGGGCAGATTTCTTTGAATAAATACAGTATTTCGGCCGACTAAACATTTTGCAAATTACCACATTTTGCAATTTACCACATTTTGGTGGGAACTTGGTTGTTGGTTTTCATGGACTGCTTTCCAAACAGGCACATGATCATGTGCTCAATGTAGTCAACGCTTTGTCATAAACTCCAAGAAAGATAGCTCCGCCAATTGATATCCAAAGAACTCGCAGGACAATCCCTGCAAAATGTCTGCTAACTGGAAAAAGAATGTCAATCAGTCATGTTGATGGCAAAATTTTAGTTGCATTACCCTTGGATTCCCTGTGCAAAATAAATGCTTCTTAAAACTAATTTGAGTTTTCCACCTGCCTCAATACTGGCCAAATCAGCCAACATGATTCTCGGTTTGATTGCATCAAGAGATGTTATGATCGCTACAGCTCATCCTTTTAAGGATTACAATATCTATTTAATATTTAATGGTAAAAGGTTTGGGCACATATTTTTGGTTATCTCTACCTGAAAGAGTGTCACAAATTGATGATTGCCACAGGCTGGCAGGTTGCCCTTGCTTTTCTGACCAAAAGTATTTCCTTTTTTCTCACAGAGGAAGCAGAATGTATGAAAATGGACTTTCTCAGAAAGTGATTGCGGTGTAACCACTATACAGCCCAGTGATTCCTTTTCGTTGCAGGATTGATCGGAATATATGGATACAGGACGAAAGGAATTCAGCTTGCCGTCTTTGTTTGACGACCTCGACGGAAACGCGTACAACGCACGTTGCCTATACAGTAAACTAATCTGTTTAGAAGTATATGCAAGATGCCTTATAACTTACGACTTCATCAAATGCTGCACTGGCCATGCGAACATTTCGCCCAAAAACAGTAAATTTAGTTTCAACAAGCATTTGGTGTCATCGTAAGTGCAAAAAACAGAGCGGCTGCAACAAGAGTTTGAGCTAGGTGATAGAAATCGGAAAATTTAACATAAACATATTGAGCGTCGTCTGCATTCGGTATGTAATCGACCAGTTTTGACAATATCTTTTCTACAGCAAAACCGACTGTACAATCACAGATAATAACCGAAATGATAAGCTCTTCGATGAAAGCTATACATTCTGTAAAAAATTCTGTATTTTGAACTTATGCTATTCACTTCAATAATTATTTTAATTTCGTTACTTTACAGCGCGGGAAAAAATTTCGTCTCACATCGGGTTTGAACCACTGCAATCCCTATCTGAATCCGATCCTATGCCACTGAGCTATTACTTTTACTCATTGTTGTCTATACTTTTGATTATAAAGAGATGTGGAGGATGAATACAAAAAAATCAGGGCTATATGCTGTCGATCTAAATATTCATTAGGGGGCGTAAGCGGTGAGTATCGGATTGCGACGCGGGAGATTGGTGTTCAAGACTTTACACAGTAAATTACTTTTATACATCATGTCGTTCTCAAGCATCGTTTGTAAATAATATAACTTGCAAATAGTAAAAAATTTTCCCCTTCAACCTCCATGAAATAAACGATTATATAGGTATTTATAAGACAATGTCTTGAGAAATTGTAGCTTAGTGGTAGAAGTTCGTATTCAGACACGGAAAGCAGTGGTTCAATTCCGCTATGAGACGAATTTTTTTCCCGCGCTGTAAAGTCGCTGTTGAACAAAGTGGGTGACTGAGGATGATATTTTTTTCATTAGATATTTTTCATCTTAGCTTGGGGCATGGGGGTTGGGGGTCTAACAAAAAAAGACTAGACTCTACTTTTTCCAGACATTTTTCGTAACACCTGAGGCATTAGCAAAAGGTGTCTGGACTTAAAACTACCCTTCCCAACTTATAGCGTTTTTGCGCCAAACCCGCCCTAACCCTATTTAAAAAAGGTCAACAATTAATATATTTTCCCCATAGATGGCTTTTAAAAATAAAATCGGGTGTTCTTCTTTTTATGCAGGATACTGTACATACTGTACGTACTACAGAGATAAGGACGTACTAGTACAATACATATTGCCTCGCGACTAGCCTGGGGTTGGCACTTGGGACAGACTTGTGTTGGGTGGTGTCTGTGTTTTTGGGGCCTGTGACTCGTTTAACTTTATTTCCCACTGCTGATGTCGAATTGCAGTGTATATGAATAGTGTGGCCATATTTTGTTTGGATCACGTTGTTTGTGAAAATAATTCGTGTTTACCATTTGTGTGTGTTGCTGCCATCGATATTTGCAACGGATGTCTTACGGTGAGCATAAAAAACGAAATATGCTTATCGGGTTTTATCGTAATTGTTTCTCTGTCGATGTGATGAACGCTTTTTCCTCCCGTTTCACCTACACCATCAAACTGTTATTCGTGGGACCATACTGTGTTGTTTGTTTTCATTTGTGTTTATTAATTACATTGCATTTTATCTTTATTAGATTTTTTTCATTTTATAAAAAAATATTCAACTAACCATGTAACCACCTATGCATTTGAAATTCTGTACGATTCTGACGTAGGCGTGGGATTTGGAAGGATTCTAAGAGATATTTGAAAATTCTGCCAAAGTGTACGAGGATTCTGTGAGTTGCCAACTCTTCGGTTTTTCTGCACATCAGCGTTTGAGTAATCATCCGGGTCCAAACCGGTGCAGGAAAAAAAAAGAAACCCGATAAAAGGAACTCTCTACACTGTTTCGTACCCCGGTTGCCCCGCATGGAATTCATAGATTTTTTTTATTGTCGTCAATTAATCGTAGTTTATTGGGTTAGTATACAGTATTATCGGTTAAACCGGGTATCTTAAACCGAAACATACTGCTTTAAAAGCATTCACTCAGATTCTAACCGATTGGTCATTTTCCGGGTAGGTCGGTGCGGTTTGACGGGCTTCAGTTGCTTCATTATCCAAATAATACCGAATATTCAAATAATTATTATGGGAAAAACTATAAGTATAAATGAAAAAAAAAATTTTGGAACAGATAGCCGTTGAAGATAGCTCTCCATTTCTATAAAATTTGTGAGAGTAATTTCATAAACAAAATATATAATTCATACGAACAAAATAATAATTTCGTAGAAAAAGGGTGGCACAGAATAGCAACAGAGGTTTCGAAATGGAATCCCAGTCAGGCTGCTAAGCCTGCCCGTTGTTTTTTGTTCGCCGAAACCATGACATCTTTGGTCATTTTTTTTTTTTTTTTGTAAATAATTACCTCGTGCAATCTGAGCTCTATTGCTTTTGGGGGGCTAGATTGTTTTCTTCCTCTTTTTTCCTGTTCGGTTCTGTCTGTCGTCGCGCCAAAGGAGAACGTGGTATCCACAGTTAGACCACCTTCATCTTTATCAGCTTTAGTCTTGTCCTGAATATATGCAACATGTAGCAAAAATTAACTTTTGATGTGTCTGTACAGATTTCGGATTTCTCTACAACGGATAATGGAGGGTCGAAATACTAACTGATTGTTCAATAGAATTTGTAATCGAGTGACACATAGACACGAGCCGGCACCGACAAGCGGACGTCAACCGCCGACAGACCGCATGTATCACGTCCTATTTCAGGTACCTATTCATACTTTTCTTTCCTTTGAATGTTTCTTTCTCCAGTTCCAAGGTGCCGCAGCAGCGCATTGTGCCCCGCCGCTGGGTGCTCCTCAGCTATTTCATTAGAGTTAATAGCAGTCGTCATTTGTCGCCACTCTTCATTATTGTTTTTTTTTTCGCTTTCTTCCATTTGTCCGCCACTCCCGAGACCTATTCATTTAGATGGAAGAAGAAAAAAAAATTATGGGTGGGAAGGAAACGCAACATTTTGTTTTCCCGTTTTTATTATTTTTAAATGGGACAATAGACAACAATCGAAGGCGTCTGAGGCTTGATAGAATTGCGATTTTATTTGTGTGATTAAATGCTTGAGTAGATCGATGTGCCGTTGTTTTGAATCACTTGTCGCAATGAGCTATCAATATGGAAGAATAGAAACTTGCGACACACCTACCCATACATATATGGGGCGGCACTGACTTGACTGACAATATGGATATGTGGAGGACAGTTGATGATTGTACAAGCGATCTTTTATTATTTAGGGCTTGTTTGGTCGGTTCGCAGAGTGGGGAGGGTGTACTGTCGTTTCCGAATTAAGGCTCGAGTCCATCTTTTTTTTTTTTCTAATTATGTCTGTTAATTACGTTTTCTTTTATTTACGCAGAATCTGAAAAACGGAAGAAAACAAATTTGCATTTGTTCTGAATCGAATAAAAACAAGCGCTTCGATTGGTAGCCATTCTGTGGTGGGGAAGTGGAAAAACAGGATTGCCCCGTGTCGTTTGTTACCCCGGACGTCCTTACGTCCTGAATGAAACAAAGAAAAAAAAAGGTTGCCAACAAAAAAAATAGAGCTACAAAAATGAAATGCGAAATCAAACTAAAAAGGAACGAAAAAGAACAAAAAAAAATCAAACAAACGAAGAAATATCGCCAAAATATATCACGTCTTTTTAGAAATATGTTTTACCGAAAAATTGTTATAGCTGCTAAGCTATCTAAAGGAGCTCCGGCGACATGAAACATCAGAAATTGTTTCCAATATTGCGGAGTTTTAAACGTACCGCACTTTAGCTACGTTACTCTGACCTAGGGATCGACCCCGCGACGATCGGGCACAATTTTGACCGAACCGCGCGTTTTTTTTTTAAGAACAAACCGGTGCGGTTCGGTTCGTCGTTTTTTTCGAACAGATCGAACCCCGGTTTGGCCGTTTGTACCCTCGGTGTAAAACTGCGGGTTACACCGCGGTTTTATACGGTTTGCATGGCGGTTTTACGGTTTGAACCGTTGATTTGCGGTTTGCGCCTACTCAGACCCCGAGGGTTCATTTGTGAGATGAAATTTCGACTGGAACTCTTTGGCTTCGTGCTCCGGCTTCCTCCCTCATCTTGCACCATTATCAGTTTTAGACCTACATTTCCCCCCACCTCCCCTCCATTTTTTTTTAAATCGCTGGAACGTTCCAGTTACGCAGCGATCCTAAATTTACCGTTTTACTGTGATTTCTTTTTTTATTTTGACGCTCGCAAGCAAGCCGGAATAAGAGAAGTAGATTTATTTTCTGCTTTTATAAATTTTATAATTGAATAATTAATTTTTTTAATATTCTTGTTTACATAATGGACCACAAGTCATAGTGGGAAATCCTTGACCTGTTAGAGGCCTTCCTAGCACTATGATGCCGCATTAACAGCAGCAAGCGCCACTAAGAGGACACTTTCTCCAAGGAATGAATACTCAGGGACCACGCTTCCAGGTTTAAAAAATCCCGTTTTCGTACACTCTTTATCTCCGATCTAAACGAAGGCTCAATTGAATTAGGGACCAGGAATAGCTGGAGTGGGAAATATTGACCCAAATTCTGGACCAGACGCGAATGCTATGGACCATTCCAATCAATATGGGTTCGCAAATTCGAATATGTCTAATGCTATGATGACAGCCCAACAGCGGCGACCTATCGGTATAGCTATTGGTGATATACCACCAATGCAAAATATGCATCAGCAGCAACAAGAACAACATAATAGTGAGCCAAACATGAATCCTAACATATCAGCCCAACCAGTTATGATGCCTGGTGGGGCAACGACCATGGTTTCAGCGCCGATGGTTTTGATGGCACCATCGTCAGTCACTCAGACTCCCATGGTGTCGTCCCAGCAGCATCCTCAGAAGCAACAACAATACTCTCCAGTGCCAGCAAATGCTCCTCAAGTGTCAGCACCTAGCGCAGCAGTTACCTCTGTCGCGCAACCGGCAGGATCGGCCGGTGGTGCAGGAGCAGCTAGCGCGGCAGCAACTGCCGATCCCGAGAAAAGAAAGCTGATCCAGCAGCAACTTGTGCTTCTCCTCCACGCTCACAAGTGCCAGCGAAGAGAGAACCAGGCCAATGGAGAGGTAAGTTGATGATGCATTCTTCGTATTACGATTTTTCATAGTAAATGTTGTTCTTTTCGGGTTGTGATATATCTCACATATAATAGTGCACTCTTCCACACTGCCGGACGATGAAAAACGTTTTGAACCACATGACGACGTGCCAGGCCGGAAAATCATGTCAAGTACCTCATTGCTCGTCCTCGCGGCAAATCATTTCTCACTGGAAAAATTGCAACCGTTCCGACTGCCCCGTCTGCTTGCCTCTCAAACAAGCAGATCGGAATAAAGGTAAACGATTTTACTTATGCTTTTCAAAATTTAATAATTAATAATCAAATTTCTTTATATTCTTGTGTTAACTTTTTACTCTTCAACCTAAATAGCTCCTCATAACACTTCACAACCAAGTCCAGCGGGTTTTCATGTTGGCTTGGGTTCAAACTCAATTGGTGGTTCTTCGGTGACCGCTGGTCAAAGTGTCTTACCGGCGCACAACCAAAGCGCTGCTGTTGGAGCAGTTCAGGTTCCATCTATAACTGCGCGTAGATTGGCTAGGCCCAGATTACGACAGAGGCAGCAGAATTCAATAGTTCCTATGAACAGCGCCCAGTTAGCTGAAAACAATCCTCCATCAGCGATTTCTGCAAGCCAACCTGTTCTTCCTGGTACCTTGAATCGTGGCCCGGTTCTAAACATGGGACTGCAGTCTCAGCAGCAGGCCTCTGGTCCTACCGGGGCTGGTACCAGGAATATTAGGGATGCTATCTCCGACAACGCTTCCAACATTGAGCATATTGTAAGACCTCATAAAATTTCTTTGATAATCGACCTTTCGAAATCTTAATGTTAATTTAATTCAATATTTTAGATGAGTCCAGCTAATTCGACAACACCTTTGCCCGGTGGATTGCAACTAAGCCAGGTCACTGCCGACTCTGTTCAGGGATCGAAAGAATGGCATCAGTCCATGTCGCCTAAGCGGAAGGAGCAACAACAAGCTCAGCAAATACCAACGTCAACACCGACAACGCCTTTGCAGCAGCAGGCTCCATCTGCCCTGACACATCTTCCACCTGGTCAGCAGGCACCTCCGCCCCAGCATCAACAACAGCAGCCTGTACCACCAAGCAACAATGCAGGTTTGAGACCTAATATGCCAGGGATTGGGGAGTCTGGGCAGGAACCACGAGGAATCACGCCAACTAGTGGGATGATGATGCGCAATCCAGCCCCCAGTCCAGTGGGGGCAGAACAGTCTTCTATTGACCAAGAACAACATAGAAGTGAGCGCAGGACTCCAAACGGAATGCCATCAACCAATTCGCAACAAGAAATAAAGCCAAGTGGCGGTTTCGGAGGTGGCAACTCGGATTCTTCTGGAACGATGCCGGGTCTGTCTGGCAGTGCCAGCAATACCTCATCAGCTGTTGCCATCCCACCAATTGTCCGACCGAAGAAGGCGGGCAAAATCATCTTCTCACCTGACGAACTTCGCCAGGCATTGATGCCCACTTTAGAGAAATTGTATCGTCAAGATCCTGATTCTATCCTATTCCGCGATCCGGTCGATCCGCACAAACTTGGCATTCCCGATTACTTTGATATAATCAAGAAACCCATGGATTTAGCTACCATCCGGCGAAAGATTGACAATGGTCAGTACAAAAATCCATGGGAATATGTTGACGATGTCTGGCTGATGTTTAACAACGGATGGCTTTATAACCATAAAACATCACGCGTCTATCGCTGTTGCACCAAGTTATCCAAAGTGTTTGAGGAGGAAATCGATCCGGTGATGCAATCTCTGGGCTACTGTTGCGGCAGAAAGTACACATTCAATCCGCTGGTATTGTGCTGTTACGGCAAGCAGCTTTGTTCGATTCCACGCGATGCAAAGTATTTCAGTTATCATCGCTACACGTACTGTCTCAAGTGCTTTAACGACATTCCCGGCGACACAGTGTCTCTTGGCGACGATCCTACTCAGCCGCCAACGGTCATCCGAAAAGAACAATTCACAGAATTGAAGAACGACGCGTTAGATCTGGAACCGTTCGTTGATTGCGGAGAGTGCGGGAGAAAATTGCATCAGATTTGTGTTCTTCACATGGACTGCATCTGGCCGCAAGGTTTCACCTGCGATAATTGTCTCAAAGCTCGCGGTGATAAGCGTAAAAAGAACAAGTACGGCGCCAAGCGGTTGCCCACCACCAAACTGTCGACGTTCATCGAGAACCGAGTCAACAACTTCTTGAAGAAAAAGGAGGCGGGCGCCGGCGAGGTGTCGATCCGCGTCGTCGCCTCGGCCGACAAGATCACAAAAGTCAAACCAGGCATGAAACGTCGTTTTGTTGACATCGGAGAGATGTGCGAAACATTTCCTTACAGAGCGAAGGCTCTGTTTGCCTTTGTGGAAATTGATGGCACTGACGTCTGTTTCTTCGGCATGCACGTGCAAGAGTACGGTTCGGATAGCCCTAGTCCCAATACTCGACGCGTCTATTTAGCCTACCTCGATTCGGTCCACTTTTTCCAGCCGAAACAATTTCGTACAGCCGTCTACCACGAGATCCTGCTCGGCTACCTCGACTACGTCAAGCAGCTGGGCTACTGCATGGCTCACATTTGGGCTTGTCCGCCCTCTGAGGGCGACGACTACATCTTCCACTGCCATCCGCCCGACCAGCGGATTCCTAAGCCGAAACAACTGCAAGACTGGTATAAAAAGATGCTGGATCGTGGTATCACTGAACAGATCGTTCTCGAAAACAACGACATCCTCAAACAATCCAAGAACGATAATTTGAAATCAGCTGCAGAACTTCCCTATTTTGAAGGAGATTTTTGGCCGAACGTTCTAGAGGAAAGCATTCAAGAAATAGAAGAAAAGAGGCGGAAGCAGAAGCCCAACAAAGCCAAGGCGAACAACCGGAAAAACAACAAGAAATCCAATGCCCAGCAGACGGACAATGACCTCTGGACCAAAATCTTCACTACCATGGAGAAGCAGAAAGAGGTATTCTTTGTTATCAGGTTGCAAACGGTGCAAGCGGCTGCTTCATTAGGACCGGTTGTCGATCCCGATCCGCTCAGCCAGGGCGACTTGATGGATGGTCGTGATGCATTTTTGGCTCTGGCTCGCGACAAGCACTATGAGTTCTCCTCTTTGCGCCGCTGCAAATACTCGTCCATGGCCATGTTGTACAACCTGCACAACCAAGGAACGGACAGCTTCGTCTACACTTGCAACGATTGCAAATCGCAAGTGGAGACTAGATTCCATTGCACTGTCTGCGATGACTTTGATTTGTGCGTTCCGTGCTACGAGAAGGATTGCCATCACCACAAAATGGAGAAATTGGGATTCGATCTGGACGATGGTTCGTCTCCTTCGGACTCCAAACAGGCCAACCCGCAAGAAGCGCGAAAATTATCCATCCAGCGCTGTATTCAATCTCTTGTTCACGCGTGTCAGTGTCGCGATGCCAACTGCAGGTTGCCGTCTTGTCAAAAGATGAAGCGCGTCGTGACGCACACGCGCTCTTGCAAGCGCAAGACGAACGGCGGCTGCCCAATTTGCAAACAGCTGATTGCTCTGTGCTGCTACCACGCCAAACACTGTACCGAGACCAAATGCATGGTGCCATTTTGTCTCAACATTCGACAAAAGTTACGTCAGCACCAGCTGCAGCAGCAGCATCAACATGCGGATTTCCACAAGAGAAGAATGGCTGCCGTTTCCTTCATGAATATTCGTTCGGGGTGCGGAACAGGACCCAGTACACCTGGTCCGATGGGTTCGGGCATGGGGCCCTCATCCCCGCTGGAGAGTCCCGGAGGTTCTGACATGATGGTCATGCGTGGTGGTCATTCTCATCACAACCAACCAGGAGACGGGATGAAACCGGCGACTCAAACTCTACGTGCCAATGTGCTTCAAGTAAAGAGATTTTCTCTGGCCGCTTTATTTCGGCCTGTTTTATTTATTAATATTAATCTCATCTCTCTTAATCAACAACAACAGCCAGGTCAAGCGTCACCGGCCATGTCAGTGGGCAACGCTCAAGGAGGAATGAGGTGTCCTGGAGGTGGAGTTGCAGGCCTAGGGCCTAATGTTGCGCAACAACAGCAACAGGTGAACGCCGTTCAACAACAACCTCAGGCGCAGTTGCAGCCAGGCAGTCTAGCGCAGATACCTGTAGGTGCCGGCGGAATAGCTGTACCAGGAGGAGATCAGCGTCCGTTGCTACAAGCCCTCCACCAACTGTTGCAATTGCTCAAATCATCGAGCAGTCCTCAACAGCAACAGCAAGTTGTGCATATTCTACGTAGCAATCCGCAGCTGATGGCAGCCTTCATTAAACAGCGCGCTGTACTCCAACAGCAGCAGCAACAAAATCAGAACCAGCAGCCTCAACAGGGTCAACAACAAGTGCCCAACCAACAGGGGCAGCAAGGTTCGATACCCAATAACATGCAGCCAATGGCTCAACCGGGAATTCAAGCAGCCACGCAAAATACTGAGCAGCAACAGGAGAATCAGCCTCAACAGCAAAACACGCAACAAGACTCTGATCAGCCCGGTATGAAGGACAACGTTGGTACGAATGCAGGTACGAAACTTCAATTCCGATTTCTGATTGTTGTTGAATGCAAATGCAGTTGCAGCCAGACAGTCTAATGCAGATATCTGTAGGTGCCGGCGAAATAGCTGTACCAAGAGGAGCTGAGTGTCCATTGCTGCAACCACTATACGAACCGTTTCAGATGCTCAAATTACAGAAAAATCCGGAACAGCAGCAGCAACTACAACAGCAGGGTTTCCAACAGCCTTCTTCACTAGAGCCATTGGGACCGAGGGCAAGGAAACCATTGCCGCGTATGGGTGAGTTCCATCAGCATCATCAACAACAGGAGCACGGCTTTGGTGGAAACGGAAATGACAACCAATCTCTGAGTCCCGACAATCAAGGTCAGTTTGGTGGACAACAACAGTCGACAATGCAACAACCATTGAAACAACAACAGCAGATAAAGAACACGCCACCGCCAACCACGACGCCTTCGCCACCGGAAAATCCGGAAAGAACAAAGTTCCGCAGGCTCCGACTCCCTAAAGGTCCCGACCAACAACCGATGAGGACGGACAAGAAACTTAGACCCAGCCCATTCGACCGGCCCAACCTCAAATCACTGCATACGCCCACGCAATTTTCCCAGAGACGAGAACAAGCGCTAGAGGGGTCTAGAGGAGTAAATCAACTAGAGATTGTCCCAATACCAACTCCTTCAACACCATTAATTCCGCCTCCGTAATCCATCACAGCAGAGCTGAACTGTAAAAATCAGAGCCCGATCAGAACCGACCCTATCCACCAAAAAAACACAAAAACGTCCGGTAAGGTAAACACGGTCAGTCGCCGCGGAAACCCCCAAACAATTGAAAAAGTGGAAAATGATCCTTTCGAGAAAAAAAAATTTACAACCACCCAGTTGGACATAGTTCACTAAAACGCAAGCGCGCTCTGAACGTTCCGCTCAGTGCTTTAAAAAAAATTGGATTTCCGATCTCGTTCACAAAAAATACATATGAGCTTGAACATTGAATAAAAAAAAGTTCCAAATAAAAAAACATGTTAATTGTTGACATACACAGACACCAGTGAACACCGAAAGCAGACGTCAACTGCCAATAGACCGCATCTATCTTATCCTATTTCAGGTGCCTATTGATTCTTATCTTTCCATTGGATTTTTCTCTTTCACATTTCATAGTGTATGTGTGTTTGTGTATGTGGCAGCCCTTAGAATGCAAAAAAAACAATATTTATTGTAAACAAAGCCCAGTGAGTTGACTATTTCTCAACGATTGATTGGAACGATTATGTATGTATGTGTGTGCGCCTTGTTTGGAAGAAGCTTTATCATCTATCATTACTTGTACGCACACACGGGAGGAAAATAAACAAATAAAGCGAAAAGGGGGTTCTCCACCAATGTTATATTGATTTCGAGTTTTTCCGAAGCGACACAGCCCATTGTGCACCGCCACTGGTGCTCCTCAATTATTTTCATTACAGTTAGTAATGGTCGCCATTTGTCAGTCATCTTCGATTGCAGCGTCGCCACCCTCTACTATTGTTTTTTTTTGTTTTGTTTTGTTTTTGGCCCGTTACCTTCCATTTATATTAGTTTGTTCTTTATGACCGGTATGGGAATACAAGAGTAACCGGTAAATGCTCACGAAATGCCTAGCATGGGACGTATGACTCCTTCCTATTTTGCCTTACAACCTCGTCAGACGTCCCATCCTACGCTCCGTTGATTTGATTTATTTTATTTTATTTTATTTTTTGGTGGGGGAGGTTTATCGATGGTGATAACTAGGCAACCTACCGCCAATCACGAGACCTATCCGTTTAGATGGAAGAAAAAAAAACGGATGGACTGGACGGAAACGAAGCATTTTTTCTTTATTATTTTAATGGGACAATAAACGACATTAGAATGCGTCTGACGAGATTTGATAGAATTCCGTATTTTTTGTGTGTGGTAAATTGCTTGAGTAAATCGACGTGCAGTTGTTTTTGTTCACCGCCGTCAGCTAGAATGAATGTTCTTCAGCGCCAATTGGTGGATTGGATTTTGCATACTAGTGGATCTGCTCATCGCGTCCGAACCAATCAGTAGACAGCGCTTTGCTAAATAGCTTAAAAAACAGTAATCACATTGCTGAATTCTACAAATTGGCTCCTGCATCATTACTTCAGACTTTCGTCCGTGAGTGTAGCAGTAGCCACGATGCACAGTGAATCTTGGTTCTTTCCCTTCTTGATAAGTTAGCTGCCGCCGACAACCAACGACCGATTGCTACCTTTTTGTCGTCTCAAGGATACTTAAAACACATGGTATAAGCACTCAATGTATTGCTCATGTAGACTACGTGGCGTGGCCCGGTTCTAAACACGGGACTGCAGTCTCAGCAGCAGGCCTCTGGTCCTACCGGGGCTGGTACCAGGAATATTAGGGATGCTATCTCCGACAACGCTTCCAACATTGAGCATATTGTAAGACCTCATAAAATTTCTTTGATAATCGACCTTTCGAAATCTTAATGTTAATTTAATTTAATATTTTAGATGCCTCCAGCTAATTCGACCACACCTTTGCCCGGTGGATTGCAACTAAGCCAGGTCACTGCCGACTCTGTTCAGGGATCGAAAGAATGGCATCAGTCTATGTCGCCTAAGCGGAAGGAGATATGTGTTACTTCTTCACATGATATGTGTTTTAAGATTGAAATATTATTTCTCTAAACCTTATTTGTCAAATGTTAATAATAATGAACTCGTCTTCATGTTAACAGACTTTCCATCCGATTATTTCTTGGGCGATTATCGGTCACCGTCGATAATCGGAAAAAATAATCGGCGACCATTCGTCTGTTGAAAAAGCTTGATTTTCGATTAAATTTCTTACCGATTGTTTTTAGACGCCGTCTAAGAGTAAGGAAATAATATGCCATTGTTTAGCTTTAAGTGCGACTGGTGTATCTGCACCAGATTCACGGGTTTGCCTAGCAATCTCTTACGCACGAGTGATTATTGTTTTTATTGTTTTTTTTGAGTTGATATTTTTAAGGAAGGGAAGGATTGTTGGGGGTGGTGGGAATCGAACACGAGGTAACTATCTACGAAGGTATGGCGATAGCCACTGTGCCAGGACCGCACATGCCATTGTTTATATTGACACAAATGAACACTTCAAAAAACCGTCTGCTACAAAAGTGACACAGCTATGAGTATACTTTCATATATTCTCATCTACCGTTAATAGATGTCACTAAATAATCGAAAATTAATCGCGATTAAAAATTAAAAATTGCTCTTGCTGAGAGCTATACATTCTGTAAAAATTCTGTATTTTGAACTTATACTATTCAGTTAATAATTATTTTAATTTCGTGGTACTACTATGGGGGGAACACGAAAAAAATTAAAAATTTAGAACCTCCGTTTGAGCATTAATGTTAGTTTTAAATATCAAAAAGATAATTATTAGATTTGTGTAAAAATAAGGAATGCTGTGGCGTATCAAATATTTTAATAAAGTTATTTCTAATTAAATCTAAGGTAATCCATTGTGCATAACATACCGGGAGGTGCTGGTGCGATATTATCGAGAATTTACAGTAATATTTATGGAAACGCATGATATCTTAGTGAAATCATCTTTTATAAAATTAAAAAGATTTAGTAATGATTAAACATTGTATGGCCTAAATTCAAATGAAAAAAAAATATAACAAATCATAAAAGTATTTTTATGTGAACAACAGATGGCGTTGGCATTCAGAAATAGTCAGAAAACTATGATACAGCAGGAAGAGGTATTTCGCAATGAAATGTCTGACATTGGAACCTTGCACATGTTTAGTTTAGTCCTTTTCTCTCCGCAGTCTGTTACGGACGTGCGTGTGTTTTTTGTTCAGTGTGACTCGTTCAACTTTTTTCCCTGTTGCTAATGTCCAATTGCAGTGTATATGTAATGTATGCGTATTGTGAGGCCATATTTTGTTTCGCAGCTCGTTATTTGTCGAAATAATTCGTGTTTACCACTTGTCTGTGTTGCTGTCATCGGTATTTCTAACGGATGTCTTAGGGTGAGTATAAAAAACGAGACATGCTTATCGGATTCTATCACAGTTGTTTCTCTGTCGATGTGACGACGATTTTTCCTCCGTTTTCATCTACACCATCAAACTGTTGTTCATGGGATCATACTTTATTGTTTGTTTTCTTGCTCTATTGCTTTTGGGAGGCTAGATTGTTGCCCTTCCTTTTTTTTCCTGTTCAGTTCTGTCTGTCGCCGAACTAAAGGAGCACGTCGTATGTGCAGTTAGACCCCCTTCATCTTTATCAGTTTTAGTCTTGTCCTAAATATATGCAACATGTAGTAAGTAATTAACTTTTGATGTGTCTGTACAGATTTCGGATTTCTCTACAACGGATAATGGAGGGTCGCAATACTAACTGATTGTTCAATAGAATTTCGTGATCGAGTGACACATAGACACGAGTCGGCACCGACAAGCAGACGTCAACCTCCGATAGACCGCATGTATCACGTCCACGTTTCCGGTACCTATTTATACTTTTCTTTTCTTTGGATGTTTTCTTTCTCACACTCCACGGTTCGTGTATGTGTGTGAGGCAGCCCCTAGAAAGAAAAAAAAACAGTATTTATCGCCCATTGGGCTGCCTATTTCCTAATGCTCGGTTTTGATCGATTATGTATGTATGCGCGCCTTGTATAGATGAAGCTTTACCATCTATCATTACTTGTACACACAAACGGGAGAAAGAGCAATAACTATAGTGAAAAGCGGGTTCTTCGCCAAAGTCATATTGTTTTCTAGTTTTTTCGGGGCCGTACATCGCATTGTGCCCGGCCGCTGCGTGCTCTTCAGTTATTTCATTAGAGTTAATAACAGTCGCCATTTGCCAGTCGTCATTTGTTGCTACCCTTCACTATTTATTTATTTTTTTTCGTTTTTTTTCCGCTTTCTCCCATTTATCCGCCACCCCCAAGACCTATATGATTAGATGGAAGAAGAAAAAAAAACGTATGGACGGGACGGAAACAAAACATTTTGTTTTCCCGTTTTTATTATTTTTAAATGGGACAACAGACAACAAAGGAATGCGTCTGATTAGACTTGATAGAATTGCGGTTTTGTTGGTTTCTGTACAAGCGGTCTTTTATTATTTAGGGCTTGTTTGGTCGGTTCGCAGGGTGGGTAGGATGCACTGTCGTATCCGGAATAAGGCTCGAGTCCACGCCTTTTTTTTTCTTAAAGCTTAAGATTTTGGTTTGGTTGTAAAGAAAGGGCAAGGGAAAGTGGCAATGACGCAAAGGATTGGGATTGGGTTTTCAAAAAAAAAATAACCCCTTGGTATTTAAAGGACAGGCAGCGTTCTAATGTGACGAAAGCAGACCCACGCAGCACACAGACACCAGACCAGAGTAGACCGGCCAGACCACCACACACAGCACCAGACCAGACAGCAGACACGGTGGGACTAGTCCGGTGGCCTCATCTTGTTTTATTCAGAACAACTTTTAAGATTGAACTTGAACTCGTGGCAATTCTCTTGTGCTACGGTTTTGACGGTGTGATTGAAAAAAGGCCATATTTTTATGCGGGTGTATGAAAAATAATAAAGGAAAAAAGGAGGACAAGAAAACACGGCGACTATAGCCCCCGACCTCATCCAACTGGCTAGTAGGACAATTTGAAACGTTTTTTCTTTTACTAGCAGTCCGGATAAAAAAATTTTGATACTGCTTTTCTTCTCTTTTCTTTATCTTTTTTTTTTTTCATTCTTTTTTTCTGTATGCATGTGTCTCTGTGTATTTTCGTTTTCTATCTTGTCTTTTTTTCGGATTCGTCTTTTAAATTTTGATGCGCGCACAGCTCTTTGATACAAAACCGGATGCGATGAAACGAGCATAATAGTAGCAGCATTGGTATGGAGGAACTGCTTTTAGGTTATAGTGGCAACCTCCTATGCATTCGTACATGCCATACTGTAGCACCCACAGACACACACAAAGGTTAGCAGGATTTTTGTGACTGTCGGTAGTGGAAGTAAATTCTTTGCAAGAAGAAGAAGCGAAAAAGAGCGAGGGAGGATGGGCAAGAGCCGTGGCTCTGTTGTAGCTATAGCCGCCGGAAAGAGTGTGTCGTAGACGATGACGTGGAAGTGTAGGAACCGGGGAAGACGTCAAGGCCACTTCTCGCTCGTGCACGGTCTAGGCGTTGCGCAACACCCCGGTGTCCCCCGGAGGCGGCTCGTGCTTGTGTTGCGAGTGTGTCAGTGTGTCCAGACACACTGTGTTTTTACGCGTGTGTTTACTGTGTGTTTACGCGTTGGGAAAACTCCCCCTCCCCCATTTTCCCCTCCTATCTTTGTATCCCCTTGTATTTTCTACCCTTATCTACTAAACAGCCATCCAGTTGTTCTCCTTCAAGAAGAACGAAGGAGCGCACACACGTAGACAGGTAAGAAGAAGAAAAAAGGAGAGGAAAAGGGTTTTGAATGCGTGTCTTGTCGGTGAGTCAGTCAATTATCCCATTATCTAATTGAATACACACCAAGTTAGTTGCAGAATTAAGAAGGAAGAAGAAGAGAAGACAATTTTTCATTCCTCATTTTTGATGTAATTATTGGTTGATTTGACTTTGCTTATAATTATTATTATTTATTTTTGTAAGTGCAGAATTCATTACAGCAGCTGTCCACAAAGTGGGACATGCCGTGCAAAGGGACACCCTTCCCACTTTGCAGGTTTGTCCCACTTTGCGGATCCTCGTATGAATATCTAGATGAGATTAGGCAACCCGGCTAGGTTCAACGAGTGCTATTAAAATGTACGGCTTTTCCCAAGATGTGAGTTGCTTAACCACTTTAATAGATAGTATTGGCTACAGCTTCATTCTCAATCTACTCAATGATTTTTAGTTGATCACCTAACGAAGTACATTGATGAAGTATTCAGTATCATAACATAACATCACAACCCCTATTTTTTGTACGCTTTTTGACATTTTCACAACATTAGAAATGAATAAAAAAATGACTAGGTGCGAAAACTAAAACAAACTCACTTAGTTTGTGAATGAGGGCGATTTTCGCCAAAATATTTCATCTATTTTTAGAAACATGTTTTACCGAAAAATTGTTATAGTTGTTAAGCTATCTAAAAGAGCTCCGGGCGACATGAACATCAGAAATTGTTTCCAATCTTGTGGCGTTTTAAACGAACCGCGCTTTAGCTACGTTACTCAAACCGCGAGGGTTCTTTTCTGTGCAAACGCCGCCCCTTCCCACTTTGCAAGAAATCCCACTTTCCGGGCCTCCCACTTTGTGGACCGCTGCTGTACTGAATTACGTTTTCGAAGCCGCATTTTCATTACAAGGGAAAAAATTCACAGAGATAAGAAAGTCAGAATTTGAAAATTTGTTTTTTCCAAAGTTTGAAATCCCAAGCCTTGGAGTAGATCAATTCAAACATTTTCGCGTCTTTTCTGTGTAAGGATAAAATGACCTAGATTCTGTGCATTACTGGCACCCAGTCTTGCCGTTGCGATTGATTTTTTTATCTTGATCGCCTATCCGATCGTCAGTGATTGATCTTGATCAGCGATTCGATCTTTTCAAAACGATTTGATTGGCGATCAAATTTTTGCGATCCGATCGTTTTTGGGCGAAATGTAGTGGTGAAATTTGAACTAAACTTGTCATCATTTCAAGTCAATGTCTTCATTTACAGACAAAAAGGGCGTGTGCTGCGAATGAAGGATAAACAGCTTCCTCAGCGAAAATGTTTAGCAAAAATTTATATGAATTCTAAATTCTTACGTTTGGTGGCGCCAGACTTGCCGCGATCGCGATCGCGGCGATCCCTCATCTTGCACCATTATCAGTTTTAGACCTACATTCCCCCTCCCTCCCCTCCATTTTTAAAAATCGCTGGAACATTCCAGTTACGCAGCGATCCTAAATTTACCGTTTTTCGTATTTCTTCTTTTTATTTTGACGCTCGCAAGCAAGCCGGAATAAGGGAAGTGTATTTATTTTGTGCTTTTTAAAATTTAATAATTGAATAATTAATTTTTTAAATATTCTTGTTTACATAATGGTCCACAAGTCATGGTGGGAAATCCTTGATCTGTCAGAGGTCTTCCTAACACTATGAAGCCGCATTAACAGCAGCAAGCGCCACTGAGAGGTCAGTTTCTCCAAGGAATGAATACTCAGGGACCACGCTTCCAGGTTTAAAGAATCCCGTTTCCGTACACTCCTTATCTCCGATGTAAACGAAGGCTCAATTGAAATAGGTACCAAGAAAAGCTGGAATGGGAGATATTGACCCAAATTCTCGACCAGACGCGAATGCTATGGACCATTCCAATCAATATGGGTTCGCAAATTCGAATACATCTAATGCTACGATGACAGCCCAACAGCAGAGACCTATCTGTACAGCTAATGGTGATATACCACCAATGCAAAATATGTATCAGCAGCAACAACAACAACATAATAGTGAGCCAAACATGAATCCTAACATATCAGCCCGTCCAGTTATGATGCCTGGTGAGGCAACGACCATGGTTTCAGCGCCGATGGTTTCGATGGCGCCATTGTCAGTCACTCAGACTCCCATGGTGTCGTCCCCGCAGCATCCTCAGCAGCAACTACAATACTTTCCGGTGCCAAAAAATGCTCCTCAAGTGTCAGCACCTAACGCCGCAGTTACCTCTACCGCGCAGCCAGCAAGATCGGCCGGTGGTGCTGGGGCAGCTAGCGCGGCAACTACCGCCGACCCCTGGAAAAGGAAGATGATCCGGGAGCAATTTGCACTCTTAATTCATGCTCACAAGTGCCCGCAACTGGAGAGTCCAACCAATCGAGAGGTATGTTGATGCATTCTTCGTATTACGATTTATCATGGTAAATGTTGTTGTATACGGGGATCCTTATTGTTATATCTCACATACAATAGTGCACTCTTCCACATTGCCGGCCAATGAAGAACGTTTTGAACCACATGAAGACATGTCAGACAGGAAATTCATGCCAAATACCTCACTGCTCGTACGCTCGGCAGATAATTTCTCATTGCAAAAACTGCAATCGTCCCGACTGTCCCATTTGCCTGCCTATCAACCAGGTATCCCGGAATAAAGGTAATTGATTTTACTTATGCTTTTCAAAATTTAATAATTAATAATCAAATTTCTTTATATTCTTGTGTTAACTTTTTGCTCTTCAACCTAAATAGCTCCTCATAACAATTCACAACCAAGTCCAGCGGGTTTTGATGTTGGCTTGGGTTCGAACTCAACTGGTGGTTCTTCGGTGACCCCTGATCAAAGTGTCTTACCGGCGCACAACCAAAGCGCTGCTGTTGGAGCAGTTCAGGTTCCATCTATAACTGCGCGTAGATTGGCTAGGCCCAGATTACGACAGAGGCAGCAGAATTCAATAGTTCCTATGAACAGCGCCCAGTTAGCTGAAGACAATCCTCCATCAGCGATTTCTGCAAGCCAACCTGTTCTTCCTGGTACCTTGAATCGTGGCCCGGTTCTAAACACGGGACTGCAGTCTCAGCAGCAGGCCTCTGGTCCTACCGGGGCTGGTCCCAGGAATATTAGGGATGCTATCTCCGACAACGCTTCCAACATTGAGCATATTGTAAGACCTCAAAAAATTTCTTTGATAATCGACCTTTCGAAATCTTAATGTTAATTTAATTCAATATTTTAGATGAGTCCAGTTAACTCAACAACTCCTTTGCCCGGAGGATTGCAACTAAGCCAGGTCACTGCCGACTCTGTTCAGGGATCGAAAGAATGGCATCAGTCCATGTTGCCTAAGCGGAAGGAGCAACAACAAGCTCAGCAAACACCAACGTCAACACCGACAACGCCTTTGCAGCAGCAGGCTCCATCTGCCCTGACACATCTTCCACCTGGTCAGCAGGTACCTCCGCCCCAGCATCATCAACAGCAGCCTGTACCGCCGAGCAACAATGCAGGTTTGAGACCTAATATGCCAGGGACTGGGGAGTCTGGGCAAGGACCACGAGGAATCGCGCCAACTAGTGGGATGATGATGCGCAATCCAGCCCCCAGTCCAGTGGGGACAGAACAGTCTTCCCGTGACCAAGAACAACATAGAAGTGAGCGCAGGACTCCAAACGGAATGCCATCAACCAATTCGCAACAAGAAATAAAGCCAAGTGGCGGTTTCGGAGGTGGCAACTCGGATTCTTCTGGAACGATGCCGGGTCTGTCTGGCAGTGCCAGCAATACCTCATCAGCTGTTGCCATCCCACCAATTGTCCGACCGAAGAAGGCGGGCAAAATCATCTTCTCACCTGACGAACTTCGCCAGGCATTGATGCCCACTTTAGAGAAATTGTATCGTCAAGATCCTGATTCTATCCTATTCCGCGATCCGGTCGATCCGCACAAACTTGGCATTCCCGATTACTTTGATATAATCAAGAAACCCATGGATTTAGCTACCATCCGGCGAAAGATTGACAATGGTCAGTACAAAAATCCATGGGAATATGTTGACGATGTCTGGCTGATGTTTAATAACGCATGGCTTTATAACCGTAAATCATCACGCGTCTACCGCTGTTGCACCAAGTTATCCAAAGTGTTTGAGCAGGAAATCGATCCAGTGATGCAATCTCTGGGCTACTGTTGCGGCAGAAAGTACGCATTCAATCCGCAGGTATTGTGCTGTTACGGTAAGCAGCTCTGCTCGATCCCGCGCGACGCCAAGTACTTTAGCTACCACCGCTACACGTACTGCCTCAAGTGCTTCAACGACATTCCCGGCGACACGGTTTCCCTCGGCGACGATCCCACCCAGCCGCCGACGGTCATCCGCAAGGAGCAGTTTACCGAGCTGAAGAACGACGCTTTGGACCTGGAGCCGTTTGTCGACTGCCAGGAGTGCGGCCGGAAGTTGCACCAGATTTGCGTCCTCCACATGGACTGCATCTGGCCGCAGGGTTTCACGTGCGACAACTGTCTCAAGTCGCGCGGCGAAAAGCGCAAGGAGAACAAGTACGGCGCCAAGCGGTTGCCCACCACCAAACTGTCGACGTTCATCGAAAATCGAGTCAACAGTTTCTTGAAGAAGAAGGAGGCAGGTGCCGGTGAGGTGACGATTCGAGTCGTCGCCTCAGCTGGCAAGATCACCGAAGTCAAACCAGGCATGAAAAGTCGTTTCGCTGACAACGGAGAAATGTGCGAAACATTCCCTTACAGAGCGAAGGCTCTGTTTGCCTTCGAGGAAATTGATGGCACGGACGTCTGTTTCTTCGGTATGCATGTGCAAGAGTACGGTTCGGATAGCCCTAGTCCCAATACTCGACGCGTCTATTTAGCCTACCTCGATTCGGTCCACTTTTTCCAGCCGAAACAATTTCGTACGGCCGTCTACCACGAGATCCTGCTCGGCTACCTCGACTACGTCAAGCAGCTGGGCTACTGCATGGCTCACATTTGGGCTTGTCCGCCCTCTGAGGGCGACGACTACATCTTCCACTGCCATCCGCCCGACCAGCGGATCCCTAAGCCGAAACAACTGCAAGACTGGTATAAAAAGATGCTGGATCGTGGTATCACTGAACAGATCGTTCTCGAAAACAACGACATCCTCAAACAATCCAAGAACGATAATTTGAAATCAGCTGCAGAACTTCCCTATTTTGAAGGAGATTTTTGGCCGAACGTTCTAGAGGAAAGCATTCAAGAAATAGAAGAAAAGAGGCGGAAGCAGAAGTCCAACAAAGCCAAGGCGAACAACCGGAAAAACAACAAGAAATCCAATGCCCCGCAGACGGACAATGACCTCTGGACCAAAATCTTCACTACCATGAAGAAGCAGAAAGAGGTATTCTTTGTTATCAGGTTGCAAACGGTGCAAGCGGCTGCTTCATTAGGACCGGTTGTCGATCCCGATCCGCTCATCCAGTGCGACTTGATGGATGGTCGTGATGCATTTTTGGCTCTGGCTCGCGACAAGCACTATGAGTTTTCCTCTTTGCGCCGCTGCAAATACTCGTCCATGGCCATGTTGTACAACCTGCACAACCAAGGAACGGACAGCTTCGTCTACACTTGCAACGATTGCAAATCGCAAGTGGAGACTAGATTCCATTGCACTGTCTGCGACGACTTCGATCTGTGCGTTCCGTGCTACGAGAAGGATGGCCATCACCACAAAATGGAGAAATTGGGATTTGACCTGGACGATGGTTCCAAACAGGCCAACCCGCCAGAAGCGGGCGGAAAATTGCCCACGCAACGCTGTATACAGCACGCCAAGCACTGTACCGAGACCAAATGCATGGTGCCATTTTGTCTCAACATCAGGCAGCAGCATCAGCATGCGCATTTCCACAAGAGAAGAATGGCTTGCCTCCAACTGTTGCAATTGCTCAAACCACCGAGCAGTCCTCAACTGCAACAGCAAGTTGTACAAATTCTACGTAGCAATCCGCAGTTGATGGCAGACATTATTAAACAGCACGCAGTACTCCAACAGCAGCATCCTCAACAACAGCAGCAATCTGTTGGTGGCATGGGTGCCGTCAACCCGGCGATGGTGATGCCTCCTCCGCAGATGATGCAACATCCAAGGCCGCCAATGAACATGCAACCTGGTGGCATGCCTGGGAACACGGTCGGTGCTGGAATGCAAGTGAATCAAGTCGTCGGCGGACCTTCTGGGCCGAACGCTATGAGTGGCATGGGCGGCAATGGCGGTATGCCCATCAACAATATGCAGGGAAATCGTATGGGCATGGGGGGCGAGCAACAGTGGGGAGGTCCTCGCTTTGCTGGTCCAGCACAAGGGGGTGCGGTCCCCAATCAAGTAATGGGTCAACAACAACAAATGCGACCTATGGCACCAAACAATATGATTGGAGCTCAACAACAACAACAGCCAGGCCAAGCGTCACCGGCCATGTCAATGGGCAACTCTCAAGGAGGAATGATGGGTCCTGGAGGTGGAGTCGCAGGCGTAGGGCCTAATGTTGCGCAACAACAGCAACAGGTGAACGCCGTTCAACAACAACCTCAGGCGCAGTTGCAGCCAGGCATTCTAACGCAGATACCTGTAGGTGCCGGCGGAATAACTGTACCAGGAGGAGCTCAGCGTCCATTGCCGCAAGCCCTCCACCAACTGTTGCAAACGCTCAAACCACCGAGCAGTCCTCAACTGGAACAGCAAGTTGTACAAATTCTACGTAGCAATCCGCAGTTGATGGCAGACATTATTAAACAGCACGCAGTACTCCAACAGCAGCATCCTCAACAACAGCAGCAATCTGTTGGTGGCATGGGAGCCGTGAATGCGGCGATGGTGATGCTTCCTCCTCAGATGATGCAGCATACTCGCCCTATGAACATGCAACCTGGTGGCATGCCTGGGAACATGGTCGGTGCTGGAATGCAAGTGAATCAAGTCGTCGGCGGACCTTCTGGGCCGAACGCTATGAGTGGCATGGGCGGCAATGGCGGTATGCCCATCAACAATATGCAGGGAAATCGTATGGGCATGGGGGGCGAGCAACAGTGGGGAGGTCCTCGCTTTGCTGGTCCAGCACAAGGGGGTGCGGTCCCCAATCAAGTAATGGGTCAACAACAACAAATGCGACCTATGGCACCAAACAATATGATTGGAGCTCAACAACAACAACAGCCAGGCCAAGCGTCACCGGCCATGTCAATGGGCAACTCTCAAGGAGGAATGATGGGTCCTGGAGGTGGAGTCGCAGGCGTAGGGCCTAATGTTGCGCAACAACAGCAACAGGTGAACGCCGTTCAACAACAACCTCAGGCGCAGTTGCAGCCAGGCATTCTAATGCAGATACCTGTAGGTGCCGTCGGAATAACTGTACCAGGAGGAGCTCAGCGTCCATTGCCGCAAGCCCTCCACCAACTGGTGCAAACGCTCAAATCACCGAGCACGCCACAACAGTATCAGCAAGTTGTGCAAATTCTGCGTAGCAATCCCCAGCTAATGGCAGCCTTCATTAAACAGCGCTCTGTACTCCAACAGCAGCAGCAACAAAATCAGAACCAGCAGCCTCAGCAGGGCCAACAACAAGTGCCCAACCAACAGGGGCAGCAAGGTTCCATACCCAATAACATGCAGGCAATGGCTCAACTGGGAATTCAAGCAGCCATGCAAAATACTGTTACGTTCCAGTCTAATTACTTGTCTTTATGACTTAGCATATAAGTCCTTAAACAGACATATCTAGATTACATAAGCTTAGTAACAATTGGCGAGTATAGTCGGACGTCTTTACCAACGTCCTACTCTATCAAACTTGGTCTCCGGTACCACGAACAGGTACCACCAAGAAACATACCCAGGTCGTCCGTACCAACAACATACATACCCGGACGACCTGTACAAACAACATAACACGATCCACCAGACCGTCCGTCCCAACGACATAAATACCCGGACGGTCTGAATACTAACACAATACAATAGAATAATAGTAACGAAGGACAACGTTGGTATGAAGGCAGGTACGAAACGTCAATTCTGATTTCTGATTGTTGTTGAATGCAAATGCAGTTGCAGCCAGACAGTCTAATGCAGATATTTGTAGGTGCCGGCGAAATAGCTGTACCAAGAGGAGCTGAGTGTCCATTGCTGCAACCACTCTACGAACCGTTTCAGATGCTCAAATTACAGAACACGCCGGAACAGCAGCAGCAACAACAACAGCAGGGTTTCCAACAGCCTTCTTCACTAGAGCCATTGGGACCGAGGGCAAGGAAACCATTGCCGCGTATGAGTGAGTTCCATCAGCAACAACAGGAGCACGGCTTTGTTGGAAACGGAAATGACAACCAATCTCTGAGTCCCAACAATCAAGGTCAGTTTGGAGGACAACAACAGTCGACAATGCAACAACCATTGCAACAACAACAGCAGATAAAGAACACGCCACCGCCAACCACGACGCCTTTGCCACCGGAAAATCCGGTAAGAAGAGTGTTCCGCAGGCTCCGACTCCCTAATGGTATTCTCGATCATCAACCGATGAGGACGGACAAGAAACTTAGACCCAGCCCATTCGAACGGCCCAACCCCAAATGACTGCATACGTCCATACAATTTTCTCAGAGAGCGGAAGAAGCGCTAGAGGGGTCTAGAGGAGTAAATCAACTAGAGATTGTCCCAATACCAACTCCTTCAACACCATTAATTCCGCCTCCGTAATCCATCACAGCAGAGCTGAACTGTAAAAATCAGAGCCCGATCAGAACCGACCCTATCCACCAAAAAAACACAAAAACGTCCGGCCAGGTAAACACGGTCAGTCGCCGCGGAAACCCCCAAACAATTGAAAAAGTGAAAAATGATCCTTTCAAGAAAAAAAAATTTACAACCACCCAGTTGGACATAGTTCACTAAAACGCAAGCACGCTCTGAACGTTCCGCTCAGTGCTTTAAAAAAAATTGGATTTCCGATCTCGTTCACAAAAGATACATATGAGCTTAAACATTGAATAAAAAAAAGTTACAAATAAAAAAACATGTTAATTGTTGACACACACAGACACCAGTGGACACCGAAAGCAGACGTCAACTGCCAATAGACCGCATCTATCTTATCCTATTTCAGATGCCTATTGATTCTTATCTTTCCATTGGATTTTTCTCTTTCACATTTCATAGTGTATGTGTGTTTGTGTATGTGACAGCCTCTAGAACGAAACAAAAAAGAGTATTTATTGTAAACAAAGCCCAGTGAATTGACTATTTCTCAACGATCGATTGGAACGATTATGTATGTATGTGTGTGCGCATTGTTTATCATCTATCATTACTTGTACGCATACACGGGAGAAAAATAAACAAATAAAGCGAAAAATGGGTTCTCCACCAATGTTATATTGATTTCGAGTTTTTCCGAAGCGACACAGCCCATTGTGCACCGCCACTGGTGCTCCTCAATTATTTTCATTACAGTTAGTAATGGTCGCCATTTGTCAGTCATCTTCGATTGCAGCGTCGCCACCCTCTACTATTGTTTTTTTTTTTTTGGCCCGATACCTTCCATTTATATTAGTTTGTTCTTTATGACCGGTATGGGAATACAAGAGTAACCGGTAAATGCTCACGAAATGCCTAGCATGGGACGTATGACTACTTCCTATTTTGTCTTACAACCTCGTCAGACGTCCCATCCTACGCTCCGTTGATTTGATTTATTTTATTTTATTTTTTGGTGGGGGAGGTTTATCGATGGTGATAACTAGGCAACCTACCGCCAATCACGAGACCTATCCGTTTAGATGGAAGAAAAAAAAACGGATGGACTGGACGGAAACGAAGCATTTTTCTTTATTATTTTAATGGGACAATAGACGACATTAGAATGCGTCTGACGAGATTTGATAGAATTCCGTATTTTTTGTGTGTGGTAAATTGCTTGAGTAAATCGACGTGCAGTTGTTTTTGTTCACCGCCGTCAGCTAGAATGAATGTTCTTCAGCGCCAATTGGTGGATTGGATTTTGCATACTAGTGGATCTGCTCATCGCGTCCGAACCAATCAGTACAGCGTTTTGCTAAATAGCTTAAAAAACAGTAATCACATTGCTGAATTCTACAGATTGGCTCCTGCATCATTACTTCAGACTCTCGTTCGTGATTGTAGCAGTAGCCACGATGCACAGTGAATCTTGGTTCTTTCCTTTCTTGATAAGTTAGCTGCTGCCGACAACCAATGACCGATTGCTACCTTTTTGTCTTCTCACGGAGACTTAAAACACATGGTATAAGCACTCAATGTATTGCGCGTGTAGACTATTCACTAGTCTTCAGCATTTGATTAATTGAAATGGAAACCATATTCCTTTCTTGTCACTATTAAGGTAGGGAGGGTAAATTCCCTGCTTCAGTTGGACGTTGGGTGCACTAGAAATGCAGCCCAGTATGGACGGCTTACGTACCTTCCATGCGTACGAACCACAAATTGACTCGATTGGCTCGTAGTCAGGTGGGAGCCCTTGTGCTCCTAGAGAATGGAATATTTCATCGCCTTTCAGAAAAGCCTGTCCTTAGCCAACGTCCGGTAGTAACTAGTGGAACTACTGAAAATGCACCGATTATCAAAGATATCCCCCATCGATTCCATCAGATCCTTTTCCCCGCTCTCCTGCTTTCCAATACACCGCTCTCAGACATAAGTGATGCATTTCTAACTTTCCCACAGCGACATATTGAGTGCGATTTTACGCACTTGGAACTTAGCACCTGTGTCTTCCCAGTTGGAGGAAACGGCATTGCTTACCGCCGTCATTTCATGAGCGGCTGGTGGAATGCAGTGTATGAAGAATTCCCAGGTACAATGGAGGTACGTGGAGAACTGAGTTGTCTCGAACAAGTGACCCTTAATCTATTACTGGTCTATATTTATGGTATGTAAATCAACGAAATCATTTTATCTTTGGTGCATTAAAAAATTTACCTACCCTTTTTATGATTAGGAGAGAACATTTTGGACAAGTTAGGTCTTGTATCGAGCAAAGTGTGTTTGCAGGTGGCTGTTAACATTTTAAAACTCGCTCGGGCTCTGACTACACAGAATCGCGCCATTTTTGCGTCAAGCTTTGATCTTTTTAATAAATCATGTCTCTTCCTGAGAATCCTTATCAAAACCTTGGTCAACTTTTCGACGATTTTGATCAATGCACAAGAGAACAGTGAAATTTGCCGCCACCGATTAGATTCTATTAGAGATTTGACGACACAACAGCTGATTGAAGTAATTTCTATAGGATTTTCCATGTTTAATCCGCTTTGTTTTCATTGCAACTTTCAGGATATGGTTTTACTTTGGAGAAACAAACACTGCAGATCTTCCTTGGGAAATCCAAGTTAAACAGTTTACTTAAAAACATCACAGTTGATCGAAAACATGTTGTAATGTCATAACCAATTCGAGATCTGTGTAAATGCAAACTTCCTGATACCACATACTTTGAGAATTAGTATAAACGTCCTACCATTTTCAAAAGACGTTCTACAGATACCTCAATAAGTTAATTGAACAGGCGGTTGTGCGGGTTCTAATTTTACTACCCCTTACCCTATCCTAGATAGGCTCAACGAGATATTTTCTGTGCTTTTAGGTGAACCAAGTAAATTGAGCAATACTTGTAATATCTAAAAGGGCAGACGTATTTGAATAAATATCTCGGCCGACTAAACATTTTGCAAATTACCACATTTTGTTGAGAACTTGGTTGTTGGTTTTCACGCATTGCTTTCCAAACAGGCACATGGTCATGCGTTCAACGTAGTCAACGCTTTATCATATACTCCAAGAAAGATAGCTCCTCCAATTGATATCCAAAGAACTCGCGGGACAATCCCTGCAAAAAGGCTGCCAATTGGAAAAAGAATGTCAATCACAATCATGTTGATGCTAAAATTTGACTTGCATTACCCTTTGATACCCTGTGCGAAATAAATGCTTCTCAAAACTAACACAAGTTTTCCACCTGCCTCGATACTGGCAGAATCAGCCAACATGATTCTCGTTTTGGCTACGTCAAGAGGCGTTGTGACTGCTGCAGCTATTCCACCTAAGGATTACAATATATATTTAATATTTAACGGCAAGAGTTATGGGCACATATTTATGGTTATCTCTACCTGAAAGAGCGCCGCAAATTGATGATTGCCACGCGCTGACTGGTCGACCTTGCTTTTCTGACCAAAAAGATTTCATTCCTTCCCACAGAGGAAACTGAATGAATGAAAATGGAATTTCTCGGAGAACGGTCGTGGTGTAACCCCTATACAGCCCAGCGATTCCTTCGCTGCGTAGGATTGATCGTAATATATGTACACTGGATGAATGGAATCCAGCTTGCCGTCTTTGTTTGACGACCTCGACAGGAACGCGTATCATGCACGCTGCCTAGATAGAAGTCTCTTAGAAGGAGTCTAGGCCAGGTGCTTATATAACTTACGACTTCACCAAATGCTGCACTGGTCATGTGAACAACTGGTTCCCAAACAGTGAAGATGCCATTATGTTTTAATATACGTTTGGTATTCTCGTAAGTGCAAAAAAACAGAGCCGCTGCAACAAGAGGTCAAGCTGGATGAAAAATTTCATTTAGAAATAGGAAAATTTAACACACTTTACCGGTGGGAGCTGAGCCCAAGACAGCCGTTCCGAGTCCAGAATATACTCCACGAAACCCTCCTGACCTGACAAAACCGTCAGGACTTTGAAGTCTTGTTTTCAAAGTATCTAGTGGAAATAGCCCAGCATCTACAGCCATTCCTGCGATTCCACCGGCCTGTAGGATTTAGACAAACAGTGAAGTTTTACGCCGGAAACAATAAACATGAACCAATGAACCAATGCAGGTTACCAATAAGAAGTTCCGGAGTGGCACGTTTGGATTAAGTTCGACGCTCATGTTCTATAAGTGGTAGTTCTTCAGGCTTTCCATAAATCTACCTTATTTATAGAGTGTTGCTTAGGCAGCTGTTAGCTAAAAAGACCAAATATTTATATTTTAAATAAAATTTCTGTTTTGGGCATAACACTAGGTTGGCAAGGTTCTTTTTACTTGTTGACAAATGAAGGAGGCAAAAACAATATAAAAGTGTTGAGAAAATTATGTAAATGGCTAAAATAAGGCAGTTTAATACATATTACATAATTCTGATTTCCAAAATCCCAATCTCTGTTTTTGTTTTATTTAGTTTTCTTTTGGTTGAATTAAAAGTTTGCTTTCTAAGTGAGTTGCTACCTTATGTTAGGTAAAAGAATAGGAAAACCAGCCAACAAATTCCTCACTACGTCGAACTGCAAGCATTTGCATAAAAATAAGGTTTTTTTTTTTTGTGTGTGTGGTGCAACTGCTAGCAGCCCGTCACCATTACTGATAAACGAACATTTGAAGCTCGGAAACATTTCTGAAAAGTACATTACCAAAATTCATAAGTTAGAGAAATCAAAGAGCACGACTATGCCATACGAATTTAAATAGCAAGTAATAATTGGTTAATATTAAGCTTTAAAATGCGGAATTTGTTTGGTACTTTGACATATTTCACCGGTTCCGTCGTCTGGTTGAATACATGCACAGAGTTGTCACATGGGTAATACACCTAAAGCAATTAATCATTCTAAAATTCTTATTCATAAAATATGCATGACTAGTAATGCTTTACTTTTAAATTAAATTAAAAATAATCTGAAGAAATGCGTCTAGCTATAAACAAGCATATAGCTAGAGTTTATGAAATGGTGAGGTATATGACGTCATTGGCTTGCCTAGCTAACTAGCTGACTCGGTGACATTTGGGCGTGGTAAACATACTTGAATGCCCTGTAGGCAAGACTTACCTCCCGTGTTGTGATGAATCTTGGTTTAGCACGTTGCTATCTGCGATTTATGAATCGCTATTAAAAATCAATCATATTTATAAAGAAGCCAAGTTACTATATATTGCCTGAACATGCGACGTGTAGAAGTTATAGCTTCCGTAACAGTTCTTGTTACATTCTCATTTTTGCCATGTAAGCTGTTAATCATTCCTTTTTATGTTTACATCAAATTTACTATAATTCTTTTATAGGTATCTGTGCAAGGCTTTGCCAGAGACAAAGCCATGGACTGTCAAACAATGCCACTGCATCACAATCTTCTGATAGTCAAGATCTCTATCACTGCCCCCGATTAGGAGATCCTTCTCACTTCACTGATTGCTGCTATTCCGATAGTAAAATCTCTGGTGAGTGCTGTGAAAGAAAGCACCATGATTTTGTCTCTGGATTTGATGATAGGTAACTACAGTGTTTGTTGAACATATTTAATATTTTATGGGGCACTTCATTTTACTGTCATCTTTTATGAATGATTTGCACAGTTTGCTGATAGTAATATCAGTAGGAGTCATCATTTCCTGTCTTTTGTCATCTGTGTTGGTACTCATTTGCTGTTTTTGCAGTAGGTGTCCCCTGTATTCTGTCTGTCACAGCAAGTACCAACATAATGACACCATTGCCTTTTGTAAGTTCCTGCAAAGTTTCTAACTACCTTATACTAACTGTGATTTTTGTCCATCTAGCTACCAAAGAAGAATTAATGAAACTAAATGGTATGCCAAACGAAGATTACAAGATACAACATGGTTATGAGCCTAATGCTGTTCAGGTTAGGCCAGTCCACTACGATGCGTAATGATACTCCAACGCTCATCTCTCACCAAAGAACTCTTAGCACAGTTAATTATAATACTTAATGAATCTCAACGAATTCTATACGAAGACATCACGCTGCGTTTCTGATATAACTCAACTTCATACTGTCCAACGATGCTTTTGTGCGTTGCACAAAAATATTTTGCGCTATTATTATGCCTAATATGGTGACATAATCTCGTCCATTTTGATGCTTTAGACGTAATTGATCCTAGAAGAATTGTGAAACTAGTCACAGGTGCAGCTATAATTTTTTTTGCCTATCTTGTACCGACTCTTGACAACGGAAACCAAAAATGCAATTTCGTTTACTGAAGCCATCCATTGCTTGCAAAAATACAAGCTTTCATACAACGGTTTATCTAACACGGTCTTTCATTCGTCGGAAGGAAAGTGGAATACGTCTCCCGATCCACGATCGGATATTCTTGAGCTTCCCATTTGGGATCTTCTTCTCGTGCTCTGCCCGCAGGACTCTGACAGCCAACATAACATCAGAGTACAGCTTCTCATGCTGGCTTAGCTTTCGATGGAATGCCTCGTAGCATAGCCAAGCCGTCTCTGTCTTGCTAAGGATAATCTTGACATCTTTTCTACGTCGGCGGAGGCTGCTGACGTGGCCGACCATTTTAGAGCAACATTCTCTTATCACGGTATGGGCAAGAAAGCGAGCGTCGACGGCTTTGTCACGAGAATGACGCGGGACTGTGCGCATGAGAATGTGTTTCACTATAGCGTGGAACCGGAAAGCGGCCATAAGGCAAGCACAGAACATTGATCGCACGACCGTCGGTTTCCTGTTCACTGTTGCGTCTAGGTAAATGGTCTAAAATAGAGAAAACAAACAATTGATAAAAATTAAAAACCTAAAACGAATGTGCAGTAAACAAAATCACCTCGATTTTCAATGTTGAAATGCCTTGAATACGTTTGAGTAACAATTTGCCTGGCTCTCCAGCGGGCGTTGTGATGCAATGGATGATATCCGTTCCTTCGTACTTGGTATAGTCACCACGTATTTCCAATGTTTTCGTGTGAAATTGAAGGCCACAGAACGAGAACCAAACGGGTTTCCGGACAGGTGGAGCCTGGGCTTGATCACTGGATATGCTGAGATCCAAGTTGGTTGCCGACTTGTCGATGTTGACGTAAGCATTATAGTCCGTAAAGCCCTGATGAATCCGATGATGGAAAGCTCTAGCACGTTCACCACTGGTAGTTAAATAAAGAAAGTCGTCAACCACCCGAATAAGCAAGTCATCGGGACTTTCGAGAAATTCAGACAAATGTTCTCGCACCATATGGCCGTAGTAGATGTGACATAGAGCGCTAGATAGACGAGATCCCTGTGGTATTCCTCGCTTCAATTTATAATGCGCCTTGTCATGGTGAACAACGTGCACCTCACGAACGGACCTGATGGCAAATTCTAGGATTTTGGTCGTGTTCAGTTTCTCGGCTCGCATTCCCGTATGGAAAACGACAGAGCCGGGCGCCATTTGCTGGACCCATCCTTCCGGATCATTTGTATGAAAATACGGGATGACCTGGAAGGGTTTACTCCGTCGGCCATCGGCAGTGACACTGCAAAACGTACGCACCTGTAGTTCTCTAGGAAGGATATGGCCGTACCACCGTAGAAGGTCCACCATCCTGTCGTGATTTATGGAACCGAAAGCGTCTTCGACGTCTGCATGAACAAAATAAACGGGATCCTTAAATCCGCGCTTGATGAACTGAACCCACTTGCGGTGCAAACTGTGGGTCGACTTGGCATCCATCCCTTCCACATAAAGACTAGTAATGGTATGGAGAAGTAAACGGGCAGTGTTGACTTGTTTACGATTGGTATTGCGGAACTTGGTGGACATGATGGGTCGCGCGCCATTCTTTTTTGGAACAAAACGCAACCGAGTGAAAAGTAAGAGATTCTGCAATTCCAAAATCGCATTGGGATCCTTCCATTTCTCCAGGACGGGCAAAGGTTGGCGTAGACTGACAGAGCAGATCGAGCGTAACATTCGATGATGGATCTTTTGCCACACATCTTTCGAATAGAAAAATATTCGATTGCGGCCGTAAGACGTTTCGGTTGCGTAAAAATGTTGCCGGATCAAAGGTTTAACGAAACCCATGAAAAGCCAAACGATCAATCTCGCCAGCAATGAAATCTTGACGGCTAAGCTGGGCAAGTGAGAAAACCAGCGGCATTTATTTGTGCGCATCGACTGAATGAGATCATTGAGCGTAAACGATGTGCCTCTACCGGCTTCAATGAATCGTCGGACGTTCGACAGAAATATTTGCTGGTTGGTTTGGCCGCCCAGCAACTCAATTGGCACGACTTTCTTCACAATACATCTGATAAACTCATAGACACGACCGGCGTCCAAGAACGATTTTTGCGGGTTTGCATCTGCCAACATCCGGCGAACAATTGAGTTGTACCGACATCGGCGATGATTCTTCACCATGGCCTCAATCAACTCGCCCAACAGCGGCAAATCTGATCGGAGCTGATCTTCTGATTCGCTACATTCGCCACCTACTGACGTTCTCAAAATAGCTACCACGGTCGGAATTGGCGAGGCATGTGAGACGGGATGGGTAATCGGAAAGTGGGTCCAGCCAGAACTACTGTACATGATTTCATCGTGCGGAATTTTCATCGACCCATTTAGAGCACTTCGTTTGTCAACGATTTGTTTGGTTATCAACTTGTTGCGCCCGCGTCTGGTTTTTCTCTTTCCAATTTCCTCTCTTCGAACAGTCTCATGTACGCAATCCTTTTTCGGCTCGGCTGCTAAAGTTAAATGAATAGGCGGACAAAGACTGCTACCTTCCCTTAGGCGGACTTTTTTCAAAATCGGCACCAACGATGTCGGTGGGGATTTCATGACAGGAATGTTATCGATCGTCGATACGACACACTGGGTAGTATGTTGAGGAAACTCCACGATACGGGTTTGCCCATCGCTGGTTGTGAGTCGAATTTTCTTTAATGGCCGCTGGACGGACGGGTAGTCACGAAATGGAAGATTAGATGTGTTCGGGACTTTTGCTATTGCGTGTTCCTCTTTCTTGCGTTTGACGGCCTTTGGTATGGCACGATATTGAAAAATGGGAGGAAACATTTTTCCAAGTTTCCTTTATCCAGTGGGCCACTGATTTGCAGCCAGGCTCTGCGTCCAACAAGGACAAAAATGCTGCAATGAATAAGGAGGCATTTCATCTTTCTCGTACCCAATTCCGAGTGCAGCTTTTCCCAATCGCTCCTGGCCGCATGCGGAATAAAGGGACATTCACAGGTCTTCATTGGTTGCCCGGTCGTTGCTACACATGGTAGGTACCATTTGTCCTTAAGGCCTCTCATGAACAAATGGGAATCGCATGACTCGGTTAATTCGTACCAGTCCAGCTGTTGTTCGGGTTCAACCTGCGGCGCTGCCTGTGGCTTGCATTCAGGCGTCCGAACATGGATGACTGCAGCATTTCGAAATATTTGTGGCAAAAGGCTCTTGCTGCTCGTTCCGTCGTCCTTCAAAATGTCGGCTAAGCTGACAACCTGCCTATCGGCAAAGACTTTCTCCAGGACACTGAATCCGCTTTCCGTCATCGGGAATTCTGTTTCAAAATAAGAAATAAAATAAACTAAGACATTGAATCAATCGGGCAAGACAGAAAATTTCAAAATTGCCTTTCCAATTCACCCTATTTTCTTTTAATATACATCAATCAATGGTAGGTTGAGTCACTGTGGTCTGATATTTAAATGGGTTCTGCTTTCCACGGCTCATTCAACTTTGCATACTAATTGGAGCGCTGGTTGTACGATGGGAGTAACGACCGGCAGTTTTTTTTTCAAGACACATGGAATTAGAAAAGGGAAAGTGGGGCATTCGTTCATATGCGAGTTGCCTCGTGAAAATCTTTTACCACAAACAGCAGAAATTACCATCACCTCCCACTCGATATATCCTGAAGCAATGAATAGTTGTAAGAACTTCTAGTTCTAACGCTATTTTTTTGCCGCAAAGTCATCTGTGTCTCATAACAGCATCGGACGAACGGTATAATTTCAACAGGTGAACAAAATGCATACAATACATAAGACATAAATGATTATGCAAAACATGGCTTCAATGAAAGCTTTGTTTGACTGAATTTCTCACAAAGAAATGACTTCAAGGCCTCCATTATTTATGAAGTACCATAGGCAATGAAATAAGAGTGTTACCATACAATAAAGTCATTTGTTAATCTCAGTAACTTGATAAGTATATGACACACAGCTGTGTACAATACATTCTTTGGTGATTTAAAAACCTATACTAACTGAGCTAAATGTAATCTGGACAAGTTAAGCAAACAGACCAAGTTTTGATGTCAATAATGTTTCACTAAAAATGTAAAGAGCTATGGGTGCATACATCATGCTGATTATCAAAGATAAGCAACTCAAATATGAAAGCAGACGTGACGTAATTAAACGGACAGAAATAAGTCGTAGAAGCCAATTTCCTTAAACCCAGTTTCTCAACCACCCATTTGGCTAAACCGAGCTCATCGTATAAAAAAATACAAAATTACATCTTCGTTTGAGGCGAATAAATTATATAACTGATGAATAAAGATATGCCAGTCATGGATATTGATGAGGCTAGCCTATCATGAATGACGTTACTTACATTCGACTCTTTCCATGATGGATATCAGCGCGAGATCCCACGACAAAAACATACTGAGCGTCGTCTGCAATGGATGAGTCATCTCCATTTTGAGCCAGTGTTGACAATATCTTTTCTGAAGCAAAAACGACGATAAAATATCTAGACTAATAAAAAAATATTGTATGCTATATTCTAATTGTTTAAAAATAATTATGAACTTGTTTGAAAAAGAAATAACTCAAAAGAGGTTCGTGCAAACGCGCGCCTGTCCTGCCGAAGGAGTGTACTTCTCCTCCCCTATGGGAAAGAAATAAAGATGGCGCTACTGCCGGCTCACGGGAGGAACCTTGTGCATGTTTAGTGAGTTTCTCCCGACAGTCTGTTACGGACGTGTCTGTGTTTTTGGGGATTGTGACTCGTTTGACTCTTTATTTTTTCACTGCTAATGTCCATTTGCAGTGTATGTGTATGTGTTTTGTGAGGCCATATTTTTTTTTTGCAGCCGTTAGTGGACTTATTTCTACGTGTGTTGGAATTTCCCTTTTTTGGGAGGGTTGGACACGTTGTTAGTCGAAATAACTCCTGTTTAGCACTTGTGTGTGTGGTGGTCATCGGTATTTGCAACGGATATCTCAGGGTGAGTATCAAGAACGACATGTTCCTATTGAGTTTTATCAGAATTATTTCTCTATCGATATGGCGAACGTTTTTTCCCTCGTTTTCTTCTACACCGGCAAGATCCCGAGTAAAGCAGCTGTCTGGAAATAATTCATTCTCGATTCGTGTCCCACAAAACGTGACCTTGTTTTTAAACTTCACTAGACTCGAAATCGTTGCCAAAATGGAAAGGGATTTTTCTCTTTTTTTTTTTTCGTTTGTTAAAGAATTTATACACGCACATGAAAGAAAAGGGGATGACGAATAACTCGAGGGTGTTTGTTTTTTCTTTCAAAGTAAGCCTTGATATTTTTTGCTCGTTGGCGTGCTGTTGAAAAAAACAATCCATTCGTTTTTTCCCTAATTAAAATAGACTGTGCGTCATCCAACTAAGATATCTTCACATTTTCGTGATGGATGAGCATGTGAAAAAAGTCCTCAACACATAAAAGATCCACAGAGACACAGAGGCTGCTATTTTCGTCAATAAAAATGTCGAGTTCCCTAGTCTACGCGCTTGCGCCTCGTTTCCTCTCTGAAATTGGGGATTTCTAATCAGGTCGTTGCCATTTCTTTTTTCGTTCTCTTTTTATTTTATTTTTCAAAATGTGTGCCCTCCGTGTATGTGCACATAACCGCAGTGGTTATTATGGTTTTTTTTTTTTCTGCTTTAACCTCAGAGCTGAAATATCAACCCTATAGCTACAGTGAGATTGTCTGCATTATGTAGGTCATGTCTTCCTATCTCAGGTTGGCGCTGCTGCCGCCGGTTGCTGCTTTGTAAATAAAAAAAGGCCTTTCTCTTCTTTGTGTAAAAGGAAAAAAAAAAGAGAAATTAAATACGTAATGATAGCTTGCGTTCGCTAACATCATTTGCAACGCCATTGAATCATTTTTTCCCCGGCTGTACTAATATCCGTGAACGATTCTGTATCATCGCTGTCCTTAATAGCGTCGAATTAAATCACTGAACAAAGGTGTCTTCGTCTTTTTCCTACGTGAGAAATGGTCAGTCACGTGGTAGATGAGAACAATGGCTAATTTAAAGGTGTTGCATCTATCGAACATTTTCAGCCGTTTTCCTCCAGTTTTTTAATTTGCAAGAATATTATGAAAGCGTAGAGCTGCATTTTATTCCAATCACGATGTTCTAGTTGGGTATCGTTTGAAAAATGTCAACTACCAATTTTTTATGCAACTCTACGTCTGTCCATTGTTTTTTTGTTCGCCGAAACGATGACATCCCTTCATCAATTTTAGTATTTTCTGTAAATGAACGTGTGACGCAATCCTTCCCTCTATCGTCATGTTTGGCAGACTCGATTGTTGTCGTCCCTTTTAAGTGATCAGAATCGATGTTAGTCAGGTTTATCTGTCGCCGGAGCCAAAAGAGGCAACATGTTATCTAGAGTTAGGACACTTTCATTTTTATCAGTTTTTGGTCTTGTCCTAAATATCAGATGTTACGCGATAGTTTGATCATAAACAATTAACTTTTATTTGCTCTGTTCCCTTTCGATTTTAGATTTCTCTACAACGGATAATGGAGGGTCGCAATACTAACTGATTGATCGATAGAATTTTGTGATCGAGTGACACACATAGACACGAGTGGGTACCGGCAAGCGGACGACAACTGCCGATAGACTTCCCTTTTCTTTTTTTTTCCTCCTGGAGGCATGGAACGCCACTCCGGGAAGGTTTCTTCTACCGCATCTATCACATCCTATTTCAGGTACCTATTGATTCTTTTCCATTGGATTTTCTTCTTTTTCACGTTTTCACGGTGTGTGTGTGTGTGTGTGTGTGGCAGCCCCTAGAAAAGCGAAAAAAAGAAGAAGATTTGGTGAAAACGAAGCGCGTCGGGTTGCTTATTTCACAACGATTGGTTGGATCGATTATGTATGTATGTGGCTCTTGTATGGATGAAGCTTTATCATCTATCATTACTTGTACACACACACACACACGGGAGAAAGAGAAACAAGTATAGCGAAAAGCGGGTTCTCCGCCAATGTCGTATTGATTTCGAGTTTGTTTTTTTTTTCGGAGCCGCAAAGCGCATTGTGCCCTGTCGCCGGGTGCAGCTCAATTATTTTCATTAGAGTTAGTAATAGTCGCTATTTGTCAGTCATCTTCGATTGCATCGTCGCCACCCTCTACTATTGTTTTTTTTTTTTTTTGTTTGTTTTTGGCCCGTTACCTTCCATTTATATTAGTTTGTTTTTTATGACCGGCATGGGAATTCGAACCGGTGAAATGCCCAATAAATGCCTAGCGTTGGGCGTTGGTATTGAAGTTTTTGTTTTCATCATCCGACACCACTCCGACTGTTTTGTTTTTTTCAGTTGGTCCAATGAAAGGCATTAGTCCGATTAGTGATTTAACCCCCAACCGCCTATTCCTTTTAGTCATTCGCTCGTCTGTTCACGCACTCTCACCCACACACTGACGTCGAGGCTACAGGAACATGGAAAAGAGCTGGAACGTGTTGTTCTGCTTCTTCTTTTCTCCACTCTACTGTTCGATGCAGGGGCTTTTCTTTTTTTTTTTTTGAACACCCTTTCTCGCTTTAGCTTATTAACTGTTTACCGGGAGCGAGGGGGACTCTGAGAGTGTGCCCTAACAGAAGAAAACCTACACTGCAGTGCTCTGCGGGAGACTGCCATTGTTGTGTCGTACCTTTTTGGCTCAATGATTACCACCGTACACGAATTTTCCATTTTTATTTTTCACTTGATGAAGTTCCATTTTGCGTAAGACCGGTGGACCTCTGTTTTGGGGCGGGTATTTTTTTTTTTTTTTTTTTTTTTTTTTTTAGAAACTCGTTTCCGATTGATGCTCGTTACATAATAACGGAGTAGCACGTACGGGTGGTGGCTTAATTTTTTGTTTTCGAAGTTGGGTTCAACAATGCCCCGCCAGCTTTTTGGGTGTTTTTTTGTTTTTTTTTTCTAATTAATTTCTTTTTTTTTGTTTTTTTGGTGAGAAGTGGAGAAGGATGGCAGATGGGGCTACTGTTGTCACGCTAGTGTATCCTTTTTCGTGTATGTGTGTAGGATATCGATCAGATGCCACTCTCGTATTTGTTTCTATGGTCTTACGTCCTTTTTTTTTTTTTTCTTATTCAATATAACCACCGAACCTCTCCCCACCCTCCTAGACAATTTTGTTTGAATTTAAAACATTCTTTTCGGAACGACAAGCCTTGTTACGTCACGATCTCTCCGACCTTTATTGATTGAAAAAAAAAAAAAAAAAGAAAAAGACGTGGAAAGGACGAAACAAGTTGACATTTTCTATTTATTTTCGCCTTTCTCCTGGTCCCATGTTTTTGTTTTCTGAATCGAAAAGCCAGTCGAGCTAGCCCATGACTAAGCGCTGTAGTAAAACCGGCTATTACTTGAAAACAGAACAGGATTTGCTGGACGTGGATGGCTCTTGTTGTTTTTATATCCAGCGGGCCACGGGGAACTATGGCTCGTAAAAAGGGGGGGGGGGAAGGAAAAAAAAAATAGGAAGAAGGAAAAGCAAGATGGAAGCGAATAGCATGAGGCCCTCTTTACTCGTCTTCCTTTTCCTTCCTCTTTCGCTTTCTTTCTCTCTCTCTCTCTCTCTCTCTCTCTCTCTCCGCTCTCGAGAAACGAGAGCTTTATTGATCGTGGCTACCCTTCTCGCAATGATGGACCCTGGTGGCTCCTTGTCTTTTCGATCGCGATTCCTTGACGAAGCTTTTGAAACTCGACATTGGCCACCGTTGCGACGGTCCAAAACCACCATTTTATTTTCCCCCTCTTTGATGATCTTTGATTTTTTTTTTTTTAATGAATCGCTCCTGAGAGGGGCGTAAAGGATCACGTCGTTTGCAGTTGGCAAATTGTGTCAAATTTCACGTGTGAGAACGATGCGCTCCCCGTGAAATCCATTTTTCTTTTTTTGCCGATCTATTAAAAAAAGGAAATTAGAAAAAAGAAGATGATAACGAATGAGAGCAAAGGATTCGGATACTGCCGTGTGTAAGTGATGAGGTTTGATTGAATGCGATCCGTCGAGGGCTTCCAGTCTTGACGTTTTTTTTTTGTTTTTGATTGCTCAGCTCGATGGGCGTGTAGAGAAAGACAAGGAGAACGAACTCAAAGTTATCAAAAGAAACACCAACAAAAAAGCACACACACACACACAAAAAGAAAAAGCAGTTACAATACAATAAAAAACAAAATGAAGAGATAAAAAGAAATAAATATCAGTTTGAACTTCCCGGGGGGGGGGGGGAGGTCTAGATTGAGTTGAAGGGTGGATAGATGTTATCGTTTTCTTGGAGGGATTCCATGTAGACTTCTGGACTACTGATTTTCATCATATCCTTTTTGTATCTATTTCTTTTCTTTTCTTTTTTTTTTACTCCCATTTTCTCCTCACTTTGTTTCAATCCGTCCCGGCCCAGTGAACCGGATTTGCAAAAAATCCTCCAAAATAGACGAGGAAAACTGGTTCGAATGAATCACTATTTTTTTTTTTTTTGTTCTTTTTTCCGGCTGTCTAAAAATATTGTTATTAAAACTACCGGTCGCATTTTTTTTTTCCGCCCCTTTTACTTTTTTTTTTTTAAAGCAGGAAGTGCAGGCAACTCTTTAATATTCAAATCCCCACAGTAAAAAAAAAAAAAAAAGTAAACATCAATCCGTTCCCGTCGTAGGCACCTCGCCTATATGGGGGGGGGGGGGGACCGTTAAGGGGGCAATGAATTGTCGGATGGCAAGGCAGTTTTTTGGTGAAGATTTTTTTTAAGTGACGAAGACAATCGATTTGACGGGGAGAAAGAAGCCGGAGCAGGGCCACCGGGAGCGGAATGTTGACAATCCCCAGACACACACACACATACACACACACGCGCGCGCGCGCGCGGAATATCAACTCTGGGGTGTCTTTTTTAGTGAGGTGGGCTAAAAAATAAAAAAAAAAAAGGAGCGAGACGGGACTGAGAACCCATAACCGTATAATCTGTTCGGAATGTTGTTTTATTTGTTTACTTATTCTGATATTGAAGACAAAAAAAAAAGAAAAATGGGTTGTCACAACCGGATGCTTGTCACGGACCCAGTTCTTAAATAAGAGGCATAACCGAGCGTTTTGAGAGAGGCAGATTGGATTCAAATTTGGCAAGAAACTGACGAAGGGAGTCTTCTATTTGCCTCCTCTCTCTTATTTATTTATTTTTTTTTTTTTTGTTCTTTTTGAAGATCCAAGTGCCGGAGCCAAGTTTCTGAAATGGGGGTAGATGGGGGGGATATCATTGGACGATGATCTGTTAGATGGTCCATCGTTGTTTCTCATGCACGATGGTCTCTCAACGTGTCGGTTGAGATTCGGAACGTTTGGCGCAATAAAAAGAAGAAAATCAAGAAAGAAAATTGTGTAGAGGATGAAGTAGAAGCAAAAGAAATGGTTTTGCTTGCTGGTTGCCAGGACTGGCGTCATCCATCACTCTGTCGTCCGGATCTCTAGGACCCCCCCCCCTAAGCTTTAAGCAGTGAGAGCCAGAGAGTAGATGAAGTAGTGGGGGGAGGCAGAGAAAAAAAAAAAAAGGACAAAAGTAGGAAAGCGAAGGAAGAAGAACAACTCCCACCGTCTTTTTTTTTTTTTTTTTTTTTTGTTGGCAAAACTGCAAATAGCGAAGTGGATTCGAGGCCGACTTGGCCGGCCAGGAAGAAGAGGAAGGCGAATGATGAACGATGCACTTGCGCTAGCTCCTTGTGCAACGGCCTTATTAACTATCAACGCGATCACGTTCCCCGCTCTTGCTCCAGGTTTCTCTTTTCCTTTTTCTTTTCTTTTCTTATTTGATTTATTTATTTCGTTCCGTTATTCGGCCGTTTTTTTTTTTGGCTTTCTTTCGTTCGTTTCCAATGTCTGATTGAAGTTACTACCACTAGAGAGCTCTGCCTGTATCTAAAAAAAAAAAAAATAAAAATAACAATAATAATAATAATAAATAAGTAAATGATGTCATACAAGATGGACGGCTATCCGAAACCTTAACGTGAACGTTATACACGACATCGATTTCCTTCTTTCCGGGGGAGTTTCCGATTCAACCGAGTTTTAAAGGTTTTGCTTTTGCGTGAATTCGGGATTATCGATTGCCATGGCAGTATGTAATAGACGCATATGAATCCAAGTATCACGAAGCAATGAAGAAGACGGAGTCAATGACAAAAAAAAAAAAAAATGAAAATCAAATCAAAATGAAAAAAAGGGGGTGGGTGGGAGGGATATGTATTCTATTTATAGAGGCTCGTTGGTCTGCGGAAATTCCCATTGTTTTGGAGGGTCTCTCTCTCTCTTTCTCTCCTTTCCTTCCTTACTTTCGTCCTTTCGCTCTGCCGGTTCAGCAAGCCGGATCGTTATTCTCGCTGTTCGCGCGACGGATTCTGTTCCCCATCCCCTCCACTCCCCCTACTCCCGTTCATAGCAAAAGAGAGAAGCCTCCACCCTCCGTTCTTCACCTTACCCTCCCCCCTCCTAAAAAGAATCGACCGTCCAGTCGGTTTGGTTCTCGAATCGACTGGCGGCTGCTTCTGCGAATCCACCAATCAGCCTGCACGGATCCGTCCCGTCCGCCCACCGCCACCAACACCCGAGGACTTCACTTTCACGCCCGTCCCTGTCGATTTCGTGCGGACTCGGCTGAGCTTTGAGCGGGAAGACTTATTGTTCCGCCTACATATAAGCTGCGTTATTCTTTTTTTTTTTTTTTTCTTTCCTTAACCCCCCCCCCCCCCCTTCTGTTTTCTTCCGTTCGTTCGTTTCCTTTTTTTTTTATTATGCGAACTACTAAACTGCGGTCATCGATTTCAGATCCGTGCGTTTTTATTTTGTTATTTTCGGTCTCTTTTATTTCTGCCAATTTTTTTTATTTTTATTATTCATTTGTGTGACTCGTTTTTTTTTTTTTTTTCCTTTTTGTTTTATCTGGAATCATAATAATAGTGAAGTAGTCGTGAAGGGTTACGCTATTTGATATGATGGATCTGTTTCAGCACTTAAACCATATGGCGTGGAGAGCGATTTGGGGGGGGGGGAGTTCTCTTTTTGATTTGTTGTGCAATGTGTTGTCCTGTTTGTATGTGTGTCTGCGTGCGCTCGTGCTCTCTCTCTATTCGACATGTCAAATATCCGTCGAGAGATGAAGGAAAAAGGAATGAAAGGACCCTGAACTCATCGCCATTCCTCTTTTGCCTTACAACCTCGTCAGAACACCCGCCCCACCCTACGCTCCGTTCATTTTTTTTTGTGGGGGGGTGGAGGGAGGGAGAGGGAGGGTGGTTTTTATCGATCGTGAAAAAGCTAGGCCACCCACCGCCACTCCCGAGACCTATTCGTTTAGATGGGAAGAAGCAAAATAAAAAGAAAAAAAAACGGATGGGTTGGGCGGAAACGAAGCATCTTGTTGTTTTTGCTTTAACGTGACAATAGACGACAATGGAATGCGTCTGACGAGATTTGATAGAATTTCGATTTTTTTTTTGTTGTTTGTGTGTGTGTGTGTGGTTAAGTGCTGGAGTAGATCGATGTGCAGTTGTTTTTGATCACCTGTCGCAATGAACCATCAGTATGGTGGAATAGGACGTTCCGACACACCTGTCCATGCACAGATGGGGCCGCACTGACTGACCGGACTGTCAATACGGATATGGGGAGGACAGTTGGTGATTGTGTAAGCATTCTTTTTTTTTTTTTTTTTTTTTTTAGGGTTTGTTTGGTCGGTTCTCAGGGTGGGGAGAGTGTACTGTCGTATCCGGTTTAAGGTTCGAGTCCACCTTTTGACTTTTGTCTTTTTTCTTTTTTTCTTGAAGGCTGACTATCAATCACGTTTTCTTATATTGACGTGGAGTTTAAAAAAAAGGGAAGAAAACAAATTTGCATTTGTTCTGATATCGGATAAAAACAAGCACCTTCGATTGGTAGCCATTTTGTGGCGGGGCAAATGGAAAAAAAAAACAGGATTGCGCCGTGTCGTGTGTTACCCTCGGCCGTCCTTACGTCCTGAATGGAACAACAGCAACAAAAAAAAAATATATATATATATCGGTTGCCAACAACAACAAAATAGAGGGTCCCGAAAATGAAATGAGAAATCAAAAGAAAAAGAAAACGAAAAAAAAAAGAACAAAAGAATCAAGCAACCGAAGAAATCAAGAAAGAAAAAATCGGTCAAACGCAAAAAAAAAAAAACAACAAAAGGAGAGGAGCAACATGGAAAAGCACAACGACATAGGGGGGGGGGGGAGAGAGAGAGCTGGACGATTAGCATTTATATTGATCCCGAGAGATAGATGCCTCTGTGTGTGTGTGTGTGTGTGTGTGTGTGTGTGTGTATATATGTCTCTCTCTCTCATTGGAAGCGAATGTGTGTGCGCCGAGCAGTCCTGCCTCGACATTGTGTAGCGGGAGGGCAAGCGGGAAACTGGTGCCGATGTTCGTGAATGCACCACCATCTGTCCTCGTTACGCATGCATGAAAATAAAACGGGGCCGGCCGAGTTTTGCACCGTTTTGCACGTAGTCTGGAGGAAGACTGTCGAGCATTAGGCCATTTCGAACAGAAATTGTAGGCCGACGGTGTTTGACACATCAACATTCTACGAACGATGAGATTTAAGAATTTGGTTTGGTTTTAAAGCGAGGACAAGGAAGAGTGGCAATGACGCAAAGGAAATTGGGATTGGGGTTTTAAAAAAAAAAAAAAATAAAATAAAAAATAAGCCCATTGGTATTCAAAGAAGGGACGGGCAGGCCTGTAATGCGATGAAAGTAGACCGGGGTATATGGTTGGGACTGGCCCGGTGGCCCCCGTTTTGTTTTATTCAGAACAATTTTTTTTTAAGATTTGAACTTGAACTCTTGGCAATTCTCTTGTGTTGCGTCTGTGACGATGTGATAGAAAAAAAAAGAAGAAAAGCTTTCATGCAGGTGTTTAGAGAATAGTAGAGGGAAAATAATAAAAAAAAAAAAAAGGGCGACGAGATAAAAGTATGAGAAAAGAAAATCACAGGGAACAGAGTCGCCGACGTCATCCAACTGCTGGCCAGTGGATGCGATACGTAGCGCTGACTGGTGGCGGGTACCGGCGGCTTTATCGACCCGTCCCGATGAAAAAATGTTGGAAACTTCTTTCCTTCTCTTTATCTTTTTTATTATTATTATTATTTTTTTCTTATTCTTTTCTTTTTTTTGTACGTGTGTGTGTGTGTGTGTCTCTGTGTATTCTCGTTTTTTTCTATTTTGTTTCTTCCTTTTTCTTTTTTTTTTTCGGCTCCGTTTCTTTTATATTTTGAGTGCGCGCACAGCTCTTTGATACACAGGCGGGATACGATGAGCCGAGCCTAATAGTAGCAGCATGCTGGTCGGAACGAGCAACTCTGCTTTTGGGTAATAGTGGCAACACCCTATACACCCGTACAGGCCATACTGTAGCATACACACACACACACACATAGACACACACAGACACACACAGAGGCTAGCGGGATTTTTGGTGACTTGTCGGCAGTGCAAGTATACCCTTTGCAAGAAGAAGAAGCGAAAAAGAGCGAGGGGGGGACCGAGCAAGAGCCGCGTAGCTCTGCTGTAGCTATAGCCGCCGGAAAGAGAGGGTGGAGGGGGAGTAGGTGAAAGAGTAGGAGCCGGAGAAGACGTTGAGGCAGCGCTCCCCGCTAGTGCACGGTCGAGGCGTTGCGCACCACCCCCGGTGTCCCCCGGCAAGCGGCTCGTGCTTGTGGTGCGTGTGTGTCAGTGTGTTTGTGTGTCTGGTGTGTTTACGCGTGTGGAGAACTCCCCCACCCCACCCCTTCCTATTTTTTTTTTCCCCTTTTTCCTATCTTTATATCCCCCCTTGTATTTTTCTACCCTTATCTACTACACGGCCATCCAGTTGTTCTCCTTCGAGAAGGAACACACACACACACACACACACGTACGTACGTACGTACGTAAGAAGAAGAAAGAAGGAGAGGCAAAGTGTTTGTGAGTGCGTGTGTGTCGTGTCGGTGAGTCAGTCAATCATCTCACTGATTACACACCGAATTAGCCGCAGAATTTGATCCCACCTTGCCCTATCCATCTCGTCTCGTCGAGGACAAACACACACACACACACATACACACACACACACACACACACACACACACACAATCAAAAATAAAAGCAAATAAGGAATTGAGGCGTTCTTGTTCAACGGCCACAGCGGTGTGTGTGTGTGTTGCGTGTTTGTGGTGGTATCGCGCCAATGTGTACATGTGCGAGTGCCCATCTTTTGCGGCCGTGATCATAAACAGGATTGCCGACAAGGGAGACGTCGAAAGAGAAAAGAGACACGATTTTCTTCTCACCTCCACTTTTTGATGTAATTATCAGATTGATTTGAATTTCTTGTTTTATTTATTATTATATTTCGCCAGTGCGAAGTCCTTTGATTTTTTTTTTTTTTTTTTTTTTTTTTTCGCTTCTTGTTTCAGCCATTTTGTCTCCACCCTTTTTGTCTGGTTTAACTTTGATGATGTCACGTGCGGGACGGCGGATTGGTAGCGACGCGCGTGCGCTACCCCGCCGGACTTGTCCCCTCGAGACGCAAGCGCGCACTCTCTTCCTCGCACTTACTTTTCTTTTTCTCTTCTTAATCTCTTACGTTTTTTGTTTTTTTTTTTTCTCTTATGCCCGGCTTTTCATTAGGACAGTAATCCACTTCCTCTTTTTATACCTTTCGTTTAATTCAAGAGTTCGTTTCTTGTTGTACCTCCTTTTGTTTTTCTTTTTTTGTTTTTTTTTTCTCAATTCATTTGCGTTCGATAGCATTTGTTTTCGGAGAGGCCAACGAGAATAGACATACCGGAAGTGCAGAATGTATTTTCAGTTCATCACAAAACTGGCCGCCCCCCTTTGTATTGTTGCCGCCGTTTGGCAGAGTATCTTTTTTAAACCGAGACTCGTTTTATTTTTATTATTTGATTTTTTTGTTAAACTTAAAAAAAAAAAAAAAAAAAAAAAAAACATAAAAATAAAAATAAATTCTCCTGGAAACTCGTGTCGGTTCCCGTTCAAAAACAAGTCTTGTCTCCTATGCTCTGTCTTTTAGTATTTTTAGCCATTCAGCTCTTTCTCGTCTGCCGTATTCATTCCCTTCCCCCCTTTTTTTTTTTTTTTTTTCTTTTTTGAAAGTATGCGTGAAACTAGCGAGTTCTACACACGTTGCCTCACGAAAACCGAAAATAGCGAAGGTCTGTGTGCGGGCCGGCCTTTTTCTTTTCTTTTCTATTTTTTTTTATATTCCGAGCTCATGAAAAACAATTGAATCCGGAGCCAGATGGCGACGCGAATAGTGAACTATACGTCCCCTCTTTTTTTTTTTCTCGTTATCTTTGTCAAAACAGTTTGCGAGAACCCGGTTGGCGGAGTAGATAATAATAATAATAATAATTTAAAAAACAAAAAAAAAAAAAACGAGGTTGTCTTTCGTCAAACAAATTGAAAGTTACGCTCGTGTTTTCGCTACTTCACTTGCTACCGTACTGCCTCCCGTTCCAAATTGGACTGCTATAATGCGTGTTGTTTTGTTCCAAAGCAGAACAAGGTTTTCTACTACGAAAAGATGTTAAACAAAATGTAAAACAAAAAAAAAAAAAAAAAAAAAAAAAAAGGGGGAGGGGGGTGGAGGTTAGCAATTACTCGAAGGGTCAGCAAGGCACTTGGATATTTATACGTAACACAGCTCTTTCAAATACAAGGAGGATTCCTAGTACAAAACGCGAGTGTTTTGAATTCGCCATTGTTACTTGTACCAGCTTTTCTTGGAGGTATTGAGAGAGTGGGGGGGGGGGGGGGGGAGGGAGCGGGGGGGAGAGGACTTGTTTGTATGGGACCCCCAATTGTTTGGCTCAGTTGGACTGGAATTTCGTTCGGTGTTGTGTGTGTGTGTGTGTGTGTATGTACGTATGTGTCTCTGCATCGGGACGGTCGTGTTCCAGCGTGAAATGGTTTCTGCCCTGCATTTTTGTTTTGTTTGTGTTTTTTAACACTTGCCCCCCCCCCCTCCCCGCGCGTTCCCATGGACCCTAGTTCCACGCAAACACTCTTGTTGTTGTTTTTTTTCTTACATCGTTCAACTGCGTGTAACGACGTAAGTGTGTGTGTATTTACACAAGGTGAATTTGTAGCTAGGGCGCTGTAACATTTCGTTAGCCCGTCCTTACCTTTCAGCCTTTTCTTTGATTGCCCCGCTCGATCCCGCACTCAGCTCGGTTTACTTTTGGACCGAACGCCGTAGCGTTCAAATTTTTTTTTTTTTTTTTTTTTTTTTATGTTTAGTTTAGTTTAGTTTAGTTTAGTTGTAAGGCAACGTGTTTTTTTTTTATTTACTTATTTTTTTTTTTTTACCGAATTGACATGTGCCCTTAGAGAAAAAAAAAAAAATTCGAAAACAATCGAAATAGAGACACGATAATGGTGGTAGGTACAGTTGATGGTGCGAGTTACGCGTACAAGCTGCTGGCGCCTTGCGTTCTATTGTTAGATCGGAAGTGATGCCCTCGTTCGCCAATACCCTCGTTCATTTGCCTTTCCCTCTCCCATCTGTGTGTGTGTGTGTGTGTGTGTGTGTGTATACCACCTACTGGACAAGTGGGCCATCCCGGTCCTTTTTTTTTTTTCTTTTTTTTTTGTGCAGAAGACGCCAGCTGTGTCCGTCGGTTTTCGTGGATCCTAGCTAATGAAATGATTTCATTTCATTTAAAATTTTTTTTTTTTTTTTTTTTTTTTTTTTTTTTTTTTTGGATAGAGAGCTTGAAGGGGAAGGGTAGAGCTATTTTGGAAAGACAACAAAAGTCATCTGGTCTGAAAAAAAAAAAAAAAAATAAAAAGAAATAAAATTTCGACTGGAGCTGTTTTGCTTCGTGCTCCCGGTTTTCCGCCCCTCTCATCTTGCACCGCTACCAGTTTTAGATGGGCTGGATGTAAATACAACCTGTCTCTCTAAATATTTCCTTCCTCCCCCCCCCCCCCCCTCTCTTTTTTTTTTTTTTTTTTTTTTTTTTTTTTTAACCGCTGGAACGTTCCAGTTACGCAGCGATCCTAAATTAAACGTTTTTTTTTATCGTGATTTTTTTTATTTCGACGCTCGCGCCATGACGTCGTGTTTTTTTTTTTTTTTTTTTTTTTTTTTAATGCCTGACACAATTTGACATGCAGAACGTCAGGCCGACTCTTCCGTGTACCTCTCGCAGACGTTTCTCTCTCCCTTTTTCTTTTTAACTCCAAAAAAAGGAACAAATCCCCCTACACTTTCAAAGCTCTTGACCAGGTGTGTTTCTTTTTTTTTTTTTTTTTTTATGCGAAGCTATACTACACACACACACACACACACACGAGAAAGAGGAATGTATGTATAATTCATGAGCATGCAAATGCCGGTGGGCCGTTGTCGTCACTGATGTTGACGTCACGGGATTTAGACGGTTCGGGTCAGTCTGTTTGGGTCCGTTCCGACTCCGCCGAGAGGTGTTTTAGTCCTAATAGGAGGCCATACGCGGAGCCGTGTTATGTCAAGAAAGACAGAAAAAAAAAAAAAAAAGATTTCCGATATTGATTTGAACTGTCGAGTGGGAGAGAAAACTTTTTTTTTTGTTTTTTGTACTGAATCAATCGGAGTGAAGTGAAAACTGATTTAAAAAAAAAAATTTTTTTAACACAAAATGAGTTATAATAATAATTTAAAAAAAATTTATGAAAGTAGGTGGGTGGTAATCTTGTGTTGAGAGTGGAGGAGGCAGTTTGCAATCGATCGAAGAAGAAGAAGAAGAAGAAGAAAAAAAAAAAAAGGTTTGCGAATTTGAAAGGAAAAGAGAAACGAGCGTCTAGCTGATGGGGCGATTGTGTTTTCTTGCTTCAAAGTATAAAGTCGTGCAGTTTGAATGGAGTGAGGGAGGGGAGGGAGGGGTTTGAGAGAGCTGCAGTTCTGCGTGACCTTCTTTTTTGGCTTCTATTTGACCATTGACAGGAGCTAATAGAAAAGTAGTCTGCGATTTTCCGTCTTCCGTCTCGGGGACACACAAGAAAGAAAGAAAAAAAAAAAAAAGCGCCTATCTTGAAGTGTGTGCATCCCCAGTCGGTTGCCATAGAAACTGCCATGTCGTACTTTTAAAATTGATCGTTTCAATTCGAGAGGCGTTTAGTCCGGATCAACGACGAGATTGAATCTAAATGCGGCAAAGCATTTGATTAAAAAAAAAAAAAAAAAAAACGAAACATAGATCTCTTTGTTGTTTGGCTTTCTTCTTGTTCACATTGCCACTTTTTAAAGAGAGCGGATCAGATTGTCAACAGAACAAGCTTCAAAGCATTTGATATTGTAAACGAATGTGCACGTTATTTGACTTAAGTGTGGGGGGGATGGGGCGGAATAGAGAAATTGAGATCGCCCATCCAACAATGTCGTCGATGATTCGAGTCCTAAACACGTACGTACACACGTAATGTACAGTATCGATTCGATGGCCTTCCCCTGTCTTGTCGTACGCGCGCGCTCTCTCTCTCTCTCTCTCTTTCTTGTTCGCTTTCCCTTTTTTTTTAAATATATATATTTCCAACGAATAGGAAATGGCTTCTTACGATCAGGCGTGGTGAAGAGTTGAGGAAAAGAAGGAAACGATGATAACCAAAGAGAGAGAGAGAGAGAGAGAGAAAGAGGGCGAGAGATAACTCGAGTGATTGTGGGAGACATTTTCATGTTATCCTTGTTGTTCTTACTGTTACAGAATAAAAAGAAAGACGTTGAGGGGTGGGGGGTGGTGGTGGTCTGACAGTTTGATCGAGTTTCCCCTCTGTTTTGTTGTTTATACACTCCGTCATTCGCTCTTTTTATTCGCCATCTAAACGCACAAGAGCAAAGGGTGGAGTCGGCCAGATGCTTTAAACTCGCGCTGCCTCCCTTATCCATTATGAATCTTGTGGTTCTCTCTATCTCTCTTTCTCTCTCGACGTCCACGTCAAAGAACGACTTTACCCTATTTATTTATTTATTTTTTTTTTTTTTTAAGAAATATTTATTCCTTTCTTTTGGTGGCTTTTGAATTGAAATTTCGGCTCGAAGATGTTGTCTCTCTCTCTCTCTCTCTCTCTCTCTCTCTCTCTCTCTCTCTCTCTCTCTCTCTCTCTCTCTCTCTCTCTCTCTCTCTCTCTCTCTCTCTCTCTCTCTCTCTCTCTCTCTCTCTCTCTCTCTCTCTCTCTCTCTCTCTCTCTCTCTCTCTCTCTCTCTCTCTCTCTCTCTCTCTCTCTCTCTCTCTCTCTCTCTCTCTCTCTCTCTCTCTCTCTCTCTCTCTCTCTCTCTCTCTCTCTCTCTCTCTCTCTCTCTCTCTCTCTCTCTCTCTCTCTCTCTCTCTCTCTCTCTCTCTCTCTCTCTCTCTCTCTCTCTCTCTCCTCCGACGGTTCTCAACGGCAAGCATCTGACGGCGTCGATGATGTTGCCTTTTTTTTTTTTTTTTCTTCCTGCTCTTTTATCGATAGAAAATAAGAAACGCGACGTTGCTACGATCACCAGCTACTCGCCTTGGCTGTAGTGGTGGATGTTGGCACTAGCGATTGTTGGGACGTTCGTGACACGACGGCGTTTAGTTTCGTGCTTCTTCTACGTATGCTTGCTGCTGCTGCCTCACGTCCAAAATGGCTGCCGTCTTGCCGGGGTTCCAATTCCCTCCCCACCCCCCACCCCCCACCCCCTTCGTCTTTCCACCCGGACCTCTTTGGGCTTGTTTTAATATTACGCACGCAGTTGCTATGCTCTCTTGTGTGCCTCATGCCTCGCCTCTTGTGTCCCTTTCACTTTTTTTTTTTTTTTTTTTTTTCTTTCCTTCTCCTTTGAATCATTTGTTCTCTACGCTCTGCCATCCGAAAGTGGTGGTGGGGGGGGGCATGTTGGCGAGAGAGTATCGATACATCGTCTCTCTCTCTCTCTCTCTCTTTTTTTTTTATTTCTATTTGGGATGAAGCATTTCGCTAGCGATTGTTTTGTTGCAGCTCTCCTGATTTAGCGATGAAGATCAGTAAGAAAAGGAGGAGCGTTGTATGTGATGGATGATCCAAGGTTTCTTTTTACTTTTATTTTTCTTTTTTTTTTTCTGGTCGAGTTGTTCGCGCCGACTCGGCTATCTCGTCGTCATCGATTACCATGTCTTTCTTAACTCTCTAGGAGGGAAAATAAAGAAGTTGGAAGTCGCTGCAGCTCTTTTGTGGGTGCCTCTTTTTTTCTTTTTCTTTTTTTTTTTTTTTTTTTTGCCTTTCCTTTTGGCGAAATCTTTTATCCTAGAGAATAATAAGAAGAAAGGAAGAAAGAAAGAAAGAAAGAAAGAAAGAAAAAATTCGGAACTTGTTATGATTATTTCTCTGGCTCTCCTCTCTTTGGACCAGAAGAGAGCAAGAGATGAGGGGGCAAAAGCAAAAGAAAAAAAAAAAAAAAAAAAAAGGGACGAATCCAAAACGCAAAGTTGTATAAATACATTCACAATTTACGAGCCGAGAACTACGACTCGCGAGCTTTGCTCAAGGCACATCCTGAAAGCTTATTCGCAAAGAATGCAAAGGAAGGAAGGCAGTCATCATTTCCTTCTGGCGACCGACCCGGCCACATCGCCGTCGAGGCAAAAGAAGAAGAAGAAAAAAAAAAAAGGAATAGAAGAGATAGTTTCGTGAGGGAGGGGAGGGGGGGGGGGGTTCTTGGTTAGGTTCCAGGGTTCTGACTCGTAGGGCACGAATTTTTTTTTAAATTTTTTTTAAAATATATTTTTAAACGCAAAAAAAAAAATGTGAGGTACGAAGAAGAGCAGAGATGACGTTCATGGTTTTCTTAGGGATGGTGGTATCCTTGCGTCATTGGTGGTGAATGTAGAGGTCGCCCCGTAGGTCGTGCGGGGGGGTCGCGTTCGAGTAGTCAAAGTACTGCCACTAATACGAAAAAGCTAGACAAAAGCGAAAAGAGTTTTCTAAAAGGGCAAAGGCTATACTTTTCCTTTTTTTTTTTTTTTAACTAGGCAGCCGGCCAACAACCGTCTCTATGTGCCAGTCCTTTCTAACCTTTTCATCTTGTTCTGACGATGACGACGAGGTTCTCTTTTTCAATTTGAAAGAGGATTTCCCTCCTCTTTTTCTATCTCTTTTTTTTTTTTTTTTTTTTTCTTCTTGTTCTTCTTCTTCTCGTTGCCTCTCCCTTCTGTTTTCGCCTTTGGCAGATGCAATTGTCTACGTTTTGTCATCGATCGTCTCTTCGTGCCCTCCCGCGTCTCTTGTCAAGCAGAAAAGGGACGAGAGACAACTCCCACCCGCCTCTTTGGCTCTCTCGTCGCTAAAGAAAAACGGGGCCAACTCGAGGCGCTTGAGGTGTTACGACATTATGACAAGACAGCCAAACGCGCGGCTATCCTACACACACACACACACACACACACACATGATACTTACCCCATCCCTCATGACGCTCCTTGTTTCCCTCCTTCAAATTTTCTAGAAGTGGGGGGAGGGGGGGGGGCTAACAAACAAAACATGTGTGTCTCATGTCTCACGAATCTATTCGTTCATTTGATTTAATGCCGTACCGCGACTCCTCTACGGGGGGAGGGGGGGGGGAAGGGAAGGGTCAGTTCAGACAGGGACGTTGCCAGGAGCTGCTTCGCATCTCGTTATCGCTCTTGGTGCACGTGTACCCTGAGAGATGGAGAAGGAAATAAAGAAGAAAAATACGGAGAGAGAGAGAGAGAGGGGGGGGGGGAGGAGGAGGCAAGATCATAGATCTCGGTTTCTAACGTAAAATAACGAGCACTTAAAGTCACTTTGAACTGCGATTTTCAGCCCGTCTTCTAATCTGCTAGTTATTGTGTTGCATGTCGTCGACATCGTCGGTCGTTTGTGGGCGTGATGTGTACAAATCCTTTTTACCCGTGATCGAATTAAAGCCCTTCGCTCTCTTTCCTCCTCTCTTTTTTTTTTTTTTTTTTTTTTTTTTTTATTATTTTCATTTCTCTTGTGGGTCTTGTTACCGGCAAAAAAAAAAAAAAAAAAAAGAAGGAAGAGGAGATGTGAGTGAAACTGAATAGAGGAAAAAGAAAAGTGTAGAAGGCAATGGATTTTCGGGGTACAACATCAATTGGTCGTTTCATCCACATTTTAGAACCTCCCCCCTTTTTTTTTTTTTTTTTTTTTTTTTTTTTCGATCCTTCTTCTTAAAGAAAAAATAAACATTTTGATTTTTTTTTTTTTTTTTCTCCTGGCATCGGGCTATGTGCCGCCCGCCTACTTTGGCCGGGGATATTGTGTGCGCTCCTATCTCATTTTTGGCAACGAGATGGAGTTGCGCAAGCGATCCGAACGAAGCGCCCCAACCGAAAAGCTCCAAAAGCCGAATTCGAGCCAAAGCCAATCGAGTCTGACGTCATTTAATAACCGCACATTTCCCGGGCCAAAGCTTTTGCTTCCGTTTTGCCTCTTTCCCCGTTTTTTTTTTTTTGCTTTGTTTTATTATTACACGCAGTTTGTAACTCGTACAGTTCTCTTACTGTTGGTACTAAAGTCTTTTGCGTGCGTGTGCGTGTCTGTGCGTTTCTGTGTTCGGCCATTTTTTTTTTTTTTTTTTTTTTTTTACCCCGAATGGAACACAAAAAAAAACAAAACAGGTACGGGCCCAGTAATCTAAAAACAAAAACAAAACCCAGCGGCAGGCGGTTTTGCCATACTGTTTAACGATAATACATTATACACCACTTATTACTGTTATTACGACCATTACTGCAGGCTATTACTAGCATCCCTCGAAAACCATTTAAAAAAAAAAAAAAAAAAAAAAAACCTTTTTGTTTTGTTTTTTGAAGTTAGACGGGCAGGAAAACGAAAGGGAGTCCCTGTCCCGGTGGCGTTATCTTTGTAAATGACCCAATTTGACGTCATTCACGTTTCTTGCCCTCCCGTTTTTATTTTTATTTTGAAATTATCTTTATCTTTGAATTTCTAGCTGTGTGCGCGTCATTTTGCAATCGTCATTTCGATTTGCGTTTGTTTCCTGTTTCCCACCGGTCCCTAACCGCCCAACTTTTTGTTACGCGATCAAAAAATATTTAAAAAAAAAAAAGAAAAAGAAAAAAAAACAAAACAAAAGCGGGATAGTAATTTCATCATCTTTTTTTTTTTTTTTTTCTCTGACGTACATAGGTTGTGATGTGATACGCCAACGCCCGGCGTATGCATGTGTGAGTGTGCCTGAGTGAACGCGTGTCATCTGTGTACTTCAGTCCCTTGGCTGGAGGCGCTGGCTGACAATTTTTTTGAAGCAAGAAAATTGACAAAAATAAAGGTAAAAAACTAAAAAACTAAAATAAAATAATAACAATTTAAGTGAGACTCAATCATTTTTCATTTTACATTTCAATTGTTGTCGGTTGATGAAAAGGACGTTGTTGTCGTCGGTGAAAGTCGTCGAAAATTGAGCCTGGATTTGTTGGGACTTCTCTTTCACACCCTTCCTCTTCGTTGTTATTGTTGTTGTTGTTGTTGTTGCTGTTGAGCTGAGGAGATCGCAAAGTTTGGGGCGACGCACAAAAAAGAAGAAAAAAGAACAAAAAAAAAAGAAAGAGGAAACTTTTGAAAACTCAAACGTTAAAGAGCATCCGGAGGGTGCAAACCATCAAGCATCGAGATGGCGATGGTTGATGGACGGCCGGCCCAGTACGGGCTCTCCCTGAAGCAGCTCCGCGAGGTGATGGAGCTGCGAGGACGGGAGGCCGTTGAACAAGTGCGCCACTATGGCGGCGTCCAGGAGATTTGTAAAAAACTCTACACCTCACCGACGGAAGGTAAAAAAAACCAAAAAACAAAAATATATAAATAAAATTTTTCTTTTTCTTTTAAATGAATTATTTTCAATGTGTGATGCTGGGCAAATCCTTTTCGATGAAACATGAATGGCATGAGGGATTAAATGTAGCCGAATCAGCGAGAACAAAGGGAAAAAAAAAAAAAAATTACAAAAATAAAACGCCAATCAGCTGACTATTGCGGGAAAGAGTCACGAAAAGGAACGATAGGGCCATGTCGACATGTTTTTCGCATGTATCTAATTCGTTTCATTCTCATTGAAAAAGGGGGGGGGGGGTTTCGCATTTTCATCATCCCCCCTTTTTTTTTTATTTATTTCTTGTTCGTTTTTTTTTTTTTTCTGCTCGACCATCCAGGAATATCGGATCGATTTTTCAAATTGGTGTGAAACTTAATTTTTATTGTTGGAACAGTTACATGCCTCCCCTTCGTTCTTATTTTTTTAAATGATGTCCTACATCTCCGTCCGCTATTTAACAGCCCGCCATTCATCGTCAATAGCCACCCTGACTTTCTCCTCAAAATATCTTTTGTTTATTCTTTATTGGGTGGGGTACTTTAACGGTACGTTAAAACGTAAAACGTAAAAAAGGAAAAATAAAATAAAATAATAATAAAAAAAAAAAAAAAAACTGCCGTTTTTCGCTATCACGTTGGCTAACCCTGCCTCTCTCGCTCTCTCCCCCATCATTCGTTGGTAGTGTGTTTTGCCTGGAAGAATGCCGGATAGGACTGGGCCGGATCGATAGTGAGACGGCTCTGTAACTCTGTTTCTGCCTTATCTATCTCATGTGTGTGTGTGTGTGTGTGTGTGTGTCTTGTAGCTCTTTGCTGGCGATACTTGAAAGGCCGGGTTGAAAACGCACGTCACAGTGGCCAACCCAAATGGGATCGTATAATGCGGTCTAGTGTGTACAACAGTGTATAGGCAAGGCGATAAAATAAAACACAGGGATGGGATAGTAAAAAAAAAAAGAACTTGAGAGTGCGCTATCGACCCCGACGGATATGAAGTCGAAATTTGAAGTGGTCACAAAAAAAAAAAAAAAAAAAAAAAAAAAAAAAAAAAAATTCCTTTCCTTATTTATTATTATTTATTTTTTTTTAAATGGCGTGTTTGTTGAGAACGAGTTAAACAACTGCCAAAAAGTCCTTTAGTTGAAACGTGATCTGAATCCCTTCCCCCCCGCTCTTCTATCTGAATCCGGCATCTATTACGAACCGTTTGACGTAAAGGAAATCAGTCTGGTCGATCGTTAAAAAAAAAAAAAAAAAAAAAAAGAAACCACAATTCCTAAAAACTTATCAAGAATTCCAAAAGCGGTTGAGCGTTTCACACATATTTTTTTTTTTTTTTTTAAGTAATTACATAACCCATCCCCGTTCACTCTTAAGCTCCTCCTACCACGTCATTGACGTCAGCGTGGCGTCACATATTGACGCTGCACGAAGAGCCTCTTGCACGATATCTTTCTCAACGTGCTCCCACCGTCTAAAAAAAAAAAAATTATTTTAAAAATGAAATTGAAATGACGTAATTTTGACAGTTTTGATTTTAAAAAAATATTACGTCTTCGATTCCACGTTGCGTCAAACGAATTGTTTACACCTCTGTCGACTCTGATTTGTTTTTTGTTTTTTTTTCGAGGGGATTTTATTCGTTTAGCTTTTGTCTTCAATTTGCTTGTGTTGTCATTGCGGCCAGAATAGGAATTACTTGCGCAGACGTAACTAGAGAGAGAGAGAGAGAGAGAGCACGTGAACTCTTCATTCCCGTTTTATAACGAATCCCTCACGCAAAAATAAAAAAAAAAAGGCTTCTCCACTTATTCAAACTCCACCTCTGTTTTTTTTTTTTTTTTTTTGTTTTTTTTTGTTTTTTTTTTCGTGTGTATATTTGCTCTTTTTGTTTTACGCCTCAACGTGGTCGAAAACTTGATCAACTAATCAAAGCTCGTGCGGACTGAATCGATGATGAAAAAAAAAAAAACAACAACAACAAGGAGAAGGGGACCCCCGAGCGGAATAATCGATGTGTTTGCACGCGTGCCAATCTTCTTCTTATTGTTGTAATCGAATTGGATTATTCATGTTTTCTCGCCATCTTTTATCCAGGGGATTTGTCTTTGGCCTTTTATTTCTTTTGCTCTCGTCCTATTTTTCATGCTCATGCATAACGCATGCCTATTGTTTGAAAGATGGCTCTGTGTGTGTGTGTGTGTGTGTGTTCATCTTTTTTTTTTGTTTGTTTGTTTGTTTGATAACAGGATTATCCGGCTCGCCGAAGGACATCGAACATCGGCGGGAAACGTTCGGCTCGAACACGATCCCGCCTAAGCCGCCAAAGACCTTCTGGCGATTGGTGTGGGAAGCGCTGCAAGATGTCACCCTCATCATCCTGGAAGTGGCGGCCATCGTCTCACTACTCTTATCTTTCATTCCTTCCAGTAGCGAAGGTAAAAAAAAAAAAAAAAAAAAATTCTAATTATATCGATTCCATTTTCATTGGACTCTATACTGACCAAAAAAAAAGAAAAATGAAAGACATGAAACACCACGCCCTTTACTCCGCTGAGTACTTGTGTGTGTGTGTGTGTGTGTGTGACTGGGCTTCCTATTTGTTTAAAAAAAAAGAGGTCTGAGCCGGCCAAAATGGGAGTGTGTATGTGTGTGTTACGAAAGAGATCGTGAAAATAAAAGCGTGAGGCTAGGACGAAAAAGTATAGCGGGGATTGGACGAGTAACTGGAAATAGATCTGGAGAAACCCTGGACGATCAAGATCTAAACGAATCGATAAGAAAATGGCAGCGAGAATAAATAAATAAATACAAAAAAAAAAAAAAAAAAATGTCGCCGATGCTTCAACCATCTTGTTTCGGTTGCTGCCTCGTTATCCTTTACTCCCGACTTCCTGTGGGAAATGTCGGGATTATTGTTGATTGTACGAGAATTTTCGTGAGGCGGGAAGATTATAGAGAAATGGCTGCGGTTTTTTTTTTTTTTTTTTTCTTCCGCCTGCCCTCTTGTTGTAGCGCTACATGGAATGATTTTCTTTTGTGCTCAAATGGTAGGACAGTAGGGGAAAGGAGGGGGGGGGGGGAGGGTGTTGGAAGGGATGGGGGATTTAGCACGCACGCGAATCCGATCTTCAATCATCGTAACACATCTAACTGGCTCTCGTTTGATCGCTCATTTCTCCATCATTTTCTTTTTTCTTAACATGCTATACGGTCGTCATGGTGGTTGTAGGCGCCGAAGGTAAGGGGACAACCATTAACTCGCATGGATCATCATTTCACCTTCTCTCAATTATTATTTTTTTTTTTTTTTTTATTGTTGTTCTCGTTGTTTGTTTGTACATCCATTTTTAAAACTAAGTCCTGCTTTGATTTTTGCCCTGTAAAAAAAAAAAAAAAAATCTGGGGTCAAATCTGATGGTATTGACGTCAGATGATGGGCAAACGCAAAGTGAAAATGCCGTCCGTAAGAGTTTGAAGCAGCAGCGCAAGCTCGAAAGTTTTGCGGCTAGACTTCGTCGAGCATCAAATTCGACTTGATTAGCGACTCTTGTACGACTTGGGTTTTCCTCTTAATTGGGAATGGTTGGGAGGGGGGGGGGGGGGGAGCCTTGAATGTTCGTTTCATCTTCTCTGCGTGAGAGAAAGAGAGAGGCGAACAAGCCACTCGGGTGCACAGGGATCTATACTGGTTTGAAAATGCGTCCTTTTTTCGCGCTCGATTTAGCTTTCAAATCATTTCATCCATTTGATGCATTCGCTAGAACCTTAGAAATGACCAAATCATTTATATTAATGCGCATTTTGTTTTTAAAGGCATCCCAGGCCACTTTGGTTTGTTTTTTGTTTTTGTTTTTCGTTTCATTTTGTTCGGGAGGCAGAGCTACATGTTTCTTTTCTTTCTTTTTTTTTTTTTTTTTTCATACATCCCCACAGATGAGCTGGGTCACGAGGAGGGCAAGTCTCACGAATGGATCGAAGGCCTGGCTATTCTTATTTCCGTCATAGTCGTCGTCTTGGTAACTGCCTTCAATGATTATACCAAGGAGAGACAATTCCGCGGACTGCAGAGCCGAATCGAGGGCGAGCACAAATTCGCCGTTCTGCGGGGAGGCGAGAGCAGCCAAATCTTTGTCGGCGAGATCGTCGTTGGTGACATTTGCCAAGTAAAAATAAAAAAATAGATGCAAATTTTATTTCAAAAAAAAAAAAAAAAAAAAAAAAAAAAAAAAAAAAAAAAAAGGGGGCCTTTTGTCATTTGAAACTATCGTGTTGAAATTTTCGTAGGTGAAATACGGCGATTTGCTGCCGGCCGACGGCATTCTCATTCAAAGCAACGATTTGAAAGTGGACGAGTCGTCCTTAACGGGCGAGTCGGATCACGTCAAAAAAAGCGAACTGACGGATCCTATGCTGCTATCTGGTAATGTATAGCAGGGTGTTCATCCTGTCTGATGAAAAAAAAAAACGATGGCCATGACATTCTCGTGTTCTCACGTTACTCACGTTTTGTTTTTTTTGTTTTTTTATTGTTTGTTTTTTGCATTCATAATGAAAATCAGGGACCCACGTCATGGAAGGCAGCGGCCGGATGGTGGTGACTGCCGTCGGCATCAACTCGCAAGCCGGCATCATTTTCACGCTACTGGGAGCCGCCGCCGACCAGCAGGAAGCTGACGCTAAGCAACGGAAGAAAGGTGACACTCTCTCTAACCTACCTTTTGCTTCCCGTTCATTTTCGTCTGTTTTTTTTTGTTTTTTTTTCCTATTGTTTTTCTACGTGTTCTTATTTTTTTAAATTATTATTATTATTTTTCTCGGATTTCTATGCGTTTCTTTTTTTTTATTTTTTATTATTATTATTATTATTATTAATATATATATATATATATATAATTTGAACGCTCCCTACCTATTGGGAGGGGGGAGATTCCGATCGATATCGATGATCCTTGTCTAGTTGAGAATTATCGATTCTCCAAACTATTTGACTAGTGGGGACGGTGTGGGCGTTTGAAAATCTTCCAGGAAATGGAATCAAAATGGGGCATGATTTTGGGCTTAATTTCATTGAGATTTATTGGGTTAAAAAAATTTTTGGAGATTTTTGGGGCTTTTAAATTTTTTTTTTTTTTTTTTTTTTTTTTCAACCATATTTTTCTATTGCTTTTTTGTTTGGTTCGTAGTTTGCAAATCGGAAAACATTTCTTTTTTTTTTTTTTTTTTTTTTCTCTAAATCTCTCGTTTATGTGTGGTTGCCAATTATGCGAGTGAGAGTGTGCGTGTGTGAGAGTGATACGTTCTCATCATGTGTTCCAAGACTCATAATGATTGAGAGAATGCGTGTAGCATAGAGTGACGTTTAAGTTTTTGCATGCTTTTTCAGGTTCCTAATTCCTGGCCCTAGATTTTTAATATTTCAAACTTTCAAATCAATAGTTTATTAGATCAACAGAAGATACATCTCTTTTGAAATGTCATTTTTTTTAAAAAGCCATTCAAAGGTTCAGCTTGCTGCATTCTTTTGTTTTGTCTTTTTTTTTTACCAATCATTTCTTTGGTAACGAAATGATTTTTATTTATTATTGGATCCTCGATTTCAATCCTTTTGATTTTTAAGTTGAACGGAACAGCTATTCTTTTGATCACATTTTGTTTCTTGTTTTTTTTTTGTTTGTTTTTTTTTTCGAGCTGTTTCATCTCTTTTTATTTCTCATTTTTCCTTTTTACATCGAACATTTCTCTTACGTATACGTGTACATTTACGCATGGCCCTAATTATTATGATTCCCCTTTTTACCATCCATTTACCTAAAAACACCACGACCAAATAACCACCGTCACGCGACCATTCGACACGACCCGACCCGTACAACAACTGCAACAACATCTACTACTTCTACTTGCCCGATGTCAAAAAAAACCAAAAAACCAAAAAAAAAAAAAAAAAAAACCAAAAAAACATTATACAAAACTACACGCCGCCCTCCGATATCCTCATACACTATGGGGGCGTGTTGCAGAAGCCAAAAAGCAACGGAAGAAGAAGAAAGGTACGCAACAACAACAACACAAAAAAAAACACCGTCAACACACGCTGCAGCTTCTCTCTCTCTCTCTCTCTCTCTCTTATCAATCTATCATCTGTGTCTGTCTGGCAATCAGTCTAACTTGATGCCCCTCTCTCTCTCTCTCTCTCTCTGACTTTCTTTCCTCTTGACTCTCCGTGACTCTCTCTCTCTCTCTCTTTCTTTTTTTTTTTTTTTTTTCTTCCACAAATCTCCATCTTTTTCCTACACACTTTCTTCGCTTGCTTCTTTGGATTGCGATTGGATTTGCTATTTTGATTTATTTTTTTTTGGCATTTGACCGAATTGCTTGAATTGTAGGTTTTGCATGGTTTGGGTGAGAGATTGTCGAATTTATTTATTATTATTTTATTTTTTTTTTTTTTTGAAAGCTCTTTTCTGCAAAGCGATTTCTATTTTGTTTATAGAAGAAAAAAAAAAAAGAGAAATTCTATTGCCGTTCTGTTTGTATTTTTCGGGGGGGGGGGGGGGGGGGGGGGGGGGGGGGGGGGTAGGAAAATGCATTTCACCAATCGCTTTGTCTTTGATGTCATGATGATGACAAGAAAGAGAAAAGAAAAGGAATTGTAGTGTCTCATATAAAAACGTGGCGGAGGGCAAAGGAATGTTGGCATTCCTACATCGTCTTTATCACATTCTTCTATTCTATCGAAACAATAACCGTCACTAGTACATATTATCTTTCGCTGTCTCTTTCTTTCTTCTTCTGCTTTTCTATTCTTATCTGCTGGCCTTCGCTGTTTTTTTTTTTTGTCCTGTTTCACCAGACCCTTTCGGCTTCTCGGTTTATGTTTTTTTTTTTTTGTTCACCCTACTCCTGTGGGCGGCAGCCGGTGTAGGAGAAGGGCGAGGGTTGGCATCTGTGTGTTTTGTTTAAAACATCTAACGTGCCTTTTATTTATTTATTTATTTTATTTATTTTTTTTTTTTAACTGTTGGGGTCCGCTTTTTTGACGTGTCCAGGAGATGTGGAGGAAGGCGCTGTGGGTAACAACAGCCATCCGATGGATCACGGTGGAAACAACATGGCCAGCAAACAAGAGACGAGGGAAGGATCCAGCTGTCCGGCCGAGGATGCCCCGATGAAAGAAGAGAAATCGGGTCACAAGGACAAATCCGTTCTACAAGCCAAACTGACGAAACTGGCCATTCAAATCGGTTACGCTGGTAAGAAAGGGCAATTGCGCACGCAAATGTTTCCTGTTTTGAAAACACCGATGAACATAAACTTGATAACACGTGGGGTTTTCTTGTCCCAGGTTCGACCATCGCCATTTTAACTGTCATCATTCTGATAACGACGTTTTGCATCAAGACATTCGTCTACGAAAATCAGCCGTGGAAAAACGAATATTTCAATCATTTCGTCAAGTTCCTCATTATCGGTGTCACTGTCTTGGTCGTCGCCGTCCCCGAGGGTCTGCCCTTGGCTGTCACCCTCTCGTTAGCCTACTCCGTTAAAGTGAGCAGTCGTTTCGTCTTTGTTTTCACTAAACCCCCACCACAACTGCTAACTGATTAAGACAAATGAATGATTTGCCCGTGTGTTTTTTTGTTGTTTTTTTTTCCCTATTCTCTTTTGTCCAGAAAATGATGTTGGACAACAACTTGGTTCGACATTTGGACGCTTGCGAGACGATGGGCAATGCGACGGCCATCTGTTCGGATAAAACGGGAACGCTGACAACGAACAGGATGACCGTTGTGGCCTGCTACATCGGAGGACAGCACTACAAATCCATCCCGAAGTACGACTCGCTTCCACCGCAAGTGGCCAACCTTGCCATTCACGCCATCTCGATCAATAGCGCTTACACGTCGCGCATTTTGGTAAGGCGAAATCGACTCGCATCGAATTTGGAATGCCAAATGATTAAGGTTTTTTTTTTTTTTTTTTTTTTTTTTTGAATTTTAGGATGGAGATATGCCCAACGAACCCATCAAGCAGGTGGGCAATAAAACGGAATGCGCCATGCTCGGTTTCGTGCTGGATTTGAAGAAATCCTATCAGGCCATCCGTGACGAGCACCCAGAAGAATCGTTCCATCGCGTCTACACGTTCAATTCGAGCCGCAAGTCGATGAGTACCGTCATCGCTCGCGAGGGAGGCGGATACCGCGTCTTCACCAAAGGTGCATCTGAAATGGTGCTGAAAAAGTGAGTCACGATTCATTGTCATTACAACGTTTTTATTAAAAAAAAATAATTACTTTGACGATCGAAATTGCTTCTATAAAAAAAAAAAAAACAGGTGCGCCTTCATTTACGGCGCTGATGGAAAACTGGAGAAATTCACTCGAGAAATGCAGGATCGGCTTGTACGAGACGTCATTGAGCCAATGGCCTGCGACGGTCTCCGCACAATCGCCGTGGCTTACCGCGATTTCGTGCCACACAAGGCCGAGATTAATCAAGTCCATTATGACAACGAACCCAACTGGGATGACGAAGATAACATCATCAACAACCTGACGTGCATGCTCATCGTCGGCATTGAAGATCCTGTCCGACCTGAGGTAAGGGCCAAACTCACGCGATATGAAATCATTGCCCTTATGTGTGTTTGTGTGTGTGTGTGCGTGTTTATTTGCTTGTTACTTACATGGCTGTTTTTCATTCTTTGATTGTAGGTGCCGGAGGCTATTAGACAGTGCCAGCGGGCAGGTATTACGGTGCGCATGGTGACGGGCGACAATGTCAACACAGCTCGATCCATCGCCATCAAATGCGGCATTGTTCAGCCCGGAATGGACTATTTGATTATCGATGGCAAGGAATTCAACCGACGCATCCGCGACGCCAATGGCGAGGTTTGTTTGACCTTTCTGTGTATTATTAATTCAACTACACGTTGCCATGGTTACGATTCTTGTTTACATTATTTATTGGATTTGCCTTTTTTTTTTAAATTTTTTTTAATTTTGCGCCGTTTCACTTGGATGCAATGGGTACGTCCAGATCCAGCAACACTTGCTGGATCAAGTTTGGCCCAGGCTTCGAGTGTTGGCACGTTCATCACCCACTGACAAATACACTCTGGTTAAGGGTATTATCGACAGTAAAGTCTCCGAGAACCGAGAAGTCGTCGCCGTGACTGGTGACGGTACCAACGATGGTCCTGCTCTCAAGAAAGCCGACGTTGGATTCGCTATGGTATGCCAGTTGAATGAACTTTTAAAGTTCGACTTCTCTTTTTTTTTTTTTTTATGCTTAAAATACGATATTTTTTTTTTTTTTTTTAGGGCATTGCTGGAACAGACGTGGCCAAAGAGGCATCTGACATTATCCTAACGGACGACAACTTTAGCAGCATCGTTAAGGCCGTCATGTGGGGCCGTAACGTTTACGATTCGATCGCCAAGTTCCTGCAGTTCCAGCTGACTGTCAACATAGTGGCCGTCATTGTGGCCTTCTTTGGCGCTTGTTTCATCCAAGATTCGCCGCTCAAGGCCGTCCAAATGCTCTGGGTCAACTTGATTATGGACACGCTAGCTTCCTTGGCACTTGCCACTGAAATGCCCACAGCTGATCTGCTTTCTCGTAAACCTTATGGTCGCACCAAGCCACTCATCTCTCGAACCATGATGAAGAACATCACGGGCCAGGGCATTTACCAGCTGTCGGTCATTTTTACCCTCGTATTCGTCGGTAATGATTTGAAAATTGCGTGTTAATCGATACATTTTTGCAAATGTACAAATCGCATGTTCGCTTTGTGTCTTTAGGCGAGAAATTTTTGGATATCGATTCGGGCCGATACAGAACCGATTCCGAACCGACTCAGCACTTTACCATCATCTTCAACACGTTCGTGATGATGACTCTCTTTAACGAGATCAACGCGCGAAAGATTCACGGCCAGCGCAACGTGTTCGAGGGCATTTTCACCAATCCCATCTATTACTGCATCTGGATAGCTACAGCGGCCTCTCAGGTGAGAAGGACCCAGCCTATTTTTGTTTTGTTTTAAAATCGATTTCACGCCACCCAATAATCGGAATTGGCGGTGATGTTCTCCCCCCCTCCTCTCTCTCTCTCTCTCTAGGTGGTGATTGTTCAATTCGGTGGTCACGCGTTCTCCACTGCAGCCCTGTCGCTCTCCCAGTGGGCCTGGTGCGTCTTCTTTGGCGTGGGAACTCTGGTGTGGGGCCAGGTGGTCACCACCGTTCCCACTAGCAAGATCCCCAAAATCTTCTCGTATGGCCGCTTCCTTTTTCCATCCAATGTTGTATCGAGTTAGCCTTGACTCTTTCATCTTTCTTTTTTTTTTTTTTTTTTTTTTTTGTATAGAAAAAGAAAACATTGTTTTTTTTTATCTCGCACTCTCAAAACACACCTGGTCTTGCCGGCCACGATTGCACACGATGAAAGGTGTTCCCAAAGTCACAAACTTTTGTTTAGTTAGCACCGTAGCTCATATATTTTTTTTTTTTTTTCGACCTTCACATTGCCCTCCCTATCTTCGGGGTTTTTCATTTACCATCGAGATTAGAAGGGAATTCCTTTTTTTTTTATTTAACATACCTAACCGTTCGATGACAACATGTGATCTCACGCATATGAACATCTTGGACATCAGTCACGTTTTTTTTTTTTTTTTTTTTATTTATTTAGATTAATATAATTTTGCCCCCGTATTTATTTTCCGCAAGTTGAAACCAGAATTGAACTAATTAATTTAGGATCCCCAGATTTAAAACATTTTTTTTTTGCACCTGAGCACACCACGAATCACGCACTTGAAACATTCAGATAATGAACTTTTTTTTTTAAATATATATATAAAAGGAATTGTCGTTGAAGTAAAAAAACACCTTTTAAAAATTGATTTTGAAGTGAATTCTTTATTCATTTCCGATGACAGAAATAATCCGGTAGGAATTTGTAACGGCCCTCATTTTGCCATCTGTTTTAACGCGCATATCATAATGTCTGGTCCATCGAATCGGACATGACATTCACATCTAGGAACATTAAAACATTCTTTTTTTCTTCCTTAACTTCGTCCCATTCGCACGGTTAGGGGATCTCTCTGTCAGTGGGTTAACACACGCGTACACGCATCTCTGTGAAATGGGGCTATAGGAGGCATGGACCTTTGGAGAGGACGTCTTTCTGAATGTTCACTCTAGGCCGGCAAGAAAAGAGACAAAAAGGTGTTGGTGTTCTATTGTCCGAGCTCAGTGATGGAAGTTTGAAAGGACTCGCAACATTTTTTTTTTTTTTTTTGTTTTTTTTTCATAATTGTTCCAGAAGTGAATTGCGTGTTGTTACCAACAAATTATTTTTTTTTTTTTTTTAAAAATGGTTCCATTTTCATGACGTTGTTTTTTGGTTTCGCCGATTGGACAACTTCTAGTTGGGGTCGAGGACATCCTGAAGACATTTCAGCCACTATGGGCGCTCTAACCGAGGACAGATTCGATGCCGATGGTGACAAGAAACGGACGACAGGCCAGATCCTTTGGATCCGCGGCCTTACACGCCTCCAGACACAGGTAGGACGCAGTTAAGCCGATGTTGATTCGCATCGGATCTTCATTTCTCTCTCTCTCTCTCTCTCTCTCTTTTTTCTCTTAACGTACCCCGAGTTTTATTTTTCTTCGTTTTATTTATTTATTTATTTATTTTTTTTATTTTTTTTTACTCTTTATTAGAGAATTCATAACTGTTTCGACACTGATTGGTTTTTTATTCATTGGTTTTCTTATCTGAATTTTTTTTTTTTTTTTGATCGAGTTTGTTTCCCCCTCTCCCCAACACCGCCCCATTGACAACGACAATGCTATCTATAGTATTTATATTTATATATATCTACACGCACACACGAAAACGCAATTCCATCCGAAACTGTCGTGACTCTTTTGAGCCTTCAAATGTGTTGGTTCTCTCTTTTTTTTTTTATATATAAATAATTATTGTTAAACGAATTGGGTTCGCTCGGACCTGCCTCCCCCGCCCCACCACATCAAGCGACGTATTATTACTCTCACTACGCTGCAAACCCACTTCATATTTTTAACAAATTTTTTTTTTTCTTTTAGATTTTTGACGTGCTATTTATTAATTTAGTTTCCGCCATATTTATTTGTTAGAGATCCTTTCGTTTTAATTTTTAAAAACCATAGGTGTTTTATTTGACCTTATATGTCGATCTAGCATTAAGTGTATCGCTCGGCGTAAGGTAATCCCCCCCCCCCCCCCCCCCCGAGCGAGTGTGCAACGAACCGGCAACGCCAGAAAGCTGGCCACGATCTATAATGTCTTTCTTCTGCTATAAAAAAAAAAAAAAATTAATTAATCGATACAAATGCGAAAGCGTATCCAACGTGATGTTCACGTCATCACAATAGCCGTCCACGAAGGGGAGCGAAAAAAATCTTATTACAGATTTGATATTTTTTTTTCTTTTTTGTTTCTTTTCGACGTTTTTTTTTTTTTTTTCGACATCATCGGCCTCTTTTGTTCGGCCATCGGAAGACAAATTTTTTTTTTTGTTTTTCTTCGATGTTTCCATTGTAAACATCCCCGCCCGATGTTCCTTGCCCCACATTTTTTATTTTTAGGCTCCACAGTTCCATGTTTATGTACGAATTTTCTTCACCGCGATAAAGCGATTTCATGTACCTGTGTTCCCACTCGGAAATAGTATATCGATTGATTGGCAAGAGGGTTCCAAAAGGCTCCTTCGTTGCCATGCCAACTCGCTGGACCTTTAAAGGGAAAATTGATCCCCCCCCCCCCCCACTTGGTTTTCCCAACATTTATTTTTTTATTATTTATTTATTTATTTTTTTTTTTCTTGGGTTCTGATTGTTTTCCAAAATACCATCGACGCCCCGGTACGAAATCTCTATCCAGCGGTTGTATTACAGGACTCTCTCTTCTCTCTTTCTTTCGCCCAGTTATCCCGTTTCGTTATCCCACAAATCATTACCGCCCACTTCCTACAGCTAATGCCTTCCTTACCTAACTGCAGATCCATCACGTTTCCTAATCTTTCATGTCGTATCCAATTCTTCTCTTTCTTTCCGTTCGCCGAACCGTGGGAACAAGGAAAAAAAAAAAAAAACAACCCTTGATGATTCCGCATTAGCTGTCACCAAATTTCCGTTCCCATTTCCTGCTCGGCTCAATTCATTGGAAAAAAAAAACAAAAAAAACAAACAAACAAAGCAACCATTCATTTTTTGGGTTTTTTTTTTTTTTTTTTAAGTTGCTAACAACATTGCATGCGCTGTGTTCTTTTCGCCCGTTTAGTTTTCTTTGAACAATTTCAGCGGATTTCAGTTTTTTTTTTTTGTTTTGGGTTTAAAAAAAAAAAAGTAGTTTGGGGTGGGCGAGTAAATTTGCATATACGCAAATGAGATTGATATATATATATATTTTTTTTCAAGTTGAGAGATGTGTGATACTGTAATCCGATTGTTCGAAACCCGGACATCTCCATTTGGATGAAACGGAAGGGTTCCGCAAATCGCATTTTTGATGATCACGTGTTTGCTGCAACTTGGAGAAATCATTTCATTTCGCGATTTTGTACCAGTGAAACGCGGACCGGGCAAAGTTTCCCATTGAATTTTCTATCTGAGATTTAATTCTAGTCAAACAAAAAAAAAAAAAAAAAAAGAATTTCTAAACGATGTGATGAATTGTTTCGTTTGCCGTTCGTAATCGTCCTATCGATTAATCAGCATGGATGTAAAATGTGTCGATTTTTTTTTTTTTTTTTTCGTTTAAAGATCCGTCGTAATCATTTTTAAACGATACACGATAACCTACATAGAACTAACAATTAGCGGTGCGGTGTTCAGTCAGCGAAACCTTTGAATGATCACATTATTTCATGTTTGCGTGTCGTGAACGAACACCCACCAATTACCTTATGATTTTCCGTTCCTAGTTGTTAACATTTACGCACGTAAGAAAAATGATCCTTGCAACCAAATGATTTAAGCTCGAACTGTTGACGATGTTTCTTCATTTTTTTTTTTTTCTTTGTGTCTTTTTTTTTTTTTTAATTTGTTTTCATTACGAAAGTAAGTAGTTCTCTAACAAAAACGATGACACGATGAATAACGAACAAAAATTGCCTTGCTTCCTCTTTTTTTTGTTGCCCCCATCCTGCCCCCCCACATCGAGGATAACTGATGGCCAAATGTATTCATTTCTTTTTGGTGTTTTTACTGTCGCGACGTGCGTCTCTGGCGATGCCCAACGAACAAAACCCCGCGACCGCGTCCCTCTTCCGTGTGATTGTGGTTTGCAGCTGCGAGTGATCAGAGCGTTCAAGTCTACGCTGGAGGACCTGGAGGAGAAGCGGTCCGAACACAGTGTGCACAGTTTGCGGAGTTCACGGAGTCAGTCGGGCCTGCGCCCGCTCTCGGACATCACGTACATAGACGACGATCCCTTGCTTAAGGCGGCGGCGTCTCAACATCACACCCCCGGTGAGCGTGAGCTCCACGACAGGAGCCGTCCACCTATCGCTTTGACTTCCGACGGTTTGTTGGCGGTTGCTGGCGGATTCGGGGGCGCAGGTAGTGGCGCTGGAGCGGGTGGGCATCATCATCACCACCATCATCACAGACAGCAACGGCACGCGTCGTCTGCCGAACACACGAACAACAATAACAGGGCGACTGAGCGCAAGAGCGCCAGCGCTGGTTCCAGTGCCGTTCCATCGGCGTTGACCATTAACGGCCATCACGTCAATCAGCCGACCGCTCGATCCCATTCCAATACCCATCCGCAATTCCAAACGTCAACACTTGTCAATGAATCCAACTCTTCTTACCTGACCAGTATGTCCCCGCCTCAATTGCTCACCCCATACCAAGCCAGCAGCTCTCATTATCAGCTGCCTCCTCAGATGCCACCCTCAAGCCTCCTACCCGTCCGCTACGACGTCCTCGACTACGATCCACTACCGGATCTGCCAGCCGATTTGCCCCGCCTCGTTCACGAGACCAGCATCTAAAAAAATTTAAAAAGCAAAACCAAAAAAAAAAAAAAACAAACAAACAAAAAAAAAAACATTTGAATGAAAAACAACAAAAATTGAGACACGTATTTATATATTTCACCCCTCAAAACAAAACAACCGCACGACGTGAGATTTCACATCTCTTATCACACCATCACCTTCTTATCCTCTGCGACCACTTGGACGGCTCCTTAAATCCTCCTCCCTCCCTCAACAACATATCTTCTTCTCGCCTCTACCCCTGTCGCTCTTCGGCGTTGTTTTGTTTATTTATTATTTTTTTTTTTTTCGCTCTGCATTTCTCACACGCCAACCTCAACGTCGCCGTCTTTTTCATTAACAAACCACATATTACACAGACACACACACACACATGGGGGCTTACCTCTCTGTCCATCTTATTTGTCTCTTTCTCTTTCTCAATTCTCTCATCGCTCTCGTCTTTGTTTCGTTTTCAAAACTAAAAATGAACTAGTTAGCTGATTTCGGGTCGCTTGGTGATGTCTGTTGAGGGATTTCGTGAGGGCTCCCACTGTGAGCGTTTGAACTTCGTGTTGTTGGCCATCTCGGGCGAGATGGCCGTGCGGTTGGGGGACAAAAAAAAAAAAACGTTGAACACAAGAAAACTCGGGAGGAATGTGTGTGTGGCGCAATTTGTGAATGTACGCGGCTTTCCCTCTTGTTTTTATTCGGTGGTGTGTGTGCTCCTCGAGTCGACTTGACAGCGTTGATGAACAACGTCCGTCATAGTGATAAAAAAAAAAAAATTCTAGTTTTTAAACAAAAGAAAGTGACAATAATTTTGTAGCTTCCAAAGCAAGCCTCTTTCGATTCGTTTTTATCCGCCGCCATCTTTTGCGATTCCGCCCCTTTTTTTTTTTTTTTCTTTCTTTTGCAATTCAAATCGAATGGAACGAGTATGTCTTGTTTGATGGACGTTTCTCTTTCATTTTGGAATTGATCGTCCCCGTCTTTACGAACCTTGCCCTCCCTCATTCTTCTTTGATAACGGCAACGCAGTGAGCGTATCGCTTTGCGTCTGATGGAAAAAATTACAAGAGAAGCAAGAAGAAGAAGGAAAAACAAAACAAAACAAAAAATATTGTGAATGCAACAAATAACAGAGACGCGAGAAGAAGACAAAAACGATGAGCGATCTGCCAGTTGTGCCTACCACGCAAGATGGAGCTGTCATTGACTTCAACATCAGACGAAAACGAAACGATTCTGTCGCCAGCCTATAAAAAATCACGAAACGAGTAGGCCATCTTACTAACTCACGACTGCTAGTTCTTTTCTTTTTTTTTTTTTTTTTTTTTTTAATCAATTTTTTTATTTAAATTTTTTGATCGATTCGTCAATAAGATTTGATTTATTTTTCTTTTGCCATTCTCCCTCTGCGCTGTATTTAGTAGCGGTTGAATTTTATCTGTCGTTTCGCATATTTTTCGCCAATCAAAGTTTCAAATTTTGGACTGTTTGTTATTTTCGGTTGAATGACATTCTATTTAGCTTCCTCTTTTTTTTTTTTTCTATTTTACAATTTTGTTTTTTGTTTCTTTTTGTAATTGAATATGTTTTGGGTTCCGTTCGATGCGGTGAAAGGCAAAGGCCGGTATTAGTGGGAGTTCCTTTCCGTCTGTTAGCTATTTCACATAATGTCTTATCATCTTGGAACAGTTCCAAGGATTGGCGGCCAAAGCAAGGCACTGCATGTCTTCGAAATAAGCAGGGAGATATTTGATGTTGGTTGTCGTAAATCGACTTGGAGGATTCGTGTGGTAGACCTATTCGTCCACTCTTTCATCGTTACGAAATTTAGCGGTAGATCTCGGGATCTCTTCTTCATTCGGTACGCTTCTTATGATTTCTTTTGGTAGATTGCCTTTTTTTTCGATTTTCCTTTCCTTTTTCTTTTATTTAAATTCATTTTCTTTTTTTTTTTTTTTTTTTTTAACACTTTGAATATTGTTGCCTTGGGACTTCCTTTCCTCGATTTGTCATTAGCACCCTTTCATCTCTCTCTCCCCCTTTTACCCGACGCCTGTGTGAGGCAACAACCGATTACAAATTCATCACCTGTGTCACCCGTATGATTTTTGTTGGCCCTTCTGTCTCCCTCTTTCTTGCTTTCTCTCCCTTACCACCCATTGTATTGAATATTCCCCTCTTTCTGAAATCTCATCTTATATCTGAATTTATTATTATTTTTTTATTTATTTTTTCTTTTCTCCCATTTTTCGTTTTCAAATGGTACCTCATGAATCGTCTATCTTTTCCCCTCTCTAACATTCATCGGACACCGCAAAAGATGAGAAAAACAAACCACACCTTTGCATTTTTTTTTTTTTTTTGGTTTACCCTTCGATTTCAATACCCTTCAACAGGATGGTTTCCTTTGTCCTCCGAAAGAGGCAGCACACAACTTGACTATCAACTATCTTCGTCTTTTCTTTTCAAACAATTACTTGCCATCTTCTTCTCTGTCCTGTCGGATAAAAACATTTCTTTCTTTTTTTTTTTTTTTCAATTTTACCTTTCTTCTTTTTGTTTTACATCGAATAATATTTCTCTTTTCGGACATCGTTCGCCAAGTGAGAGTAGAAAGATATAGCCTTCAGCACCACTCAATCGGGGATGTTTATTGCAGTTGCCTCTTGATCGTGGCCGAACGATCTTGAGAGGCTGCAATTCTATAGTGTTGTTTTGCGCTTTTTCATGTGGTATTCAACCCCCTTTAAATAGAGTAGGAACGTTTTTAGCTGTTGACCACACAAGAATCTACACGTATTTCTTTTCCCCTTAATGGCTGTGGCGATCAATTAGTCCCGTGAGCTTAAGATTATTATTTTTGAAACCAAATCCTACTGAAACACATTTCGTTACGTTCGTTTTACCTCAGTGTATCTTGGTACAATTTGGGATCCGATGTTGTAGTTCAATTTGGATCCTCATTCTTACAACCTTTTTCTTTTGAAAAGATATGCCATATTCCATCACCTTCGGTTCACGAAACCACTGCCTTTTTTAAAGAAATGGTGAAAATCGACTTTTGTTGCTGTCTATACACCCACGCCAGCCCTCATTTTTTTTTTTAAATCATCGTTTTATTATTTTTGACATGTGAACACTGGACTCGTCTCATCCAATTTTTCGTTTTGTTTTGTTAGGGTATAATGCGAGACAAGTGGCCGTCTTGCTAATACTCTTTTTGATTCTCTCCGCTTTGATCCTTTTTTCAGTTGTAGGACAAAACCCAAACGATCCTAAATTTTGTGTTACAAAAACATCCCGATTTTTTCGGGCTATTTCGCTTACACGATACACACTTTCTACTACCCTTTGCCGATCGGTCTTACTGGATTGATAAACATTGACGAAACCATCACTCCTGGTTCTTGTCAGCATGACTTCATTTTACAATTAAGTGAACCAAAAAAAAAAAAAAAAAAAAAATCTCTAGTTTTTCGTTTTGAGCTCTCCACCTTTCCGGTTTTATTTCCTTCTATTTTTTTTTTATGTTACATTTTTTTTTTGTTCACTAGTTGGAAGTTTATTTTCACAACTGCGACGTACCCCCACTACGAGATTTGATGATCGGGGCAATCTAAATCTCACTTCATTTTTTTCCCTTTTTATTATTTATTTTTTTTTTTTCGAATATTATAATTCGTATTATTTTGTCGTGCATTTCATCCTGAATCGTTTGTCTTGAAAATTTAAAAAAAAAAACTACAAACAAACAAAATCACACCGCAAAAATGATCCCTGTATTCTTTGCTTTTCTCTTTTTTATTCTTACATCTACATTCCTCTCTCCGTCAAGGTGATTGGTGGTGAATTGCAGGAACGTTTGATTCCGGTTCCCTACAGCAAGAATACCACAGACCAAGCTGTAAGCTCTTCCTGTTTTCATTTTCCGTTTTACCTGAAAAGAAAAAAAAAAAAAAAAGAATATGAGAACGAAGGAAAAACAGAAAGAAAGATGCATCAGCTTGTGGCATTTTCATAGTCATTTCTTATTTCTTATTTTGTTTTGAACTCGAGATTTTCGAATCTAAAAAAAAAAACTCTTTTTAGATTTCCCTGTCTTTTATTTCTCTTTTTTCCGCGTAGCATGAAGCTCATTTCGTTGGCATGATAATCGAGGCTGGAAGAATAGCATTAGTCGTTAATGTATCATTTTTCATTTTGACTCTCTTCACCGCCTGATGCCTCTTGATTCTCACCTTAGAAAGCCAACAACCGACAAAACAAAGAAAGTACCGTTTGATTTGCTTGGCCTGTTCATTATTATTTTCAGTTTTCTTTTATCAGCCACGTCGGAGAGCGTGCTCCAACGTTGTTCGTTCATGTTCGCATTTCCAGGTCGATTTCCATTTTTCATTTTCTACGTGTACCATATTAGCTTATGTTAGCTAGTCCGTGGACACCTGCATTGATCCTTCTATCCTATCCCACGTTCTATGTACATTTTTTTTTTTTTTTTTTGCTCATCTCCCCAAATTGTTTTCCTCCTTTTGTTCTTATTTCGTTTTCTCTTATCCGTTTGATGAATTTGTTTATCGAAATTCATAATTATGGTAGGATGTAAACCTGCGAGAGATTTCACGCGTCCAGGACACCGTATTTCTTTCCCTCTTTTTTCTGAAGCACTCGCAGACAAGGCTTCATCTACACCCTATTGGCACTGGCTGTTTATCATTTATTTTTTATTTTTTTGTGTTCAAATTCATAGTTTAGCAGGTGACATTTTTTTTTTTTTTTTAGCTGCGTATTTTTTTTTTTTCTGCCTTCCGAACTCGATGCATGCATTTCAATTTGTTTGGTTAGTCAACCCCATGGCAAAACAAGCAAGACAACCCGGCCCTCCGTGTATTCTCCCTTACGCAAGTGTTCAATTCAAAAGCCTCTCTTTCCTTGTCAATCTCATTTTCTTGGTGGGAAGTTCGGAACGACATTGGTCGGGAGGGTGTAGAATAGGAGCCAAGAGGAAGAAGATGACAAGATAATTTTTAATTAAAAAAAAAAAACCTGCCTGTTTCACACACGCTGTTATACACAGCCATGACCGGAGACTGTGATGAAAAGGTGCTAGGCATGAACTGGCACCTCTAATCATCAGTCAGATAGCATGCTGCGTATCATCCAAACGCGCACTATTTATTTCCCCCTCTTTTCTTTCTTTAAACAAACAAAAATTACCCTTTCAAATTCAATTCCTTTTCAATCCAACCCGGTCATGCCAAACCCCCAAAGTTTCAATTTTTTTTTTTATTGTTTAACAAATGATTTATACGCCAAATCCTACGTTTCTCTTTGAAACGTTAAAATGGTTCGATATTTTAGCTTCCTATTTAATATATTCGCAGTTACTTCACCCCAATCTCTTTCTTAGTATTTTTTACTTGATTGGGTCAGGACCGGAAAGAAAAAACGAAGGGCGGGCGGCGCATTTTTCTTTTTTTTTTAAGAGAAAACATTTAAACAGAGACATGCAGTGTATTCGAAAGTTTCGTCCTCGGTCGACCCTTGCGCTCCATCGATTTGTTCCAATTTCTCCAGAAGCGTGAAAACAAAAATTCCACGATAAAAAAAAAAACGTTCCATCCAGCCTTTGCCAGCTGCGCGTCGTACTATCTTCGATCGATTTTCGTTTTATATTATTTTTCGGAATTTCAGTTCAAAAGCTATTTCTGTCGACTCGGTCTGATTTATTTAAGTTCCTCTTTTTTTTTTTTTTTTTATCGTGTGACAAATCGTGTCTTCGTCGTTCGGTTATCGATGTTGCCGTTGTCAGTTTGTTGGAAGCGTTAGATGTTTGCTGTACAAAGTGTTCACGTGCGATGTGCCAAAATCTGGAAATCTAATGTTTATAGCATTTGGCCGTCGTACGACGATTGTGCCGCTTTTGCGGGGATGTGTTTCCTTTGTTATTGAACTGCCGATTGAAACATTGTCGGCACTATATTCATTCGATGTCCAGGTTCTTTTTCTTTTTTCCTTGAAATATTCTTTCCGTTATCGTTTCTATTCGTGTATTTGTAGTTATTCTTTTTATTTTTTCGTTCGTAGTTGTCGGGAGCAAGCTTCTACGGAATTTGCATTCCGGCTTGTAAATAGTAATCTGTCGCTGCTTTTATTTTTTGGTTTAGCTGACAATCTGAAATCGATCCTTCCAGGAGTCGATTTTCATTTTTATTCAAACGGCTCAAACGGAAAAAAATCGATTCCGTATATACAATTTGTAATTCGTTTCTCTTTTTACCTCCAAACGAGTCAAATGTGTTCCTTGTGTTTGACGCGCTTTCTTGGTGTCGATAAGAACTTAAGTGTTTGTTTTTTTTTTGTTTTTTTTTTTGCTCTATTTCTTTTTGCTGAGTTGTGCACGACGTATCGGAACACTGCTTTGTTTTTTGGTTTACTAGTGTGGAATGCTGGTTGAATTAATTACTAATCTCAATACTAACCATGTACGTACATAGCTTTTTCTGGGGGAAAAGTTTTATCAATTTAATTCGTAGTCATTTAATGAGAAGAAAAGAAAGAACTCTACGGAGAACAAATTTTTTAAAAAAATCCATGCACAGTTTCAAGTAGCTTTTCATTTTTCTGATTATTGTTTACATGCAAACTGCACTTGCCAGAATATTCCGATAACGTCCATATATGATTTTGTTTTACAATTTTCCTCTTTATTGAAGTACTATTTTTGTTTTATATGGGTCCGATTCAACTTTTAGGACCGATTTTTCCTAAAATTTTTTAAGTCATTAAGTAGAAATGGAAATCCACTTGAAACTTTCAAATGGAGCATTTTGTGCATACATTGACGAATATATACGTGTAATTGCGCAGGTCTAGTATCAATTCTAATAATGTTTTTTTCTCTTTCTCTCTCTCTCTCTTTTTCTTTTCTTGCCCCATTTTCGCGTTTGGTTTGGTGTACGCCGTTACACAAAAAAAAAAATCCAAACAAACGAAACGAAAAAATGAAAAAAAAAAACCAAACGAAAAATCTGCGTTTCACGGCAAATGATGCAGATCCGCGTCGTTAACGCCTTCCGCCAGGGGGTTGATCCGCGCTTGATGGAGCGAACCAACCCCGCCCTGGCAGCGGTGCTACAGCGGCAAGCATCTGCTTCGTTGGCGAAACGTTTATCCCAGGCTTCATCAATAGACTACGCTGATGCTCCCGGAGCGACTGGCATCGGAGACCGTGAAAGGGATTACTTGGCCCCCGAGACGGATATGGAGCGGCTTTCCTCCCGGAGCCACACGGAGACGGCGGTTTGAAGTGGAAAAAAAAAAAAAAACAGCAAAAAAAAACAGCAAACAGCAACATAACTAAATAATTGGTAATAAATAAATTCATGATTTAATGCTCTTCGAGGCGGAGGGAAAAAAAAAAGAAGTTAAGCAAAAAAAAAAAAAAGAAAACTTACGAAATAGGAATCAAAGAAATCCATCCATCAAAATACTGACTTTCCCTGACTTCCCAGTTTTTTATTTCTTCGTTTTTTTTTTCTTTTTGAATTCTCCGACTCCCCCCCCCCCCACCCAGTTGTGTATTCATCTGATTTACTCTCTTCCAACTGCTGAATAATATGTTCCCCGACGATGACTTTGATTAGCCCAAACCACTCTCGAAAAAAAGACATTTGTTTTTTCTTCAATTCTCTGTATGTTTTTTTTTTTTTTTTTTTTTTTTTGAAATTCTAATCCAGTTTTTTCCCCTCCGATGAGGATGATGTGCTATGGAACGCTTCATTTTTTACCCATGCTAACATCCACTCTCCCTTCCAACTCTTAGACGTGAAAAAGAAAAGAGAAACAAATGCAATGAGGAGCAGAAAAACACCCGACATTAACTTTGAAATATCTTTATCATTTTATTTATTTTTATTTTTATTTTATTTTTTTGAATTATTCAACGTCAGCTGATGTCCATGCAAATGATCATTTTCTTTGTTTTGTTCTTTATATGATTTTCTCGTTTGATTTTTTTGTGTGTGAATACTTTCAAATATTGCCGTTGACGATGAAAGACACACGGGGTGGGCAACGCGATGTCGTAATCTACTGGGGAGGGGGAGAGATATTACTTAACGGATGAGAAACCCAGTTGCCGTTTCTATTAGATTTCTACGGTCCTTTTTAAGTAAAAAAAAGAAGACAAAAAAAACGAGAAATTTTTGCGGTGTTTTTCGCCTGTGTCCTATTTAGTAAACCATTTTTTTTTTTAAACCAAACATCTTGGATGTTCTTCTTTTAGGATTTCCGTTTTTTTTTCTTTCCCTGGTTCGCCTTTATATTTTTCATTTTGTTCTTTTCGTTATGCAAATTGCAGACTCTCCCCCTTTTTTTTTTCCTTATTCTTTCACTTGTATCATATGGATCCCCTTTTGAAATATTGCCGTGTGTTTGCGTGTGCGTTTCACTTCACTTCCCATTCCCTCTTCGACTCTCTTTGTCTTTTGATTTGTTATTATTTTGGGACACCTTTTCGTTTCACTGTATAATCTTCCGTCTTAACTTCTCTCTTTTCTGTCTTATCTTCTTTCTTTACAGTGTGCTATTTGTCGTGTACGTGTACTCCACCTTCTTCTTTTATCATTTCGTTTTTAATATTTTTTTATCCTTAAAAAAAAAAGAGGTTCTTGTGTTTTTAGGCGGACGGGAAAGACTTGTTTTTTTTTTCTCGCTATTTCAGATTCAAAATTTATAAAAGTGTGTTTTCATCCCCCCCAATTATCTCTTAGTTTGTTACCCTGTTTGATTCACTTTTTCTTTCTTTTCTCCGTGTTCTTTTTTTTTTTCCTTTGAGGGTTGTTTCGAATGGTTTTCCAGACTCGGTCCTTATATACATAGTAAACGAGAGAACAAAGCCAGTCTTGCGTTGTCAACACTATACTTGATTACGCATCGGTTCTCATTAGTTCCTTGTTCATTCGTTTTCCCTGTTTTTTGTTCTTCTTTCTCGGTTTAAAAAACGCCAAGGAAGAAATTCAAGAAGTAAAAAACGATGACACTGCTGTTCTCATTTTAACTACCATTTGATTCTTCTTCTTCTTCTTATGTTCACTGCCAATTATCCACGAAAAAAAAAAAAACGTGGCGAATGCGAAGTGTGGATGTCTTTTTCTTTAAAAAAAAAAAAGGGTGTTCAAATGCAGTTTTAAAAAGAATGAGCGGATGAGTGGAGGATAAATGTGATGCGATTGTGCAGGTGGTGCCTTGTTTTCAGCAATCACCCTTTTTTTTTTCTTCCGGACATTTCTTCCTGGGTTTTTTTCATACTATTTGATATCGCACTTTATCGAATATCCCACCTTTGTTGTGGTTATTGATTTCGTCACTGCCTCGCATTCTGTTTAGTATTTTTTTTTTCAGAATGGAATTATCCCATTTTTACGTGGGCAGAAATCAAGCTTGTTAAAACGCGTATATTGGCCGGTAAAAAAAACAACAACAAACAAACAAAACATACAGAAGCAATAGCTCTGGGCTTGGGCAGTCAAAAGAATTTATTGATATCGTTTCGAACATAGTCGTATGCGCTGTTGCTGCCGCTCTTCGGTTTGTTAATATTTCACTAGCAAATGTGTTTCTTTGTCTTTTATTTATTTTTAATTTCAAGGCTAAAAAATTTTTTTTTTAAATGGCGTCAAAATTTCAATTGGGCCTCCCGCTATTTATTGCTTTTATTGAGCTAGGAAAAAAAAGACACACACTCTGGGACTTGTCGAGAAATCGATGTTAAAGCGGAACCGAATTTTTTTTTTTCTTGTAGCCTATATGATTTGTAAGTAAAAACGAGAAGACAGCCCACTCTTGAATCCATGATAGGAAGAATTGCTTTTCAATTTCAGTAGATTAGAACAAAGAAAAACGTGGAGATCCACATTGAACATGATGTGCTATACCTGTTCGAATGGCCCAAATTGAACAAATGTTGCGCCAAGTAGAGCGTCTCTATGAAATACTAAACCAAGACGTGTGTGTGTGTGCGTTTGTGTCTTTTCGTTTTCATCTTCTCCCGATCTTGATTTTTTTTTTCAATTTTCAATGTGGCGAAAAAAAAAAAGAAATCCAGAAGAATTTGCATTGTAATTGCTGTCGAATAGCCAAGTTTCTTTTTGGTTTTTCTTCTCGTTATTCTTTTCTTGTTGGTGCAAAGAATATTTGCGAAGCAAACATGTGTTTCTGCTCCTCCCTGTCTCTCTTTCTCTTTCCCTCTTTTGTCCTAACTTCGCTCTGAAAGTGTTATGATTAATGATTATTATAATTTTGGATTAAACCAAAAGAGGAGAGCCTGTTGTTTTTGTTGTTTCACCCTTCTTTTTCATTACAAGAAGTTAAAGAAAAAAAAAATTATTAAAACTAAAAAAAAAAAAATTAATGATTGTTTGTTATAACCGAAGAAATTTTTACAAGTGTTGTTGACGTAGCGTTTATCTTATGGTTATTATCTTTACATAGTCGCGCTCCAAAGGGTTCATCGTTTCATAACACACACAAAAGGAAGACTTCTTTTTTTTTTGAATCCTCTTAACTCACGTCGTCCTCTCTTGTATTTGCTCTCTCGTTCTCTCCATCTATTTTACCTATCTCTTTCTCTATCTTAAAAAAAACTTTCTTCTCTGTAGCTTATTGGTAGCCAAACGGTTGTTTGTTTTCTTATTGATTGCCCCCTCCGGATTTTTATGACTGATCCCCTCTGAAATTGCCCTTTCCCAAAAACAAACAAACAAAAAAATAAATAAATAATAACAATAAGCAATTTCTCGATCGCGAGACACAGCCACATTATTCTTGTTCTTAATTCCACACACAACTCCAATCGTTCCATTGAGGTGTAAATGTGCCAGTCATGTCACAAGGGCGATAACATTTGTTCTTGGCGGGGAACAAATGGGGGGGGGGGGGGGAGGAAACAACAACAAAAACAAGTCTATGTCTCCCTTTTTACATCATTTACGTGCTCTGTTGGTTTCCTCTTCTTTTAGGTTCAACGTGCTGGGTTTTCTTTCCATCCCCTTTCCTCTTTCTAATGAGTGTCTTATTATACTTTCTTTTTCAATTCGTATTTTAACCATTTGTTTCTTGGGTTCATTTAATAAATGACTTTGTTTAACGAGGCTAATCTTAAATTCCCTGATTTTTGTATTTCAAAAACTCCCTTCCATTTCTCACTGATGACGACTGTTTGACAATAACAACTCACGATGTTCCCTAACCCTTGTATGCATTATGCAACAGCGCATAATTTTGCAAGACTAACGGAGAGAAAATAGCAGCGTGATTTTCTAATGTTTTCAGTTCCAAATGGTCTTTGATTTCCTTTGTTTGCCGCCCACCCCTTTTATCTCTTTCCATCTCTCTCTCACACACATTTTTTGTTTTTGTTTTAAATTCTTTTCACTATCTATTTTAACTCTTATCTTCGTATATTTCTCCTTGTACAAATAAAACTTTGAGCTCTTGGTTACCAGTGTTCAATACTGTTTCCCCGGCACCCCTCTTCTTCTTTTTTTTTAAAGTTCTCTTGTATCTACTGTTAACAGTGTGGTGTCTCTATAATGTCACTCACCTGGTCTTGTAGTCCAATTAACCTGCTCCTCCCCACACGAAAAAGATAACACTTTTTACTTCCTTTTTGATACATTCAACAAAAATCTGTCGAACGTGGTGCGATTATTGTGTTGGGATTTACTTCCCACTTAATAAGGCTAACGACTTCGTTTGCGGGAAAGGCTGCAGGAAGGTGTGCGAAATTTTGGTAAATCGTTCAAGTTGATGTTGCACGACGAACTCATAAGCATGGAGCTGCCTCTTTCATCATTCAAGAATTTTAAGACAAGTCGAGATGTTTTCACTTTGACCTATCCACATGAATGACTTTAGGTTTACTGGATGAGCAAAATTTGCGTTGATCGCATTTCTTTTTTTGACCCTTCTCCGAACCGGATTTCTTGTTATTTGGATTCAAAACAAAACTTTTTTGAAACGGAATAAACTAGCCAAAAATAAAAGCGATGTGGTGGCTATTTTACGCGAATGCAAAATAAATCAAATATATTTAGAAAAAAACATTTTGGTATAAAATATCGTCAGGAATTTGAATGAACCGGCACTCAAAAAAAAACAAGCGGGTCTCTGTGCATGTTGGCTACAGTGGAATTTCTATCTCTACAATATACGCAAAAGCTAATGTTTAAGCAAAAATACTATAAAACTTCACCTGTGAAACTGAAAACTGTTAGAAACTTTACAAGACATTGCGAATAGCAGTGCCGCCAGGGAACATATTCTTCACTGCGTTTCCAGGATGTAACTCAATAAAAATCTGCCTACCACTATATGTACCGCATTCACGATTAAATATTAACATTCCATTTCGCTGCTTAAATAGTAAATCGTCCGATTGTATTCACGACTGAAATGCAAATGTAAAACGAAAAACTTGGGAACTGATATTAAAACGAAAGTATGTGCAACATTCGAATAGTGAAAAGATAAAAGTAAAAAGACTTTCGAGGAAAAGGATGAGAGTCTGGCCTGTAAAGAACCGACTTACATACGTAAACATATCTAAGACAATTAACGATTCAAATCGCGGCCGTGAAGGCTCATAGCGTCCATACATTCATAACAGCGTTTTCATCATCAATTGTACGCTTTAAAAAAAAACACAAAAAAAATGGTTAAAAAATAGGAATTTTTGTTTTTTTTGGTTGTATGCAAAGTGTGTGCAAAACTGCTCAATTCGGTGATAGCCGATGAACTGGATTTTTTTTCGAAACGAGGGCCGGCCCAGGTTCGATATCCTTTTGTTGGGGGGTGCTTGTAGAGTAGTATTAGTTCTGCCGCTCGTACTCACTGACTTACCGCTCCCCGTGAAGCAAGGCTGTCTAAAATATAACTGTTATAGAAATGCGAGATATATGCCACTTTGTGTACAAAACCAAAACAATATTAACGAACAACTAATTCACATATTTGCACACTGGTTATGCAACAGTTGAAAACTGCAATCAGGACAACAGACTTGCAATCATCTTGGGTCCTTCTTCTATTTGTATGCATATGTTACTTTTGTTTTTGTGGTAGGGTCTTTTAGACGGATAAAAGCAGATGTGTCGTTCACCGACTTGGCAGCAATTACTCGATAATAATTAGTTTTCTTTTGTTCTTACGTCAGTTGCGGCTTTTAGCAGGGCGTACATTTGAATTGCAAATGCATTCGTCTTTGTGCGGGATTGACAGATGGCGAGTTTTTTTTTCTTTTTTACTTTTACTGCCAAAATGCCAATTAAAAATAAAGTACGTGATCTTTTTCGCGATTCTGATGGACAGAATTCGGCTTACTGGAATCGATGATTAGCTGTCGTGAAATCTTTCATGTCATCGGAGCGTCAGGAATCTTGAGAAGTCGCTGGTGCTGCGTCATTCGCTGAGTTACCCGCATTGACCGTATCAGTAATAGCTGCTTTCGTGACAGAAGAACTGGAAACGATCGACGCAGTGGCAGCTAACAGTGTGCTGCGATCCTTGCTGTTCTGCTGCGTTAGCTTAGCACAGCTGGCCGCAAAATTGTTTCCAGTTTTCAGGTGACTCCGCAAGGAGCTTACACAGACGTAGACAGGGCGATAGAGAACGACGTCAGCCTCACAATTCGCTGGCCCACCATCGTAAACTTGGCCGAGCTGGAACTCTGGCCCGACATATCGTCCTCCTTCTACGTGTTCACACGCTGGTTCTGCAAATTCACAACAACAAAAATCAGGAGGTACTGCCAACTCATTTTGAAATGAATTAACATACCGTAATAAACTACTGGCTGGTTAGGTGAATTGGGAATCCGAAACGGTACGGTGGCTATTGTTACAGGGAATTCCATCGTCAAATCTTCCGCCTCCGATTCCAGGAGCAAGCTGACCTGCAACATTTCCGAAATGGACGTGTGTTTCGTCAAATTCGCCACCGATTAGAAGAGCTCAAATTTACTCACGTGAAGGGCGTAATAGACGTTGATCATTCGACAGACGCCAACTAGCGTCGTTGGTAAGGCTGGCAACACCAGTGACTGTGATGAATCAAATTTAGAACGTCTTCCAGGCTGCACCGGATCACCCCGATACTCCAGCACGACGTGTTGCAACTCCTTGTTAGCACCGAGAACTCCTCTATGAATAGTATACTCGACATACTGCAGTGAATAAACGAATAATAAAAATAAATGCCAATTTCATTTGGTTGGTACGAAAAGCCAATCAAAAATCTTCATTTTTATGTGCGCTAAATTTAGGAGAAAATCAGATATTGACCTGAATGAGGCGTAGTCGAAGGCGCACTTCTTCAGAGCTGCGGTTGTTGATGTCAGCCTTCAAGCGCAGACTTTCGCCGCTGACATACGCAGATCGGTCCAGTTGAACGCTAAGCGACAGTGGACCTTTCTTACAGCATAGGCAACAAGAGATCCGCTTTCTTCGTCGACTTAGTGGTTTCTGTACCAAATCAATTTTATTTTCGATTAACAACTTGGATCGAATGATTAAATCAACGGCTTAAGTGATATGTACCAGATATTGTTCCTCCATGCAGTCGATGTGGGGCCCAATAATCGTGAAGTACTTCATACCTTGCGGTGGAGACGCGTACGGAATGTCAACCGTGGCCTAGCAAAAGGCGGTACAAAGTAGTAAACAATGATACTCGAAAGAAAAAAAGTGAATTTTGTACAACGTGATTTGAATTTCTTATACATAGAACTTTTCAAATGTTGACTGATATTCGACACTCGACTGGGATCTTTTCTTTTTGCCAGCTGTTTGACTTTAGATTAAAGGTAAAAGTCAAATATGTTTGAGATGAAAAGGTCATGTCAAAAAGAACGTGCAAAAAAAAAGTGGAGAGATATACTTGAATAAAAGACAAATCCCTATATGCGCTACGTCTTCCATCCACCGTACATAAAGAGCTTTTGGCACTCACGGGAGCTCTAGTCAAAGGTGGCACTAAAGATCAATCCTGGGGATTGCAACATTGAAATCCAACGTGCAGCTCCCAATCAATAAAAATAGCTTTTAAGCTCCCAACCTTTTTTTCTCTGTACCCTTTAACATTCCTATCAACGCACCATTTCAAAAAGTTCATTGATTGAATTCACCGTCACTAATCCTGCGGTAAACACGCTCGTCGGGACAACCACCTAAAAAGGTGGCCATTTGCCCGCAAACCTTTAAATTTTTTTTGTTTGCTCACCTTGATGTAATATCGAACGGTGCCTATCTTGCTCTCGAAGGAACATGGTAGACAGCTTTCCGGCAACAAAAAGTGGAATGGAAACTGATGATAACCTCGCGGCAAAACTGGGATGGATCCGTCGGCTTTCTCTGTAACAAGTCGTGCGTCAAAGGTATAAAAAAACAAGATTTTATTTCTCTGAATTGGTATCACTGTTGATTCAGAATGCAACGCGTTAGGGATACATGGAATAGTGTTTACCTTTCCCCCAAATTGTCGATCGTTCATCGATGAAATATTGGTCGTCGCTGATAGACTGCTGATCGCCGGAAACCACTACTTTCCATTCCAGATGAGCTCTTCCTCGTAACACTACACGGACAGCTGTTCCAAAAATATTTAAAAGTAAAAGACCGTAGATTTCAATTAGTCGTCTTGTTCTCGGAGGTGGACTTTTCACGTATACATTTTTAATCATAAACAAAAACAAAAAAAATTACTTCTGGTAACGTGGGACAATTATACCGATAACTGTTCAACTGATCGAACTAGTCGAATACGAAACGAAATATGTGTGAGTTGATTGGGTATTTAAATATTTAAACCTTAAACTCGAAACAAGCGTGGCCAAATGTATAGCCATGGACTTTGTTATTGATCTGTGCATCAATAAAGAAACAGCATAGTTACGATTATGGGATTCTGTAGAGGGAACATTTTTGTCCCCTTGGATACATTTACCTGAATGCCTACTATCCTAGGAAAACAATTTCTTTTCGTTTGGAAACGCGTAACGGCCATGATGTTTGACATACATTATGCATATCCTTGTAAAATACAAGGGCTCTAGCAACCACAAACATCAAACCCGGTTATAAATCGAACATAGGAAATAGTTCGCTATACTGTTTTATACATTCCCAGCACTTGATTTACTGGTTTCCCCAATCTTGCGTGCAATACATGACCTTACGGCTGATGGAACAATTTCCGAAATGCCGTTCTATTCCACGCTCGTTTTTATTCATTTTTGGCCTTTTTTTTTCTCCATCAAAGGACATTTCCATCTATGACCTGAAATTTCCGCATACTTTGAACACATTGGGCAATAACCCATTTATTTAATCCATTTGGGAAGCGCGTGTGCCTCTCTACCAACCCTCTCCTAACAATCACTAAACGATGCCGTGTATAGATGCTGTTAGGGTTTTGTTCTATTAAAATCTAACATGTTCCGTGACACGCGTACCTCTCAATTTGAAGTTCTCTGAGGTATCGAGGATAACGACGCCGTAGACCGTCTCGCCGGCATAGTACATTTCCTTCTCCAAGCGGATGTCGAATTCTCGTATGTAATCCATGTGGATGGCTTGATGGCTACGCTGGCCGACAGCTGGGACTCCGAAACAATTGATCTATCTAGTCATGTCTGCCTGTATTTGGAGGAACGATACAAAAGGAAAAACAAACAAAAAATGAGAATCAATTTATCTTTTAACTCTGTTTCTTTCATAATAGTACAATTGATGGCTATCAAAACTAGATCCAAATTCATTTCTTTTCTAAAACCTAGAAACAGCTATAAATAATACGTATTAAATTTTTAATTTAACGGGAATCATGAAAACTGGCTTTGTATTTACGTGGGACTTTAAACTTATGACCAACATTTTTTTACGAGAAAATTGGGCTAAAAAAATAAGCCTGACACAATAAGCCCGTCAAAATAAGCCCGACTTTTCCTATATTTTATTTGTTTTTAAAAAAAGCTTAATTCTGTTATAAATATGCAGGTTTTTATTCAAAATTGGACGCGGATCATGAAAATTGGCTTTGTTTTTACGTGGGGCCTATAGTTTTTCACTTGTTTGAATTTAAAGCGATTGCGCTTCTACCGTATAGATTCCCTTTAATTCAAAAACTACATGATTCAAGGGAAAACTATTATTTTATACGTAATCAAAACTTAGATTTGGTTATAAGAAGTCAAGTTTTATCTAATTTCAAGATAAAATTTTAAGCCCGACATATTTCTGGGAAAAAATCGGACTTAAAAATATAAGCCCAGCAAAATAAGCCCGACTTTTTCGATATTTTATTTATTTTTTAGAAATCTAAGTTTTGTTATAAATATACGCGTTTTTTTTATTTAAAATTGAACGAGAATCACAAAAATCAGCCTTTTTTCAAGTGTTGCTTATAGTATTTAAGTTATTTAAATTAAAATTGATCTTTGAATTCAATGTGGGACTTCCGAATGTCTCACATTCACATCGTTCACAAACCACAATTTGTCTCATTATTCTATGGATGACATCTTCGGTTATTCGTAGAAAAGCATTTTCTTTAAATTTTCAATGATTTTCATCATAAATTATATCCGATTCATCTTCATTTTTCTTAAAGATTAGAAGCATGCCATATTATGATTGAGCTCAAGTTTATTTTATTTTTTAATCTTTGACAGCGGACGTAAAACTATGTGGTTCAGGTATGTCGTAAATCGTAACATATGAGACAAGAATTGCTTATGCAGCTTCGTGTGCTTGTGCTCAATTTGATCGTTTCTGCCTGCGCTCTATCTCAGCCAGCTCTACAAGCGGAAATAATGGCTGACAGGGACTTGCCAAAAGGGAACCTGCATTGCAGTGCAACCTTTGCAGCACAAGTGTTTAGATTGCATCAATAAATAAAAGACAGTATCAATAAATAAACAGCCAAAGAAACCATAAAAGAAAACAAATCAGTATTTTTCTTGATACCTTTTTTCTTGTTTATTTTTTTGCAAACAACACCGTAATACCCCAGATAAATAGTGACGTACGACGCGTCAGTATACCAAGATAGATTCTTGTAAACTACAAGGGTCTTGACAACTGAAGTAAAATCAAATGTTATGATTTTTCAAGTGATGTAACTCTCCGTCCGCAATTTGGCCCCAAAATGAATTGCCTCCTTACTCTGCGAGCTGAGTTAAAAGCTACGGCACAATTCTTGAGTTCTACCTTTACCATCGTATAAAATACGTACATCACAGAGCTCCCACTGCTTTGTGTAATTTCTAAAAGAATTTGACAGAGGAACATTGTGTAGTTTATGGAACTCTTATCATTCACGAACTACGTTCACGAAGTATGCGATGGTTAAGGACAACGAACTGGAGGTTTCTCAATTTGTCGGCGGTAAAATATTGCTTAGTTGGGCCCCCCCCCCCCAACTAAGGGGGGGGGGGGGGAGAGGACTTGATACACGACGAATGGTTTTTTTTACCGAGAAGAGAGAATACGTCATTTCAGGCTGCTGCCTTGTCAGGTTATCTAACAGACAGATAGTCTACCCACCAACGGTTGCCCACGTATCAGGCACATCTGTTCAATTTATCAAAAAGTGCACGGAAAAAAAAGGAAAACTGCAGTAAAGCGGATTTTTTGTAAAAAAAAAAAAAAAATAAAGAAAGGAGAAAAATCTTAACAGCTTGTCTGCATTGTTGGATGTGTTTCGTTGTGCTTGCAAAAGGCGGATTTGATTAAATGTTATTATGCGCATAGCAATGCATATACATTTGACATGTATATTATCTGACCTTTTGTGTTAACTCCAACCGCCTCATGTTTAACAATTTAGAGATGTCTCTATTCACATTTTTAATGATTTTGCTAGTTCCCTCAACGTCAAGCAAACTACTTGATGTTTGGAAAAACAATTCATATCATGATGTACCATAGATATAGACTATTGCTTTATGTAGGACACAATAAGCGTGAACCTTTCTTGGGAATAAATATTTAATTGCGTTAATTTTCGTCAGCATACATCTCCTGCTGTATTGCAAATCTGTCTAGTTTCCTTCGAGGTGGTGCGCACGGCACCTTCTCGTTGTTTTGATCTGCATTGATGGCAACGCCAATAAATAATTGATTTTGGGTTCATCTAAAATTCATCAGCACAAATTCTAAAGTATATAAACTCATCGAATTTCTTTTACGTGCAGAAAATCAGTTCAGGTTTCTATTGGTTCACCAGCTCTTATCTACAAGCAGGTTTTATTGCATACAATGCCACACCCTTTTGTCTATACGTACACCACGTTTGCTGTATAATGTTTGCAACTACTCAAAAGCTTCCATTTCAAATACGTTTATCAAGATAATTGCTAATAAGGCTAGTTAGAACACCAGCAAAGATCAAGTCCAACTTGCCTAAAGTTTGTGCGATGAGAAGTTCTAGGAAAAGTTTTGAAACCAACGTCTACTGTGGGGAAGGCAGATCTTTCCCTGCTTTAATCATAAACTTTCTCTTCGGTGAACAATGAAGGCCGTTCAACTTTTGATCACAAAAGCGTGTTGTACCTTATATAGTCTTCGTTCTTTGAGGGAATAAGGATTCAGGAAAAATGTGCACGCTCCTCACTTTTATATCAGCAGGTGATAATCGAATAAATGTAGGCCTATGTACCCTCTACGAAGCAATATAGGGTTTTTCTCGGCAACAATAGACCGATGTCATTTCATTGCATGTTATATCTCAGAAACTAGGGTTCTTTTTTGTTTCCAGTTACTCCCACGCCGTTGTCAGCGTAACGATTATTATTATTGATATACGGAGCCAACACATAAAAATTGTGTCTCTATTGTATCCTGGGTGCAAGGTCCCAAAGTTCTCGACATTACTAGGAAATGTCAAGCAATTGAGTCGACCTTCTCACAAGTGCAGTGAAAAAATATGATCGCTATTAAAAAACGACGAACGTGCCTTCCCGTCATCGCATTATATTTTCTAACAAACAAGCTCCATTTGTTCCCTAGTTGTTACACGTCTTTGATAATTTGAAAATCGTTGATATCAGCACGCCCATTGCAAAGGTATCGTTAACTGTAACAACCTTTTAACCGGTCTATTCGTGTTTGATAGATGTAAACATTCTTCACTGACATTCCACTGGATCATTTGTGAGGCCTAAATTGTAGATGTTCACTAATGCCCAGTAAGTATCTGCTTCATCAGCTGGAAGTGGTGGGAAAAAGCTGAGCGTTGCGGTCTTGTTCCTTTTCACGCACTCCACATAGACGCCCAGGGCGTCCCTATCAGCATTGATGGTGTTGGTGATTAACCGATTCAGCAGCAAACACGATCTGCGATGATAACGTATCACGTCATGGTTTTTTTTTTTACATAAGCGCGACCCTTTCGCGAAAGCTTTTGTATTTCATCCTTGTTTAGCGATGCCACCCAAAGATCTCTGCGGTGGGTACGAGATTACCGAACATAATGAGTATTTGCATTTTCCAAGAAAACAACATCCGCAACATTTTTTTTCTTTCTTCGCTAATAACGATATCAAATCCCGGTAAGCTTTCGTTACGTATTTGTTTTCCTTGTTTTTATATGGCTCACATTTTTCTTTGTGAAGCATAAGTAATTTCCCTCGCAAAAAATTCCATCGTGCCAGCCGGGTTGCTCGCTTTTTGTGAACGTGTGAGTTTTTGTCTTCGACAAGTCTTCCTGGTTCTGTTTTCTTCCTTTCTCTACCAGACTATTTTCGTGGCTTAGATCAATGTTTATCTCTGTATCCATACAAATGGTAAGGTCTGCACCCTTGTATGCGTATACGTCTGCCATGTCGCGAAGTGATATGTACCTTTTCATAGCAAGTACGCATATGCAGCGCACTTTATCCTGCCAATATAGAAGGCCACAATAAAGAGAAAATATCGAAACGTTTTTTTTTCTTTGAAGACAGGATGTGCGGTGTTTTGGCTAGGGTACACTGGTGTACGAAAAAAAAAACATGGAGCCTATGACACTGATGAAACGTTTCGTTCTACATCCGAATGGACGTAGACCTCCACCTATCTGAATATCAAGTAATAAGAAAACCAGAAAAAAAGATAGTCAAGAATTTGAGGAGTTGATTGAAAGTGACTGGATGTGCGATTGGAATCTATTCTACAGATATGCAAATCGAAAATCCCCACCCAAAAATAAGATGGGAGGGAATAACGTGAGCCGCTAGACGTTCGTGTTGAATGAAGTACGAAGAAGATAAAAGGAGGACGTCCATGTTGTGCATAGGATCCTTTATATTCGGACATGACGGCGCAGTTTTTATTTTAAAAAGTATCACCTTCGAGCGCAGTTTTCTTTTTCTTTACATTCGACACACATATACATTAAAGAGAAATTGAGGGCTCAACTCCACGTTCGCCGGCGATTTCGGTCTTCCGCCGCTGACACATGAAAGGAAGTAATCAACGTGGAGCTGATGCGGTCACGTGCCCTTTAATGCTCTTCGTCTCTTTCCTCATTTAGAATTCGAATAAGACGAATTCTTTAACTGAACGACTGTGGAAGAAGCACAGTTTTGTCGGCGAGAGGCGACCGCGGTGAATAATATCCGCCGTAATGTCGTTTCCCTTTTTAGGCGATCGAACCAATCTTATTGATCGAAAAGACCTTTTCAATCTATCGTGGATGACACGTTCCTTTGTAGCAGTTGAATTTCTACACACATCAAAGCAACCGGAAATATGGAAGACATTCCCGCTGTCTTGTGTGGTATTTCATTTCTTGCGGCGACGCAGGGTTAAACTAACTCTTTAGGCCTTTTAATTTATTAGATATTTCTTTCTGTTTTTTTCGCTTATCTCTGAAAGCGTAATCTAATATACTCGCAGTGTTGTATCTTGATCATTCCTGCAATCTTTTAAAGAGAGCCCACTATCATGTTGGGCACACCGCCGTCTGGCAATCCCCGTCATCATTCAAAATGAAACACGAAACAGTTTAATTTAAAGAAACATTATTTTTTACTACCCATATAAGTCTATAAAAGAGGCGCATAAAAGGTAAGATGAAAGTTGTTTCTAGGTACGCCAATCTTGTTTTATCTTAGTGGTGGAAGAGAATTGTGGCTAATCAAAAAACCAAGCCAAGATGTTCGCTATTTTGATCACGTTCCGTTATTCCTGATGGGCACACAAACCTCTATCGATCCGTTTAAGTCTCTTCGATTTGTTAAAGGTCCTCAAGCCAATTTATTTTTCTTTAAGTTTCATTGAAACTAGGGGCTTTCTTCAGTTTACAAAGATAAGTTTTAAATAGCACGTCAAGAAGGACTTGTTGAACCCACTTGTCACCAATGAACAATTTTGCCCTATACGATCACGCCGAGATAAGCACATGACCCAACTAAAATTTTGAAGCAAAAACAACAAAAACCATTTGATATTCAAATTGATTACCGTTCTAATACTAAGCTCCAGGGCTCCAAGTGATGTTAGACGTGAGACTCGATCGTTCAGAATTAGGCGAACTATCTCGTATCTTTTATTGGGTGCTGTTGGATCACTTAATTTCCTCACTTTCGGGTAGAACTGAAATAATATTGCACTTTTTGCGCACGTAATTGAACAGCTTGAAAAACTTTAGCCCACTGGATTTGTTAAATGTTGAACAAGAGAATCGTTGGTTCACTGGTCCAAATGGAGGGAGCCGAAAGGGAGAGACGGATCAAAACGATTGTTGACGGAGCGAAACCACTTGCCCAACTAGATGGATAGGAGGGCAAACGGAGAACGAGGCTGAGAAGAGGAGGGTTCCAAAGAGTTTCCCAGAGAGTCTACGAGGGACAAAGAGAGCGAGGGAGCACACAAAAAAGAGTCCCTGAGCCGCCGCACTCGCTCATCAGCTGGAACGGTCATCTTCATTGCGCAGGTTACTTCAACATCATTGTTCCAAGCGGATTGATACGCAGAAACGTTTTGTTATTCTCAGCTACATAGTTTTACGCAGTTGCTCTTAAAAAAAAAAGAAAACGCTCAACTAAAAAGAAAAATAAAAGGAAACGAAATAAAAGCAAAATTATAGAGATTCGGATGTCAGTTTTTTTACCCATTCGTTTCCGTTATGGTGTCTAATTGGACAAAAAAAAGGATGCATCGTTGTAGTTAAACGGTAAACGATGTCTCAAGTTTTTTTAAAAACAATTCTAGCGAGTGCGAGGCCATTTAGTTGCTAACCTGTATTCTTCGTATCCCCCACTTCCTCGATTGTTTTCTCTGTATTGTGCAAGCTCATTTTTATTTTGTGTGTGTATCCCACTGTGTTCGTAAGTTTAGTTTCGATCGGCAGTCGTCTTGCAACATCAGCAGTGGACTGCATAACTTTATCCGCGCTCCAGCGGTTTAACGCAGCCTCGGGCATTCTACATGCACAGTACATGGAGGGTGTATGTGTGTGTGTGTGTGTGTGTGTATATATGCATAATACATCAATGGCTGTATCTTCTTCGTCTTCTGCTCCGCAAACTAGTTAGGAAGAAAAAAAGAGGAAGCTCACATCAAACAATGCAACTGGAATATAAACCGCACATTTCGTCAATGCAATGGCTGACCATTTGAGTCTTTCATGGCTGCACTGGTCGTTTCGCTCCGTGACTTCGTCCGGCCGAAAAGCCAAAATGACGATTATTGAGCGAGAGCTGGCCATGCTATAGCAAGTACATTTTTTTCCCTTTAATGTTGAAAGAATAGTGTGGCACACAATGACACTGGTTGACATACGATCATATTGGGAAATCCATCAAAAGCGACACACGGTCCGAAAGGTATTGAAACCATTTGGCTAAAAAAAAAAGAGTACGTTCAGCAAATAAACGTTTGGTGTATGCAAAAGTTTTTTTTTTCCTTTAGTTTATCAGGTGAGGTTGAGTACGTGACCGCGACATCCACGGTATTGATGGTGGCTAGATATTTTGGGCTTGTGCGATTAGCGGGATGATGGAGCAGCAAATGATGTCGATGCTAGAGACTTCTGCTGGTCGAATGTTTTGATGTTCCTACAAGTTCGATTCTCCCCTCGCCAATTTTCGTTTCCTTCGTTGGCGCTTCGCCCACGCACGCCCAACACAGATACCGACATGATCGATAAAGCCGAGCCAAGGGGAATAACTTGTTCTTTCCCGTCTTTCTCTCCCTTTTTTTCCCCCTCATTCTTCCCTTTTTTCTGCTTTTATCCCAATAGTCTACTACTATACACCAAAATGGGAAAATAAATGTTTTTCCTTCGCTTTAATGGACTAGAGCAAAAAGACAAGCAATGGGCCACGATAGCAGGTTGACAGGTTTGATTGACAAGAGCCATCGGAGAAAGACTCCCGTAGAGTCGGGAGTCTCTTCAAAATAATGATATTCGTCTTCTATTTTTCTTTATTTTATTCATGAAGCTCTGCAGTCTCTTGTTGGTAGCGTATGATGTGGGCAGTGACGACCAGTCAGGCGAAAGAGAGTAAACAAATATTGAGGCACAGCCCGAGAGAAGAATGCGAAAAAATGGGTTGCACGGGTTAAATGTGACAGGATCGCGGTCGTGCAACTTGCTTATGCAGAAAGTGCATACAAAACGAGGTTGATAGAAAGGGATGTATAGAAGGGAATCTAGAAAAGATCACGGCCACGATCTTCGTACATCCGCAGATTCGCGGACGTGGTTCTTGTCAAAGCCTTAGCTGTTAGTGACACAACGCCTACAACACGATGTTGTTGGCTTTTTATTTATTTTTTTTTTTTTTGCCAGCCTAATCTATTAGTATAAGTCTATATACATTCAACGGGCTTCTCTGTTGGTTTTTCTTGATTTTCATTCGGGTTTTTTTTATCGTTTCCTCCGTCCTAGTCCTTTCCCTTTTTTTACTCATTCTGTCGCTGGGCGGATTGATCGGTGCGAAAAGTAAACAACATCAGTGCGCGTTTACTGGTGCGCACAGAAGTTGGCGTGAATCAGCACAAAAAAAGAAACGTCCACCCCAAAAGGAAGGCAATCTTTTCAATTGCTGATGGAAACTAAAAGAGAAGGATCGTCGTTCACCACATCCATTGTCTTATTTTGTAAGGAGATCAACAAAAATAAAGAGGACGGAAATGGCAGAATAAGCAAGCTGCCTCTAATTTGCATGATGTTTACTAGGGCCTTTTATTTCCGCGTACGTAGACAAAAAGTATCATTCTTTTTCCATTGCTTTTCTCTTCCAACAAGGCAGTGCCCTACATTTCTTTTCTAAACTTGTAACCGATAAGGCCTTTCAGAAGTGCGAACGTTCCAGATCGATCGCAGTTTGCCTACCTGCACGAGACGATTCCACTAGAAGAATCACACACACTATAATTGCACGAACTGGTTGCAAATTTAAAACACGAGAAAGAAGAGAAAACGAATGGTAGCCAAGATGCTGCTCTTGTTAGCATCCATTGTATAAAGCATCAATAGAAATCCTTCTAAGCTGTAAAGTAGATCCGGATTAAGAAGCGACAACTCAACCACAACAGGCGCATCGTATTGGGGCGACGAGAATGTGAATGGGGCCCCAGTAAAAGGGAGAAGGAACCCGTGGCGGAAAAGGGAAAGGATCTATAAAAATAAATAAATAAAAAAAAAAATAGGATGGATATATGATGGCCCACTTTATAGGGCTTGCGGCGGCCGGTCGATGGCACGAGAGCGAAACACCAGCGTCACTAACAGTTGAGTAGTCCCCGGCCAGTAGCCAAAAGAAAAAAAAACTGGATTTGTAACCACTGTCCGTGATGTCTAACGTGACGATGGGGTGATGGAACCGAAAGGGAAACGATCGGAAGCCCAGAGCACTATGTCCTGATCACGCGTCAGTCTCGTTTTCTATAATCTATAGCTAGAGGTCCGATATTATATGTACAGCCTTCTCTTTTCATGGTCTTTCTGCATTTGTCCGCGTGTTTTTCCCCTCTTATTTGTTATCGATTTTTTTGCGCTACTGCTGTGCTCATGACCGATGCCACACATCATCAATCCCGTTTCCGGCTCAATTCATACATTCTTGAATACTGCATCCGGGTCCCATTGAGCGATCGATATTGCCTTGAGGATGCCAGGTTTTTTTTTTTTCGTTCATATCTATTTTTCGTTTATTCATATTGCCTTTCAAGGGTCTATGAAAATGCGCGTTAGATGTAGGTCAACGTGACTTTACAGTTTATTTACATTGTGGAATTGGCAAATTAAACCACTGGGGGTCATTGAAGAATGAAAAAAGGCAAAGCTTTTTAAATTGCGATGTTCGTACGTCAATCACCATGGCGCAGAATTTTCGGACACGAGTTTACAATGGCGACATCAATCAAAATTCTCATCCGTTTTTGTTTATTGGCGTGAAATATAATTAGTTCCCGGTGGTGTTGTTTCTCGGAACGCTAAGTAACAAATTACATATTCTGCGACGCTAACGTAATTGTTTGCTTCCTTTCGGTTGGGTTAATGCAATCAACTAAGCCACACGCTGTCATTACTAATGGCATTGGCTCGAGGCTTCGAGATGTTTACCTTGCACCCTAACCTAATAAAACTTTGGCCGAGAGTAGACCTCTTGTTTAGAGGCTGTTAAATAACGTCCTCAACCAGTGCAAGTGGTGTTGACTTGTGTGTAGAGAATTCCACCATTTTCCCCATATCCACTTGACGCTCAACTGGTTTTTGGATTGTGCCCGGTAAACGCTAGCGCTTAGTGGATTGAAACATTAAGAACAGAACGCGTACAATGGAATAATAGCCCGACACAAACAATGCCATCTGAAAAACTGTCTAATCTCATATAAGATTTCATAATGATTTGTCCTTTTCTACTGAAACCACTTAAATTATCATACGTCACTCTTATTACTCTTTCTATGGTGGTCTATTGATCAACAAACAACAATGGACACGCATGAACACAGCCTTTGGTGGCATGCCTCTTTTCTCTTTCCAGATTGTATCAGATTGCAGGAACGGTACATGAATGTGAACGATAACGTGGAGAGCGCGAGAACTCCTTGTAGATCTATACGAAGGTATCCAACGTGAATAAGGCCTAGCTCTATAGAGCACCGCATGGATGAAAAATGCAGGAAACAGACACATATAAGCGAGTCAAGTATGGGGCAAACAAAAGACAAACGAGCCCTACACGGCCGCTACAAATAGAGAAGGTTCTATATCAGTCTAGTTTTCACTGTAGTGGCAGTCCATTGACCATCTGTTCTTACAGATAAATGATCTTTGCCTTCCACGCGAAATTGTTGCTGATAAATTCCTAAAAATAACTGGGTCGCTTCCCTTTTAATCGATCACTAGAAGGCACCGTTCGGCTTTCGCACGTTAAATGTTGTACGAAATAATTGAAGCGAAAACTGGTGCTTATTAGAGAAACGAACCTGTGTCTGCGACATATATAACTCCAAGGTTCAGCTTAAACTGAATAAGCCCACAAACTGAAAATGGTCATTGTGTCTTTTATCGAAGGAGGAACAACTCTTCTTTGTTTTTAGAGAAAAAAGAAAAATCAGCCATAGCGGGAGATGGTCTACAGATGGAGATTGTGTGTGTGGAGCAACGTGCTCCAATCACGAACAAGATCGATAGCAGATGGACAAGCGGCAGGGGGTCGATAATAATGAAGGGAGGGACACCGACCCATCTGAAGAAAGAAGAGACACATCAGGATGTCATTAGTGTGCCGGACTTGGATAGATCGGTATAGTGGCTTATGTGAGACGTGTCATTAACTGCCTGCACCGCCTGCACAGTGAGAAGCCTGGTCAAGGCACAGCAAATTATAATGAGATTCTCTAATCGATACTGTTGCACGAATCCCGACACAGTGGGAATTCGACCACTAGGGCTGACAGCTATAGAATGCAGAGATTGCGCAAGAATTACATGTGGAAGTTTGAGGCCTTTGCATTCGTGATGCAATCCCATGACAAAACATTGAAGAACTAATGACGCAAGTGCATATCCTTTTCAGTTAATGGTATGTGGCGGTAAATGCAAAAAGATTACACGCATAATGACGGTTCTGGTTGAAAATTAAAAAAACTTCGGTAGCTGTAGATAGTCTTGGAAGTTTAATTGAAATAGAACTTTCAATATGAATTCAATGGAAAATACCACTGCTGGTTTGTGGTAACTATAATCAGAGAAACTTGAGCTGTACGGGAAGCTTTGCGGATGAATGGGTCCAATGAAAATCGGGAGACAGCAAGTTCCACGAACAAGATGATGTGTTTATTATCGCACTACCCAACCCTTATAGTTGTTTAACAGTTTGTTTGAATTTATGGCTTCTTTTGTTCCCTCTGCCGTTGCTCGGTTTTATCTCCTTGCAGAATTGAAATTTCTCAGCTCAGCTGGTTCGTGCAATTTCGTTACACGGAAACGACACGGTGTGCCTCTTATGACAGAAACTCGTCTACTCCGTATTCTCTTAAATTCTTGCATCAGAAACTATGAAAGACACCGCGGTACCACGGGAATGACAGCAAGAAGAGCTGACAGCGAGCGGCAAAATGCGGTGGAACAGGAGTGACAAAGAACGATGCTGTAGAAGAGCAGCCGAGAGGGAACGAAGTGAAGAGCAAATGGAATGAAAGACAGGAAGACGCACGGCAGGCAAAAACAGGAGCCCACCAGGACTAGAATCGATCCTGGGGTCCCTCCTAAAAAAGAGAAAGAAAAAGAGAGAGACAGAGAGAGAGAGAGAGAGAGAGAGAGAGAGAAAGGAAGATAGAGAGAAGCAAGAGACAGAGAGAGAGAGAGAGAAAGCGATCGATTCGAAATTGAAATCTAGCCAGACCTCTCACTATCTGATAGCGTTGGTAGAGATGCACATCACAGCTGAGACGCAAAAAAGAGCCGCAGTACATTCCCGTGTGATATAGAAACGCTGCAATGGATAGCCGCTATAAGGATGTAGACCACTATAGACGGGGGTGTGCCTCTTCACTTTTGTTCAAGGTCCATTTGGGTATCAATGTACGCCTTCCGGCTTTTGACCGGTAGGCTTTTCGGCCATTCTTTCTAAATGTTCATTTGTTTTCTTTTACGGCCTAAATTGCGTTGTCTCCAAAGACTTTCGGGCGCGTCCCCCTTCTAGGCCTAAGGTTGACACGATTGATGGTCATGTAGTGGAAGTGATGGATTGATTGTTGGGACTTATCCCACATTCCGGCTTTACACGTCGTCCTACCGATCGGGATTTGAATTTGGATTGATTCGGAATTGATTCAGCAGTAGAAAAATAGGTCCGCATCCGATCCAGCAGCCCAGTTCAACGATATCGTTAATGCCACGGTAGTTAAAGGTAAGTTACAACTGGCCTTGTTTCGTTTCTTGATAAAACTTAAACATAGAAAACTATTACATGATTTAGATTTGAAACTGAACCAAAGTTTATCACATTGGGTTCACAGTTTAAGAACGAAAGGTCGAAAACGGATGAACAAATTTGTTGCGCAAACAGGACTTTCGATCCGCATGTTTCCAAAACGACTGCTTTGCCGAGGAAACGAGTGCTTTGTTTGAAATCAGCGTTCAATTTTAAGTATTGCGTGCGATTTTCGTCGAATTCCAAGAGATATCATTTTTGGCCGATTTTGACAAAAGTGAGAAGGCTATAGCCTTCTCACTTTTTCATTTTTTGCTAAATTCAGCTTTTTGTTTAAAATACATGATTTCGATTCAAAATGAAACGAAAATCATGAAAATCTAAGTTATTTTTGCGTTGGACTTATAATTGTTAAAATAAACCCAGAAAACAGAAGAGCAATACCCTTGCACCAACAACAGTTTTGTTCCGTACATTCAAAAAACGGCTGACCTCATGAAAAAAAAAAACAATAATTTTTTTAGAAATCAACATTCAATTTTGTGTGTAATATATGATTCTTATCGAATTCACTTCAACATTTTAAGCCCAATTTATTTCGTGCAAAAATCGGGCTTAAAAATAAGCCCGACAAAAATAAGCCCGACTTTTCCGTTCATTTTATTATTTCTTCAAACCTACAGTTACAGTCATAAAAAACATGACTTTAAATTAGGCCTTAAATTTCTTGTTGGAATTTTAAGTTTTTAGTTAAAATGGAAAATAAAAGATGTGGAATTCTAGAAGATTTTTTTCTTCTATGAACTCGCTTATTGAATTCCAGCTAAATCAGGAGATCAGGAACTCTTTAAACATTCTCCTTATCCTGTGTGTGTGAATCCCTATGTCATTGAACTTAACCATGGTTGGTGACCTAGTTCCTGTTGAGTAAGCTCTGGCGCTATATTTCTGCTCCGTTTCCCAGTAAAATACTTTTGCTCTGCCCGCCTTGCGTTGATTGCTTCCTCTTTTTCTCGTTAATTTGTTTCCCCCCCTTTTTTTTTTGTTTCGCTTCTGTGTCCTCCATTTCCAGGTCTCTTGTTCCCCGCCTTTCCTTACGACAAGTGATGAACGTCTCGGACGTAAACCGTTACGCCAGAAGACGGACGCCAAGCTTTTTCCTTTAGCCTCCTCCGTCCGTGTATTGTCTTTGTTGTCCAGTCGGCGAGCTCATGTCTCATGGTTGCCTTATTTATTTTTCTGTAAAGAAATAAAAAGGGCAAGCGCAAATATTGGATCGATTTGTTATCTCATAACGAACAAAAGAAAATACTAGTGAATCAAAATAGGAAAATATGCGTCATATTCGGAAGTTATAGACAGAGCCAAAATATCTTACAAACCATATAAGGATTTTAGCTTTTGCTTGATAAACAGAAACTGCCTTCCGTCTGTTGTATAGCTGTCAATGCTTGAGACCCATCTTAATTCGATCGAATATCATTTTTTTTTCTTTTTTTTTTTGGTTTTCTTTTTGTGCAGAATTTTCTTTTCAACTGTCTTGCTAGAACCCTACACTTCAGCCGCCCATGTGCCTGGCCAATCTGATTGAGGGCTGTCTGCTATTATAGCCCTATTCTGGCGACAAGCATAAAAGTTTTACGCCATCTCTATAGCTTTTCCAGCATCCTTTGATCCCTCTTCAATTACAACCTTTTTGTGGGGCTCTACGATATGAAAATACAGAAAAAAAAATATATATACTGTATACTATATATAAAATATGATTTGAAAACAAATGTTAGAGAATGGAATCATCTGTCTCGGCGCCAGGCGTAATATTGTTATTTTTCTTTCCTATATACGTGCGCTTTCTTCAGTCATTCAAAAGAATCCTATTTGGGGAATTGAAGGCTCTTCACTGATTGAACATCACGATATCATTAGAATAACCCGAAATGTCTTTAAATCAATCATATCGAACTTAACGTTAGATAAAATGTAAAATAGGAAAACGCATCATCCTCTTTCGTTGCTATTAGGCGACTTTGATTCAACCAAACGTTTACCAATTAAGAGATCTCCGTTTATTCGCGGAAAACATGAGGAATTGTTAGAAAAATATAAGAAACTTCATATATTAATTGAATGTTAATGATTTTCCAACGAACAAAGCACATGATAAATAAAAAAAATAAGTGAAAGCATTATTCATTAGCATTTTGAATGTCGGATAGTCATACGTTGCTTACTGATTGTCTACTACATTTTCCAACGTTCTGCTCGTCGGTTGCACATTTTCGCGTGTATAAGACGTTGAAGCTTATGCCTGGCTGCTTCGAAATAGCGGGGTCTTATGCGACGTGAAAGTTTAATATGTTTAAGCTTCTAACAATTCCTTTATTCGTCTTTTAGCTATTGCTTTATTGGGCTGTTTATCACCATTATACCATGCCCGGTGTCCGCAGTTCTCGCTTTACAGTGCCAATTCTTACCGTTTGCCAGCCGGGCAGCATCTATAGAGCTCATGGCTCATAGCCAACAGACCCTTGCAATCCCATGGGTTGCGCATAATGGTATGGACTGATGGAGGTGAAGGATTTGAAAGGATATAAGTTAAAGCCTTCCTAAATCATGGATGGCGGGCAGCAAGAAGGACAGAAGATATGTGATGAAATGGAGAGGTTGCCGGAAGCGCTACGTTGCTCACGTACGGCCCTCCTGTCATTGCAAATTAGGTTTTTAGGCTAGACGAATGATAGGTAATGAATTTGCTTTGATTATTTCCTGTATATAAATGATAAGTGCCTTGTCAAGTGGACAGTTTCTGCTTAGGCAAATGAGCATCTAACGGACAGCTCGGCATAGCAACGTCACCCACCTACCATGCATTCATCTGGTAAATCCGACAACCAATTATTACTATTGTATTGTAATAAAAAATAATAGGAAATGAACTGTCTTCCAATCCTAAAAAAATTGGGGATTGAATCCAATGCGATAAATGTGGAAATTAAAGTGATTCGAATGAGGTGTAATATTAGAACAAGCTTCCCGTAAATGTTAAAGGCACATTTAAATTGGAAAATCATTAGCACGATCACGATACCGATCAATTCAGCATATGGTGAGCGTCATTCAATACATACGGACTTTGACCTTAAACATTCTCAGAAAGCGACGTCTGAGGGTTACAATGTTACAAACTTATCTGGTTTCGTGATCGGCGATCCGATCCATTTTGAAATGGGGAAACATCAAACCTCAATGAATCATCGCGTCTATACGATGACGTCTACTTTGTTATGGCTTCTCTGTGGACGTGTAATACAACTCTCCGTATACGTCGTAAAGTTTTTGTAATTTGATTTCGTCGAGTTCAAACAGCGGCTACAAGTTACAGACATCAACAGCAAAACAAAAAATAATAATTCGGATATAGCTGCAAAAGCAAAAAGAAACATTAAGCTTTATAAGGAACTAACCGTAATAGGACCACAGCAATCCTGTTGAATGTCTTGTGCCCATGTTGCGCCCTGTGATTTGGTACGGTGAAAGGCCATTGATTAAAGACATGATTTGAGAATCCGTACAGTATATTTTCTGGAAGGAGCAGCAAAGCCAATGTTATTGCACTGAAACAGCCAGAACGTTTACATCTATACGTAATTGAAGGCCACATAGGAACTCTTGTTCTTCTTGCTTGTTTGTTGTGTTCACACAACTAAATAAATATGCTTACAACGAGAAGGCCTAGAGAAATGATTTCGGCGCTTACGAAGTCTCGTTAGTGGTCCACGTAGCCCCACAGGAGCCCAATCATCTTTTTAGACTTGAGACCGTAAAGAAATTGCGGTGATACGTAGCGGACCAGCCATCAACTAGCGGCATTAAAACTGAGTTTCGTAAGGCCTACAATCGTATACCTAAGCCATGGTTTTATATATAGGTAAGTCTCTAACAAACGTCGGCATGCATTAGCAGTCGCGTACCACATGAGTTCCAAGGGCTATAAATCCGCTATTCTTTTGTTTTTCGTTCTTTTTCTGTATGGTATGTTACGGGGCTCACGGACGAACGACAATAGAGTGTTGCACAAGAAAGCGTCAAGCAAATGGCGGTGAATACGAGTGGAGGAGGAAGACTATTGAACGCGTTACTGGCAGTTATACGGACGCATAAATGGCCGTCGCAGTCGTTGACGGGCGGAGACGAGAGTTATACGAACGAAGGGGAAACTTGGCACTTCTTCCATATCACGTACATTGCGGCTCAATGACGATTCAATATCGTTCTCTCACTTTGTCACGACCAGCAAAGAAGTTGCGCTTTATGACTGACAATCTTTTACAAAACATCAGCTCAACTTCTTTTATTCAGCTTTCTCTCACATCTCAATGCAAAAATTTAAATCGATTTAATGCATCGCGTTTTTTTATTTAATTAGGGAACAACTGCGCTTTTATTAAATGACGCGTTTGGTTGAAGCGTGAAAGGAGTTGGTGGCATTGACGATTAATTTTAGGATGACCGGTCAAACTGTCCTCCATTCACCTCTTGATAATTTATTTTTAAGTAGTCTTTAGATGAACAAATATCCTTCAACGGGTCAGCGGGTCTTTATACTGCTGTCTAATCAGAGTTGTGATTGAACGTCCGGCGCGCAAATGAACCTACTGCCCCCTCCTGGTTCCGCTGTTAGTCTAGCGCCTATAGACTTTATCTCTTTTATTCACGCCCTTCATCCACCGCCGAGATCCCAAGGGTTCGTCAAGTGCTCTGCTTCAACATATATATATATATATCATACTGAATGAGCCAACAGAAAAATGAGGAGGCCTTTTTCCCAGCTCGATTTTCCCGTTCTAGTGTTCGCTGGGTGTGGGATGGCTCTGCATTATACAACGCACAGCAATCGTCTGTAGCCCTGGTAACGAATCCACTCGTCCGTTTGCTTCGTTCGTTGTCACGTCCGATTTTCCGCCTCTCCCCCTTTTTTTTCTGTTGTTCAAGACACCGCACTCTGTCTTCGCCTATTGTCGGTCGCTAGTTGAATGGAAATAGGTCCGTCAAGCTCTTTTTATTCTTCTTTCATGTAGACTAGTTGTTCTGTATCTTCGAAGCTAAGTTCTTCTTTTCTCACTTCTTTTCGTTTTTAGTGTACAGTAAGTCCGTTCGGAAAAGCGCCTGGGACTTTTCATAAGTTCCCCTTTTTTCTTTAAAGACGCTTTCCTATCTGCACTTTGGCAAACTGTAGTGGCTTATAGTATTTTATATTCTCTCAGCTATATACCGAAAAGATTTTTTAAAAAACAGGGAAAACATAAGCAGAGTTTAAGAAGATGAGCAAATGCATTGAGTCGGATAGTGCGGGGGCGTGACTTGATGTAGAAAGTGCACAACTAACAAGAGTCTCTGCTCTCGTTCGCCGTGTTCCGATCAATAAGGTGCAGTTTCGTTGAACATGATATTAAAAAAAAAAGGAGGAGACGAAAGAAAGGATGAGCTGCAGCGAAGAAAAAGAAAGGAGTAAAGAAAAAAAAGAAGTGGGATGCAAAAAGGAGATAGCAAACTGTTTTCACACTAGACGACTTTTCAATTCAAATAGAAAAATTGAAAGGGGAAAAGTATATCGTTGTGTTTTCAAGTGCAAAATAAAACTTTCCTCGATTTCTGTATATATATGTATATATATATAAACCAGAAACACAAACGGGTGGGAGAACAAGCAGACCGTAGTTTCTATAGGGCGTGTACTGTATAATATCCTTGCAAACGTCTCGAACGAAAAAGGCCAAACCGTTCGATGTTTTATTGCGCTGCTTCAAAAAAATACAACCAATTGCTTAGAAGAACACGGGAAGTTGAACAGCTTCTTTGACAGAAACGGAAAACCTTGATATCTATATCGTGGAGTCAACGAGGAAATCCTGTTCGATCAGGCAGAGACGCAGGAAGAGCTGGGCAAAAAGCCAAAATATTTTTGTTTGTTATTTTCAATCCGTGCTCAACATAACTGTGTGTAATCTTTCCATCCTTTTTCTTTCGTTAAATACCACTTGGTGAAAAAGGTTTCAGCAATCAATACATAGGGTCTTTCGCAAGCATTTTGTTTGTTTCCACTGAAAATAAAAACGCGTTCGCCAATTTGCAAATTCTCTTTTGCCAGATAACCACTTCAATTTTGCATAATTTATGTACGTCTTGTTTTCTCAATGGTTGCGAGTCAGTCTAGACCCATTAGCTTTGGAATCGCGTTGCCAAAAAAGAGGGGGGGGGAGACAAATCTCATCGACAAAATACGTTTTTTCCCCAATCGATAATTTTTTGGCAAGTATGCCAGCGACGATAAATGAGCCTCATTCATCGGAGGCCACTTTGTGCCAAGAATATCATCGCTAAACTGTCGTTCTGTCTTGGCTGACGTCAATCGACTGCTTTACTCGCTTTCCGCCGAGTCTAATGGATTCGTCTCGTTTGCCAAAACCTCTTTCCCTTGGATTGGACGCTTTCTGATAACCAATGTTGCACTAGCAAAAAAGTTCGGATGCTATACAATCGTCCTAGAACCGGCCAAAACGAATAAAAAAAAGGAGACGTCCTTGGCCAATATGCTAAAAAAAAAATCAGCATCCACCAATTTGAAACAAATATTAGGAATACAAATCCTTGTGAATGGGTCACCTTCAGTCGAAATGATCTCCGTTGCATTTCCAATTTAAATCATCTATTTTCATAGTTACATTAAGCTTTCTTGCAACAAAGCAATTTAGATGCAGTGGGATCCTTATTTTTAAAGAGCAAAACGCTACCTGTTCTAAACGAAAAATTAAGCGCCGATTCCAAGTTTTCCCGCTAACTATTCAGGGTGATGCGTTGCCTGGAATATTTTCTGACCAATAAAAAAAATAATAATACTCCACGGCAGAACATCACATAAAAACGGCCCGAATAAGACTGAATTGATTAAAATGCTATTTCTTTTCCCCGACGAAGCCCGTCAGATTCCTTGCTATTCGTGACTTAAAACACGGCGTCGATAGTGTCGTATATATGTAGGCTTTACGGAAGCAATTGTGGCCCGATTTAATCTGGCAGCCCTTAGCGAAATAAGCCAATCTTGGTGTCCCCATGACAAATTCTATTCAGTCCTAGGCCATATACGTATACTGATGGAAAGTTTTTAGGCGTCGTCCCGTAGGAGCGTTGAAGAAAGCAGTCAAAACGAAGGGGGGGGGGGGGCGAAAGTACATTACGTCGGACTACGTCTTCGTCGCACCCGAATAGACGCGGAGAAAAAAAGAAAATAAGAAAAAGAAACGATAACACGGAAATCAATAAGAAGAACTTTGCCGGAAGAAGATGAAAGGGAATTCCAGAATGTGGCCGATAGTTATTTGTAATGGGAAAATGCTCACCAGGTGAAAGTATTGTGCTCGCTCCGCTTACACAAAGTCCAAATTGGTTCTTCACGCGCTTTATATTGATTTGTGCATTGAACTGGAGATCAGAAAGGCCACGACAAATATGCAAAGCGTGCGAAGAAGGTGCAGGCAGAGCGTATAGTAAACAGAAAACTTTGACGAAGGGCACGTGTTATTCTATCCTCATGTTTTGAAATTACAAGTTTCAACTTTTATCCAACCCGATGGAAACTCACTTGTTAACGCATTTATAATTTCGTACTTTATTACGCACCAGTTTTGACTCACTTCACAAACGTGAATGTGATTAATATCCTTTAATGAACAGAAGATACCTTGGCGGTCACTGGAAGGATTATAATTAATTTTATGCAAACATTTTCCCTCCTATTTGCTTATGAAGTAAGAAGAGTTACATGCGTTAAATACGCACGTGATTGTCAAACATGACAAATGGGATCTCACGTTTCAGCAACAAAGTCAATTACAGTTTTTACATATTCTGATTCTCACTGGCAAACATACAAAATAAACACAAAATCGTTAAAAAGGAAAAGAAAAATGATTATTTTCGCAGAACAATCAAAGCTTAAATCAATTCTGATCGAACCAACTATCTTCTCATTTGTTGCCACAATGTCCATGTACTTGGACTCGATTGGCTGGCCCTTCATAGCTTTACTTTTACGAGGTACTGTATATGTCGTGCTCGGATGCTGCCGAAAGGAAACAAGCAAGTAAACACAAAAACCGACGCAAAGAGCAGAAAAGAAAAGAAATGTTTTTTGTTTAAGCTTTAAAAAAAAACAACAACAGTCTATCACGATCAATCTCTCGTCGCCCCATGGCGAGTCAGAGCAACTTCATTCTGGTTTTCCTATCTCTTTCATCTCCGTCTATCTCTCATAGGACTCTATCATTTATGTAACAACAGACTACTGAAGAAGAGGTCAATACTGCGCCGGCAAGATAGACTGCGTTGCTATAGACATACAAGAAACTTTTCGTTCATCAAATCCCGGAAGATGCGTTTATCAATTCTTTTGCAGAAAAGACCTAAACTATTTAAAAAGCCCAGAATGAAAACTTTTGGTGTGTGATTGACGTAAAGAGTTTTTGCTTAATTACCGTCCTCCAACATTCAATTTTTTTTAAAAGTGTGCTCCATCACGCGTGAAAGAAATCTCAACCTACCACACGTGTGCGTTTAATTCCAAGAGCCAGAGTTGCAGAGAAGGAACGTGCCTGCCCTCACGTTCGTCATTCCGTTGCAATTAAAATGGGTGGACTGGGTTTTCTGTAAAGACTGACCCTATGAGGTCAAATGGTTCCTATTCATTTGCTGCTGGCATCACAATATAAAAACCCCTCTCCGTACTGTACACAGCTAGATCCTGAACGGTACTTCTTCCCCTATACATTTGATACTAGCAGACTGACCGCTTGCACCGCCAAATCCCGTGAGCTTTAAAAATATAAAAAAACAAAATAAGACATAGAAAGCGCTAAAAGGAACATCAAACCTTGGGATCACGAAAACACCCAACAAATAAAAGAACAACCAAGATCACCAAACTGCCCTACCGTGTTTCAGCGATTCATTTTTTGTTCAAAGAATCCTGTATTCTGTTCCTTGATCGATTTTTTTAAAGACATAGAGAAATGCAAAACAAATATTGTAACAAGAGTGTTTTACTTGACATTTGTGTATAAGATATATAGTCGAATGCTGCGTCGCGATCGATTCCAGTCCAAAACAAAATTCGTGTATGTCCTTCTGTGTCATATAGTACCCCCTAGGGCCTGATGCGGTAGGTGAGATGGCGAGTGATATGTATTTGGGTCTCTCTGAATATAACTCCCCCGTGTCTCTTGAATCAAGGATGTCGAGTTTCCCCTAATTTATCCTGCTGACAAGTTGCATCATTGGGTGTGTATAGCCTTACAGAAACTAGGGCGTTGCCGGGCAGCTGGGAACGAACGACCCGAGCAAAAAACGGGGAAATAGTTCCGGCAATAAGAGGAAGGGGTTAATGAGAATCAGCCCACCTCCCTAGTGTATGCACGATTATAACGTATACTATATACCGGCCGACTCATTACCCGCTACGCCCACGCTGTTCTTATTACGAGGGGGCCAACAAATTGTACTTTATCGATTTCGTTGGTAAAGGCAGTATAGAATCATCTCACTCACGATTTTGATAGCTTCCATTTTTACGTGATCATAGATTTTATTTTCTTGGACAAAGATGGAGAGTAGAGTCACAAACAAAAATCTTGATTTTTTTTTATCGCCAAAATTGAGCTCCACTTCAATCTACAGGTCTAATAAATCGAAGTGTTATGTTTACACGAAAGCGACAATGTCAACAAGGTCTGAAAAACTAGTAGCTGTTAGACAGCCCAAGTTTGTTTATTTTTTCAAAAGAATACGTTACACGACAGATCGATTGATATTTTCATTCTTTTTTTTCGAACAATGGGCCAGCCTTCCGTCAGAAAAAAAAGAACTGACAGAAAGACGTTATTGGAAAAAAAACACGAACGGAAACTATATCGAACCATCGAGTTATCGATTTCTCCGTGCCTCCCTCTTCGGTCCTGTGCATTGCCATAAACGACAATTCTCGAGGAAATGGAATTCCTGCCTTATCAAGATTTTATAAAGACGCCTGCCGCCGGTAGTACCATCATATTGATGATGTCGACTAAAGTTTGATTTATGTCTGGATAAAGTACACTCGTTCCTTCTAATTGAAGTAAACTATTAATTTTAATTTTTTGTTTTTGAAGTAAAAACAAAAAAAGGGACGTGAAAGTCTTTGTTTTCCCATTCAGCTGTGATGCTTAGTCAATATGGATATTTGTTTATTTCCTAAAGTCATTATTAGAACTGGCACATTTCCGGGTAACGTGATCTCTCCCCTATTGTAAATGAACGGGATTCTGAAAAAAAAAAGGACGTGGATCTCGTTAAAATGCAAATCACGTTTCATTCAACATTGGGCAGCCCTACCTGATGCGAAAACTAGCTTTTCATAGCCTGATTCAACATACACACACAAAAATGATGTACTTTTCCCAACAGGATATGGCGAAAACCGATCTAAAAAAGCAGGAATTAAGCTGAGATCCGCTAGTGTTTGCGGTGACATTCAAACTTCGAACTCAACCCAAAATCCTACCCTAGTAAATTTCTTCCATAATAAATGGTTTGTTACAAAACTACGTAACTTTGCAGAAAAAAGGGACGCGATTGTATTAACGTTTGAATTATTACTTGTTTCCTAGAAGTTGTAGGTCTTAATCGATAGTATGGGTATTGAACGTTACATCTCTTTATTATATAGTCGCCCATTGCGAGGTGTTTTATCCTTCTAGAACAAGTAGGGTTCTCAACTCTGTCAAGGATACAAGAAGGACAACAAAACGATCTGCAACCGGATTCAGGAAGCACCGTACGCTATTAGAAATCGTCAAAGAAATGATCGTTCACACATAAAATGGGTTAGTGGAGCAGAACTAGTTTTCTTCTTGAAGTAGACCTAATTTTAATTCGAAAAGTTTTGAAAACAAGAACAGATAACTCGATATAGAAAGAGAATTTTTCAAACGGCTTAATAAAAGAAAAACAACTGCCGGAACTGAAAGCGATATGTTATGGAAATGGGTGTGGCCTAGCCAAATCATACGTGTCTTGTTTTGTTCTTTCCTTATTTTCACTTCTTATGAGTTGGATGTTGAAGTCCTGTCAGTTGTAGTATAAAATATGCGGCCCATTACGTTTAATTCGTCAGTCGAAGTTGTAAGATCGAACGCAGCGTTTCATTCCAACTTTATCGTTAAAGTTGTTCACATCTTCTTCAATTTAACATTCACCATGATAGCCTCTCCCTTCGTTTTGCCAGGTATTTAAAGCCAACGGCTTGAACGAGTGACATTGCTCTCTCTTCCATCAGCCCTTTTCTAATCATAACGGATGTATTACATTTACAGTGATTGTCATGTTGGTTTCGATTGGATCTATCGAAGCTGTTCCATCAACACGTCGGTCAAGCATTGAGAACACTACGAGCGAATCTCCACCCGAGAAGGTGTCCAACATCAAAAGCCGGCAATTCAACGTGAACGTGCCGACAGGAGCCACCGGTTTGAACGCTGGAAACTCGGCCAGCCTTCAACAAAGTCCACTTCAACAATTAGCCCTTTTGCAGCAAGTGACCACTTCGAGCACCAACCCCATGTCCATAGCATCGGAGCTGGAAGCTCAGAAACAGGAAGCCTTTCAGTTGCAAAATCAAAAACAACAGCAAGGCCTAATGGCTTCAGTGCAAATTCAACAGGACCAAGTGGCAACAGCCCAGGCAGCCATAACAAGTATGTTGTCATTTTAACCCAGTTATCCAAAAGTCATTCACTTATACCCTACAGTTCATTGACCGTTTAAACCTGAACGTTTCTTGTTTCCTCGTCTTCGGCGATTTGATATTCAGATCAGAGTCAAATGGTGAACGGTCAGTTTCAGCCTGGGGCCAACGTGCAAGCGGCGCTCAATCCACAGTTGCAGCAACTTCAGCAGACATTGGAGGCCCAGAAGCAACAGCTTCTGGTCCAGCAGCAATTGCTCCAGCAGCAGGTGAAACCCGAAGCCCAACAAATGAACAAACAACAAATTTTGATTGCCCAACTTTTGAACGAGCCTCCAGCGAAAAGGCCTCAACTGTTGGAGCAGATTAAGCAGACCATAACGAAACAAGAAGCCGCGATGATGGTCAATCCATTTGCTAATCAGATCGGACAGACGAGTTTGACACCCACTAGTTTTGCTCAATCAAATCTATCGTTGCCAAGCAGAAGTCAACAAGAGATGCAACGATACCAGGCCTTGCTTCAACTCCTCAGCTTGGCCAGCCTGTCCTCAAATAATCCCAATCGGCTGGGCCATTACGCTGAGTCAAACAGACCGACCATGCCATCCATTGGTTCTGGAGTTCCTTTTTCATTTGGTAGCAACGCAATCAATGCTCAGCTGCTTCAACAGCAGCAAATGCAGCAGCAAATGCTTTTGATTCAACGACAGCAACAAATGATGATGTTCCAGCAGCAAATGGCCATGATGAATCCTTTTATGTTTTAAAATGTTTCGTTTTTTTTTTAATGTTATATCTTCTTTATTATTTATTCTCGCACCGTTTTTTTTTATTTCGCTTAAATTAAACAGCCTCACTTTGTTACGTTTGACGTGTCGAGACGTCCATTAAATTTTGTTGGCCCCCTCCACTCGTTAAATGCCTCCCTGTTTCTGGCAAGGAAGGAAATTGACAGAATACATTGCTTAGACTTTGTTATATTAAAACATTATAAACTCCGATCGTGACGGCAGATTTCTTTTTCACGTGCCCCCAACGTGAGTAACCGTGCAAACTTTTCCGCGTTCCAGCAACTCAAAAGAAGGCGGACTTGACGGAAAGCCATATAGAACGACGGCATTAATAAACGGCCTTCCTGCCTTTTTATGAACTGCGGAATCCTACGCACACTCGACCCACTACCATACACTTCCGTTCCGCCAAAGTTTCGCTAACGAACGACAATCGACACGTGAGCAAAACGACCTTGCGAGCGACAGACATCCATCCATCGACGTCCACGACAAAATCCCATCGATCGATCAATCATTAAAAACCGTTTGTTTCCCGAGCGTCAATGCGAATCGGCATGTATAAACGCCATCAACGTATCGCCTAAGATCAGAGGCGTCTACTTCTTCTACTACTTCTACAGTACCAAAGTCTTTTATGTTTAGCAGCGGAAGCATAACAGCAACCATCACATCGCTTTACGGACTGCGATCAATGGCTTTTCTCGAGCTAGTGAACTACCGTTACACCGAATGCTGTAAAACTGCGCAAACAAAGTACGCGTGAATTACTCGTCACGATCAACAATCTCAACACACTGCCATTTGAAACATGGGCCAACCCGACGCGGATTGAATTCAAAAGGCACGTAAGTGCCAACGGATTCTATTTTTTTTTTTTTTCAAAAACAGAATATAGACGTGCCAGTGGAATTAAAATGATGTTGATCGAAATAGTCAGGCTGGAACACGAGCACAACCACACGAAATGTTACGTCGTAATCAAGCTTGTCATTGTGTTCCTCTTGGTCTGCCCTAAGCTCGTCCCCGTTCGTGGAAAGTTGACATAGGTGGCAAACTTTTAGGTAGACTTTTGATAGTTATAGGGTGACGTATGCAGTATACATAAGCGTTGACAACAGCTGTTTCCATCTACTCAACTTGACGTCTACCGAAACTGACGCCTACAATGACGATAATAATCAAACACAAACGGGAACGCGTGAGCCATGCACGCACGGCATAGTGGCGATCGATATGACGTCCACGGGAACAACGCTATCAGCAACGGCCAGTCAAAAGTGAAATGAATAAAAGGAAAAGGGGAAGGTTTTTATGCGCTTGGTTTCACGCTTTGAAAGTGTCGCATGAAATTGCGACAGTAGGGGATTGTTTGATGATTTTTGAGTACTACCGTCTCGCACTAATTAGAACGTGCCGGAAAGGATTGTGCAGGAGAAAAAACGATTAGTTAGCTCAGCTGTATCGTAAGCGTTCTTTCAAAACCATATTCAGATAAAGGAAGAAAGCCAAAATGCCAAACCGAATTGACAGAAAGAATGGGCTATTCGAAGAATTAGAGAGGAAAGTTAGCCGCTAGGTGAGCTTGGTATTGCCTCTTACATCGTCTTGCACTTAGAATGTGATGGAGAATGCAGAAGGGGGGAAAAAAGGGCGAAGTTTTGTCATTTGAAAAAAAAAAATATGTTGTTTCAAGTGAAAATCTATTTCACTGGTATGCCTTGAGTTGTGGCATGTGGCATTTTTGATTTAAGGGACGAGTTGAACGACTTCGGTGAATTCGCTGAACTTCAAGTTTCTCATAGTTTACCAGGAAAATCATTCATACGTCCTTGCTAACCTCTTCTGGTGGCAAACGCTGAAAGATATGCACGTAGTTTTTATTGCGTGAAGGATCAGTTCACGTTGGTAATCAGTAAACTGCTTTTAGAAAAATCTGCAATTAATTTTGCAGCCCTCGAATAGAAAAAGGGCGTTCCCAACTGCTTGTCTTTGGTGGTAGATTCTGGCATGCAGGTGGAAACAAGACACGATGGGGAACAACGACACAGAAAATGTGAACGTTTGAAGGTAAACTAACTTAGTTTCTTCATCACTAGGATACCGAAGTGAAATCCGTCGAACAGAACCAAGTTAATAGACTTGCAGGTTATGAAACCGTATACGGTATCTTTGGCATGGGGAAAAGGTTTACGTGTTTGCGTAAGCAACCAACTTGAAGTTTCGCGCACACAACGGCTTGTATTCGCAGAATCTAAGTTACGAATAGAGTGGGAGTGAAACTGGATTAGGTTTTAATTAAAACCTAACTTTTGCGAAGAGGAGAAACGTCAAACTTCTCTAACAAAACATTTTTCCAGAATTCTAATATTTATGTTCTAGGAAAAATTTATTTGTGAGCTACTTTGAATTACCTTTACGATACTAAATCACGAGGCATTCGTTTAAGTTAAGTTTCGAATGCTGACAGGGTTTGCAATGCAGATGCTTATTACACCTTCTAACCAATGCTTTATAGATGATTTACAATTTTAACAACTACGAACAACGACTTGCCATGGTTTACCGATACCCTAGCAACTTACTATCTTGCATTCACGATCTACAGGTTATTGGGTACAAGAGTGACGTTCCGATTTTATCAGAGAGTGCAACTTGTGGGTCTGAACATTATTTCCCGTTCACTGCCACCGTCCCTAGCTAACGTGTATTACAAACACGGATCTAATCGACTGGTTCTTGTATCGTGACACTGTGCTGACGTACAGTGCTGCAATGACCATATGTTGTCAAATACTTTGGGCATTGCCGTCAGTTCCGGTTAAAAATAACTTTGAAACGACTAAGAACAAAACAGACAATGTTGAAATAACCTTAGGGTAACAAGAGCGATAAGCGATGTTTAGATGGAATAGATTATGTGCACTATTTTGTGTGATATATACCCAACTCATGACGAAAGAGAAAAGCGCAGCTGCTTTGGCAGCTGTACGACTTTGAATTTTTTTTTTTTTTTTTAGAAAAGGGCATAGGTAACTCCGACATGATTTGAATAAAAGACGAGAGTAACTCATGGTAACCAGCATTGCCCTTTCAAAATTTGTCGTCTCTCTTTTCAGAGAACAAGAGCTGATTGCAGTCCACACCATCATGAAAGTTCTGGTGAGCTTCGTTATTTTTTAGGAATTCTCGTATTAATAAAATCATTAAACATTTTTCTTTTTTTTTTTCATTTGCGTACTAATTAGATCGCACTAATCTGTTTGTTGGCGCTGACTAACGGTCAACCTCTTAGATTATCGGGTAATTAATATCCCTTTACTTTACTGGATCCCGATTTGATTCTTCTTCAATGTTTTGTTTTTACATCGTGGGCGATGATCCCTGGAGTTACATTAGTAAATTTTCGAAAAATTAACATTAGATATTACGAAACGTCACATCGATTACGGCACGCATTTGAATTATTTCATTACTAGACCAATGGAACAATTTGGAAAGAGGGTCCATATTCTCAGCATAATTTTTTCTTTTACAAACTCCATTTCAAGTGGAGCGCGTCTTCCATGAACCGAACGAAGAAATGGTTTTGATTATCGACAGTAGTGAGATTGGTACCTATGGCGATCTGGAATTCGATTACCCAAACTATAAGACAATACCTCAAACGGAGTTCACCTGTGAAGGAAAAATTGACGGTATGATTTTATATCATTAGTACTAGTTAACGTTTTGTCATTTCTAATAGATAGTACTAAGTTATTGCCTTGGACCAACATGTTGATCTTTTCTTTTCCCGCTTTGGGTATTTGAATGCCTGAACCGCAAAGGATATTACGTTGATGAAGAAGCCCGTTGCCAAGTATACCACACTTGTTCGGTTGAAGTTAATGGTAGTGTCATCATGAGCTCCTTCCTGTGCCCCATTGGTACCATTTTCAGCCTAAAAAGCTTTTCCTGCATGTGGTACTTGATAATTTGTACCGCTGGATCTTTTGCGGATCCAATTGGAATTATTATTATAGCATAGTTGACTTTATTTTCTACATACAGGTGGCTTGGCGTTGAGTGTGGCTCCAGTGATCAGTTCTCCAACTTGAACACCAATATTCTCGTAGCACAAGAATCAGCCTGAAAGATCATTTGGCACATCATCTTTCTTACGCGCTGTAAATTCTCGATTTTTGGAACACTGTTGATTGCGAATCAACCTCGGTATCGAGTTAATAAAACATTACATCATTCCTGATTTAGCTGTTTTGGAAATGCCACATGTGTGAAGCGACCCTAAATTTCACTAAATGGGTTTTGTATGATTCGGTGGACAAGGACATCAAGAAAACTAACTTAGTTTCTTAATCCCAAGGATATACGGAAGTGAACTCCGCCAAGCAGAACCAAGTTAATAGCCTTGCAGGTCACGAAATTGTAAACGTTATCTTTGATGTGGGGAAAGGTTTACTGTTTGAGAAAGCAACCAACTGGACGTTTCGCACATAACGGCTTGTATTCTCAGAATCTAACTTGCGAGTCGAGTGGAAGTGAAACTATTAATCAGATTTTAATTAAAAATGTAACTTTTGTGAAGAGAAGGGATGTCAAACTTCTATAAAGTTATTGTTATTTCACATTTTTTTTAAGTTAATTATGCTGGCATGGTATGCGATAGCCTATACAGATGCTTTCGCTTCTTAAGCATGCCTTATAGATAGCGAAGTAAAATTTTCATCGAATTCCCATGCTGACGTGCATTGCTGCAGTTGCCATATGTGGGCACTGCGGTACCCATTGCCTTCCATTCCTACTTGTTCCTATGCTAACATGAAAGTGTGCCTCCTTTGCGAGACTTAACAACCAACAGTGTCTTATTAATAAAACATCATTCGCTATTTAGCTTTTTCGGAAATAGCAGATGTGTGAAGAGACTTCAAATAAATGAAAAAAAATGGGTTTAGTATGTTTTCGCCAACGATTATTCATTGAATCGCATGGCGTCTCGTCTACCAACGAGACTGTTCTCGAGTTTCATTTACATAAACGTGACTAATGAACAGCCGACTTTTGTGCGTTTGACATTTGGCACGTTGTAATATAAGCATACGTGTTATTTTCCTTATGCTGCGATTCGCCAGAAAGCACAGCGTGATATCCCCCGTTTTTCGTGAGAAATCCCTCTCTAATCCCCCTTTGTTGGTGGTAAGAAGACTTTTCTACAAACAAGCACGTTAGGTATGGATTGTACAAGAGAAGATTAGCTGAATTTTCAATAGGTACACGAAAAAAAAATTCAAACTTTAATTCCTTATTTTTCTTTTAGGGGGCTCTTCAAAGCGCAAGATCCTTGGTCTACATCGATGAATTGTAAGTAGTTGAAAGGAGAAAGGTACGGTCATTTCACAGAGCCTCCAGGCGAATGAAGACACAGACACAGCAAGTCAAACGGCAGAAGGAAAAAAAAAATAGAAAAGAAAGGAGAGGATGAAACAAATTAGAAAACAGAATCATAAATTCATCTTACCCCCCCAGGACGATTGTGTATACAGGTGAATGTAAAATCTCATTTCAAACACAAAGCGAACCTAGTCATCTTCTTGGCATTTTCTTTTGGTTTTATCTCCAAGAAGAAAATGGCAATTGTTTTGTAATTTTTTTTTTGAAAGGTCCAATGGAAACAAAACCTTCTTTACGTTGAGCGTGAACGTTTCCTGCGGGTCCAAATATCGTATATACAGAACCTCGTTATCGTGTCGGTGTCACCTGTATTTTAATACCTGACAGATGGTGGGAAAGTTTGAAGCAAAAAATCAGCCAAGAAAGTTTGGCAAGACCTTGAGTTCTTTGGCTGTCCATGTAGTGAAAAGAGTTCATTATGTTTCTTGCTGATGGGTATCCCATTTTCACCTGTGACTGTAAACGCGACTGCCATAATTGCTGATTTGTTTTTACGACAATTTCCAAACAAAACTCAAACTACCAGATTTTTCCAGCCATGAAAATGTGCCACGAACATGGCGAAGAAAAACATTTTCCCCAGTTTTTTTTTTTGCTTTGTTTTGTTTTGAAACAGAAAGTTACATGAGGTAGACGGCTTGTGATCCGTGTAAAAATGACGAAGGCGTTTGTGAACGCATCGCTTTCGGGGTGTGTGTATTTTATGGAAATTATTTTTAGAAAGGTTAGACCTTGAATGCAAAACTACTACCTAAAAGTAGAGATGTAGCAAATGCGAGTAATCGGATGATTCATGGGTGTACCATCTTTAACAATGACGATGAGCAGAAAAAAAGGGTGGGAAAAGACCTTGTGCTTTTTCAACGTCTTTCACATGCCGTTCTGCGTGCAAATACCGACACTCTTGAATCGTCGCCTTCTTCATAATGTAGCCAACTGCTCATCAAACATGCTCATTTGCATCGTACTGGCTCTATTCCCCTGTAGTTCTTTTGCTGCCTTTTATTTTTTTTTTGTACAATTTTAGACATGCTCACGGTGAAAGGAAATGATGCGTTCTCTTTTCACTGTATGGCAATGAAGCGTTACAACTCCCGCAAGGCTTGTCATCTCATAGGCATACGCAGTTAGGTAGATGAAACAAACGACGGTTAAACTTGTCATTTCGAAATTAAGTTTGCATGTTTGTTTTTTTAATAATAATAAAATCAGTCCTTGTATTAAATGCATGATTCAATCACCTTTTAATAGCCAGTTTGTCGGCTAAATATTAAAAAAAAAAATATATATTGTTAGGATAGAAAAGGGGATACAATAAACCTTTAGATTGATTTATTTTCAGATTGACGTATATATGTAATAGCGCCAGTGGGAAATCCGATCGGAACGAGTTGATGGAACATCTACAACATAATTGCAATTTGTAGTTGCACACCGACAAAGTCAAAAATTTTGAAAAACGTCTTCAAATCAAAACAAAAACAAAACAAATTGTTCTAAAACGTCAATTGCGAGATTTTACAGCATAGCGGATGAGGACCAAATGGATTGTCGGGTATACAAACGGAACATAGTAGGCCACAAAAAAAACGGCAGGATTTCTAATTTACAAAAAAACAACTTGTGTTGTTTTCTTTTGTTTTTTTTTCCCAGGTCTTCTTCGCTCGTTTTCATTTCGTTTAGTAACTGTTTGCGCTGTAGGAGGAACCGCCTTTGATCTGGGTTTGCTTGTTGCCAGCGGCAAACGTGGCCGAACTGGCAGAAGCAGCAGCCGACACGCCTCGTCCGCCGAATGATGTGGATGACGCCCCAGCGCTGGCAGAAATTTGAATACCTGAAGCAGATGATGCAGCACCGGTTGATACTTTACCAGCCGATTCAGGAACGATACCGATGTTGGCGTTCAAGTTGAAGAACTGCTGACTGGAAGCACACTCAACGTCGTGCCACCTGTGTTTTATTGGGTAAAGGCTAAAGCAATCGGTCTCATTTTGAGATAGTCGAAATGATACTGTACCACAAGCAGGCGAAGCTTTCCTGGCTGAAAATGGTTCCGTTAGGGCACAAGAAGGAGTTCTTGAAGACACCACCGTCGGCTCCAACCGAACAAATGTGGAACACCTGACAACGAGCTTCAACGTCAGCGTAATATCCTGTTGTTTTTTTACATTCAAAAATAACCAGAGCGTGAAATAATGTTTTTGTGCTATGCAAATCTGTTAATAAGGATATGCCATACCGTTAAGTTTGCCTTCGCAAGTGAAGGCCGTTTCAGGGATCTTGAAGAAAATTGGGTAGTCCAATTCCGGTTCGCCAGCGATAGACTCACGGAAGTCCCAGAAGAGGATTTCCTCTTGCGATTCGGTAAGGACGGGCTCAACGCTGGGCCTCTTGGTGGTCCTCGTGGTCGTAATAGGTCGTCGTGTAGTGGTAGTGGTGGTGGTGGGGAATTTCAATCCAGTGCCTTGGTTGCTGCTCGGTCCGAATTCAAGCGGGTTGTCCGGGGTGGGATAACTGTAGCCAGTGGTGGTCACGGGTTTACCTACGGGAGCTTTGGTAGTCGATGGTGGAAGATAATCCAAAGGAGGCAAAGTGGTCGTTCTAGTAGTGGTAGTGCGAGTGGTGGTGGTAGGACGGGTGGTGGTGGTGGTACGGGCAGTCGTACCGCGAGTGGTAGTGGTGGTACGGGCAGTGGTAGTGGTAGGACGAGTGGTAGTGGTGGTACGGGCAGTGGTGTAAGCAGTCGTAGTTACTGGACGAGGGGTAGTCCTAATGGGAACAGTAGGAGTCGGTCCGCAGTTGGGCCCGAGGGGGCGGCAGTTGGCACCCACACAGTTGGGGTCTACTTGGCAAGGGCCCAAACTGACCGACGGTCTGCGTGTCGTGGTACTCGTGACGGCGACTGGTGGGAGATAATCCAAAGGTGGCGCAGTGGTGGTTGGACGAGTAGCTGGACGGCTAGTCGTGGTTGTACGAGTTGTGGTGACGGCAACAACAGGCGTTGGTCGAGTGGTGGTCCTCACTGGAACTGTGGTCGTTTTGCAGTTCGGGCCAACAGGGCCACAGTTAGGTCCCAAGCAGAAAGGATCCACTTGGCAAGGGCCAAGAGTTGGGCGAGCCGGGGTAACAGCAACGGTAGGAGCTGGGCGAGTGGTGGTACGAACAGTAGTGTAGGCAGTCGTAGGAGCTGGACGAGCAGTGGTCCTAATTGGAACGGTGGGTGCAGGTCCGCAGTTGGGACCAGTTGGCCGACAATTGGCACCCACGCAGTTTGGATCGACCTGGCAAGGTGCGACTGGACGGGCAGTGGTAACCGGTCGAACAGTAACAGCAACCTCGGGTTTTGGCAGCGAGAATGGCGGATTAGGCACCGGGTAAAAGTATCCATTGCTCTGTCCGACGCGACCGACACGTTTGCTAATGCGCGCACCGAATTCCTGGGCAGCGCCGCTAGCTACCAAACCAACTACAACAACCAATGATAATTAAAACTCACCACATCTCAGTCTTCTAATTCATTTTAATCAACTGTTGTTTTGTTTTTTGTTTTTTTAACCCAAAAAGTAAAATTGGATGGTATCGGTTAACCAGAATCATTTACAAAAAGGAGAGACAGAGAACAAGTGCGGACAAGAGAAATCCGCACATAGTAAAGATGGCGACAGCACTACTTACCGATGCACAACAATAAGATATTCCTCAACATGTTGATGGCACTTGTTTATTTACTGTTGTGGGTATCGCTTTTCAAATTTCCACTGCGAAGAGAAGACCGTTGATGTTGTTCGATATACGAGCAACTGAATGTGATGCGGTTTGCCATCGACGTGACGAGCTTTTATACAGCACACAGGGAGAGAAGGGAGTTTGTGATGAAGCCCTATCTGGGAAAAAAAAAAAAAAGAAGAAGAAGAACCACCGTTCACCACGGTCGAAAGAGAGAGAGGCATCTTCTTCTTCCCTTTCGCTTTCTAGCTGAGAACTCGCTAGCTGGTGGGCGTTTCTTTGATGGAATGGGTCAGAGATGAGTTTCAAGTCAGCACACATACACAAACACACGCGGTCGCATACACATAAGAAAAGTGACGGGAGAATTGAGGAGGAACCCACGAGAATCCCAACATTTGTGTACAATAAAAGGAAAGAGAAAAAAAAAAATAATAAAACAAAACCCCCCCTCCTGAAAGAAATGAAAGGAAAGAGATCGACGGGGTTGCATACTGTCTACAAAAGCTTACAATACACAGAAAAAAGAAAAAAAAAAGAGGTGGTTTGGGAAGGTTGTTTTGATGATAATGATGATGGTCCTCTTGGCGATGATGATGATGATGGGAAAAATGTTTTTAAAAAAGGGGGATGGGGGGAAAGAGAAAATGCATGGGTCTACAGGAGAAGACCTACAGGAGGCATTAAAAAAAATAAATAGGGAAGAAAAATATTCAAACCTAAAAATATATGGATAGAGGGGGGTTCGATCGGCTGGAGGAAAAAACACCTGCAATGACCTGGAACGAAGCTGGGTCTGGAACACGCGCATTCATTAACGGCCACGTTCCATTAATGCTGACCCTACTAGACAGTGGAACTCGAAGAAATCATCTTCCATCAAATTTGATGGCGCCATCATTTTCCAATCTATATAGTCCCCTTTTCTCTTTCCATTTATGGACGTGCGCCGTTGAAAAAAAAAAAAGCAACTCGTGAAAGTGAATTTGAGAGTTGAAAAAAAAAAAATTCAAAAAGAATGAAGAGCTTAAAAAGATGCGTATATTCCGTGTGGCACTGCCACTATTCCGACTGGACAACATCGATGTAGTCGCACGTACACCGGTGCTACACGGGGCATCGGTTAGGTCAGCTGAAATGAAAGTCGAAGAGAGAGAAAAGAGAATGTTGCATGGCAGGATTTTTGGCTATCGTGGGTTTTTACTATGGCGCATCTTGAAGCCAATCACAGCAACAACAACAACAACAAAAAAAAGAGGGGATAACAAGAAAAAAGAAAAATTCCCAAAATAAAGAACAGTTGAAGAGAGGGGCGACAAGGAAGATATGAGGGCGGTCGGAGATGAAAGAAAAGACGATATACTTAAATAGACGGTAGGTGAAAGAGGAGATATTTAACACCACAAAAAAAAAGAAAGAACTATGAAGGTTTATACCGAAAATGAGCACAAAAAAAAAGGTAAATAAGAGAAGGAGAAAACACGAAAACTGCGGACGCACAATCCCATTTTCCCCCCATCTCATCGTATGTAGAAATTGGTTAAAAGGTGAAACGATAAAATGAAAAAAAAGAAAGAAAACGAATCGTGAAAACTTGTACGAAAAGTTGTACGTTCAGTGCATTTTTTTTTTTTTTTTTTTTTTTTTTCAATTTCACTTTCTTTTCGCTTTTCGTAGTGTACGGGGATGAGACTCGTGTAACTCTTGCAATCTATGCGTATACAGATGAAAAGAATAGAGCCGAACCCGTTAAATTTTTTCTTTTTGCTTGACATGGTGATACATAATTGCATATCTAAAAAAAATAAAAAGAAAAAAGGGAAACAAGAATTCGAAATCTACTCGCACATACTTCGGCAGTGATCATTAGCATGACATCCATTTCCCAAACTTCCCACCGCCTGCCAAACCACCTCCATAGAGTTCCGAGGAGGTCCCGACAGCTCCCGCTTCCACTTCTTTTTCTCACTCGTTTTGGCTTTCTACTTGCACAGTTTTCTTTCCCAGCTGAAGAAAGAAGAAACGAATTTTTTCCGAGAGTTAAACACGGTGTCATTTTCAATCGATTGAAATCATTTGACCTAAGAGATGGGGGCGACATTTTAAATGATAGCAATGTCACGATTTCGACGCCATCCGTTCGTGAATCCGCTCCCACTCTTATCAAGTCATTGCCACCGATCATGAAGAAAATGAAGGTGTGTTTTTTTCAAGATTCTCATGTAATTCTTTCATAACCCAATCATTGGCTTCCAAGGATTCGCGTGAGTGATGGACAAGTCACCCTTTTCTTGCCTCTCACTCAAACCTTTTGTTTAGCTCTTCGGGAAAAAAAAAATATGGAGGCCATACGCTGGCGTGCTGACTTGCCTCTTGGCGGTGGCCAAACGTGTAATTGTTGTTTTCTTGTTGCACAGTCACAAAATCATTTGAAAAAAAAAAAGGCACTTGTCGAAATCAAAAGACGTCTTCTCTTTCACGAAGTCGGAGAGTAGAAGGGAATCGTGAATCAATTAAAAACTCGACAAGAAGAAAACAAAAAAAAATAAGAAATTCTGAGAAATACAACATTTTTGATTGTCGCAAAGCCTTCCTTTCGCTCATCTTTCTGAACAATGTCGTGCAACTAGACCAAGGATGTGAGTCCTCCTTTCCAAGGCTCTACGTGCTAGCACATGTGGCGACGATCTTAACGGAACTTTTTAAAGCACGTACGTGTCTCTGAGACTTCGAAATAGACGTCGTGAAATTCATTTTTAATTATAATTCACCCGTCCAGCTGAATGAATAAAACTTCTGGTCTTGATCCGCTCTCGTGATTCAAAAAGCGTTAGATGCATCTCTTGAAAAATAACGCTACGCAATCGATGCAGTTTGATTTGATTTTGGTTCAATACACAAACAGGAATCGAACAATGCAAATGGGATGGAACACAACGTTCGACGTTGAGTGGCTTCCCTTAGCTCAAAGAAGATGCCAAGTCCTTTGAAAACGCTATGGGTGTCGGCACGGTCGGGAGCTGATGAAAGGTCATAAGTTCCTCTCCGCAACAACCGCCAATGATTCATCAGATGGATCCCCTTCTCTTTTTTCACGCCGTCATCCTTTTTTTCTTTTTTTCTTTGGCAATGAGAAAAATTCCTTTTTTTTTTTTTTTATGGCACGGTACATAAAAATGGCAGTAGTCAATCTCGCCAGTTGGTTGGCAGTCGTCGAAATGGCGAAAACTCGTTGAAAATACAAAACAAAAAACTGCAGCATTTCAATACCCGAAAGGAAATGAAACAAAACTCAAAAGCTTCCGAACAAAAACCTGTTGAATTTCTCGAACTTTCCTTCTATGCAAATATATGCACAGATGCTGTCAATGTCAAGGTAGGTTTTCTCTTTATTTTTTTTTTTTATTACAAAACCCGGTGTGGAACATTAAAAAAGAAACGATAAAAACATTTTATTGTAGTTTTGAGATCCAACTTCGGCAACATGTTATTTATTTACTTTTGCTCAAAAGCTATTTGCATTTTTTTTTTTTTGCAATGGGGATATTTTAGCCTTGGATTTCTTCGTCGTTATCAAACCGAAGCGCTGAAATTCGTATGAGGCACAACGGTGACATTGCGTAATGTTAATTCGTTGCTTAACTCTAGGACCATTCCGGAATTACGCAACGTTCCATTTGTAGGCAAGCCCGCATTTTTCGTGGAATGAGGAAGCCATAATATCTGGAACACTGATATGTAAATTCGCTGCTCTCATCATTTTCGAAAAGACTGTATGTTCGGGTAGATAATGATTGCCACCAAGGGAAAGAACCCTAATTTGGGGTTGGTCACGATCAACAGCTGGAGATGCTCACGGCCAAAGATTTTGTCTCCTATGAATTCCACCAACACGACCGTCTTTGTTCCAAGTATTTTTCGTTTTTTTTTTTTTCAAGGCCGGTCTCTTCCGTATTACAAGGTCACCCACCTTTCCCTTCATGTTCGTGAATATCAAAACACGATTGCGGATGGCACAAGCAGTTCAGACGAGCGGATAGAGAAAGGATGCTTTCGGAAGAGTTTATGTTCAAAACCGCAATGACCTTGAAATTCCGTAACCCCATCGTCGTTCGCAACACGATGAATTGATATCGAATGAAAAAAAAAATAATAAGGTCATCAGCCGAGTTTGAACGAAATCGAACGAAATGGAAATTCATACTCCCCCCCCCCCCCCAAAAAAAAAAAAATGAACGAAATATTGAGGTCGGTCGTCGGAGGGCGCAACGTGAGCATCTTGACGACAAAAAAAAAAAAAAAGGGTCAAAATGACGAAAAAGACATTTCACTTTTTACATTCAACTTTTAAGGTAATGGTACTCAATACAGCGAACTCTTTTGGCCGAGTTTTTACGTCCTGAATGGACTGCCTTTTTCAAAAAGCGTCCGGCCGGACAGTATACTTGCCCTTTCTAATCTTCTTTCAATAGAGGAAGGATCCTAATTTCAAAGCAAAATCACACTATTAATAAAAAGCTGTAATTCAAATTTTTGTTTAAAATTATTTTTTACCTTCTCTTTTCTTACCGTCGCGAACGTCACTGCCATCTTTCATGACGTTTTTTTTTGTTGTTGTTGTCCCACTTTGACTTGCCCAACATGTTCGACTGTTCGCTAAAGGTGGAAATCGTGTCGTAGACAGTCGTGGATGTTTGACTAAACGACACGTCTTTCGCTGCGGGGACGTCTAAAGAGATCCGTATCGATGTCCTTTTGGCGTTCTCGAATGAAACTCCTTGAGTGACACAGAAAAAGGAGAGACGGTCGTAAAAATAAAGATGCGACCACCGGCCGCGTTTCCTGCGCGCGACAAAAGGGAGACATAAAAAAAAAAATTGACGACAACGATGGTTTTTTTTTTTCTTTTTTTTTTTTTGCCATGTTTTTATTGCTTCATTCAAAAGCAGTTGAAGAGATAAAAAACTAATAAGGGAATGCTGAGGAGAAAGGTTAAAAAAAAAAAATGAAAGAAAATTTTTGAAAAATGATTTTTAGTTTGACACTCATTGTATTCGCTTCGTGAATGAAAAAAAAAAAAAAGTCGTAATAAGATGCTACTGGACGGTGTAAAAAAATAGGATTCTTTTCAGTCAGAATCTTGGGGAAGATGGTGGGAGAGAAAAAAAAAATTAGTCCATCTGTTCCGAGTTTATCGTCCGTGTCTGACTTGACAGGTGTTGGGAGCCGAAAAACAAAACAAAAATGATAAACGAAATCCTACGTTTTCGAACGGTTGGCTGATGTTGAAAGCATTCGATTATTATTTTTTTTTTTTTTTTTTTGCCATAGTATTATGTTACATGCGTCTGGCGTTTCGGGATAAGGGTGGATGAGGATGGAAAGAAAAAAAAAAGAAGAAGAAGGGGAAAGGCCATTTCAAAGGATGGCTCTCTTTCCGTACAAAATATACATGTTAGCGCTCTTAAATGGATGGAAAGCTTCGTATGTATAATAGGTTTTAAAAAAATAAAATACCGGATGTTATGATCTTTTCGATTTTCTGATTCTGTTTTGGGGTTTGTTTTTTTTTTTTTTTGAAGGGGAGGGGAGTATTTTGCATATCGTCATCATAGCTGATGATCGGTTTGGTAGCTTTCTCCACCACGAACGCGCCTACCTGGATCTCACAATTTCGATTCAAAATTTTTACTGTTATTATTGTTTGTTTTTGCTTTCTTTTTTGGTTGAAGGTGGGGAGAAGGTTCTGTCCGGTTGCATCCGCTTCTTAGTACTTGTATTGAGCACCAGAGGAGCTGGCATCCGGAGCTTCGTAGAGGCTGCTAGGAGCCTGGGGCAGAGCGATTTGAACCACCTGGAAATTGGCAAAGTGTTTAAACAAACACCCATCATCATTTCCTAGCTCGAATCAATGACTTGATCAAAATTTTTACCTCTTGAACCGGTTCGTCGCGGATGGAAATGACCTCTGGTGCCGGGATCTCGACTGGAGCGATAAGCTCGGGAATGTTGACAGCCTGGACCTCAGGCGAAGCTGCAGCGGCGGGTTCATAAGCAATTTCAGCAGCCGATGGAGCTGGAACAGCTATGGCAGCGACGACATCCAGTTGAGCGGGGATGACGACAGCAGCGGCAGAGGCAGTAGCCACGACAGGTTCTGCCACGGATTGCGAAACGGCAATAGCCTGGGCCTGAACGGCCGGCTGGATCACTGCCGGAAGGGGTACAGCTACCGCAACGGGCACAGCGGCCTTGGCTGGCTCCGGAGCTGGAGCAACAACGCTAACGGGAGAAGCGGCAGCGATCACAACTTGCTGTTCATCGCCAGGTGCGCGTTCAGGGATTTTGCCAATGTTTTCATTTAAAGAGAAAAAATCGGAACTTGAAGCACACTCCACATCCGGCCACCTAAATTCATTGAAATATTTGTCAAGTTAAAATTAAACAAAGTTTCTTTGTTAATGGCTGCAAATGAAATGGTACCATTGGCAAGCGAAATTTTCCTGGTTGAAAATGGTTCCGTTAGGGCAGAGGAAGGAATTCTTGATAGACGTTCCATCCGGAATGGCTGTGCAAACGTGGAACACTTGGCAACGCGCTTCAACATCAGCGTAATAACCTTGCGGGATAAATGATCGATGTTACGTCACCTCTTCATGGAAAGTGGAAATAACACCACGGGTTAAGTGTTGTACGTTCGAAACTTTACCATCGATCTTGTCGTTGCAAGTGAAAGCCGTGACCGGAATCTTATCGAAAATTGGGTAGTCCAATTCCGGTTCGCCGGGAATAGATTCGCGGAAGTCCCAGAAGGCGATCTCCTCTTCCGATTCGGTCAGGACGGGTTGCACTGGTGGAGGTGGTGGAGGTGCTGGACGCGGTGTCGTGACGACGACGACTGGGGCTGGTGTGGTCGTCGTTGTCGTCGGTGCGGCTGTTGGGAACAAGATGCTCACCTGTTGATTCTCGTTGGCATCGGGGAACAGAGGGTTCTCAGTTGGCACGGGCACAGGGCGAGACGTCACTGGTGGTAGATACTCCAGAGGTGGTGGAGCGTAGGTGGTAGTTGGTGGAGGTGGAGGTGGCAGGGTAGTTGTTGGTGGTGGAGGAGGTGGCAGGGTAGTTGTTGGTGGTGGAGGCGGTGGTAAGGTAGTGGTTGGTGGTGGTGGAGGGGGTAGAGTAGTTGTTGGGGGTGGTGGAGGTGGTAGGGTAGTGCTCGGTGGGGGTGGCAGATACTCTACGGCCGGTGTAGGTGCTGGTGTAGGCGCTGGTGTAGGTGCCGCTGTCGTGGGAGGTGGGGGTGGAGGAACGTAAACGGTCGTTGGAGCCGCGGTAGTTGTCGGCGGTGGCGGAGGGACCGTCGTTGGGGCCGCCGTCGTCGGTGGGGGAGGACTAGGCGTCGTGTATTCTTCTAAAAATGGGCCAGAACATCAACGCATTAAATTCAAATCTCAGTTATCTTCAGACTGTTGGTTATCCACTTACCGACAACCGGAGCGACTGTAGGTGGCGGTGGGGGAGGCTGAGTCGTCGGTGCAAGTGTAGGAGCCTGGGTAGACGGTGCGGGGCTGGGTTCCACAGGTGTTGGAATTTCGAACGGCGGAGACGGTTGTGGGTAATAGTATTGCGCTTGAACGCTAGCCAAAGCGACTGATCATCGTAACGATCATCAGAATCCAGGCCATCATAAAAAGAAACAAATGGAACATCAAACAAACGTGTTACCAAAAAATTGAATTGCAAAGGCAGCCACAATGTTTGTAAAATGTCCCCTTTTTCTTTCGACAAGACCTAAAAATGGCCTTAGATCCGGCTATAGTGGGTTTGTACACAATTTGCGGTGTAACGTCGTTATTTTAAATCCACAAACCACCCATGTTTGGTCGGAAAAAAAATAATAATAATCCCACGCCCAAGTGCCATTTGTTTGGGTGTCAATGACTAAGTTCTCATAAGGCACAAAGGATAACGAATGGATAAGCAGGGACCCGGAGCAATCGATCATCAATCGGTTACCTGATTGATTCGAATCAACTGACAGAGTGGAAGTTGTAATTCAACCTTCAGATTTTTGACTTGATTAAAAACTAATACTCCTTTTCAATTCAATAAAATCTAGCGTGGGAGAAAACGTTCCAGGAATTGGATTTCGCTCTCTCTTTTCTCTGCTATTAGATAAGCCACGCAAATTCATCACAGTCCAATCTTTGCTGGAACGAACGACTTATTGGCCCTCCGAAAAAAGAACAAACAAAAAAATGTATCGTAGAATATAAACGATGACGAAGATCGTGATGAATGGGCGTTCAACTCTTGTCAGCGCTGCCTTTCGCATAGGGAATTGTACAGAAGGAAAAAAAAAAAAAAAAGACCAAGAGAAGCAAACAGAAAAAGCCCTGGAACAGGACAGTAATTGTTACCTAGTAGCAACCAGACGTAATCCCTCATTGTTGACGTGTATGCGTGCGTTACGTGTGTAGGCGTTGGGGAAGGGTATATGACCGGCACTGGGGTCTTACGGAAACTCTATATGAAACCGGGGTACAAACTGACGATTTGCAAAAACCGGAACGATGTCCCTCCTGGTTCGACTTTGTTGACTCGCTTTAAAAAACGTTCGATTTTCTCAAGAGAGGCAAGAGAGAGAATGAAAAGCGAACGAAAAGCTAACTTTCACGACGACGGAGTTACTGTGAATTCTGAAGCTGCTTCGCTCTTCTTTTATAGTTGGTGGCTGCTATTGCCAGTCAGGCCAAGTTTTGAAAAAAAAAAAAAAAAAAAAAAAAAAAGACACACGTACACACACACAAGCCGAAACGGCTGCGGTCGGGAAGACCGTTGCGGCGGGAGGCGGGAGGGAGAGATTCCCGTCGAGAAAAAGACCAAGAAGACCAAAAGAAAAAGAAAAAAAAAAAAACGAAGGAGGTGGTCATGGCGGTGGGGCACTGGTTCACTAGCACAAGAAGAAGGTGGGGAGTAGGAGGGAACGGATAGAACTAGGGTACTGGGGAAAAAGACGGGAGGAGGAAAGGGACATGCTGGTAGCCACACGTACCTGTTGGGGAGGTTCCCTCCCGCTGGAAATTCATTTTCTTTTTTCAGATTATTATTATTATTATTTTTTTTTTTTGTTCCTTCATTTTCTCCGTATTCGTTCTTCATCATTTTGTTTTCATCTTCTTTCACATGTTCGAAAACGCTTTCGGTTTCTTCGCTTCCCCTTTTCATTTTCTTTTTCATTCACGTTCCGTTGGCCAGACATACCGGATGGCATCTGCCTTCTTCGCTGCTGCAGGCCAACAGATAACCGGTTCATTTTTGTTCATCATCATCTAGCATTCTTCTTCATCAGCATGACCCGCAGCCTTTACTATAATATCAAAACGTAGTAGAGATCACGAGAACCCACTGCTGCCGAATCATTTAAGCGTCTATGTATTTGCTTTCGCTCTCTCTGTCGCGCCCCGCTATGTATGGATCACGCGTCTATTACTTGTGGGAGGCGAAGAGCAAACATCGCGGTTCAAACGCAAGACGGGAACGCACACACACACAAAAAAAAGAAAGGGGAAAGCTCAACAAGACAAGAAGAAGAAGAAGAAAAAAAAAGGGAAGAATAGATTTTCATAATTGAAGCTACAAGTGACGCCAGCACGTCACGATTTTGCTGCTTTGGCTTTGCCTCATTTGCACATCGGGACACACAACAGCCATACATATTGCCTTTGCTTGTTTTTAATGTTTTTTCTTGTTATTTCGCTGTTATTTTGTGGGTTCTATAGACGAAACACACAGGTTGAAAAAGCCTTGAACTGGCAGACCAAACAAGGGCCGGCCATTGAAGTTTTTGCATTCGCCAAAAAAAAAAAAAAACCCACTCTGGTAGATGCTGTCTCGACAGGTGCATTTACGGAAAAATTAGTGGCGTTCCAGCGTCGTTTCCGCCGTCTTCGTATTTTTGAAACCCGTTTTTTTTTTTTTTGTTTTGTTTGGAGATCCCGACCTGACGGCAATTAGAAGAAGCCAGCCGATTATGTGCCCCCAAAAAATGCTGATAAGTTTGGGTGAAAGAAATTAACCTGATTACATTGATGAGTCCCGCAACGATGGAGCGGGGCTTTATCTCTTCTCTGTATACATTTCGGTTCTTCTCTCGTTTTTTTTTTTTTTTCTTTTTTTGGTTGAGGGCAAGAAGAGCCACGGCCACTTTCACTCTTTAATTTCTTCTTCTTCTATTTTCTTAATCGTTCGTCTATTCGTATCTTCTTCATTTGCCTTACCAAATTTTTTCGTTTCATATTCGAATTTCATGGCTAGTGCTTTTCAAAAGTTTAAGCCGTTTCGGTCGGTGTTCGTTTAGGGCCATTGTTGTGTCCACCGACACATTCATTCCGTAATGTAATATCCTTTTTCCGGATAACATATGGTACGACATAGATCTATACATCGGAATGCGGATTCCGGACGTGGAATCATAGCAAAAATGATGAATTCTGATCCTATCGACTATCCTAGGACAAGTCGACCGGAGCCTTTCGGGCTTTAATCGCTTGGCCGATTTTGTTCATCAGATTGCCGGTTTTCAGTCCCATCATTGCAGTGTGCGTGGCGGTTTGCGATTTGCATGTCTCCCTTTTCGCTACTTTCTTCTTATCTCTTCAATTATTATGATTATTTTGACAGGCAATTGTCTTGTTCGTCTTCTCTTTTTACGTCTTGTTTTTTTCCATCGTGAACATTCGTCCTTCTTTTTTTTTTTTTTTTTTTCCAGGACTTAATTAGGTCACGCTGCGCCGGTTACGCAGTAATGATCGCAATCAACATGTCCCATTGGTGTAGACATGCAACCGCTTCGCATTCTTCTTTTCTGTACCTATGCATTGAGATGAAACAAGAACGCCAAGGCAAAATGTCTTTTCGCTCGTTATTCACGGACATCGTTAATCGTGTGTTACGACAGTCTTACCGCAATACGAGCACATTATAACAAAGGCCCCTCGGACGGACAGAAAATAACGAAGCCGTCTAACTTTGAATGTTTTGTTATTGTTCACATTTAAAGGTGAGAATGCTTTTCCGATATTTTTATTGGTGACTCCGATATCTCGCATCCGCCTCCCACATAGACAGCCGGATGTGAATGAAAAGCTTCTTTAATCTTAGGCAGAATCTATCTAATAAAATCTTGGACCAAAAGCCACTTTCCTTTTCTTACGTTCCCCAAGATTCTTGGTGTTTTTATAGTTCGTTATTGTATCTCTACGATTTTCTTGGACATTTTCTCGTTCGTGGCGAGTTGTTGTTTTTTTTTAAACACCGTCTGACCGTGATTCATTCAGCTTCGAAGGAGCGAAAGGTCACAGTTGTGAATGTCCAACTTTGGGGCGTTGATCGTCAACCGGACGTGATGAAACTGTTCGTACACCCACAATGATGGGGTTTTTTCTATACGAAGAAGAAAAACGTGTCTAATTTCAGAACGCAAAACAAATAGCTACAGCCTGCAATACGATTAAATATCGATCGATAAATCAACGTCAAGATCAATCGTGGTTCATAATACAAAATGTGTACGAGAAGACGAACGTTGTTCCGCCCGAAATATTCGGAGCAAAACTCGAAATTGTGCAACACGTTTCTGGTTTTGTTAGCTACAAAACAATGTCACGAATGAAAGCAATATCATTTTCAAACGTTGACCGGAAAGGGAACATTCCCGGTGATATCCCGAACGGGTACGACTTCGCTTGATAATCGTCTCGTTCACCTTTGAACAAAAAAACTTTTGTTTGTTTGTTTGTTTTTTTGTTTTTTTTTTTTTGTTTTTTTTTAAAGGAATTTTCCCAAACGTGGAGGAAGAGAAGTTCGAAGCTCAATATATGCCTACAGAGCCAGAAGGGTAAGAAGAACTGTAACCATATATATATTTGTAGTAGACCATTCAACTCAAGGTTACGTAAAAATCAGACGTGCCGGCGGCTGGCTTCTCCTCATTTGCCTTTCACTCGAGTCCCGGGTTTTATTTTACGGGGTCATCAATCAGCCGAGTGACGGGCGTCGTTGCTTGGTCAATCCCCAATACAAGACATGGAGAAAGAAAAAAAAAGGGCAAGGGAGAGGAGAGAAGAAGTCCGAGCAACACCCTTTTCCGATTTGGTTGTCTATTGTTTTTCTTTTTTTTTCTCTTGATTCTTGTTCCATTATCATTCCTTCCCTTCTTCTCTTCCTACGGATTTTTCAAAAAAAAAAAAAAAAAAAAAAAAAAAAAAAAAAAAAACACGAAAACAATCTCAAATTGGGAAAAAAAAAATTATAAACTAAAAAACCTCTGTTGAAATTCTAAAAGAACCCCTCAGAGGATTTTTTGGGTGTATACACCCATGCACACTATAGGTGTGCTCGTGATCGTACCTCACTTCTGCTGGACAACAGTCCTTTTCTTGTTCGGCCTTTCGTTTGATTATGTCCCCGGCTTTAATCGCGTTTGGACACTGCCTTACGGAGCTCATTACCGGTGTCATCTGATTTTAGCCCTTAGCTGTGATGTGTACTGTACTTTTGGGAAAGACAGTCTTTTTGCTCGACCTTCCAACGAAAGTTGAAGAAGGAAACATAACGCCGAATGAAGAGAAACAAAGATCAAGAGGTCGCAACAGAATAATATTCAGATAGTTAAAGTGTGGTTGTAATTCGAACTTGAGAGTCACGATAGCGTCTATAGGCGTCCGGAATCGGGATGAAAAAAGAAAAAGAAATTAAGAGGTGTTGTCTGCTATGATCTCAAAATGCCGGAATATCATTACATTTTTAAGGAACTTGCCGCCGCTTGCGGCTTTGCCGTCAGTATCATCCGCTCCACTTGCATAAAGAGTAAAACGGAATGAAATAAAATATTTAAAAAAAAAAAAAAAAAAATTGTAGGAGAGGCACAATTCAAGCAATCTTGAAGAGATTACTGTCGAGACAGAAGCGGGAGAAAACTGGTTTCTTTCGTTTTCGTGCGAGGACCTCTTTTTTTCAGTTTTAGACTTTCTCCTTCTGGTTTTCAAATGTTAAGAATCACGTTTTGGAGATCCCCTGCTCATGTTTATTTTATTTTATATATTATACCTTAAATTTTTTTTTATTTCATCGTCCTCGGGTTGTTGTCAGTTTTCATTTTCGTTTCGGGTCATCGTCTTCCTTTCAAATAAAAAAAAACAAAATTATATATTTTTCTTGTCGTGTTTTCCTGGTTGTTGTTGTCGACTGCTGCTGAGTCCGTGGTGTTTGACCCTGTTGTTTCATGGCCAGCTGAACCTTTTGCCTTTTGTTTTTTGTTTTTGTTTTTTTCTTCCTTCTTCTATTTAACCCCTCAGACTCGATGGTATCGTCCGACTACCCGGAACCAGCGAGTGGTAGGAGAAAAAAAAAAAAAAAAAGAGAAAACATCACATGATCGACGCAGCAATAAAAAAAAAAAGGCAAAGAAAACGGGCAGCCATCTTTCGCTATAGGCGGCGGAAAGGTTAGATCAGACAATGAGGAAAAAAAAAAAAAAAAAAAGAAAACTCCTCGACTCACCGGAAAGGAATGGGAAAGCAGATAAGCGTTTATGTTTTTCAATCCAACTAGCGATGGGTCATTGTTTTTTTGTTTTTTTCTTCGTCGCCTTCGTTATTGTCTTCAACTGTAAATATTCGATAGCCCGCACGGATCTTGTGATAACCGATCGGACACGCCAAGTTGAGTTGCCCATCTGGCCCACCTGTTCACGGCGGACTCGGTCGTCCGCTTGCCATCCAATTCGATTGTTCGTAAATCATCATTTAGAAAAATAAGGAAAGGAAAAATATATATAAAAAAGAAAGAAAAGAAAACAAGAGAGAAAAAAAGAGAAAATAAGACGGCCCCAGTTACCCCCCGCCGGGTAAAAATCCATTGTATTCCCCAAGTCCCGAATTCCACAAGGCGATGTGCCGTGATTTATTTCGACTGGCTATCTTCGCAAAAGATAAGCCACAGGAGCAAAATGGGAAACGTGTAACACATAAGCTTGGTAGGAGATTCACAAGTGATAACATCTCATAAAAAGAGTTACTGAACACAGAAAGCTGTTTGTGGGACGCATACTTCCAACTTGAGAAGTCCGGTGAAGAGAAGAGGACGGCGTGAATAATTGGAAACGACACGTCACAGAGTCGCACAGTTCAATCAAAAAAAGAAAAATCCAGTGAGATGGAACCAAACCGAGGATGGAGCCAAACGTTTGCTCAGCCTCGCCTATACGCCTCATACATAAGCGCACACGCATGGATAAATAGCTAAACAAACATCGGCAATATTTAAGTATCCCTTTTCCCTCAAAAATCTTTGCATAATGCAATGCTAGTTTTTTTTTCTTCCCTTTGTCTGTTGGTGACATTCGAGTTTGACATGACTACATTGGAAGTCATTGGAATAAAAAAAAAGAAATAGACGATGGCATAATGCGACAAGAGAACACATGAGCGCGTATAATATTGACGCAAAAAAGTAGGCGAAAAAACAAATCCTTGCCATTTCGCAATCTTTTTGGCGAAACAAACTCTCCAAAGAGTGGGCCATATCTCTTTTGTCTGCTGTCAAGGAGAAACGAAGAAAGTCGAAGAAAAATTCAAAACTTTCCATTTTTTTTTTCTTCTTTTCGGCTGGCATGGGTTTTTTTTTGGGGGGGGGGGGGGGGCTCGAACAATTTTCAGCTCCGGTTCCATCGAAGAGGAAGAACAATGACACTATTCGGCCAAAAAGAAACATCTATGCAATATTCAAAAGCGACATGACGATCCCTTTGACAACATCCCCGTTGTGATGCGACATTGTCGCTGTGATTCCTTCGATGTACTTTTGCTGAATATTCTATTTCTTTAAAAAAAAAAAAGAATTACATTTTGTGTCCCACATAAGCCGCGCTTCGTGACCCCTCTGGTGTCAATGCCGTTCATCTTCCGTTTTTATTGGAACTCTGAGGTATACAAGCGAGAGTGCAAGAGTCAACGGGGCTGCACCGGCGATCCGATTATCAAAAAACGAATAGGGCCGGATAGCGTTCACACGAACCAATCACACCGAAGCCATTCACGCTAGTCTCTCGCCCTGCAAGCAAAAATGCGAAATTCCTTTTTTCGATATTCGAAAGTTGGAGTTTAACAAGGTAACGACGGCCTGATCAAACGAAACAAATTGGCCTTTTGTCGTGTTGCTTCTTTTTGACGTCAGTTAAATAAATTGAGGCTTGACACGCATGTTAAAAAAAAAAATCGATGACGTTTGCCTCGGCATTCAAAATGGCCGATAGTTGATTGCGAAAAGCCGTTGTTATGCGGCCCGATGGTCGCCATTTGATGCAAAAATTCGGGTATAACATGCAGATTTGACAATCACGACCTCCTCTCCGCATTGAGGCCACGGAATTAATTTAAGAGCATGTGCAGGTGGCGTGATGTCATAAGGAATGCGAAAAAGTGAGGAATATAAATTTACGATGCCAAAGAAAAAAAAAATACATTTTTGTAACTCTGCGAAATTATTTACATTTTCGTGATTTCCAATTGTTATAAAGCCCTGATTGGTGAGAATGTTTCATGCAGTCCTGCCTCGGCGAAAGGTACATCTTTGATGACGACAAACGTTCGAGCCACGCGTCTCACATGGGACAACGATGACCAAGAAGTACTTTCCATTTCAAGAAACAGTGACAATATGTAACCCATGATCCAAGTAGTGTGGCAATAAGAATGGCGAGGGTGCACAAGTCACGATTCCACCATTATTTTTTGGCTCTCCCTAAGGTAGGTCACCTGCCAGCCAGACGTTCGTGCCTTCATACTAACTTTTTCTTCACGTTCTTTCACAACTGGGATTTCTTTCTCATCTCAACCGTTTTACTATTTGTGACTAGAATCGTTGCGTAATTATTCAAACTTGTAGAAGCTTCCCCCTTTTTTTTATACCCTATTTTCCATCAAACATCTTTCAATATGCGAAGAGACGCTGTTCGTTCGTATCCAATATTTTTTCTGTATCGTTTAATGCATTTGGCGTTTGTGAGAAATAAAAAGTACGACACGATATAACCTCGATACGATGTCTTTTATGTTTTTTGTTTGTTTGCTTCTATCTTTGGCTTTCTTCGTTCAAATAATCGCAATGGCATTGTGTCTATTTTTTTTTTTTTGCATCCTCTCTATTGTTTTGTAATGCTAAAGACCATTGTCTTCTTTTGCTATCCATCCGACAATGAAGATGCCATTTTGTCGCAGTTACGCTGCCATCCATTAGGTCCCTGTCAGACCTTCTGAAGGTCGAAGTTTTGCTCAAACGGTCAACGACTGTGCGTCTCTACGCATTTGGGCTACTGAAAACGCATAGAAAAAAAAACAAAACAAAAGAAACGCCATCGAGCTCGATGATCCCTTCACGCGTGACAGTTCTAGACATCGTGCGTAATTATGAAATATACGTGAAGGCGAACGAACAACAGGCGAGGCCATTGAGTTCGTCCGGGATGATACCGACTTCCGTGTCGAGAAAGAGAGAGGATCTCAAACTCCAGCTCGGCATCTTGGCTGTGAATAACCTTCTCATATTTAAAAAAAAATTTTCTTTAAGCACTGACCAGTTATCTATCTGATCGTTTGACGTATGAAAATGGAAAATCATTCGCTTTTCTGTGAAGCTTTTAAAAATATGTTTTCTCTCATTTATCAATTGTTTTGGTTTTCAACGGAGTGCACAGCAGGTCGCTTACGAAAAGCAATTCATTTTGTTTCAAATAAGAATTTTTCATAACCTTGCCGATTGCTATGATAAAAGAGGGCCATTTTTGCTCATCTGTCTATTGGCAATGCAAGGCATCATTGTCCTTGTATTTTTACCCATTTTCGCAAGTTTTTTATTTCTCGTAATTCTAGAGATATTTCGTAAGTGTTTCTAGAGAGCTCGCCCACACAAAAGAAGAACCTTGCCACGTCAAATGGGCTTGCATGCTGCCATCCTTGTTAGTCACTGTGGCGCCTTTTTCGTTCGAAAACGGACGTAAACGTTGAGGCGCTTTGAAGAGCGAACAACAATAGAGAACAAGAAATAAGACGAACATTTTCGACGACACGCTCATGGCCGACGATGGCGTTTGCTGCTCTTGGCAAGGTAAAAGACATCATTCCTGCCCTTCTCCCCATACCTGGAGATGGCTACAGTCATACAGCCGGAGAGGAGAGAAATAAGAAGGAGCACGAATATTACTTGGCACGTGACCTTGCTGATGAAACCCTAATCGAAAATGGAATGCTTATGGTTTTAAAAACGTATTTATCAGACCATAAGTCCATCCAGTCATCTCTAAACTGACCAAGAAGCAAGCTGCAAGGTCTGGAAAACCCAGCATCAAGAGCAATCCGAATGCCAAAGTATTTTCCATTGATTGTAACGTTCCCGGAAAAAACCGAGACACGTAGAAAAATTCCTTGAAGTTATTCGTGCCACTATTCTTCTTATCGTTCAAATTGCCGCCTTAACAGAGTCCCTCCGCTTACGAAACGGTTGAATGGGCAACCCAAGGCCTTGCTGGTTTTAGTATTTCCCTGTCGCTTTTGCTCCCTCTCGTAATTCCGTCATTTTTTTACGTGTATTGCATATACTTTTTTTTTTTCTTTATTGTCGTCTTTTCCCTTTAACCAATTGCGTTTTGGTTGTGTGACCTGCCGAAAAGAAGCGACAACCGTCTGCTGAACGTAGCTCACAATGGGATCGTAAATCACAACACCATCGTCGTTTTTTTTTTTCTAGGGCTCTCTTCTTGCATGTGTGTACGCGCCTCTTAATATTTTATGCCGTCGCGTGTCTCGAGCTGATTCTTCATCAAAACCCGTCGTGACGGGACGACTGGAAATTTTGTTTCCTACAGTTTCTTTTTTTTTTTTTTTTATTATTATTATTTTTATCTACGAGAATTTATTTTTTCCGCTTGCCATAGTACGATCCATCCAGTGCGGATGGTAACATGCTGCGCTGAATCTCGTCGATGTTGCCTTTCTTTTTATATCGCCCTTTCCGACTAATTTGTACGATTTATTGCTGCAATGCTTTAATACGAAGAATTTAATTCCGTTTGCTTTAATGCGTGCCTCATAAAATTGTTAAATATCTAGCGTGTTGTTTTTTCTTCATTGTTCGACCTCTAATCGTAAGAGCACACTGCCACTCCCACGCGCAACAGAACTCATTCGCTTTGTGTTTTTTTTTTTTTAATGGTTGTCTCTAGTCTCTCCTCCCCATTTGCAATATTCCATGCACTTTCCACTATTTCGCGTGCCTCGTGTACATGTTGTAGACGTAAATGTTGTTGGAATAATGCGCGGTTATGGAAAACAGGTGCGGTGCCGGTCGTTGCCGGCCTTGGTCTCGAAAAGAGTCGTTCGTTGCACGGCAGTTTGGAGGAGAGAAAAACCAAAATTCCAAATTCAGCGAGTTGAAACGTTGAATCAGCTCAGCGTCGACTTGTAAAACGAGTTGACGCGCGTCGGAAGACGAGTTTCGACATCCAACACGGCTGGCTTATTTGCCCGTGTTGGCTCTATGCAATGGCCCTGACGCCGAACGGATCCGTGAGAGTATTAGCACGGCACGCACGGCCGCTTCTTATTGTCGTTCATTCCGGCTACACAAGCGCAATACACATAAAAACGCAGCGGATACGCGCCTACTCCGCTGGCTGTTCCGCCATGACAAGGCATAGAAGATGGACCAATTCTCTCCCGACACCTGCTCGCTTGAAGAAAAAGGGAAACCAACGTGTTGGACACACACAGACACACAAGCGTTACTCATTTTTGTTGAATGATGATCTTTTTTTTTTTTGCGGCTAGAGAAAACGGTAAACGTCGTGCAAAGAGCGAGCGTCCTTGCCTGATGTGTTTCGACCTAGAAATGGCTCAAAACAAGAAAAATTCCACACAATTGATGAGCCTCTACGAGCTTGAATGTTTACGACGGTAAGGGCTGATGATATTCAACAGCAGCAAACGAGCCATCGTTAAAAGGTGGATCTCTTTTTACATCGCGATTTCCCTTGGCCTTCACTTGCATCGCTCAATGCATTCGTTTAGATTTTACACGATGACACATCTTCTTCAGATACATGTTTATTTTGTAATTGATTACATACGCACGATGTAATCGATGTGTATTAAGCTATTTGTTTCTCCAGTTTGACGATCAAGTCACGTAGACGTCAAAATGACGAGTTGGGCCGACTTGATAATCACTACCGCCATAAATAAACGTAAAATCAAAATAAAAAAATTAAGGAGGTAGATCAAACAAAGTGGTGGAAGACCTTCTTGTACACCCTTTGGTGGTATTGTTTACCCTCACGACCAACAAGGAGAGCTAAACAGAGGCATCAGTTTTTGGACCGGTTGCCAAACGGCTTCGGGGGAACGGCCCTCATCTCTCCGAGTAAACACCGAGGCCATGAAAAACAAAAAGCCCATCCGACGTGAGAGGAGGACCGGTAGGCGTTGGGAGGAAGAAGGGGAATTCTACTAGGGGTCGGGAGTGGGATGGATCTTCGTCCAAAAAGTGAAAGTAGTCCGCAGGGGAAGAGATGCTCATCTCCCAGCCGCAACTGCGATGCGCTTCGGTTGCAACTCCACATCGTCGGAGGAGGAAACCTTGAAACTTTTAATTTTATTTCTTCTTGGGATTCTTCTTCTTTGTTAGCCTCACTTTATTCACCTCATTCTACAGTTTTACATACTAAATAATGACAACATGTCCTTCTTCATTTCTTTTTTTTTTTCTTTTTCTATCTCTAAAATTCCTTTCGTGAAGTCTTTGGCTTTGAAATGTTTCTCTACACGGGCCATAGGGAAAAGCGTGAAAATTAACGAAGCAGCGAGTCCATCTGTTGCTATTTCCATTTCGCCAAAAAATTTACCTCTTTTGGTTGCTATTTTTATTTCCATTTCTTTTTTATTGTTATTGGCTTCTCGTTTCTTCCCCACTTGGTCGACCTTCTTAACAATGGATTTAATTGGGCGCGTGGCACAACCTTTAAGGTTGCACGATTTTCTGTTTTCTTACGTTCATTCAATTACGGCTTTTTATCGCGTTCTTGTATTTCCTTTCAAATGAGTCCACATCTTATTAGACAATAAAATGACAAACAAAACTACCAACAACGATCGAAAATAATAGAAAATTGCTTGGATCCTAGCGCCGATGGAACAGCCGCACCGATAAAAACGCAACACGTTGTTGCGTAACAATTTTTGTAAAAAATATCAGTCACGGCTATTTTGCCACTTGGCGTATTTTTGTTTAAACTGCGACATTGCAACCGGGAAAAATAAAATGACGCAACACACTTGAACGGGATTATAAGATGTCGCCATCAAAAAATTTCTCTCATGTCAATTGCCAAATATCAGCATGCATATTTGTTCTTTGGCCATTTAGTTCTGCTTTTTCCCTTTGCAATAGCCGAGCCCATCCACCACGGCAAACGACCATCCGCACATTCGTCATTGGCGTGATGCGATGCGATATAATCTTCGATTCTAAAAAAAAAAAAAAAAAAAAAAATAGCCCGTTTTGTAATATCCCGTTCAGCCTGTTAGCCTATGACAAGCATCACTCGAGTCGGCTATCCGTATCGTCGTAAAACGAAACTGAAAAAGAAAAAAAGAAAAACGTCGTTTAAAGAGAAAGTAATTGACGGTTGGCTCAGTAAGGATCGTCTCTCTCTCTTTTTTTGCGTGCCGCAATGCATAATTTAATAGACATAGAAATACAAGCCATTAAGGGGCAAGGCCTTTCATGTTGAATTTGTACGTTTGGTGAAATTTGCCGAAAGGAAAACAAGGCAACTGGCAATGACTATAGAAGAATAGAGTAAAAGAAGCCGCGATGAAATGTCATCGGCAAATGAATGGCAAAAAATTATAAAACGTTTCTAAATATATGCAGAAATGCCAGATTACAGTGTACACACAATTTTGTGGTCCGTTTATAGTTCGTCGAGTACACGGGGGTTGTGCGCTATTGTTCTGCTCGATTTTTTTTTTTTAATTTTCGGCTATTACAATTTCGCTTGAGGCATTTAATCGTTTACCGTTTCTTTCAGATTTGACATGTTAAAAGCTTTCGAAGAGGAGAAAAGAAACAGACGTAATAAGCACTCTCTCCTTCCTTTGAGTTCGCGCACGTGCGATGCTGTGAAAATCACGCACAAGTGACCGAACATCGTGTGCATCACGCCAATCCGCGGGCTATGAATTAAGTGTCTAGCAAACACATTCGAGCGATGATAAGTCTTTCCGCAAAACAAAAGGGAAAGAGAAGAAAGTTTTTTTGATATCATCTCCTCTTTTTGCGCGTGTTTTTGTTTGATTTCTTTCGTTCATTCACGCGCGTTCGTCATTTTCTTCATTTGCCTTGATGATTCACACCTGAGAACTTTCCCTCCTTTGAAAAGAGTGTTGATATCAACACAAAGAATAAAAGAAGGCTTCGACAAAGTAATCGAAAGGGAAATATTCATGGATTCAAACGACAGTGAGGGATGGCTATTTACCCATAACATGCACCTGTGAATTTGAAAAATTCTGCGCCAGAGGCAGCAAATATTGGCAATTCGGAAGGATATCGTTTAAAGAAGAAAACAAACAGAGATGGACGTCAAAAGGCCTTTCAAAGCAGCCACGTCGTTGAACAATTTTTTGTCGAATCATTCTTGATCGATGTTGATAAGACCCACATGCAAAACGAGCGTCTTGTTAGTATAGTTTGATCAGATCTCAGCCGCGATCGAAGCTATATCGAAATTTACAAGGCGATTAGGAATGTTATTGGATTTATCGATTGTCCCCTTACGTCGTAAAGATATTAAATTCAAAGAAAAATGTCTGTGAAACATAAGAATTAATACTATTTCGTTGGTTTGATTTGTTTAAGTCTGGTCCAATCTATTTTTCAAACTCGGTCTTGGCGCTGTCCGGCAGCAGGTGCTTAAACCGGAAAAGCCACAGAGCTCCTATATCCTTTCCCATGTTTAATTTGATTGCAACGATGTTTATTTCATGAAATCTCCTTGGGCCAATAATTGCGGCACCTGCATAACACCAGCTCGTTTTAGTTGCGTCGTCACATGACCACCGCACGAGCGGAAAATGTTATCGTGCTTCTTCGAAAAAAATTGCAATGCACACCACTACATTCTCTTTATACCTTTCCTGGATGTCATTCTTTGTTTTTTCATTTTCATGGACGCTTCTTCGATTATGAAATGAACTGATCAAGGACTCGATGGTGGCCAGCGGGCGCTCACGTTTTCCCGTTTCGTCCATTATCCTTTTCCCGATACCGTGTTGCGGTATGCATATTTTGACACAGTCGGCAGCATTGTCTATGACATGAAAAAGGAAAAGTTCGAAGAAAAAAAAATGGAGGCAAAGTGCCATGTCACGGACGACACTACCGGTGAGTTAAGCCACCGACATTTTTTTCGGGAAGGTTTTTTTTTTTTTTTTTTTGAGGGGGGTTTTCTTTATCAGACGAAACTCTAGAAATATTCCATAAAAAATAAATAAATACTGCTTCATCCTGTGTGCGACTTTCACGTCGTCAAAAGCAAACAGCTTAAAAAAAAAAAAAAGAAAAAGAAATGTGTATTCATCAGAAGGGTTGGGTGCTTTAAATATACATTTTCTTCTTCCATTCATCGTCCGATTTTTTTTCCCTCTTTTACAAGACACGATTGAATTATCGTCCTTTGGCCGATTCACGCCAAATCAAAGCCGAATACCGCCTCCTTAACAAATGACCAAGCGACCATTTTTTCTTTTTATTGACTGAATTCCAGTTTCATTTCTATTGATGATAAATCGGTTTTCTTTTTTTGCAGTCATTCTTCTAAATGTGAGGCAATTTATAGTTATATAGAGTTTTTTTTTTGCATGCTCTTTCAAAGTGACCGCCGAGTCATCAAATCACCCGCTGGCATTCTTACATAGCTTTATTTAAATCAATTAATTTTTAGTTCGAATTTTGTGGATTATGACGTGAAAAACATCACGACATAACTGAAATGTCCATTACTCTCATGACTGTAGATTTTTAGTTTTAAAAAAATTTAAAGGATTTTTTTTTTCTCTATTTTTCTTTAGTTAAAAGCAGTGCTTCATAGGAGAGGGAGGGTGTGTTCTACTATCCCATAATTTCTGTATTTCTCACGCTTTGAGAAGCCACCTCACCGTTTTGCCGCCACTCTATACTACTTGTGGCTTTACTCTTCGTATAGTCTAAAAATACAGAAGAAAGTTCACGCCGTGACGGATGATTAGCGTGATTCAACCTTGCATTCAAAAGCGTAGAGGGTAGGTTAAACCCCACGCCATGAGAGCCGCCGCCAAAAGTCTATGTACAAAATGTATGCGGATGCATAATGTTATCAAACGTTATTCTGTTCTCTCCCTCATGTGGAACTCATAGTTTTTTTTTTTTTTATTGAATTATTTGTAAGGAATTTTCTTTTCCTCCTTGTTGTCTATATTTTTTTTTATGCGTCGTGATGACGATGAATATCGTAGAGGCAAGAGGCCGGCAGACTGGCCAGCGGGGGGAAGCGTGCTTCCATGCGGACCCCTCATCACGGCACGGATACAAAAAGAAAATGGATGTAACAAGAACAAAGAAATGTGGGTCATCATGACACTTCCAGTTATGTAGATGCAACACATATTTTCTCCTTCGTCTTTGGAAGAAAACGAATGATCTTTAAACGCAGGAGAATTTCGTTGTCGAATCGTGATGTTCTTTTCCGGTTACTGTGTATCATTTATTCAGAGATGTAAAGAGAAAACGATTGTATTATGTACACCTTTGAAGACCAAGGACAATCAGTACACAGATTACCATCAGCAAATTCGAAAGAAACATTTGATGAGTTCTGAATTTTACAAATGATGTACTTGTAGTAAAGATGGTGAGACATGCAAGTACACGGAGTACGTGTTCCTTTTGTATTTTCTTTTTTAGAAACATTTCGTGAGAAACAAACTTTAACAAAATATAGTTGCGTATAGCATTGTATTCGGAGGTTTTTTCTAAACGCCCCTTGACGAGAAAAACATTTTAGATCGGACATGATTTAGAAACTTTGCCAATTGTACTGCATTCAGACTGTCGTCGGGAGAATGAAAATAGAAAAACAACTCGCTTCACTTTTCTCCCCCATTCATAAGTAAAAGATGTCAGAAGAAGACGAGAGTAATGACAACAATCAACGGTGGGACTGTTGAAGAATGACGACATAAGCAGGTGGACTTGAAGTACCGCTTGTTGACACGGTCGACATGTTCCCAAAAATTATGCCTTTTGCTGTTTTTCTGTTGACGTCCTTGGTCCGAATGCAGCGCTCCGTAACAGACCGTTGTTGATTCCGTTTTTCGTTATCCCTTTTTTGTTATAGACTCTCGTGTACTTCGTTTTGTTGTTTGGTATGTAGCTGACGCGCAACAACAGGGTTGTTAGCGCATCCAACACAGCGCGGGTGAAAACGCAACATTCACGAAAATGTAACAACGTGATGTCAGGAAAGAGTTCGTTTCACTTGAACATGGCTTCCCTGCTACGTAACCAAACACGAAAATGATGGGTCTGAAATGTTGAACAATAAATCAAGACGAGGCGTGTTGATAAAAGGAAAAAATTGTCAGGCATTATATTTTTGAAGCAGGACCGTCTGTGCCGTTTCATTTACTCTTCGGTTTATCTGATTTTCAATAGGGAAAGTATTGGCATTTGGTTTTCTACACGTTTTGCTTCGTTCCCTGTAAAATTGCCGGTCGGCGTCTATATGTGATTAGCAGCTCAGCCATGAATTTGAATAACCCATAAGCCATTGACGATGGTGCCTTAGTAGAAGCTGGATTATCAGTAAGTAAACAAGACAGAGTCTCTACAAAAATGATTGAAATGAACGGCAAACCAGAGAAAAGAAATTGTCTATAAAAAATGGGTCAACTAGCGCTGCATAGAAGCTATTGCACGCAACCCCTATTTCAGAAATGTATTCACAATCAGTGATATCACGTGCATTTAAAGTGAAAATTGTCCCACGATGGATTACCATCAGCTGACCAACAGAGCTAAACCAACAGAATATGGTAGCCAAATTCACTTTCATTTCCTGGCAACCTTTCCTCTCTGATGGCTTTGTTTCACACACGTCGGACCTAGGATACTTTTACCATGTTGCTGTTCAGCTATCTACAGGAATGTTTAACATGTCTTAGACGTACGTTACACTCATCACGCAAGGAAGATTTCCCTGCGCATAGCAAAAGGATCTAACGCAACAAACAGTTAATCAGTGTAAATCAACAGAAACTTAATTCTGATAAAATGCCATTCTGCAAGGTGAACATTCTTCCATGACAAATTTCAGCATTAAGGTCATGTTTAAGCCTCATCTTGCCAAACTCAAACGACATGGATAAGCGCATCATTCTTTTTTTTTACGAGATTCAATCTTTTCATCTTTTTATGTCGACGCTGACATTGCAGTGAATGTTATAGAAGCCAACGCGATGGATTTTAAGAAACGACGATGAAATGAAATGTGCATTGAAAATGAAAACCTACTATACTCTCCCAACACAACTTTCGAGAAAAAAAAAGTTAACGGGACATAATGAAGACCATAATGAGCACAATAAAATTGCGACTTATTCAAACTAGCCACAAAATACGGACCTGCACACTGAAATACCGTGACGAGCAAAACGTATTGTTTACGTTCGCGTTACCTGCTACATTTATGCACCGAAATAGACAGTAGTGAAAAGGAGGATTTATCACATTCCAAAAGCAAGGACGAAAGAAATGGAAAGTTTTCCTTCTAGTTCATCTCGGACCCACTAAATTTAAATCATTGGTTATGATGATTCATTCAAAAAAGGGTGGAAGGTGCAAATACGTCTTTGTTACTTCTGTTAATGAGCAAAATTTCCCTTTAGAAGAAAATACGTCAACTTTTGGTACCTCTTTCATTGAAGAGCGCAATGGCCGCAAAGCTTTTTATGTTCAATCCTCGGAATTTTAAACAAAGGAAAGAAAGATGGAGGAGCCTGGTGTCTGATCACAAACGCTTAATGCGTATATATTTCTAGTTATCAGGTTTAGTCATTGTGCCTAGAAGAACTGCAGGACTTTCTTTCAAAATTAAAGTCATTTCAAAAGGATCACACAAGGAATAACAAAGAAAAGAGCTGTACATTTCCACGAAATCTGCGAATGAGGAAAAACGAACGTGATGAATCTTTTATCACACTATTCTTTTGGCATCGATTGTGTTCTTCTCTTACGGGCATTGTGCACATCGATCCCTATACTTTGCGAGAATAAACACAGAGAGAAGATTCGGCAAAAAGAAAATAACAAGGCAAGAAAAGAGAAACCTAGCGCTCACAAAGTGAACGTTCCCGATAAGAAACTTTGCCTACAGCAAACAGCCAAATAGCTTCCCATTCGTTACGCAGTCAGTAAGACGGAAAGCGAATATTTGCACAGACATGAAGATGCGGAACTTTTTCACGACCGATGCTTTCTTATTTGTTGAACATTATAGTTCGTTTATTTCAATCGGCTTCCAGTAAGCAGAAATGCTAATTTTTTTTCTCTCGCGAACTAATGTTACTACATCCGTGTCCAGGAGAGACTGGGCACGACAACATGCGACACTAAAGCCAGTGGAGTTTGGTGGAATGGCAGGTAATAACAGCGTGAAAAGATTGTTCTTTTAGTTGGGAAGGAACAAAACAATATCCCTAAAGAAAAAGCAAAGCCATATAATTTTCACTGGGAGAAATTCGTTTGTGAGAAAAAGAAAATGAAGAATGACATTGCCGTTCGCTCACGCACCGTACACGCTCCAGTCACTTTAGCATGCCAGTTCATTAAATGATTTCGCACGTTCGACGTAAAAGAAAGACAAATAACGATAAAAAAACACGCACACAAAACCGTGGCTAATATATTAATATTTTGAAAATGTTGAGAATGAAAAGTATACGAAAGTGACAATTCAATCGCACCAGCAGCAAAGGGCTTATCCCGTATGAGACATCCTGGACCATCTTATACGCCCCAAAACACAGACAATCGTAAGTAAATATGATTTGTATTGTGGAAAAAAAAGGTTGCGGGTATTGAAGAGGGTCATTGCTCGATAATTGGTTGCCTGCCCCACCTTGTTGGAGATAGAAGTCTAACGAACAACCTACAAGCTACCAGTTCTCCACCAAGTTAGCGGATTCGATCTTTATTTTGTAGTGGACGGTACTACTAGATCGAGGATCGTCTGTAAACGTGTCGAGTTGTTGTGTAAGTGTTATACGTGTTGTAATTCCTTTTTCGCCTTCATATTAGGCGAAGAATTGAAGCATATCCGTTGAAGAATGGTAGTTGATGAGCGTTGAGGTGTAGAGTTCGATGCGGTGTCGAAGATGTTGAGCGATGTGTAGAGATGTTGAAGCGTCTGTTCCCACGAAGAATGATGTGACAAAGGTAGAAATGGCAAGAGGGTGGGAGGGCATGGAGGGTTCGGGAATTTGGAGGAAGCGGGAATCGAACACGGGACAACGAATTACAAGTGGAGGACTATAACCACTGTGCCAGGACCGCACATCCAAATCAAGTTTGTTTTTGATCGACACCTGTTCAAATAGAGGTCGCTACTACATATTATACATTGTTGAACTGTCGTAGTGCCACAGCTTGTGAATGCCACGCCATTTACCTAGGTTCAATTCTTCCCGACTCCGTTCTGTAGTGTGGTAAGTTAGTTATTTGTTTCAAGCACTGAGAAGCGGAATGTAATCTTTTAGTGGCATCAGATATATTCATGCTAAAGTGTAAATAACGCCCTACACGAGAAGGTAACATTTCAAAATTCTCTCTGCCTCTGTGTAAGCAACTGAAATAATTTAGAAAAACCTTATGCATGAGATTTGCGTGTTACTCCAACAAAAGATTTTCTTATTTCATGTTACCGAAAATGGTGAAACAAAATGATCAAGAAAATTATAAAGCGTTTTGTTAGTTGGCTGGGGGGCCAACTAACAAAAATTAATACAATGTTAATGGGGGTTAACATTGTAATAACACCGCTCGCACAATATACTTCTACTACTTTGCTGATCTGCCCTCACACTGGAATACAATGAGATAATTTAAATAGCATGTCTCGTTATGTAATACCCTTCGTTTTCCGTTGACAAAGAATGGCGCAATGCACAATGCAGACAAGGATCCAGACAAAAAAAAAAAAGACTCGCTAAACAGCTGTTGGATAATGTGTGCGTGCCCGGTCATGCGACGCTCTGGATTTTGTCGTCCCCTTCCTTTTTTGCTCAGTCGTAAACAACAGTTTTTATACAGCCCGAGCATAATAAAAAAAAATGTTTAAGATCTTGAGAAAGGAACCAAACTAAAGAAAAATGAGATTGGGCTCTGTAAATCCCTCATCCACATGGCCGTGTATGTACACCACACCAGTAACGACTTGTTTTGCTTTTTATTCTTCTGAATATTAACTTTATTTTATTTCTATAGGAGCACTTATTGTTTTCGACAACCCACATAGAGAGTCCCGTATTTGCGGCGGGATCCAACTGAGCTAATTGGTCATTTGTTCGCTTCGCTTCTGTGATTGGAACGGCGGCCTTCTTTTCGATCTCTACCGTGCTCTTTTGCCTTAAGCGCTACACCAAACAATGTTATTTAAATATCATAACAACAACCAAAAAGAGGGGAAACAACAGTGAAAACATTGAAAGTCATAAAAAGGGAAAACTAACGATATAGCAACGCGTTCAACTCGCGATTGCCACGGTCTAACTATATCCGTCCGCCCCCCTCTAAAAAAAATATACGTGTTATACAAAAGAAACAAAATGCAGGCGACATCAGGATTACATAATAAGGACACTGGTAGAAAAAGATGCGGAGAGAGATTTGCCATTTCACGCAACGGTGCAACAGATAGTAAAATAAATAGTCCTCGGGAAAAACCAGTGGGAATTTTTCTTTTGCGTTGCTCATAACATCATCTTTTCCACCTTGCCGAACACCAGGGCGAATAGGAATATGAAGGTGTAACAGTCATCGCAAAAAGAAAGATGAAACGATTTATTATGGACAGTAGCAGCTTAAACTCATCAATTCACATCAGACCTTTTTCGGTTTCATTGTCCAAATCCAGAATGTTTTTTTTTCCTCCTTTTCTTAATGGCCTCTCAAAAGGTAACCAATAAAAATGGTCAAAACAAAAACACAACGACAAAGTTTTTTTTTCATATCTAACAAAAAGTGTGTCTGTTCCGTATAGGACGGCGTTTTTCTTTCTCTCTGTGGAGCTGAAACACCGCACGATATTTCTGTGATAACACGAAAGGTTCGTTTCCCGGCTACTCACAAAAGAGATGCGGTCATCCCTTTTGTGATTTCTTTTTCATATTCCGTCTTTTTTTGGAAGCGACATCGACCATTTCGGATACAACGGCCGCGAAAAGAGCTTTCGTTCATGTCACAATCGTGTGCATCAAAGAAAACAAATGGATATAACGGGGCGAAAGAAATCGTCTCTCCTTTGTTTCCTTTCTCTTTTCTTTTTATTCTCGAGTAAATGGTCTTCATCGCAATCATTCGCTTGGCCAACAACTCCGAAAAAAGACAAAACAAAAAAGGGCTATGATTATTCGATTTGACGTGGACAGACGTCGGTTTGATACCGGGACACCGACTTTGCGTATCGTGAGTTTTATCAGACGAGTCATGCCAAAATCTATTGTATTCACTATTCACCTGTCCCTTTCCGAAGTTCATAAGTCAATCGTAAAGAACTTATTTTAGGAGATATCCCACGGCCATATGTTTTGAACATTTTAATTTTTTTTAAGGATTTTCAGTTTCTAATTTACACGGCTCTGTATAACTAAAATTCTTAATGATTTTTTGACCAGAGAAAGGCAAGAAAAAACTGTAGATTAATGACGTAATTATGAAACGTTTTTGCATCTGGCTCAGCGTGCCAGTTTCCAAAACGGCGAAATTCAAATTCAACTCTACTCGTCTCTGTTTTTCCAGAAGATTACGACAGCGTACAGCCTTGACCCAACATTTTCTTTTATGGTTGTACGTATTTTTTTGCAATCCTCGTTTATATGCCAACACGTTCGGTTGCCTAGTTACAAACGAAATTCGACATTACGTGATGTGTTATGCCGATAAACGCTTTGAAGTTGGACGACTAAATGACATATAGATGTCACCAAATAAATATAGCTTTGTAACACCTCGATAATTTGCTATCGATGCTGTCTAATTATACTACATAAAATAATTAAAGGACACGTCTAGCATCCAGCTTGTAAAAGAAACTCTTTCACGGCCTTGAATGCATCCTGCTGTAATTTCAGAGTGTGGCATGTATCACACCTTCTGGTGGAAATCGCTCCTAGTAACTAGCGCACCCGAGCCCTCCTCTAAAACGATGTTACGATGGATATTTATGCATGCAATATTGGTTAGCTCTTGTGAGAAAATCTCCAAATACCGATAACTGCGGCACCTTTCGATTTTTTTTTATAATGATACTAAAAATCTGGTTTTATTACACGCATATTGCTCAGCTTGCTTGACTGCTTTTTGATGTCCTATTTTTTGTTGCCATAGGTAACGGCCGCACCTCTAAAACATTGTGAAATTCTTCATTTTCAACTCAGTGGGATAACTGTATTGTAGGGTATAAATCGCACACTCTAATATTACGAATCTATTATGCACTGTACATACAAAATGAACCGCATATAGGCGATGCCATACAATTTTTACGTGTATTTCTTTTGTAGCATAAAATTTATCTCCGCCAAAACAAAAAAGCAATCACCAGCCTGTAATAAGTGAAAGTTTTTTTTCCAACAGGAAAGCCCCTCTTTAATCTAACGCAATCTTCCAATCCTCTTATTTTCCCCCTTGTCGGTCTCACCGTCGATTGGCTTTTTCAATCGTTGTTCCAGAACCTCACCGATAAATCTTATCACATACATCTATCGTCAAAACGCCTTCAATATCATCGCATTACACAACGTTACTTTAACTTAAGTGAATACACAAAGCCGTTGGAAATCACGTTCCTTTTGTGATTTTCTTTCTCCTTAGGGCCTTTGTTTTCTTTTTTGAGCTACATCATCTTCTTTATGTCCACACGCGCAGCCTGGTAATATATTTTCTTTTTACCTGGACCACCAGAAGCAAAAGAAAGAGGCCGAGTCATAACCCGTCAACGACTGGCGTCATTAAATCTCACCCCTGAGCAATGCTAGCTGCTACTTTACCTCTAGTACACCGATGGCACTTTTTCGTAAGGTTGAAATGTTACCAACACTGTTACGTGCGACAGTAACACCCACGCACCCACCCGCGTAGTCATCCACGTCTTTCTGCGTAAGTCAGTTCTTGTCTTATCGATCAATGTATGGTACATGGCAGCAGTAAGAATCCAAATTGTCACGCAAAGCGAAGAGTTTTAAACACTCGGATACGTAAAAATTGAATACAGACGAATGATAGATGACATAAAAATACGGAGAAACGAATTGCACGGCGCGTTAACCTCGACACAGTAAGGAGAGATTTCAACAGTTGATTTACAATCTAGAAAGTGACCGATAATTATTAGTGACATGCGAAAAGATTGCTTAGTATCCATCAAAGATTTGCGCCTACACTAAGGGAAAGGATGCCTGCCGGCGATGTTAGCGCTCTTCGGTACATTAGCAAGCAAAACTATCATTCTGATAAATGAACAGACGGCATCAATCAAATCAAATACATTGAGACGGTTTTGAAGACTCATTGCAATCACGAGCTCATCATCAAAGCAATACAGTAGATAATTGGAATCTTACCAACGGACGTCAATCAGTCACGCTATGCATCCAAATGGCTTCATATATTTCAATAATGGCTCATCGGTTTTTTGGTTCTTAGCCATATTAGGAATTAACGTTTTGGGCATAGGCGGCGGTTGTTTAAAATCGGGCGTTGAAAAAAAAAGCATAATTGGTAATGAATTCTTTAGCAATTGCCCTACAAATAAAGATAGCAGGACATACACTTGTTATATGCGATTGCATCACAGTCACTTCTCCGAAATTTATGCAAATTGCTTTTTCGGGCAGCGATCGCGTTGAGATAAACCACGACCTTTACACTGCGTATGAGTCAGCTTGTTATACATTTCTTCGTGAGTCGGCAGCGAAGATGGACCTTGCCAACGCAACTTTCTAATCGGATCGTCGCAACCATGTCATCAAAAAAAGGAAGAGCCGGCAGCTGCAGTCTTCTTGTATTAGATAACCATACAGACGTTCATCCTTATCGAGGCCTTGTATATATTCGTAACAGAACAAACAAGGCGATACGCAAAGTCCAACGATGGCCAACGGTCAATGATAGCCAGGAGGTAGCCCACGATCAAAAGAGCCAAACAGCAAATACCCAAAGGCAAAGAATCAAGTCGATGGGGTCTACGGCTTTTCATCGTTATTCAAGACAGAAAAAAAAAATTAATTGGTCAGCTTTTTGTTCCTGATGCTACACGCTTATCTTATCTTTTTCAACGTTTTTCGTTCTGTCTTGTTCGCTAATTTTAGCAGATAGACGTTTTCCGCTTAAATATATGTTTCCATCATTTCGAAGTATTCGAATGATACGCCCAAAGGAAAGGCAACTCGTACTACGTTCAAATCTTGGGCAGCATCTTCACAACTAATAACTCTTGTCTACCTAATTAAGCGGCCTTCACGATAAGCCTCGTCAATGCGATAAATAATTGCGAAAAACACAATGCAGAGAAAGACGTGGAAGATTAACGAATGACTATCATTAACTTCTCCTGGCCGCACCTGTTTTCCTTTAGTTGCTGTTTATTTATTGCTTCTCTTTTCACGAATAGGCATTTCTTTTTCTCAGAAAGCCACTGTGTCTTGTGATATTACGTGAATGTTGAAGCGGGCTATTAAAAGAGTAGCTTCAATGTTTTGTTGTAAGGTCAACTACATAATAAGGTGAAAACTTTTCTTTTCTTTCCTGTACCTTATCATTTTTGGAAATTTTAGGCTGTTGGTCAACTTTTCTTACTGCCAAGTGTGTGACATCACTGTGAAAATACAAATAGAACAAAAGATGGATGGGTGCGACAGTAGTCAAATATATGGTATTGACTATTCCGGCCAAAGCGATTGCTATGTTGCACGTTTGTCGCTGTTTATCCTTGATTACAGATCCCGACCGAGACTCTAACAACGAGCGTGAATAACTGGCTGGTGGCAAATAACACGAGTAAACGACTTTTTTTTTGGAAAGAGAAAAGAGAGAGAGAGAGAGAGAGCTACTGGAGAAAAGGAGACTTACAAGGTAGATATTTACGTAGAACGAAACTGCTGATGGCGCACAATAAGATAATAGAGTCAACATCACTTTCACTCGCACGTTGGGCGATATTTAAAGATTGCTTCTTCATCCACCAAGCAAATCGCCCTACACGGTGGTCATTCTAATGAAGGAACAGCGTAAAAAAATTTCATTAAAAAAAAACTTGGTCCATTCAAGTGAATTATTTCACTTTTCACTACTATTATTATAATTTTCATTATTTTTCTTTTATTTCCGGAGAGACTTTATGCTCGCTACGTGCAATAATACGCACCGTTAGTCAGCTGCCGTCTCATGTTGCGCATGTGCGTATCCGAACGCTCTATTTGCATTTTTCTCTTCATAAAAGGAATGGCCTTCTTTTAGAAGGGATACTGCACGCTAGTTTCACCAAAGTGTTGTCTAATGACACTGATACATCTGCTAATATTACCACCTTCTTTTTCTCTTCGGTTGATGTATTGAACACTTAAGGATCTTTCGCTTTCTTTTGCCCTCAATTCCAGTTGTCTGAATTCTCTTTCTTCTCCGTCTGGAACAATATTAAATGCCAAAATTAAAATGGCTCTTATTTACCTAGGGCAGTAGCCGTACTCGACAGATAAAAAATCAACAAACGGAGTTCAGACGTGGCTTTTGCCGCAACATCTACACAGAGGCACTGATTGAGAGCCGCATTGTCGCAAGTCCGACGGGATTTTCCCTAACTAAGCGTTGATAGTGTTATGTCTAGCGGACAATTTTTCGTAGCCCTCAACTTGTCGCTGACAAAGACGGACCGAGTCATTATAATGAATGCGGCATGTTCAGAAAACTAAAGCAATTAAAAAGCAAGAAGAAAATGGAGAAAATTGCGAAAAGCTTGGAATTAAATTAATGCTAGTCAAATCAAATTTTTTTTGCCCGCTGTGAATGACCAATCGTACTCGACGAAAAAAAACATTGCGTTGTTGAATGCAAGGGGAGGCAAAAACGTGATGAACAATGCGCAACGCTTATTTTGAAATGTCGTAAAAACAAAAGGGCGTGTTTTAAGGCTGCCATCCATCAGAAATTTCGAAGGCCGACCGCACCGACGAAGATGACATCAATGCCTTCATACATCAGTAGCACGCATCATGAACAGGAGCTCCCAAAATGTCGAGCTGGCGTGTTTGCCAGCCTTTGGAACGCGCCCAGTCTCAACGACAGTTTTCCCTTTCTTCTTTGTTTTCGTGACAATAATGGCTAAGACAGTCGACGTCACCAAATTCGAATGCAGAGAGTTCTAATGGCGTTTTGCTCAAAAGCTTAACCGGCGTTTCATGTACATGCAAAACACGTGAATGCAATTGATGTGCGTTTGCATGCAAAAATATCGAAGTGTAAATGAACTAGCGCTTTGGGAGGCTAATTGGAAACATCATGAAAAGAATATTTGATGTTGACCCTTTGTAACCTCTGCGCACTTCTCTTGTCGCTTCTTCTGTGCGCAATTACGTACCTTTCGTGATATTTCGAGTACCATACTCGACGGCTGCCAAAAAAAAACCACAAGAAACTAGTTGTGTCCTTCCGCTTGTTGATACCTTAGTTACAAATTCAGTTAGCTCTTCACCAAAGATGTGGGAAGCTGTACGAAAACGCGAACAAAGTTCGCTTCGTAAAATCATAATCCTACTGCGCAAGTTCAACAAGTTTTATTGAATTCCTATTAATTTCGATTCAAAAATTTGTGTTTTCTTTCCGGTGCAAGTCAACAAAGACCAGACGAAATGGATACAAACGCGAAATGAAGATGCAAGTAGTTAAAAACTGTGCACCGGCATTGAATGCTGAGTCATTAGAAAATATCGGAAATTCCATGTTTTCTCATTATTCTTTTTCACGTTGCCTCAATGGCTTTAATAGTGAATGTAATTTGGATGACAATGTTCAGGCTCTTATAATGAGTCACTGCCCCAATCAACTAGGACGACACAATTAGATTGAAACGATGCTGGTTCTTTTTGCATATTTCTCTCGACATCCATTAAGAGCCTTACAAAACGAATTCTCGCCCTCGTCTGCCTTTCTCTTTCCCGCGTTCGTGCGTACACACAATCTCAACATTCTTGTTGCTCTGCTTCTCATTCAACTCGACTTCGTCATCTTCGTTATAGGTTTCAAAGGCTTCCATATATCACGCATTTTTAAAGCCGACTCATTCACTAGCGGCTCATCCGGACGATCCCACGTGTCAAGAGAGAAAGTTTTTCCCATTCCTCTAGATCACTTGTGATACGCAAATTTCCTCGTAGCCATACAGCGTCTTTCTGTTGACTCGATGACTCTCTCCTCCAGTTTTCACACACGACTGGCTATTTCATACGTAATTTTTATCTTCTCCTTGCGGGGTCCCTATGATGCTTGAAACATTAAAAGTGACTTCGAATATTTACAAAAGTGTAACAGGAGAAACAGAAAAAAAAACAGGAATGTGACGGAATAAAACTTAGGGTAGAATTTTTGTCAATATCTTGAAGCTGGTTGCTACATCAGTTTGCAAATTGGTATCTCGTTTTCCTTATGAGCATGAAGACCCAGAGGTTAAATAACTGTTGGGCCATTTAACAGCGTTTTCTCTCTGAGATTGATTAAGGAAAAGTCATGAAGTTCATGCAGTGTAGAAACAAAATTCATGAATTTATTCGACATACAAGAACAATGTAGATAACACGGAAAACTTCTTAGAGACACCAGACATCCTTAGCAACGGCGAGATTGCATGATTTTGTGAAAGCCATGTCATGGTGGTGTTGGAAAACCGAAATGTGTGGCGCCGTGTTACGCAATTTCGGAAACCACGGTAACGCGGACGTTTAATTTTGGTTATCTGTCTGTCGACGAGTTACAGAATGCTTAATAAGAAGCGGAGAAATGATGGGGATGGCCTGAAAAGTAGGCCAAGGCGAAGACGAAGAAAAACATGATGGAACTGTATTTGGGATGATATAATCAGTATTGCGCTCACGTTACACGAAATGCCAGTTCTTTTCGTTTAATACCGCAGGACGCGTGGTGCCGTTCGCTAACGACAACGATATGAAATGTTTTCTTTCGCCAGTTCTTTTTGCTTTTCATCTGCTGTGTGATCCAATGACCGTTGGCTGCCTCCTTTTTCTCTAAAACTAATTGCGAACTAAGGCGGAGGCGGCAACGAAGATGATGATAGACTTTCGTAGGGATGCCGTCTTCTGAAGGTTACTAATGACGACTGTTGGCGCTTGTCTGAACAATTTGGAAATGTACAACTAGTTGATTTGTCGTCAATCAATTGGCTTGGAAAAAAGAAACGTCGTATGTCAGTTGAATGATTCATTAGATAATAAACGGCTGTGGGTGATTGAATTCTATCAGTGATGTAGTGGTCTAATTTGCTTATTAGGTAGTCATCAAGTGGAACAGTTCGCAATGGCGAATTTTCATAAAGGAGTTTTATCTGTATTATGTCTAGATTAGTGACAACACACGTCAGACAAACCAGAACCAGTACAGATCCAAGAATATACTGGAGAGAGAACAAACGCAGATGACTTCTGAGTTACACATTCAAAATTTCATAAAAAACCAGGCCCAAGGCAATATGAAGAAACATTACAACAGGTCGAAGGATCCATAAACGACAGACAAAAATGATGGGCCCACAACAGCATGGGCCATCACCTTTCAATTTATCATGGAGTCATATGGGGGTGATGCTGAAGGTTCCACTTTGTTTTGAACGTTTTCCTTTTTCAAAAGATTTCTCCGATTTCGATTTTTTTTTTGTATTTTCTTTTTGAATTTATCGGCCCGTTCGTGCCCTTTTTCTTTCCTCTTACCTTTCTCAAGTGACGAAATGACGATTAAGCAATTTAAAATTTAAAATGGAGTGGGTGGATGGACAACATTTAGATCTTTCCGTTTCTGTGGCCTTTTTCTATTCTTTTTCGATAACTGAATATTCGCATTTGGTTCCTGGATCAGCTCGTCGGTACCTCTTTCTTTGGGTTGCCTAAAACAGGGAAATCCATTAGCATCCACGAAACGCAAGACAAATGGATCTGCAATTCCAGCTAACAAAAAAGTGATTTCGGTACTTACCGCGGGAAATAACCTTGAGCATTCTCCTTTGGAACAATCCTTTTGCCCTGATCAGGTTGACGTTTGTTCGTTTGGCTTTCAGAAGCAACTTTGCTAGCATGCTGTTCCAGCCTCGGCGGTAATGGATCCCTATAAAAATGGGACGTTAGATTTGCGCTGCCTTTCCCGGCTGTAAACTGATTTTTCGGCTTGGCTTTCGAGTTGAATCCATTTCTGTTTCCCGCATCCACTTCGTTCCTCCATGCTTTATTAGAAGCGGATGCGCCGTTGTCATAGGTTGCTCGATTTGTGCCGTTTCTCGACCACTGCCCACGCTCTTGATCACCGAGATTGCCTCCAGTTTGCGGTATGGATGAACGCGTCATTAAATTCATATCTGCATTGCCAGTTTGGTATCTCAGATTTCCAAGATCCTTGCCTTTAAAGCCTTTAGGAAATGCGTCAAATCGATTCATACGGTAGGGCCCATTAGCGTTGCGGGCAGAATTAGGACGTGAATTTTGATCGAAATTGTCATCTGAAACATTTGTGGAACGCTGATTGCTCTGCCATGAGTTTGGCATCGAATGGAGCCTAGGGTTGGGCGTATAATTGTTTTTAGATTCCAAGACCGGGTTGATATCGTTAGGTCGGGAATTAGGTCGGCGATGTGTGCGGAAGTGATCGGATTTGTGTGGACGTCGGATATCGGCGATGCCTAGGAATTCGGGCGAAGGCGGTAGGCCAGAGGCCTCTTCTTCTTTTGAAAGGATGCTTAGGAGTGCGTCTAATACTTGTTTATCACCTTCCAATTCGGCGCCAATAGGATCGCGCATTCGGCGAGTAAATAGGGCCTGGAAGATAAAAAAAAAAATTATCGATGCAACAAGTTTCTATAATTGAAAGAAAAATCAAAAATAGAGCTAAACCGCACCTGCCATTTTTGGCGTATTGCAAACAAATGGTGAGCAGCGTTGGTTTCCATCTTCAAACTAATCCATTCATCAAGATGAAATTCACTTGTTGCCTTTGAATTGTTTTTCTTTTTTGGTTTGAAATTTCTTTCGTACGGAAGAGGTGAATGACTGAACTTCTCCGCTAGTTCCAAATCGTCTAAACCCTCACTCAATTCTTTCAAGAGGGCCTCGTCAATGTCCTCCGATTCCTCAGAAGAGTCGTCTGTACACAACAAGAAAAATACGAACAAAATGCAGATAAAAATTGACAGTTAATTTAAAGGCAATTGAATGACTACCAGTCGTCCAGTCATCATCGTCGTCATCCCCATTTTCGCTTTCGGACGAAAGAACAGGATCTTTCAGAGATTCGCTAGATAAGCGGCAATGGCCGCCAAATATAACCAATGCTACCGTGTTAACCAACGTAACACAACGAAGAGAAGCCACAAGTCCACCATACCTAAAAACGGAATGATTTCGAAGATGAAACCTCCACACTGGCGCAGTAATTATTCAAGCTGTTACCTTGATATTTCTTCGTAAACCATCCACTTGCTTGGAAGTTGGCTGATGGCCTTTTTTTGAGAACCATTGCCATTTTCGCCCAAGAGTGCCGATGTCATATGCAAGCGCACCGAGGGTTCACGACGGGTTGTCAATTTGCCAGATCCACAAGCTCGAGCCACTTGAGGGTAGAGACCAGAGAGAATGCATGCTTTAATGGCCACCCAGCTAGAAGCGTTTCTGTTTAGTTCTTGCAAACTGCGAACGAAGCCCGATTTTCGTAACTGATCTAAAATCTGGATGCGTAACTGGTGGATGATTTCCATTGTTGCCGATGACAAGAAGTGACGATGACAAAATTCACGTTCTTTTCCTGTGATTTCGAAAGTAATTAAATGAGCAAGCAAACGAAAGAAAACAAAATGGTAGAAAAAAGACGAGTTAGGAAAAGAAGATTACCATTGGCACGGGCTGCCAGCCACAAATTAAAAGCTCGAAGCATGGCCATGTGGTCGCTGAGGGTGCCTGCGGAAAGTTCAAGCTTACGCGCGGCGGCCACTTTTTTCTCATTGGGTTCGGCAGGCAAAAGAAAAGGATCTCGGTGACTCAAACAGCACACAATAGTTAGCACGGGATCCAGGCAATGAAGCACCGTAGCGGTAAGTAGCATTTTTCCAGCTCTAGGTTCTACCGGTAGTTCCAATAATAATCGACCAAGGTCGGTGACATTTTCCCAAGGATCCAGGGCATCCATCCATTGCAACATCTGTTGAAATGAAAGCATGCATTTTAAAATTTCGAATTGCAAGCTGGGAATAATATATTTTACCTTAACAGCTCGCTGAATTACGTGCAATTTGGGGGCTTCTGGAACTTGGCCAATAAACTCTGCAATCGACAAGCCGATCGGCGCCAAATTTTTAGACTGAAGACATAGTTCTTCAAGTGGAACTCGAAAGATTTCGGGAATCTGGTATCTAATAGAATACATTAGTTCTGGCACTGACAATTAATACTAAATTTATAAGCACACTTCTCAAATAACTCGTAGCGTTGACGGGAGTAAAGATGATAGCAGATTCCTTCCCTGCAACGACCTGCCCTTCCTTTGCGTTGGATGGCTGAAGCCTTTAAGAAAAGAAAAATAAAGGATTTACGGCTACCCTCAAAACGTAAGTGAAATGCTATGTACTTACCTGTGGAACCCATTCGGCTTTTAATGCCGACACACCGGAAACGGCATCAAAAGATTTGACTTTGACTTTACCGGTATCGATAACGTATACTATGTCATCAATGGTGATGCTTGTTTCGGCTAGGTTCGTTGAAAGGACAATCTTGCGTTTGCCGGCAGGCGGTCGAAAGAAGACTCGCCGCTGATCCCCAGATTGCATACTCGAGTGCAGTGTATACACCTAGAAAACATAACCATCAGTTTTTCAATTTCACAACACCATTCGTGAACAATCGTGCGGGGTATCACCTCGAACTTTCCTGATGCCGCGAAACGAGAATCATTGTACATGATACGATCACGAATATTCATGATCTCCTCATATCCGGGAAGAAAGATTAGTACTGCCCCTTCAGAGCTCTGCTGTGCTATCAGATGGAGCACATCCAAAACCAGGTCCACATTAACAACCTCTTCATCGTGGCGATCCTTATAGATTCGTAACAAAGACTCTGCTTTGTCTGACTGGTGCTTTTCCAGGACATCAGCAACGGAATGATGCTGCATGGAACGAGCTAGTTTGGAAGCTGTCCATTGCCCTGCTGTCTGACCTGGATCAGCGCCAAGCTGTAAAAAGCTGTTCACCAAATCTAGACGTCCTCGGGCTATTGAACGACGAAAATTATGAGAGCTGGTAAAATAAGCTAGCTTTAAGAAACGTTACCGGCGGCAACCATGAGTGGAGAAAGCCGCGTTTGGGAATGCCGATAATTTACAGGCAAGTGTGTACGCATCACTGCCTTGCAAAGCTTTTCCATTGCATCGGCATTTTCTATTATAAAAGCTTCCTGGATCCAGCAGTCAAATGTCAATCGGGCACCCGAATCCAAAACACATGGGTTGTTCTTCTCTAGCTTTGAAGTTCGCGGGGCTTGCCCTTCACGGGTTATTCCAACTGCTTTTGTTTCTGTGCTTTTTATTTCGCTTTCTTGCCACACTCCAATTTCCAATGGCGATGAATGGCCGAGATGATCAGTCAGTTCTAAAACATCTTCCAGAAAGTACTCGGTAACAGGAAAACATTTCCCTTGTACATGCATAACTGGACAGCTGCTAAAGTAGTTCGAGAACACGCTAATGTCTAAGGCCGCCGACATTAGAATAAGCCGTAAATTTGGTAGCCTGGGGAGCCGCGATTTTAGTACTCCAAGCAGGAAATCGACGAAACGATCTCTTTCATGCACTTCATCAATAATCAAATGAGTAACTCTTTCCAGATTGCCTTCTTGGTACATCAGTGTTCGGAGGAGAATTCCGGTAGTGCAGAACATTAGCGCAGTTTTGGATGACATCCGACTTTCAAGCCGGATCTGATAGCCCACAGTCCCTCCCAACTGCTCTCCGCGTTCGTTGGCAACTCGCTCGGCGACCGAGATTGCAGCAATTCGTCGTGGCTGTGTGCATATGATACGAACTGGCTCATTTTTTTCCGAAGAAAGCTCCAACAGGTACTGAGGAACTTGTGTCGTTTTTCCTGATCCCGTATCACCGGTTATCATAACCACCTAGGATGAAGTATATGGAACCAAAATTAGCGGATAAATCGAAAGCATATCGAAAACAACTTGCCTTATTCTTTGATATCATATTTAGGATTTCTTCTCGGTGACTCCAAGTAGGAAGGGATTTTCGCTCAGTGAATAAGGCAGAGGCTTTCAAAGGTTGTGGAATGATAGGCATATGATATTTTATGCAATCTGCATGGGTTTGTTTATCTGAAAAAGATTTTTTTTTTAACTAGATAAAAACATGTGTTGGGATAGCAAATGAGTTGACCAACCAGTGGTACTATTGGTGGCTTGGTTTTCAAGTGGCAGGACATCTTGCAGTTCTTCTGTAGTCAAGGGAAACTGTTGGAGTAGTTCAGTTGCCCTTGCAACTGTATTAGGATGTATGTTCAATTTGGAAACTTTGCCTTTAGCATGAATAACTATTTTTTTTACAGTTAATTTCCTCTCACTTCCTTTCCTGGAAAGCAAATTTAAATTTGACCATAGGTTAACAATGAAACTAGGAAACTATGGTAATCAGGAGTTTGAATTACCCTTGACTTCTCGATATCATTCCCATTGTTGGTGCACAAGCATGGATATATGCACGTTCTTCAGTAGAAAGAGTAGATGAAAAAGTATACTCTAAAACATTATGTATGTTACCACTGGCAATAGATTTATTTACCCATAAGACAGTACCTGTTGAAGTGTCATCATCACGAAAGGTCTTCAGCAGAGTATCAAGTCCTTTTTTTACTGATTCATAAATATGATGTTTTGAATTACCCCTGCCATTTTTATTCCTGGCAAAAGCCATAGCAGACACAGAAAGATGTCAACTCGACCGCGTGAATGATTCTTTCACAATCTAATCATAAATCAATTTAAAAATTAAACAATCATGAAGAAGCTATTGTCGTGAAATAGAATGCAAGAAGCGGGGAATGTGGAAGTTATTCAGAGTTCTGAAAATTTAGACGACAAGACAAAAGCATTTGCAATCAAACAACATAAATTACTGTTATACAAATCAAATTGTTACACGTAATTGGAATCACCGACATCACCTTGTGTTGCAGATTCAAGTTGTAGTCATTAGTAGTTAGTCTGCACTTTTGTTTTCAACGTTTCGGTGTTGCCAAGTTTAGTCCATCAGCCATTTAAACCATGGTGTACAAGGTATTACGTTACCTACCGACAACTTTAACCAGTGCAAGTTTGATAAGAGACCTACCAAAAAATCATTTATTACGTAATTGGTGATTTACATTATAATTGACTACGATTTATATTGCCTCCAAGAAACTCGGGTAGGTCATGGGTCCAAAAACAGAAGGGCTGTTACCCATCGGACCAATATCTTAGGACAAGAAGACCTACTACCCGTAAGGCCCAAATACCTACCCGTTAAGACCATTAAAATATTGTAAATCTAATTCTAAATTTCTAATCATTTTCCTGCTGACGCGATGAGGGAATGGTATAATAAAGCATCCGAAATTCAGATACAATTAAACAGAAATACGATATGTTTGCGGTCGTATCGATAAGAAAGCAGAAAAGACAGGATCAGGCTCTATGCTCTATGAGTAATGTAAGCTAATTGAATTCCAAAGAAATTGCCTAAATGGAGAGATTCCAGAGAATTGACGAACAAGGAATGGGCTACTGAGTCAGGTGGATATTTATATACATACTGTATATGTATGAAAAAAAAAGTACACATGAAGAGAGGCAAATTCCGAGCAACTTCACAACGTAGCCCAACGTTGCGCAGTTTTTGAGAGATAGTTTTGTCATTATGTTAAAAATGTTATGATAACATGGTTCTCATTCTGGCATTAACAGTAACTCGGTACTAGTGAAGCTGTCTGGCCGTTTTGACATCGTCATTTGAATTAATTGAGATCGTTTACAAATTGTAGATTTTGTTCTGACATGATGAAGTCGTTTAGCTGGATGCACAAGTTCAAATTGTATCCCATGTTAGTTGTTTTCATTTTCCTTCTGCCTACTCTTTTTACACAAGTTTGGGATCAAGATTTTGACAACGAAAACTTGTTGTATAAAATACCGGTAAGTTAGATTTACTGCTGTCTGCATTTAGAATTGAGAATATTTTAATTAAAATTGCTGAATTCCACATTATATTACAGGAAAATGTCTCTTGTGCAGATAATCAATACCCACCACTTGCCAGGTATACATTTCTCAAATCTGGTTTATGCTGCATTTAAGAAAATTCATACTGAGAGTATTCATTTCAATCTTGTTTTTTTTTGTATTAAAGTGACAGAGTTCCAACATATGTAATCAATCTAGATTTGCCACCGAAGCTACGTTGGGCTCAACTTATGATTGATAAAAAAGAAAGTGTAAGTTACCTTTTACCATTCCATGAAATAGGTTGTAACATTTCCAAGTAATTCACCGCTTTTGCTTTAGGCTTTGTATCTACTGCAAGACATAAAAACTTATACTGATTCATTCTTTCGTGGGAAACTCTTTCCTTTGCTTGACAAATACCTCCCTTTAATGGCAAAGACTCTTCCTGAACCATACCTTAGTGAACTGAAGGGAATTGCAGAGGTCACTGGAATTGAATTGGGAGAAATCACCCTATACAACATCTTCTATGAAGTGTTCACCCTTTGTACATCTGTGATATCACAGGGAGCAAATGGAAAGATTTATCATGGCAGAAACCTGGATTTTGGACTTTTTTTAGGGTAAATACCTTCTTGTAAACATTAGGTTAAGTTTACTAGAGCCGTTATAAAATTTATGTACCATTATTTAGTTGGGACGTAAAAAATCACACCTGGCAAACCACAGAAGCTCTTCGACCTTTAGTTGTTGAGCTCGACTTCCAGCGTGGTGGACGCACCGTCTACAAAACTGTAAATTTTGCTGGATACGTAGGAGTGTTAACTGGCATGAAGCCTGGACGCTTTACGTTAACCTTAGATGAACGCTTTAGCATGGAAGGCGGGTTTGTGGGTATCATCCGTTGGCTTTTAGGTGACCATTCGGCGAACTGGGCCGGATTTTTGATGAGAGACGTTATGGAAAAGGCTGACAGTTATCAACAGGCACTCACTACGCTGACTACAAGCAAACTGTTGGCACCTGTTTACTTTATCCTAGGAGGGAACACCACTGATCAGGTATTGTGTTTGATAATTTTAACACTAAGGTGCTCTTAGTTTCTTCACAAACGTTTGTTTGATTGCCTGTCTCTTGCGGGGTTTTATGTCAGGGTGCTATAATCACAAGAGGAAGAAATGAAGCAGACGTCTGGTTTATGGGCAGAGGTAGCGTCAGCCAGGTTTCGACGTGGTATCTCGTGGAGACAAACTACGATCACTGGAACCAGCCACCGTTCTTTGATGATCGACGGACACCAGCAGTTCACTGTTTGGACAAAATGGGGCGAGAAGCAGCTTCCCTTTCGGGACTTTTTAATGTCCTTGCCACCAAACCAATCTTTAACAAGGTTTGTGTAATTTCGTATTGGCTTTTCAAAGAGAATTAAATTATTAACGAAATTCCTACTTTTACTCCTGCAGTTAACTACTTACACTTGCCTTATGGATGTATCGACTGGTCAGTTCGAATCTTGGATTCGGAATTGTCCAGATCCTTGTAAACCCTGGTGATTAGAACTATAGTATCCACTTTTCAATCGCATTCCGTGCCTTTCGGTTATATTCCTAACAAAAACTATTAAGTAAAGTTTTCGTTTATACGCTGTTACTTTATGTTTATTTAGGTTGCGCAAAAAAGTATTAATTTACATTCTTGTCATTTCTGTATTAAATGGACGGTCAATACAAATGAGCTTCCCGGGAAAAATATTTTTCATGTTAGGCTACAGGGGAAGGTCAGCAGCGGCTCGAAGTGTGAGATAAATTATTTAAATTTCTCCTTTTTAATTTGTTCTTTCCTCTCACCAATTTCTAATCTCTCTCCACAATAACCTTGGGCTTCAAAAAGGAAAGGCTTAAACTGCTTGTTTAAAACCTTGATGCGCTGAAGGAAGAAGGCAAATGTGCAGCCCTGCTGTTTCTGACTGAATTAGTCGTTGTTTAACCACGGAACCGAACGCAGTGAAGCTACCGACGTGTTCGCAACCGAAATCTCATTCGTCGGCAACACCCCCATTCATTCCAGAATGAGTCATTTCATTTTTACTGCGTTATTAACAGTATGTGCTATTATCTGCACTTCATCCGGCCAGCAGAGGAGTGGTAACATTTATACATGGTTTCTGAGATATCATCATAAAATTTGCCTTCTCCTCCTTAGTTAATGTGACGGATGATGCCTTGTTGGAGATTAGTAGTCGCTTATACGCTTTAGATGTGAATGGAGCCTATGATCAACTAGAACTCAACCTTCAAAGCAGAACGTCTTCAGGCAACCGAGTCGACAAAGCGCCACTACCGTCAGTTGGTTTTCTTTTCTGATTATTTTGATAAGCTATCTTTTAAACGAAACTTTCCCGTTTCCTTACGTACCCGTTCTTAATGAAGATTATTTAAAAACGGCATACCGAAGAATGTATTTTCTCGACCGACGTACGCTAAAATGTTGGCGCTGTTCGACAACTATCTGGCATCCGTTAATGAGACCGAACAGGTAATTGTATGGGAACTATTTTGGATTTGCGCTTAACACATCCTTCTCTTTGTAACAGGTAACGCCTCAGGAGAAGGCCGAAGAGGCTGCTTTCTTCGACGCAGTATTTGCAACAGAAATCATTAAAGCAACTCATAAATTCCTAGTCGCCCAGCGGCTGGCAGAATCCAATGTTGAACGCTTCAAAGAACAACTGAGGAACATTTGGTTCGGTCTTTATCAGAGGGCACCCGGCAAGCAAGGATCTTCTGGTTTTGAACACGTTTTCCTCGGCGAATTTAAAAATGGCATTTCAGGGCTGCATTCTTGGGTGCGATTTGTTACTGAAGAAGCTAAAGGAGATATTAACTATTTGGGTTACGCAAGGACGATGTCTATCGGCAAGGTTTAATGATTAGTTATAAATTTAAAATTATTTAAGGGACTTAATACAATTTTTCTTGTTCTCACAGGGTCCTGTAGGGCTTATAGAAATGCCAATGAAATTTCAAGGTATATTCAAACCCCACTCAACACTGATGATTGGAAGTAGTCCAGAACTTGAAATTGCATTGTATAGCATTTGTTTCTTAACGAGACCAGATTCGCTTTGTCCAATTAAAGGCGACGCTGCTAGTGGGATTTCTACTCGATATCAAATTCAAACATTTGTATCCAAGTTTCAGGGTAGGCGTTTTTTGGGATCAGCGTTTCCTACCTTTTAACAGTTAATCTGAAGAAGTGGTTTTCGGATTGTTGGCACAGTGCATATTTACTTAGGAAAGCGATCGTTCTCCTTGGTTATTAACTACGCATTTAACTGATTTATAACATGATTATTGTAGAATTTAGTTAATACAATATAATCTATAGAAAATTTCAATCAATATAATCAAGTAAATTTATTCTGGTTGAGATTTTCCAATATTAAAATAAGTCTGAACTGATATTTCAAAATGGTGTAATATACCAAGACATTTCACACTATACTCCTTTAGCTTTCCATACAACACTTTCTACTTTTAAAACACTTCCACATACAAACTAATTGAAATTTAACTTACCTTAATAGTATTTTTACTTGAGCTAAAATGATATTTCAATTGATGAATTTCCACCTCCAAGCCACATGGTTTTTAGGGTACCCTAAAAACAGAAGATCATTAAAACATCATCGTATCCATTAGGCAGTATACCAATCAGAAAAGGAAATGTGAGTGAGGTGAAATGACTTGCATCCAATGCAAAAGATGCTTATCTTGGAATTCATTCAATTAGTTTAGCAGTTGCCGAAATCATATGCAGCACAAGTTAGCTGTTCTGATATTTTATAGGCCATATTGCAATTCATGCACAAGACAAAAGTTCAAAATTCACTGTTTAATACTTTATTCAATACCTTATCTTTCCAAGAATTAAATCCAGTTTCCACTTCAAATTTTATAAATTTTGGATTTGATCCAAATTAACTTCCCATTTTATCAGCTTGTCATTATCTTCACCGTTGTACATCGTCCTATAAAATCGAAAAAAGCAATATGAAATAAGCAATATTAAACAATTTTTTTCTACCACAACTAAGCCCCAACAACCGACTACTTACACATAGTGAAGTATCCAAAACACTAATTGTAACAGTTATTGCTTAAAACAATGTACCACGTTGAAGCAATGGGAATTTAGATTAATAAAAAAAAATATTTTCTATCCAGCCATTCTACACCATTCGATTCCATTGATTTTACTTGTAATGCAAACGAAAGATCACAGCTTTTAAGTAGAATCCGAAAAATTTACCAGAATTTTTAAGTGTACAGATGCCATCCAGCAAGCGTGTTGAACAGGGATCTCGAAGCGAAACACACGATGCTTTATAAGCTAGGTAGAGGACTGTACGTCCATGCGTTTGCGACGTTGTCGATTAGTGAAACTCAAAATGAAAATAAAGTTGTTGTCCCCAAATAAGAATATGTTTAAATATACAAAATTAATAAACAAAGAAGCATTAATATAATGATTTATTGTCATATTTTATTTTTGTAGTGTGTATTAACACGATCTTCAATCGCTGGAAACCAGAACATTTCGAAGTTGATCAAGAATTATAGACAATGACTGCATCTTGAAAACCCATACGTTTTTTTAACCCAACGAAGTAAAAAACTTCTCCATCAGATGGTAGGCATTTGAATTGCGAATCAATTGATTAGCACGAACAGACAGTAAAGGTGAAATTGTTATAAGTAAATAGTTTGGAAGTGTTATTTGTCATGCCACCAAGACAAAGTTAAAAAATCCAATTCTGTGTGAGACCAGTAATTTAAAACCTTAAGTAATGTTAAGGAAGAAAGTAAATCAGACAAGCAAAATTTGACTTTTTGTTTTCAGAAGTATACTCGATGTCTTGCTTCGATTAGCTCTCGGCAGAAACTACATTTTTTTATTTTTTGGTCACAATTTTCACAGTGAAAGGGCGACAGGGCGACTAAAGTTGACACCAATTGGTCTAGACAAATCGAGCAGGTGCGAGTATCCGGCGATTGGGAGTCTGCTGAAGGTGTCAGAAGCAAGACAGATTTCATCTGTGTTTGCCCGCCTAGAAAGGACGGACAGAGTGCGTTCATCTGCAGGGCACGGTAACAGGAAGAAGATATATTTTGTTTTGTTTTGTTTTTTTGTTTTTTTTTCTTTCAATTTTCAAGTCAAAGATTAGTCAAACAATCCAAAGCCCTATTACCACATGATCAAGGCTGTGAGTCTAATCTTTAAGTAGCTGCCCAAAACTTGTTGCCCCAGCAGCAGCAGCAGAAGCTGTAGCCTGCACAGTTAGTTGTCGAGCAGCAGCAAGTTGCAGTGCAACACTCAATGCTGGCTTCTTTTTTTTTTTTGTTTTTGGTGTGTTGTCGGATAAAACCAAAGTCAAGGAAAACTATAGATGACGGAGTCCTCTAGTAGGATTCAAAGGAACAAGGAAAACCCGAATTCCGCATGCTAGATGGCTTTCGTTTCGTTACGTACAGTACACCCATTTATGTCGCAGGCGCCTGTTTGGAAACGAAAACATACCAGTCGTTGTGTAATCTTTTGACCGACTCTCACCTTTGTTTCTTAATAGGGGAAAGAAAATCTCGTGAAGCTTTCGGGCAAGAGTCATCGACCGAGGAAGTGCACTCTCTCTTAAAGTACCTCTTTCGTGGTTCGAAACAAGAAAAAAAAAACGAATGATGCAATTTTCCTTATTCTTTCCTTACAGTCAAAAACAAATACTCTATGATGTTGCCTTAGTGCTTGTACATAAATGAAGCGAATAAAATAAATAAGTGCAACGTCTTTTATTTGAGAGTTTTAAAGTAAAGAGCAAATACCCCATTTTTAAATTCCATTACAAATGAATCAATACGATACTACTGTACTCAATCACTAAATGTCGCCTAGTAAAACGAAAAGGCTTTAAAGCAGCAATTTTTTTGCCTTATATGAAATGTGTATTGAAAGGGTAGGGCTTTGACGGAAGGCTTCCCTTCAATGGAATAAATTACGCTCACGTTGGGTTCGGTCATTCCCTCCTGAGGGTCAATGTCGAGGCTTGAGAGGCAACGCTGCCCTTGGTCGCCCGCTTTTTATACTCTGTCTGTAAACCTATCGTGTAAAAGATGGCGCTGTTGTAACGCTTACCGTATCATCCTTTGAGTTTTTCTGTGAGATGTGGTTGTTTTGATCGGAAATGTTGTCTTGAAATAGACAAGATTAAGTAAAATTACAACATAACTAGCGATTCGGGGGATCTGTTAGATCCCAGCCAGTCTGGAACCTCACAATTGGCCTAAATTTTCAAAATCAAATCTGCCCGGGAGGATTTTTGTTTATACAAACGTTGGAGCGATCCTTTTTTACCTTGCTTGTTTGTGAAAAGAGTTATACAGACTCGATTGCTTAACTGAAGAATTACATTATGGTCATGGCATTGGAATTAAGATTACATAGCCCTGCTGGTACAGAGCCCAATATCTACAAGTGGCCATTAACTTCTGGACGTGGAGCTGTAAGTTGTAACTGGTTTCATTATTGTTTCTTATGATTTCTGTTGTTTAACTCAACCTATCACTTAATAGTATAACAATAAATATTCTAGTTTTAGTTCTTCAAATAGTATTTCTTTTCAACTTATATATTTATATTATCTTCGTTTACAGGACAAAATTGATGGTGCTATAGAGCTAGTGGAAACGATACGGTAAAATTTGTTATAATAACATTGCTTATCTATGTTCTGTTCTTCATGTAAATTCTCTCAAACAAGTTTTTCATATGGGGATACTAAAAGCATTTGCTGTGTAGTGGAATTCACAAAATCCCTCACAAATTTATCCTTTCATTTTTATGTTATCCATAATTATGTGATAATGTAAGGTACAAGCAAAATATTGAAACACATTTGCAGCATTTTTGTTAAGGGTTACTGGGCAATTTTTTCAAATTCACTTGCATGCACCAAATTTTAGTTTTGCTGATGCTGTGTTTGTTTGTTCTTAATGTTTGCATTATAAACGTGCAGATTGGTGTGCGAGGATTTCCCCGAAATGGCCATGGAGAATAACATCCTTAATAGTTACGATACAAAAAGGTATCTTCCTTAAACTTTAATCCGCTTCGTAAAAATTCAGTCGTGTATATGAACCTTATAGTTATGAGAGTATGAAGAGCTTGGTGGACACGTACAACAGGGGTATCGACGCCATCCTCCAAATGGTAATTCATCGTTCTTCTTTCTCATAACAATTATATTTCCACTAGTAGTGTAGAATGCGGAAATAACATTTTAACTATGAGTGTCGTGCGCAAGAAAAATTAAGCGTAGTTTGGCCTTATTTATGTACAAATAAATAATCTCTTAGTCTTGTACAGGACGACGATCTTGAATTTTACTCGTTAAAATTTTTTCGTTGTATTTTTACTTATTAACCTCTTGTCAAACTGTTGGTAACAGGAGGAAGAAGGGGCTCGGCCAGAAAGATTAGGCCGTCGTCCTTCGCGAGGCCTCTTACGTCACATACTCCAACAAGTCTACAATCAGGCAGTGACAGATCCTGATAAACTCAACCAGTATGAGCCGTTTTCACCTGAGGTTTGGCATCAGTTTTTCTTTTATTTTGAGTAAACGAATTATAAAATTCATATCCATATTGTCTCTGCAGGTATATGGTGAAACGTCCTACGATTTAGTCTGTCAGATGATAGAACACGTTAAAGTGGCTGAGAACGATATTTTTATTGATCTTGGTTCGGGTGTGGGTCAGGTAGTTCTACAAATGGCAGCGTCCACCCCTTGTAAAAAGGCCTGGGGTATTGAAAGATCTGAATGGCCCAATCGCTACGCGGAGGTAGCAATTAACTTTTACAACTTCTTAGCCAGATATGGTGTATCACTTTCTTATGTTTATTGGTACCCTACAGAATATGGATTTCCACTTTAAACGGTTGATGCGCTGGTGGGGAAAGCGCTACGGAGAATACAAACTGATCAAAGGGGACTTTCTGGACAAATGCCATACCGAGAAGGTCAATTCTGCCAACATAATTTTTGTCAACAACTTCGCTTTCGGCCCCAATCTCGACCATCAGCTGAAAGGTCAGTACTGCTCTAGAAACCATCTATGTAAGCTGTTGCTGACAGTTGTGTATCCGTACAGAGCGCTTTGCTGATCTCAGAGATGGTGCGCGTATAGTTTCATCCAAAGCATTCTGTCCTCTTAACTTTAGGATAACCGATCGCAATTTAACTGGTAAGATTAAAATTGAATACTTTTTAAATTGTATGGTCGTTACTCATTTTTCTCGTTTTACAGACATAGGCACTATCATTCATGTTTCAGAGTTATCCCCTCTTAGAGGTTCTGTTTCTTGGACTGGGAAACCTGTATCGTACTATCTCCATATAATTGATCGAACGAAAGTAATAATATATGACATTATATTATTCAAGTAATCTTATACTGATTGTGTAATTTAGTTGGAACGTTATTTCAACCAACTGAACCACCATCAGGTGAAAAAACCCAAAATCAAGGTAAAATTAATAATTGGGCAAATTTTATTCCGTTGGATTACACTTATTTTTCTCTACATTTTCAGGAAGATGAGAATTCTGTAATAGTAGGGGTTGGCCGCAACAAAAAAGATATTAACCGAATGTTACAGAGCGATACCTCGTCAAACGATTCCGTCTCACAGACGCAACCAGCACTCCGTGTTGATTTGGAGGACGGCCTTAGCATGCCCATGACGGAAACCGGTGTGAATGCAGCTGGAGGTCCAACAACACGAAGAGCGTGGCAGGACTGGTGTAAGAGTAGCAATAATAGTAATCATGACAGTCAGAGCGAAGCCGATGAAGGTATGAAGTTAACATCGTATTTAGCAAATAAAAAACTGTAATCGTTTTGGTATAAATAGCAAAGAAAACTGTCAAGACGAAGCCAGGCAAACCTAGTGTTGCAGCTAAGGGCGGGCCAGGTCGCAAACCCCGCGGCCGAATCGGCAAAAGAGGAGGAGGCCCACGGAACAAAAGAAAAATACAGATCACGGGTTTGGACTTGCTTCATACTCAAACATTGCTCAGCACGACTTCTCCTCAGGGTCAAAAGCTCCCGCCTGCACCAGGGTGTATTGACCAACAACTACCGTGGAACGTTTTACCTGGTGTAATTCCTGTTCACGAGGAAATTCCGCCAACGCAACACCTAATGGCTGATGATGCAAGGAATATTCCCCGCGCACTTCAGGTATTTTCTACTTGAATTTGTGTTTTGGCGCAGAATTTCTAGGTTTGAGCCTATCGATTCAGGTGTATCTGGATACAGTCCGTAATCAGATGATGGCGGCAATATCGAAATTCAAGGATCCAGAATATCGCAACACTATATTACGTGAAATAGAATTCGAACGCGAAAGGAAGAATGCATTGAGCTCACAGGCAGCACAATTAGACAAACAGGTATATTATTCCTCTAAAACGAAGTGATTTGTGTTGTTAAAGCAATGTCTTTTAGGTCCAGAAATTAATTGATGACAGCGTAGCGTTATTGCGTTCACGGTTTGCTGAACTAGGAATAGAATTTGAGAATCCTACTGACATCTTAAACAAAGCCAATGAAATCGCCATGCGCCACAAGGAATTGCGAGCTCAAAGCAATAATTTGCAGCATCAAGTAAAGAATAATATTTTGTTATGTGAAGCCAGGACAAAGTAACAGCATGTCTCTCTCTTAGATTTCGTACTTGATGCAAAACGAGAAAGAACTTCGACAGCAACAAGAAGTAATGAACCGTGGCAGAAAGTTGAGTCGGCTTAATGGGGTAAGTCACGAAGAATATTGTGTCGTTCTGTCTTTACTTTTTCATATATTTATATTTTTAACTTTTATTAATATTTTTTGTTTTCTTTTTTATTCTTTTCTTCAATAGGAGATTTCAGACCCTTCTACTGTCAGTCATGAATCGGTTCTCAAGGAGATTTCGATAGCCTTGCATCAGCGCAAAAGGTTAAGTTGCCAAGCGAGCAAGTTAACTTCAGAAGTTACAACTTTGGAACGCATTACCAGCGTAGCTCCTGCGTTCATTTCGCGCCAGACTGTTTCTACCAGTAGCGTATCGCTCCCGAATAGCGTCTCTTCTCCGGGTCCATCGCAAAATGGTTTCACAGTCAGCGGCACGCAAGGTCATGCCCAGCAAGTGCCAATTGTTGCAAAGCCCCCGACTGCTTTCCAGCCACCACCCCGTAAGCCTAATTCAGCAGGAAATATTCGCCGGAATCAAGAATGGCCAGATATACCTGAGATCGGCAAGATTGACGAAAAAAATCCAGAAATACTTGCGAAGAAGATACTTGAAACGGGTAGGCAAATTGAGGCGGGCAAGTATGGCACCGAACTAACATCTCGTGGACAGCAGACAGTTACCGAAAAGAAAATTCAGGCACCCGAGAAGAACCGGAATTCCACCAAAATGCCTCGCCCGCCAAGTGCCACTAAATTACCCAATACAACGATAGCGCATTCGCAGACACCTACTCCGCCACCGTCGCTGCCGACCATTAACAAAACCGTGTCAGTATCACATGCCGATAGCACACCTCGTGGGTATGATTTTGAGGATCGCTTAAAAAATCTCATCACCAGTGTATTAAATGACAAGACTAATCCGCCTACCGCGAGCCTTGGCACACACGATCCATCCGTTTCAGCTACATTATTCAAGCAGTGCCCTACTTCCAAGTTTGCGGAACCGGAACGTGAAGGACTTTTTGCCCGTGCTCCGCCCAAATCGTCTTTAACATCCCATCATCAACAGCTAACAGCACAACAACCTGATTATACCCAGTTTTCACCAGCAAAATTGGCCCTTCGTCGCCATCTATCCCAAGAAAGATCCTACCCACCTCATTATCAACAAGGAACAGAGTCTGACTTGAGCTACATTCGGAGCATTGGAGATCTGGTTACAGGGGAAATTGAGCGTAGCTTGGAATCTTCGGGAAATCTTACAGTTCCTAACCAGCATTCGATGGCACGGCAAATTTACTCTCCGATTTCTCGTCCAAACAGCACTGATTGCCATACAACTACAGCGACTAATTCGTCCAATCATGCTAATTTGCATGTCGTTTCACTTCATCCTTCAGCTGCCACCTCGTCGTCAGAATGCGTTGAAGGATTGGCTGCGTCGCTCCGCGATTGCTTAAGAGCTCCTTCCGAAGAAATGCCAGAACCTGTTGATTCTTCTTCCACGGTTATCGCAAGGGCTGATCAAGAAGAGAAGGCCGTAGAAAGGGGAACGGAAGAACCACCGGGAAAAAGGAAACATCTTAGTGAATGCTCTAATCCTGATGTTTCTAAAGAGAAGAAACACAGTGGCGAAACGCACACGCAGAAGTGGCAAGATAAATTTGACAGCAGATTTGACCGAATTTTTACATTTGCGTCGACGGAAATGGACAAGCGTCGTCAAAGCACAGAGAGTTGTTCGCCGCGTACCGAACCGTTTTCATCACCTCGCGGTAAAGAGGCGATGGCAGTGATGCCGAATGAGACTTTCGTTAACGAAAGAACGCCAGACAGGAAATCTGATTCGAAATCGAGTCACTCTTCGCGAAGTAACAAGCCGAAGGAACAAAAGAATTCAAAAACGTCCGAGAAGAAACAAGACAAGTCAAAAGATCGTGACAAGAGCAGCCGGAGCAAGTCGAGCCGGGAGAAAGATCGAGAGAAAGACAGAGACAAGGAGCATCGCAAGCACAGCAGCAGTAGTGGCAAGCATGGTCAGAATCACGAAAAGAAAAAGACTGAATCCAGTGGCGTGGATAAAGAGAGAGAAAGGGAAAAAGCCAACGAGAAGGAAAAAGACAAAGAGAAGGTCAAAGAAAGAGACAAGGACAGGGACAAAGATAAATATAAGGACAAGGACAAAAAGGAAAGCAGTGAAAAGCGATCAGACGACCGTGCGGAGAAGCACAAGCACCGTGAAAGAGGCAAAGAAAGAGAAAAACATCGAGATAAGCATCGAGATAAACATCGTGATAAAGAGTCCAGGAGTTCCAAAGAAACGAAGCTGCCCAAGTTGAAAGAAGAAAGAAAAGATGAGAGCAGCTCGACTGTCGAGTCGATTGAAGTCGTTGGAAATGTTCCTAATCAAAAGGTGGTTTCAAAAGAGGAGCGAGTCGGCAACGAGGCACATGGTAACCAACTATTACATTTGGAGCCAAGACAAAATGTTGCCAACGAGGATCCGGCCAATGGCAAAGTGAAAATGGAAGCAGAATTAATAGACGAAAGATCGCAGGAACACAACAATGAAGGACATCACCATTTCAAAAAGCGCATGGTCCAAAGTCAAATGGACTGGCAAGGTGCAGATGCTGAACCGCGTAAAGAGGTGAAGCAATACCAAACATTAGTAGACGTGAAACCCGATGCAAGCCGTGCGTTGTCGTCCACTTCCTGTGATGCCACGACTCCATCGGAATACAACAAAGGTGTGTCTGGTCCTGCTGATAGTGATGGCCAATCCAAAAAACAAAATTCTAAGAGTAAACATAGTAACTGGACTTCGCAAATAACCCCGACAGCTCCACAGTTAGATGCGTCAGATCAAAATAGCATGTCTTCTAGAGCGGGTATGACTGTAAAAGCCAGTCTGTCGCCTACACATCATCAAACCAATTGCAATTCATCACATGGAATTTCAAACTATGCTGCGGGAGCTCCTGCTCTGCATCCATCATCAACGAAACCTCAATTGCATCCCCAGTCCCAGCCACCTATTCCTTCAGTTCCAATGAGTACTTCATATTCGACGTCTCACTATGATCATCTGTCGTCTGCTGAAATGAATTCGCAACCTTACTCACAGTACCAACAACAGTCCTGCAGTAGAAGCGGACCTCAATACAGTGAACCAAATTACATAACAGGTTGGTTGATTGCTCGCTCTCCTACGGGGAAGCTCAAAACTAATGTACGTAAAAAATCCTTAATTGTTTTTTCTAGTTCCAAAACCTGGTTATTACCCACAACAACAGCAGCACGGATACGCTGCTACGTCACAGCCATTTTCCGGTACAGGAAACGTGCCACATGGAGGGTCCTCAGTTTTTTGCAATAGTACGATCAATGGTAATCCTTCGAGCCAATTCTACAACCCTCCAAACCAGTCCGCAGCTTACTCCGGCCACCAGTCACATTATCTGCAACATTCACGAACAACCTCAACGGGTGAGGGAAACAAGAATTATGTGTGATGAAAAGCATTCGTTACATATATTTTTTTTTTCAGGCGCGTACGCTGGTACCCCCAATTTTTCGCGCTCCGTATCGGCAGCGCCTGTACAAATTCCTCAATTCCCCGAGTCCAGTCAGGCAATTTACGGAACTGCCCCGTATCGCAGCCGGGAAGCCCCTAGCCAACCGCCTGGTCCCCATCATGCTGGATCATCTCACGCTTCAGGTAAACAATTCTTTAAATATTTTTCTTGTTAGTTTACGCATTTCATTTTATTTGTGTCTTTGAACGACAGGCCGTCTTCCATTCATGCATCAGTGAGTGCCAGCCTGCCCTCAAACGGGTTTAATCCGTGAAGTTTCTTCACTTGCCCCCTCCCTCAAAATATACCGTTTGTGTTCCGATTGCTCAGAGTTGTATCGCGTTAAGTACAGTGCTCATCACTGCCCATTCTGCCGTTAAAATAGCATTGATTCCTAATTTTGAAGGCTAAACATGAAAATGGAAACAAAGCCTTATAAAACGACGAGAGTGGTTTCTTTTGAATGATGATAACTTGATTCATCTTTATGCCATTTTGCTCCCTAGGCATTTTTCTTCACGTTAAATTTCCCTGTATCCCACAGTTTTCTGTTTCATCCCCAATTTGCATTCTTGTTTGTTAACACTTGATACAAGGCACACCATACGCTCGTCTTAAGTGTCACCTCAGGCCGTGTATTGTTACGCGAATTTCTCCGATCTTGTATGAACTGTCGAACAAGTCAGCACAGGCTTATTTCGGTGGGCCTATCTTTCTCGACAGTTACCTAATTCTTTGCTAACACTGACTATCTTGTTTCTTATCACCGTGTTTCTTAATTGAACCATTAATAATAATTTATTCAAGACCAATTTTTTTTTCGTGAATCTGTTAAACTTTGCTCTGTTTTGATCCACCATCGAATAATGACGATCTGTGCTGCCCAGGGATGCAAAATTTGCATGCCAGATAAGAATAAATACACAATATTGTTACTTACCTTTAATAAGTTAGGAAAACATACCTCTCCTTTTGTCGCCATTTTAACTTTTCTAAATAAACTAAGATGTTGGCAATGCAAGCGTAGCAAAGATCAATAATTTAGTGTCAATCTACGTTCTCGTTATTAAGCTACCACACAACTAGAAACTAAACTTGAAATCCGTTACCGTCGTCCCATAAACGAAGTAAGCCTGATTATGGATTATGATTATGGAGCCGTTGAGTATTGTGCTGTACCGTGCTAGCGCATCAATATTTGGTACCGTTTTTTTCCATTTATTTCAAAAACGTCTAACCTCATGGAAAATAGGAAGACAATTATCGTGATTTTCGTTCATATCGAATCTAAAACACATCTCTTCATTGCTAAATTGAAGATTTTAGAAAAATACAAAATTGGGGGAAAAGTCGGGATTTTTTTTTTTGTCGGGCTTATTTTCAAACCCAACAATTTGATGAAAAAGATATACCACTTCGACACAGGTTCAGAAATGTGTTTTGCCGGTTGCCATGCAACGGCCCCGAACTGATTTTGTTGTGCAACGTCACGTTTTCCGATTATTAACTGCCTTCATTGCACGCAGCAATGAAGTTTAACTTTAGGTTTGCCAAATGTTCGTGGCCGCGGCTAGATGGAATTTTACTTGAAAACGTTGCGCCGGGTAATTTAACCAACGGAAACATATGAAGTATGAAAGCTAAAAGAAGTAGTAAGAGTATCAGTACTGAATGAAGAAATTTACGGTGAATAACGAAAAAAGTTAATTCGAATACCAAAGAACAGGTAGAGAACAAAAAAGATTTTGGATTTTGTGATGCTGCTTCTTTATTTATTGTCTTGGAATATGTTTTTTTTTCATATAGATTACATCACCCTGGCGTAGTAACAACAGTAACTGGGCGCCTTTAAAACAATTCCATACCTTGAGTACTCTCGATATAATGAGAGTCTATCCAACTTCTAAATTAATATATCTTAGCATTTTCATAGGTCATTATTTGACGTGGGGTAGCGGGGTCGTTAGGGGAACACGGAAGAATGTAAAAAACAATTTCCTTGCTCGTACAAAAAAGATATTTGATTTGTTGATTTAGAAGGGGAGGCAAGCGGTGGGGACCGAGTAGACACGGACCATGTCGACTTGCTTGCCCATCAGCTCATCAAGAGGACGGCGGAAGAGCTCCTCGTTCAGCTTCTCGGACAAGGCGTTCTGGGGAATGCAGTGGAATCCCAACTAGTGTAGAGAAAGTAATGCATATTTAAAGCATTGATAATGGAACTAACGGCTGTTAAACGAATTAAAATCATAATTTAAAATTGCCAAATTTTGTGGAGGCTTGATTTACCTTCTTCTCAACAGTCTCTTGGGCACGAGCACCCTCAGCGCACTTGGGCACTGACTCGGTGGAGAAGCAACGCTTGTTGTCTTGGACGACCATCTTGTTACGGTAGACAGTCCACTGAGAAGGGCGGCGGAAAGTCTGGCTGGACAAGATGTTTTGCTGGAACTTGGGCAACAAGGGAGAGACATCAGAAATGCCGAAAACAGTCTCAGACTTCTCCTTCAAGCATTCCTCCTGGATGCGGCGGAGTTCAGCAACATCGCTGGAAGAGATATCGCTCTTGCATCCGGCGGGTTGTCTCAGCTCGTAGGCAACATTCATCAAGTTACGAGGAATGGAGCACTGGCGGGGGCCGGTAAGATCGGTAACCTTGTCGCCATTCTGGGAGCCGCACAGACCACAGAGACGTCCGCGGTGGATGGGGGAAGCCAAAACAACGACTTCCTTGGCATCGGTCAAAACACGGATCATGTGAGAGATGGGAGAGTCGACTTCAATGAAGTTATCAGCGGTTTTCTTGATAACAGCCAAAACTTCGTTTTCGGCGTTCTTGACGGTGTAAGATTCGCTGGTTACGGAGATATCCATACCGTTGACGTTGACCTTCTGCTGAGCGGGGAAAATCTCGATTTTCTCCTTGTTCAACAGGACAGTGACGATCTGTTGGAAAGCAAATCGTTCAGTAAGATTGATTAGTAAATAGTATTGTATGATGGTAAGAACTGATTCGTTGCTTATACCTTCTTGTCTCCTTCAACGCGGGAAAGGACGGCGAACTTGTAGCGGCCAGAGCAATCCTTGGTCAAGACCTGATCGCAGCCAGCGAAGGAGGCGTTGTAGAAGAGGCCATCGAAGGTGGTGACGGTCTCGGCGCCAATAACGCAGACACCTTCATTGTACGAAAGGATAGACAAAATGATAATAGTGTTTTCCAGATGAGTTTTTAGCAAAATTACCAGGGGCAGCCAAAACAGAGCGGGGAACAGCCATACGCTTGGGCAAGACGACTTCAGCAACGGGGTGGATTTCGATTCCGCGGAAGAAAACATTGGAGTAAGGCTTGAACACTTTAACATCCATGGATCCAGCCAACGGGTAGTAGACACTCTCGACGGTGATCTGGTTCTGAGTGTTCATAACCTCGACTTGGTTGTCAGACATGTAGGGACCCAACCAGTGGCGGACGAGGTTGGAGGCCTTAATGGTGGCATTGCGAACAAGAGCGGGCATCTAGGAAAGTGCAGTATGGTAGTTATACAAACATTCTGATCTTCAATATTTCATTGCTTGGTACTACCTCGTTGTACTTGATGGTCATGATGGCCTTGTTCAGGATTGAAGACAGACGGCGAGCAGCAATGCATTCATCGCTCATACCACGGCCCAAAGTTTCCTGTTTCTGGCACTGGGTCTTTTCCCATTGGTTGCGCAGGGAAGGAGAGATGTCTTCCTCGCTGCGAGTCCAGGTGGTCTAAAAAAAAAATACATTTGAAAACACTGTCGTCGTAATGCATTAAAACTGAAAAGCGTACAGCAACAGTAATCTTGCGATCATCAGTGCAAGACTTTCCGAAGCCAATCTTGATGGTAGAACGACGTTCAGTTTCATCCTTGATCAGTTCTTTGCGTTTGAAAACCAAGTTATCGGGGAATTGAGCGTCAACTTCAGCGCAAAGCACGAAATTGTTCTGGCCTTCAACTTCATCGCGTCTCTCAACCATAAGACTTCCACGGTGGGACTTTCCGTCCATGCCGTAGACGATGGAGGAGCCGATGCGGCGAGCCTTAATCGATGAAGACTTGGGGAGAAGTTCGGCGGTGAAATCCAAAGAATATCCGGTGGGGTTGGTCAGGGTCTGGAAGATGTGTTGGAACTTCTGCGATTCCCATTGGCTGTCCTGCTGTCTAACGTAGTCCTGGTTCATGATCTGCTCTCCGTAAATGGTGTCGAAGAGAGACTTGGCGTGGAGATGGCCGGCGAGGGGAGATTCGAACTTGGAGTCGGACTTGGTAGCTAATGAATAGAAAAAAGTACTTAGCAACAGTGGTGCAAAATGAAAAACACTGCTTACAGAGAGCCCAGAGGGTCTTGATGGTCTTGGTCTCGGAGGAGGCACCGTCGAGGTACAAGCTCCAGTCGCGCTGGCGGATGGTGGAAGGCATGGACCAGAAGGCCAAAGTACCGAACCAATCCTTGGTGTAAACTGATGGCTGAACAACAGCCAAACGTTCACCACGCTCAACGAAAACGAAGTTCATGCCGAGGTGTTCCTCACCGAAAGTGACCTTGTTCTATGATAGACAGTAAAATGTTTTAAATTTAGCTGTAAGATTTTTTGTTGTAAAATAACTTCAATGAATAATTGAATTTCGAACCATACCTCTTTGGGCTCCTCGACGTAAGAGATGCGCTTGGTCTCGGAGAGGAGGATAGCGGGAGTGAAGTCGGTGATCTTGCGGATGGTGGTGAAGGGGACGACGGAGTGCTTGACGATGCGGAGCTTCTCGCCCAAGGTTTCCCAGGAAGTCTGGATCTTGCCAGTCTTGACGTCACCTTCAATCAAGAAGCGACCGGGAAGAGCAGCGGCCCATTCCAAGTCAACACCGGTGGTGGGGTAAGAGCGGGTGAAGGGAGTCTCGACCATCAGGCGGGTGGTCATCTTGGAAACGATGACGGGCTTCAAGGCACCTTCCAACTTGGCGCTCAGGGTGGACATGCTCCAGCCACCTTCAATCTGGGACTTGACGGAGGCGAAGATGCTGTGGTGGCTGACCCAGGAGTAAGCCAAACCCATGGAAGAGGGGATACGGGCGAAAGAGTCCAAAAGAGGCAAGTATTTGTGGAAGTTGATCTCCATTTTACCGGCGTTCTCGCGGAATCCCTTCTGCAAGATCTGTCTCTCGATCATCTTGAAGACGGTGCTGGGGTTGACGGTGTAGAAGCGCTGGTAGTTGTCCAAGAAGTTCAGGTAGATGTAGAGCTCAGGCTGGCCAGTGGCGCGGGCCTCAATCTTCAGCTCTTCGTGGATTTTCTCCAACTCGGGGCTGATGATGGAAGACTCGTCCTTGTTCTGCTTGAAGCGGAGTCCGGGCTTGCCGACCAAACGATCAATGAATTTCTCGGCGTGCTTGCTGTCAATGGTGATTTCCATCAGCCTAGTGAACCAGGGGCCCATGGCGACGGACAAGCTGCTGTAGTGGTGAGAGGGGATGAAGGACTCGAAGCCGGGGAAGTTGACGGTCTCGGTCATGTAACCAAGACGGGTCTTCTCGGAGTAACCAGCCTTCTGGTAGTTCAGGGCAGCGTGGGAAGTCCAGAACATGGGCTTCATCAAAGCCATAACGGACTCGGCGCGGACAGTCTCCTCGCGGTCGATGGGGTTCTTGTTGGCGACCTTGCTGGCGATGGTGGTGTAGATGAAATGGGAGATCTGGTCGTTGGGCTCGTACCAGGTGCTCAAGGCAACGCGGGTCCAGAAAGCCTGGGGAGGGTTGCTGAAGAAGAGCAGGGAAAGAGCGGCCAAACGGACCTCGGTTTCCTCAGCCTTGTTGAAGTAGATGGGCATCAGCAGGGTACCGACGATCTCCTTCTTCTCAGCAGCCAAAGTGGCCAAAGCGAAGATAGCCTTGGTGCGGACGATGTTGCAGATGGCCTCATCTTCCCAGTCCTCGGATTCAGCACGGGAGAGAACGATATCTTCCTGCTCCTGTTCGTACTTTTTCAAGTTGAGAGTCTTCTTGGCTTCGATCCACTTCTTCCTCATCTCCTTCTTGGACAAGTTGACCAAATCGCGTTGGTTGCGCTCGTACCATTCGTTTTCGTAGTGAGTGCTGGGTTCGCAGCTGGTGATGAAGGGCTTGACGAAGGGAACGATCATCTCGTGGCCAATGTTACCCAAAGCGGTCAGGAAAGCGATACGCTCACCGGCGTCAGTGGCGATCTTAGCCTGTTCGGCCAAGTAGGGAACCAACTGTCTGGCAACGATGGAGTCGCTGGGGTTGCAGAACTCGCCCATAACCAACTTGGGGAACATGTTCAAACCAAGAGTGGTGTTGACGCAGGCCTGGTAGACCAAGCGGGACAGGGAGAGAGCGGTGGTGATCTTGAGCTGGCGGTGGCTCGAGACAACTTCGGATTTCAAGAATTCCTATGCAATGAGGTGAAAAGATGTCGTTCATTGAGATGTAAAATGTTTGAAATTTCTTTATTCTTTCCCTTACCATGAAGCTAGCCAAAAGCTCCTTGGTGGGGGTCTCAATGGTGGGGACGAGGGCAGACATAGCCTGGACGGCTTGCTCACCAGTGATCTTACCCTGGAGGATGTATTCGCGGACCAACATCAACGATGGGTTGGTGCCAGTAAGCATCAAAGCGTCAACAACAATTTGGCTGCATATGAAAACTCATTAATAAAGTTGAACAATTAATTTATAAGCTAATGAAATTTACTTGGAGGTGCTCCATTCCTTGTTTTCCCAAACCTGGGCAACGAAAGCCATCAACTCGCTGTAGTCGAAAGAGGCCAAAGCCCTGCGGAGCATGTTGATCTTGTCGGAGGTGTGCTTGGTGGCGGGGTCGACGTAGTAAGACTCGGATTCAATGTCGCTGACGATTTCGGTCAACAGACGGAAAGCCTCCTTCTTGAGGACCTCAGTCTCGACTTCCATGATCATGGGAGAGTTGACATTGCGGAGAGTGGGCTTGCCCATCAAGGGTCCGTGGGTCTTGTAATCATCATCGTAGGAGTAAGCGAGGGTCTGGTAGATGTGGACATCGGGGGAGATGCGGGAAACCAACTTGGAGTAGCCAGTGGGGGTGGCAGATCTCAGGGTCAAATGCTGGACAGTCAAACCTTCGGTAGCTTCAGTTTCGTAGCTGAAAGGCTTCACGACCAACTTGTCAATGGACTTGATGCGTTGGACGATGAAGTGTCCTTCATTGGAGGTACAACCGATGATTCTAACAGTGTCAGAGTGCTAGAGGGAGCCAATCGAATAACCAATATTTAAACTTAGATATAAGACACAAAAAAACTAGACAAATCCTTATGCCCAGCCTATTGTGAAAATCCAAGTACCGACATTTCGTTCTCGCAACCGGCGCCATTGACCAAGTTGCATTGCAGACCCTGGTTGCTGTTGTAGTTGAAGATGGGCAGAATGCGGCATTTGTCCAAATCGCGGTTCTTCACGATCTCGTAGATGGGGAAGTTCTGGCAGAGCTCGGGGGCGGGCAACAACCAGGGCTCAGCTTCGATAACCTCAGTGGGCAGACGGCTGATGTGGTACCAGGTCTGGCACTCACCAGTCACGGATCCCTATTAATTTCAATGAATTAGCGTTTCATGACAAGTGACTATATTTAGCAGCATATTACCTCCATAGCGTGGTAGACGGTGTTGTCGGCGTAGTAGTTGTCGTATTCACCCTGTTGGAAGACACCAGAGGTACCATCGAGCTGGAGCTGGATCTGGGCAGCCAAAGCGCGCTTGAAGTTAACGATCCACAAGGGCTCTTCTTTGCCAATGGCGACGCTCTCGACCTACAGAAGTATGTTTTTGAAGTGACCATAATTCGTTTCATTTGAAGATGGGTATACCTTGCCAGAAACAAATTTGACTTGGAAGGGTTTCTCGAGATGTTCTTGGTCGATGATGCGGACTTCCTGTCCCGGATCGACTTCAGAGTATTTCTCCATCACGTCTTCGTTGAATTGCTTACCCTTAGTGGCAAGCAACTAAATTTCGGGAAATATACACAGTCGAAAATCATGAATTAGTTTCTTAAGTAAAAGTACTAAAACTGAATAAGTATCCACTTACAGCAACAACGGCGGTGCTTTCATCGACGGGCTCAATGGTTAGACGACCCTTGATGGAACCACCGGAAACCTTGGTGCTGATGCCCATGATACCAGTTGAAGTCCAGCCGGCGTAATCGTATTCGTAGGTGTAACCGGCCATCCAGACTGTAAATTGAAAACACCGTTTTAATTTGAACTAGATAGTTATAGAATAATATTTTTACCTTTGCGGGTGGGGGCAGCGGTTTCGAGGGTCAACCTGTCGACGCTGATGTCGGGGCGTTCAATACCTTCCAAGTTCAAGTTGGAGGGGACTTTCTGGCCTTCGACGGCACCGAAATAAGGGTGACGGACGTTTTCCCAGGACTGTTCACCGTTCAAGATATCCTGTTCGATCTTCTCGAAAGCTTTCTCAGCTCCGTAGGTGGTTGATTCCTTATCGATGGAGATAGGTTCCTCAATTTGAGACAGAGTGAGCAGGCCACAAGCGATCAGACGGTCGTCGGAGCCGACCTTCTTGGAGCGAGCCCTATCGTCGGGGAGTTCGTGGATAACGACGGCACGGCCCAAGATGCTGCGCGGGCTTTCTTCGTACAGGGACACCAGCGAGGAGATCAAGCTGATGTCGGTGCGGGAAGGAGCACCCGAGAAGGTCTAAATAAAATTTGTATGTTTAAGCTAAGTTGTTCACCAACAGTTTCAGCATCTTTGTTATATTTTTTTGCCAAACATTTTACCTTGATGTTGCCGAGATAACCGACAGAGCGTTCGCTTTCGTACTTGTCAGCAGGAACGAACTGACCGCCGACGTTGTCACATTGGTCACCCAGAGTTGTTCCAGCGTGGACGTGGAGACCATGACGACCGGGCTCCAAACCGTAAATGACACCACGGATCTTTACAGGGCTAGAAATCGAAGCTTGTTCCATCATCAATTTGCCACTGATGTCCATACCCTCCATAGTAACAATGGCACGGCGGGGACCCTCAGTGGGCTTATGGGGAGATCGGGCAGCGACACATCCGAGTGCGAAGACTATGCAAAAAACATTTGGTAAAGTAAATTATGAACATAACAAATTATTTTATATTATTCAAAAGTTATAATTGGTAAAGACAAATTAAATTAGTAAAGAAATCTGGAAATTACCGAGGAAGACTGTGTGAAGACGCATCTTGATCGTGCCCGAACCACTGGGTAGGGTACTTGACACGAAAATGGCTTTAACACAAAAGCCTCTGTGTTCTTCTTGGGCTTTTATATCACTGGAAATTGTTCTTACTCGGCAATTTATTTCCATTTGTGTAAAAGAAAATATAGAGCGGATGGCCTCCGCTCCCGCCCTCTTCGTGATGTTTTCGCCACCCCTCAATCACCCAATCAAAGCAGTTGATGTAGCATTTTAGGGAGATTTATACTTGCGAACTTAGCAAAATATCATGATGGTTTATGTCGGAAAAATTGCCCCGTCAGGCAAAATGACTTGGCCCTGTTGGCAACTGAAAATGTATGCACCGTTATGGAACTGAAAGAAGATTTGGTTTCATTTAGTGCCACAACCGTTAATCAAACCAATCAGTACTTAGTTACTATACAAGGGAACCCTATACTCTTCAAGCGTTTTATCTGTAATTGATACGAATTGCATAGATTGAAACTATTTGAAATCTTTTTGTTCCGTAAAACACTTAATTTGGCCGACCAATACTTTGGCATATTAAATTTGGTAATAATAATTGGAGAATAATCAAATTAACAGAGGCATTTCGAAACAATTGCCTGTTCATTGCATTCGAAGGTATCGAGAAAAGATATACATGGGCAAATGGCTTGCGATTTACTATAACAATAGACCTGTATATAACCATTTTCTTTTACAACTATTTAATGAAATTTACAAAATTCGAGCGATGCGAATAAACTCTGAAGTGATAAGAAAATGCGTTTTCAAAATATGCCTGCAGTGGGTAACGACATCCGGTGTTGATCGTGGAGATTTAACAGTGCCAATGCTGACACGTTTTAATTTTATGAAACATGATTCCCGCTATTTGGAATAGAGTAACGCTTTCCATCCCCCGTGCTTGCGATAAACATTCAGTCATATGATACTGCCACTGTGTGGTTATAGAGTTACAAAGGTCAAGCATGACGAAAATGATTAGCAGAACTGCAACGGTTCCAATTGGTGTACTCAAAAAATTTGTTCTTTTAGAATGTTCTTTTAAATAATTGCCAGCCAACTAATATTAGGCCTAAATGTCTACCCCATTTCTGTAGTATCGAAAGGCTGAAACATTCATAAACTTTGCATTCATTGCTTGTACGTATCTCTCTCTGTACACCTCTCTCTGTATTTACCTCTCCCGAAATGTATTTAGTGGTCAAAAATTATATATACGATTGAAGAGGGAAGTAATCGGTTTTGCTTTTTTGTAATTTTTCGTTCCATGGTATAGTAAAAACGATGAAACCGGGATTCAAACATAGTGCATGTAATTTAAAAAAATCAAAGACGGTGATATGTTATATTCTGCATTAAATTCAGATGCCCAATAGGTGGAAATTTCATCTATATACATCAAATTATGGTTTAGTATTGTAATTGCTAATCTTTCTTGGTTTGGCTTTTTGTGTCAGAAGAATGGTCTGCAATACGTCGTTACATCATACTAGGGTACACCGCTAGGCAGTATAAGAATTAATTGCCGTTTATTTATTATCCCGGTAGAATTACTACCATGAGATGCGAGCACAGGCATGGTGAAAATGCTGTGCCCAACGGTGAAAAAGCACGGATTTTTTTATCACTGCGTAGCTACGGTGGCGCACGCCATGGTAGAGATAACAAACACGCCTATGCGGTAAAAGCGTGAGGTGGATGCGGCCCGTGAGTTTACACCCCGCGCAATCCCTAACTCCGCGTCATGGAGGCGTCCTGCTAAGCGTACTTAGAGGCTCGTTACAGCAAAATAAATCAAAGAGGATTGCGCAATTCATATAGGTATACTGGTTTATCCTATCCTGCAATTGCTATGTTCCTTTAAAACCTTCTCCGTTGTTGATTGTGAAAAACACATTTCAAATGGAAAAATTAAAACATTTCTTAAGAGGATAAAATACAAAAGATGTTAGCCATTGATAAAGCTAATAAGCTCATGTATAATATTGGCCTGAGTAACATTCGGGAAACTGCTTCGGCAGCAACTGACGGACTCTATAGTGCTATTAACTGTTTAGCAATGCAAAAAGCGGTCGATGACAGGAAATTTTAAAAATTGTCGTCACATAATTTTATCAAGCCCTCGTACGGCTAGGACATACGATATGATAACAAAAATATTGTGCGCAAATTGAACACGCTGTTCATAAGCGATAAGATTTAGATGACCTCACCTTCTTTTACCGTGCAGCGCATACGCCATTTCTTGGTTTCTTGGACTGTTATTCATGAAAATATGGAATTGCTGAATAAGACGTCTGATTAGACTATATATTGGCAGTCGGTAGAGTCAGAAAATTGTAGTTCATTGAATTCATGCCAAGTACCAACACCGAGTGGTTCGGGCTGATAAAAATGAAACTCCTTGCACTCTTTCTCGGTATGTTATACGGCAGTTTTTTCAAACTTGAACGCTCATTTTTTTAGATCGTGTATTTAGTTGAAATTTAGAATATAGAAGACGATTAAATTCTTCTATTGCTATTTCATGTCTTCCCATGATTTAGTTATTGCCGTTGGATGTTGCGCTGGAAAATCTGTTGAGGGCCCTCGTCGTGCTTTGGTTACCATCCAGGGAACTGGTGATGTTAGCGGCAAACTCATGATGGAACAGGCTTCCGTCAGCAGCCCAGTCAAGATCCGCGGTGTCATTTATGGCTTGGAGCCCGGTCTCCATGGCATTCATGTCCACGCTGGAACATCATTGGGCGTTCAGTGCGAAAATGTCGGTGAACGACTTTTCGATGCTGACAAGCGTGAACACGAGAAATTGGCTGGCCACCTAGGCAACGTCAAGGTGATAATCCCTAAAACTTTAATGTGATCAAAGTAGTAAATTAAAATGTAGTGAAAATTTCTAATATCATTCTTCACTTTGCTCGGAATAGTTTTGTATCAGCAGTAATTGTAATAATTGAAGACCACATCAAATACTTTTCTAGATTAAAAAATTAATGCAATTCAAATGTGATTTTCAATTTTAGACATTCTCGGGTGTGCCTTCTCGCACCGACATCAGCCTGATTTCCTCGTTGGTGTCCCTGTTTGAAGACCATTCTCGCAGTGTTTTGAACCAAGTTCTCGTCGTCCATGCTCTTCCCGATGATTTGGCCCTCGTCAACAAAAAAGTCAAGGATTTGCCTGAAAGCCACATTTTGGCTTGCGGTCTGATCCTCTCCAACAAAGTTGAGGCTTTCCAGTCCATCGAGAAGGAGTCTATCCTTTTGGGTTTGGAGGCTCCATTCCAAATCGGCAAGATCGAACAACGCATCTTGAGTGGAGAACAATCGTGGGAAAATGTTCGCCATCCTCATTACGGAGCCACCGAAGGTCAGAAGGTACCCTCCAACTTGAATTTGGAAGGTATCGAACGCCCCACTAACGTCGATAGCCTGACCCTTGAAACTGCTGCCCCGACTCGCAAAGGTAAAAATATTATTCTATAACGATCTAGTACAAATTAAAACGGTGTTTTCAATTTATAGTCTGGATGGCCGGTTACACCTACGAATACGATTACGCCGGCTGGACCTCTACTGGTATCATGGGCATCAGCACCAAGGTTTCCGGTGGTTCCATCAAGGGACGTTTGACCATTGAGCCCGTCGATGAGAGCACCGCCGTTGTTGCTGTAAGTGGATACTTATTCAGTTTTAGTACTTTTACTTAAGAAACTAATTCATGATTTTCGACTGTGTATATTTCCCCAAACTTAGCTGCTCGCCACCAAGGGCAAGCAATTCAACGAAGATGTCATGGAGAAGTACTCCGAAGTCGATCCCGGACAGGAAGTCCGCATCATCGACCAAGAACACCTCGAGAAGCCCTTCCAAGTCAAGTTCGTCTCCGGCAAGGTCTACCCATCTTCAAATGAAACGAATTATGGTCACTTCAATAACGTACTTCTGTAGGTCGAGAGCGTCGCCATTGGCAAAGAAGAGCCCTTGTGGATCGTTAACTTCAAGCGCGCTTTGGCTGCCCAGATCCAGCTCCAGCTCGATGGAGCCTCTGGTGTCTTCCAACAGGGTGAATACGACAACTACTACGCCGAGAACACCGTCTACCACGCCATGGAGGTATGATACTGTCAACTAAGTTCATCCAACGACAGGTGCTAATTTATTGAACACAATAGGGATGTGCTACTGGTGAATGCCAAACCTGGTACCACATCAGCCGTCTACCCGTCGAAGTTGTTGAGGCTGAGCCTAAACTTCTGCCCGCCCCCGAGCTCTGCCAGAACTTCCCCATCTACGAGATCGTGAAGAACCGCGATTTGGACAAATGCCGCATTCTGCCCATCTTCAACTACAACAGCAACCAGGGTCTGCAATGCAGCTTGGTCAACGGAGCCGGCTGCGAGAACAAAATGTCGGTACTTGGATTTTCACAATAGGCTGGGCATAAGGATTTGTCTAGTTTTTTTGTGTCTTATATCTAAGTTTAAATATTGGTTATTCGATTGGCTCCCTCTAGCACTCTGACACTGTTAGAATCATCGGTTGTACCTCCACTGAGGGTCACTTCATCGTCCAGCGCGTCAAGTCCGTTGACAAGTTGGTCGTCAAGCCCTTCAGCTACGAGACTGAAGCCACCGAAGGTTTGACCATCCAGCACTTGACTTTGAAGTCTGCCACCCCCACTGGCTACTCCAAGTTGGTTTCCCGCATCTCCCCCGATGTCCACATCTACCAGACTTTGGCTTACTCTTATGACTCCGACTACAAGACCCAAGGACCCCTTATGGGCAAGCCTACTCTCCGCAACGTCAACTCTCCGATGGTCCTTGAAGTCAAGCCTGATATCCTTAAAAAGGAAGCTCTCCGTCTGCTTTCTGAAATCATCAGCGATGTTGAGTCTGAGGCTTACTACGTCGACCCCGCTACCAAGTACACTTCTGACAAAATCAACATGCTCCGCAGAGCTCTGGCTTCACTCGAATACAACGAGCTTATGGGTTTCGTTTCCCAGGTTTGGGAAAACAAGGAATGGAGCACCTCCAAGTAAATTTCATTTGTTTATAAAGCAACTGTAAAAAATTACTGATCCGTTTTCCTTTATAGCCAAATTGTTGTCGACGCTTTGATGCTTTCTGGCACCAACCCTTCTTTGATGTTGGTCCGCGAATACATCCTTAAGGGTAAGATCGTTGGTGAACAAGCCGTCCAGGCTATCTCCGCCCTCGTACCGATTGTTCAGACTCCCACCAAGGAGCTTTTGACCAGCTTGATGGTAAGAAATAGATTGACTAAAGATATTTTATCAATCCCATTACAGTGAATAAAATCTTTTCACCTCATTGCCAAAGGAACTTTTGAAGTCCGAAGTCGTTCAGAGCCACCGCCAGCTCAAGATCACCACCGCTCTTGCCGCTTCCCGCTTGGTCTACCAGGCTTGCGTCAACACCACTCTTGGTTTGAACATGTTCCCCAAGTTGGTTATGGGCGAGTTCTGCAACCCCAGCGACTCCATCGTCGCCAGCCAGTTGGTCCCTTGGCTCGCCGAGCAGGTTAAGGTTGCCCGTGACGCTGGAGAGCGCATGGCTTTCTTGACTGCTTTGGGTAACATTGGCCACGAGATGATCGTTCCCTTCGTCAAGCCCTTCATCACCAGCTGCGAACCCAGCACTCACTACGAAAACGAATGGTACGAGCGCAACCAACGCGATCTAGTCTCCTTGTCAAAGAAGGAAATGAGGAAGAAGTGGTTGGAAGCCAAAAAGACCCTCAACTTGAAAAAATACGAACAGGAACAGGAAGATATGGTTTACTCCCAATCTGAGGACTGGGAAGATGAGGCTCTCTGCAACCTCGTCCGCACCAAGGCTATCTTCGCTTTGGCCACTTTGGCTGCTGAGAAGAAGGAGATCGTCGGTACCCTGCTGATGCCCATCTACTTCAACAAGGCTGAGGAAACCGAGGTCCGTTTGGCCGCTCTTTCCCTGCTCTTCTTCAGCAACCCTCCCCAGGCTTTCTGGACCCGCGTTGCTTTGAGCACCTGGTACGAGCCCAACGACCAGATCTCCCACTTCATCTACACCACCATCGCCAGCAAGGTCGCCAACAAGAACCCCATCGACCGTGAGGTGACTGTCCGCGCTGAAGCCGTCATTGCATTGATGAAGCCCATGTTCTGGACTTCCCACGCTGCTCTCAACTACCAGAAGGCTGGTTACTCCGAGAAGACCCGTCTTGGTTACATGACCGAGACCGTCAACTTCCCCGGCTTCGAGTCCTTCATCCCCTCTCACCACTACAGCAGCTTGTCCGTCGCCATGGGCCCCTGGTTCACCAAGTTGATGGACTTCTCCATCGACAGCAAGCACGCTGAGAAGTTCATCGATCGCCTGTTGGGCAAGCCCGGACTCCGCTTCAAGCAGAACAAGGACGAGTCTTCCATCATCAGCCCCGAGTTGGAGAAGATCCACAATGAGCTGAAGATTGAGGCCCGCGCCACTGGCCAGCCTGAGCTCTACATCTACTTGAACTTCTTGGACAACTACCAGCGTTTCTTCACCATCAACCCCCGCACCATCATCAAGATGATTGAAAAGCAGATCCTGCAATCAGGCTTCCGCGAGAACGCCGGTAAATTGGATATCAACTTCCATAAATTCCTGCCTCTTTTGGACTCGTTTGTCCGCGTTCCATCTGCCATGGGTTTGGCTTACACCTGGACCAGCTACCACACCGTTTTCGTTTCTCTTAAGTCCAAGATTGAGGGTGGCTTCTCCATGTCTTCCTTGAACGCCAAGTTGGAAGGTGCCTTGAAGCCCGTCATCGTTTCCAAGATGACCACCCGCCTGATGGTCGAGACTCCCTTCACCCGCTCTTACCCCACCACCGGTGTTGACTTGGAATGGGCCGTCGCTCTGCCCGGTCTCTTCTCCGTTGAGGGTGACTGGAAGACTGGCAAGATCCAGACTTCCTGGGAAACCTTGGGCGAGAAGCTCCGCATCGTCAAGCACTCCGTCGTCCCCTTCACCACCATCCGCAAGATCACCGACTTCACTCCCGCTATCCTCCTCTCCGAGACCAAGCGCATCTCCTGGACTGAAGAGCCCAAGGAGGTATGATCGCTTTTCATTTATTCCATAATTTAAATTATTTCGCAAACAAACATTTACAACATGTTTTTATAACATTAATAGAACAAGATCACCTTCGGTGAGAAACAGCTCGGCATGAACTTCGTTTTTGTTGAACGTGGTGAAACCTTGGCCCTTGCTCAGCCATTTGTTTACAGCAAGGACTGGTTCGGTACCTTGGCTTTTGCTGCCTCGCCATCCACCCTTCGCCAGCGCGAGTGGAGCTTGTACCTCGACAATGCCTCATCTGAGACCAAGGCTATTAAGACCATCATCTCTATCTGTAAGTAGACTGAACATGAGAAGTTAAATATGCTTTGTTTTTTTTTCATGCCTACTACGTCTCTAAAATAATTTCAAAATTCATTAGCTACCAAGTCCGACTCCAAGTTCGAATCTCCCCTCGCCGGCCATCTCCACGCCAAGTCTCTCTTCGACACCATCTATGGTGACAAGATCAAGAGCAAACAGTACTTAAAACAGCAGGACAGCCAATGGGAATCGCAGAAGTTCCAACACGTCTTCCAAACCCTGACCAACCCCACCGGATATTCTTTGGATTTCACCGCCGAACTTCTCCCCAAGTCTTCATCGATCCAGGCTCGCCGCATCGGCTCCTCCATCGTCTACGGCATGGACGGAAAGTCCCACCGTGGAAGTCTTATGGTTGAGAGACGCGATGAAGTTGAAGGCCAGAACAACTTCGTGCTCTGCGCCGAAGTTGACGCTCAATTCCCCGATAACTTGGTTTTCAAACGCAAAGAACTGATCAAGGATGAAACTGAACGTCGTTCTACCATCAAGATTGGCTTTGGAAAGTCTTGCACTGAGGACCGCAAGATTACTGTTGCTGTACGCTTTTCAGTTTGAATGTATTCCTACGACACTATTTAAAAAAATTTTTTTTTTTAGACCACCTGGACTCGCAGCGAGGAAGACATCTCTCCTTCCCTGCGCAACCAATGGGAAAAGACCCAGTGCCAGAAACAGGAAACTTTGGGCCGTGGTATGAGCGATGAATGCATTGCTGCTCGCCGTCTGTCTTCAATCCTGAACAAGGCCATCATGACCATCAAGTACAACGAGGTAGTACCAAGCAATGAAATATTGAAGATCAGAATGTTTGTATAACTACCATACTGCACTTTCCTAGATGCCCGCTCTTGTTCGCAATGCCACCATTAAGGCCTCCAACCTCGTCCGCCACTGGTTGGGTCCCTACATGTCTGACAACCAAGTCGAAGTTATGAACACTCAGAACCAGATCACCGTCGAGAGTGTCTACTACCCGTTGGCTGGATCCATGGATGTTAAAGTGTTCAAGCCTTACTCCAATGTTTTCTTCCGCGGAATCGAAATCCACCCCGTTGCTGAAGTCGTCTTGCCCAAGCGTATGGCTGTTCCCCGCTCTGTTTTGGCTGCCCCTGGTAATTTTGCTAAAACCCCACTGACAAACACTATTACCATTTGTCTATTTTTTCGTACAATCAAGGTGTGTGCTTGATTGGTTCCGAGACTGTCACCACTTTCGATGGTCTTTTCTACAACGCCTCCCTCTCCGGATGCGATCAGGTTTTGACCAAAGATTGCTCTGGCCGTTACAAGCTTGCCGTCCTCTCCCGCGTTGAAGGAAATCAGAAGGTAAAAGCAATCGATCAGTTTTTGCTATTGTATTACTTATATTTTATTTTTAATTCTAACGGTTCAATTGCTGCTCCAACAGATCGTCACCGTCTTGTTGAACAAGGAAAAGATCGAGGTCTTCGCTGCTCAGCAGAAGGTTAAGGTCAACGGTATGGAAATCTCCATCTCCAGCCAGTCCTACGTCGTCAAGAACGCCGAGAACCAGATTTTGGCCGTCATCAAGAAGACCGCCGATAACTTCGTCGAAGTTGATTCTTCCGTCTCCCACATGATCCGCGTTTTGACCGACGCCAACGAAGTCGTTGTTTTGGGCTCTCCCATCCACCGCGGCCGTCTGTGCGGTCTCTGCGGATCTCAGACTGGCAACAAGGTCACCGATCTGACCGGACCCCGCCAGTGCTCCATTCCTCGTGACTTGATGGATGTCGCCTATGAGCTGAAGCACCCCGCTGGATGCAAAAGCGATATCTCTTCCAGCGATGTTGCTGAACTCCGCCGCATCCAGGAGGAATGCTTGAAGGAGAAGTCTGAGACCGTCTTCGGCATCAGCGACGTCACTCCTTTGTTGCCCAAGTTCCAGCAAAACATCTTGTCCAGCCAGACTTTCCGCCGCCCTTCTCAGTGGACTGTCTACCGTAACAAGATGGTTGTTCAGGACAACAAGCGTTGCTTCTCTACCGAATCTGTCCCCAAGTGCGCTGAGGGTACTCGCGCCCAGGAGACCGTCGAGAGGAAGGTAAAGTATATTTGCAAAAACATTTCTTCAAGAGGAAATGACCTGAATGCATTCAAAAGCCGTTAGTTCCCCTGTCAATGTTCTAATTATGAATTTTCTTTTGTATTCATAGTTGGGATTCCACTGCATCCCCAAGAACGTCTTGTCCGAGAAGCTGAACGAGGAGTTGTCTCGCCGTCCCCTTGATGAGCTGATGGGCAAGCAAGTTGACACTACCCGTGTCTTTAATGTTCCAACCTTGTGCATTCCTTTCTAGACTTCACAACTAGGACAAAAAAAAGAATGTAGTGGTAGTAGACCTCTAGGTAGCATAGAAAATAATATTTACTTAATGTCAGAATTGTCTTAGAAATGTTGAGAACGCAAAATAAAATAATATCAAGTATAACAAAGAGAAAGTGTCAATGGTCTAACTTGAGATTAGTACTTCTTTCCTATGGAAAACCTATGGAAACATTGAAGACAGCAAAGCTCACGGTCTTCTGTGTTTTGAATAAGATGCAAAACATCCTTAGGAAGAAACAAAATATAAAAAAACAAACAAACAAAAAAACAAGCTGATTAACAGTTGTACCTTTAGAAACGGGCAGAACTGCCCAACAGCTGGATAGGAGAATATCTGCTAAAATGGAAGATCAATAGACCACACCGATTTAAAAATCCGTTTCTCATCCCAATACATTTCTAGCAAAGTGTGACGTTCCACTGAATGCGGCTATTTGTTTTAAAATAATGGGCACAAAAAGAAACATTAAAAAAGTCCGTAAACTCGTTTTACATTCAACAAAAGCTGTGAGCTATACAATACCAAAACAGTTTATTTCGGTATGGTAGATTGGTAAATTATGTTTTAGCACCAATTCGCGTTTTAGTCGTCAACAAATACACCTGCACACAAATGCGCCTGCAATAACCTACATTGAAAACAATAGGTTTATACTGTTGTATTTATGGAAATGAAAGTATACACCAGCAATCAACAAACGTTGGGGCGAGAGAAGGGAGAGAGATAGATAACACATCCGTAGCAACCATTTAAAATGCTTTTGTATGCCTTCCTCCGGGGCTACAGGAAGAACGATTTCTCTTCTTTCGTTTGTTTACTGTTACCGTATACGTGCATCTTAGTTCTTAAACAGGGAAGTGAGGGAGAATGTAGGTCAGTAAGGCGCGCTAGTGCATCCATGCGTAACATACCTGTGCCAGCGAACCGAGTGTAATATATTTGACTACATTTTAATTTGCTTTGTTAGACGCCATTTAGCATACATCAATGCCTTCATCTCTGTGGCACTCTGAAAAACTCAATGTACGAGAAATGAAACGATTGCACGTTAACCTCATTGCCAACCTAATTGTAAAAATCCGAAATGTTGTGGAAATGCCATTAATTTTGTTCATATCCGTTAAGTTCCAATTTTCGAAATCCGGCCAAGTCACGCGCACAATGGACGGCTCTTTCGAAGTGATGTCATGTTGTATAGCGTTTTTTATTTCCAGTTGTGTGTACACCCAGTGTCCATCGAAAGATGACAAAATTGGGTCAGTGCCCTAAAAGTGAGTCAGACAGCAACTACCGCCTGCTGTTGCTGCTTTTTGAGATTGAGGCAACGACTGTGAGTTTCTCTTTAGACTTCCTGGCGTTTGATATTTTCACGGGAGAGTGCTAGTCTTGTACATTCACAATAACAATTTTACGGTTTTCGGTTTACTCTTGGTGATTAGTTGCTTCTTTCCACACCCCCTCAAGTTCAAGGCTTATTTTGTACCAAACTTACAAGTGAGTTAGTCGTTGATTACACACCGGGCAGTTTGGACGCAGCTTAAAACTAGTGGTAGAAGTCGCTAGACCATTTCGAACATTAGCAATTGCTGAAAAGGATCAAAGTTTTCAAAGGCCAAAAAGTGTCTGTGCGGTTCCATACGGAATATTGATCAATGTGGACAAATAGAACGAAAAAACAAAGAGAAAAACCGATAGAGGACTAAATTGTCCAACGGTAAATTATCGCAAGTTCTTGTCTTCTTTTTTTATTTTACTAACAGTATTCGAAACGGCTACGGCATGAGGCCGATCAGACCGGTCGCAGAGCACAAAACGGTAACATGAATAACTTGACTGTTCTTTTTTCTTTGCTCCCTTTGTTGACACAGTTGCATTTCTTATTGAAAACTGAGTTCTTATTGGTTCCGATCGGAAACACCGAGTGTGTTTAATCTCAGTGACAGTGTAAACATGAAGCCAGTACATAGCAGTAGCTGGTAGCTAGCTCACTTCGCTAAAGTACAAGAACATCTTTGTGGTTGCTTGATTACCTTTATATGTGTCTAACGTCATTTCACTTTTATCCTGCCATCAAAGTGCCAAATTCGCTTAACCACTGCAGTTTATTTCCAAAAATAATTGTCATTCTCATTACTGTAGATTCAATTTCCCTGCAGGAAAACCATTTTCGGAAACAAATACCGACAGCATTCAACGTGTAAGGTATTTTCAAATTAGTTTTATTTATTATAACCGCTTCTTGTTCTTATTTTAAAATACCGTTACAAAGAAAATGGGACGGCTTTTCGCGGTGTTCTTGCTGTTTGCCATTTTCAACTTACCAGCGTTGACTGCTCACCCACTAGACATACAGGTTGGCATTGATCCAAACCGACCATTGGCCTTGTATGAGGGTCCACAAACATATCGCCGCGATGCGCGTGGTCGACCTTTCAAATCTATCATCCTGACGTCTTCCAAGTTATTTGGTATTGGTAGCAACTTGCTGCGGGATAGCTCGACATCTTCTTCAACTACCGCGACAACAACAACCACAACAACGACTCCGCCACCACCTCCACGAAGTCCATTAAATGTTGGTCAACGACTTAAGCCATTCGTCGTTACATCGAAACCTTTCGGTTTCGCCAATCCCGCTAGCAACTTGTTGCGTGAAAGCACTACAACTTCTACAACGACTCCTTCGCCATTCGCTGACAAAGCCACACCAACAATTCCGTTTTTCAGCATATCGTGTACTGTGGGCAGTTCTTGCTCGCAGATTATTTCAGCCCGTCAGACCCAAACGGCAAAGCCAACTTTCAAACCTTATACAAAAGAAGAAATAGACAAATTCAAGGGGGGTTTAGGCTCTCGCTTCCCACCCAAGATTGGATCTTCTTCCGTGAATATTCAAAGCCCAAACGTCAGCACAACTGAAAAACCATCCACTGAAAAGTTAAATAGTTTGTGGAGAATTAGAACAACATTGCCACCGGTCCCTACTATCACATCTTCCACAACAACGATTAGGCCAAATCCAGTCAAAAGTAAACCGGCCGACAATTGGAGCAGTGGATGGAAATGGCCAGCCCATATCGAAAGCGCTGCGTCTGAGAATCATAAACAAGACGAAATCGAATCAAGCAATCAACGGGTGGAATCAGGGACGTCTGAATGGGCTGCGGTTAAGCCATCCTCGCAAGGTCAGACAGGCTTCTCTGTACACCCTGTTCGAACAAACATTTTTAGCGCAAAACCATATTCTGCGAAAGAAAAACATGATTACGTTAAAGGCAGTTCTATTCTGCATAGGCCAGAAGGAAACATGAAAATACCAGCCACAGCTGGAAGTAATCATGCAAGCTGGCTTTCGTTGCTGGCTGCGTCGCTGAGTGTTTTGCATAACCAGAATCATTCGCAACGACCACACTCACATCTGCAAGAAACCAGAACTCCTCCTCCTCCTCTTCCTCTTTCAGAACCTTTTCCAATGAAGACTACTAGCAGACCGTTCAAACTACGACCGGATTCATCTGTTGCCCCAGTTGAGCAAGATAGGTGGCATTCATTAGCTTTGACCAATAAGGAAGAGGAAAATTCGTTGATTGAGCCAAAAAAGCCATCAGGAGTAGTAGGATATTCCATATCGTTGCCGGAGAAGGAGGAGGATTATCGGCATCACGAAGTCATTTCCAGCAAGGGAAACAAGATTTCACTTATCACAGGAGCACTGAATCGTAACAAGCAAACCCAAAATCCTGTGAAGGCAGTACAAAACAACCAACACAAAGCTAATAGCGCTAATCTTCCACCTGAGGTTTCGGTACGGTTGAATAGTGGAACACCTGTGTATGATTTAAAACATTTCGTGTTAAGTATTTAAAATTCTATATTTAGGTATCGAGTCACGTAATAGGATTGCGAATCAAACCCAAATCACTTGGAGGAACCGCTTTTATCGAACACGTACAAGGGACGGCTTTGGAAACCGACGGAGAAAATGTTAACCTGAGCGATTTAATAATGAAACATGATCTTCCCCAACGTCCAGCTCGATTTTTGCCGCACAGACAACGCAGCTTCGTTACGTTTGATGAAAAATCAGGATGGCGGCCGGTACGCTTTCCTAACGCTTAAGTATCACACGGTGAAATGAATCATTTTGAATTTTCTTTTTAAACGATGCGATAATTTTATATGGACTGTACGTGGTTTTATTCGTTTACTATGTCTACCTGCCGGTCCGCAAATATACACTTGGTCGAAAACCAACAATATAAAGTGGTATTGCTATTCATTCTGAGTTCAATTTCTCATTTACGGTTTTCGCTATTGCCATTCTATTGTTATGTAGTCGTTGGGGGGTCTGGGATATAATAGGTGCAATGTACAGTATTTAGAATACGGTACTCATTCGAAGTATAATGCATCAAAAAAAAATTACAACTATTCGGAAATGAAACATCTGTAACGATGCCATAAAAAGATGGAAGGGTTTAAGGGTGGGGAGAGAGCCAAACAGAGGGCCGAGATAGTCCTATTGGGATGTAGCAGTGTTAGGAATAATGTTTCTAATATTTGTTGCGATTGTAAGTGGCACTGGACTTTCCTATGTAGTGTTCCTCGAGATTTGGTAGTACTTTGTAACAGGTAAAAGTGTGTTTCCATTTCTAAAATTGGGCCAGAAAGACCACCAGAGACTAATACGAGGCTGTTTGTTCTCAACACCTAATGTTGCGTGACAACGGCGATTTCAACGAGGCCGTAGAAATCGGCATTAACATATAAACAGGCCGACAATAGCATCCCTCCGGTTACGATTGCTTTTGCAATATGCTTTTTCCGATCTACTTAACACGTCTATAGTAAGCATATTATATATAGAGACTAGGCCGGATTGAACAGCAGCTCAAAAAACACGTGAATAACCGTTTTTCCTTTTCTGATATGTGTAAACAGCACAATAATGGAATTACACAGAAACACTGAAGCATTCTGACAAACTTTACATACAACAATACAAGTTAATTTATTCTACCAAAATCGGGGAGAAAGTTGCCCGGCAGGCGGTGCAATGCCTCCTTTTGTGATAGATTCATGTAGAAATTCTTCAAGTCGAGTAACTGGACCTCCTCCTGAACCTTTGGGGGTAACGTTTCGGATCATGGTAAAATATTCGGTACAGATCAGGTGAAGCATTTTCTGGAACTGTTTTCCGTATTCTTTTGACATTGCAGAACCAGCTACAGTTAAGAATTCGACCAAAATAGCGGATGTAATATCGTTGCGCGGTGATAAATTGAGGAGAGCGGCTAGGTATCTCCAGGCATGTTCTAACCCATGAGGATGAGGTTGATTGCGTCTTGGTAAACTAATTAGAACGGCCGCATACAGACGTACAACCCCCGACATTCTTTTCAGATACGTCGGTTGTTGCTCCACTTTTCCACCACTGTACCTGTATCCTAAAGACTTATAGTAGTCTTCATTGCTTTGGCCCTCTTGCTGGGGTAAATAATATGGGACAAGATATGGACATTGGCGATAAAAATGGGCAAGTACCAAGCGACCAAAAACAGGAAATTCTAACCAAAGTTCGGTAATTATGGCAGCAATTGGAAAAGCTGCCTTTGGATTAACGTTCACTTGATCCTCTCCTTGAGCTACCATTCTTCTCGCCAGCAAGTTAGTGCAATATTCTAATCCTCCAGGATGCTCGGTAGCCCTTACCATTCTTGACCCGACATGCACAGCGTTACCTTGCAAGAGGCTTCTGAGTCTGTCGAGCTTATCCTGAAGGTGCTGCCCAGACTGGTCTGATATTTCGTTGACAGGATGAAGGACGGCTTTCTGTAATTCGAATCTCAATGTCTTCAGTGATGAATCACTGGAAAAGGCAGCAGTGTTGGCTTCATACTGACGAAGTTCCGCTTGCAGTTGTGAATACACTAACAAATCTTCCCTTCTAACGAAATCAAGGTCCTGATGTCCTCCGTTCGAGTCACAGGTCTTCTTCTCAAGGCGACCAAGTTGATCATTTCGCTGTTCTTGCTTTACCGCAGAAGAGGTAACTGGCATTACTGCTGACGAAGGTAAGGCGGGCTCTGGCTGTTGACGCTTAGACGAAGCATTTTTCTCTTGAACAATGGCATTATTTCTCGCAATATCGTCTCTGATGACTTCAACAAGATCTTCGACCTGCTTAAGGATGTCTTCACTGCGTATCGCGCTGTTGAGGGGATCTTCATCGTTTACATTGTTTACAACAACCTGAAACTGAGCTTTTAAAGCTAAAACGGAATTTTAGTTAAGGAAACCACGAGGAAGATCAAATAACGAACCAGCTACGCGGTCGACTTTCATTTGAACAGTCGGAAGAAAAGAATCCCTTTCCTGGCATGAGGTTATGGACTCGCTAAGAAATTTCAGAAGCGATTCCAATTTACTAGAGCTTATTTCTTTCCTAAAAAAACAACAGAAAAGCATAAATAAAAATGCATACTTGTGTAGATACAAACTACATTCAGAACTAAATATGGTACACCAGCAAATACAATAAATAAAGTAAATGCATCGAGAGTACCGTCGTTTTGCTTCCGCTCTATGCAACTCTAACGTCTTCTTCTTCAAACCTTCCTGCAACTCTTTTTCCTGAATCGACTTTATTTCTTTTAGTTTTTGATCAAGTTGATCTTCTTTCTGTCGAAATCGCTGTTTTGCTTCATCTTGAAGGCGCTGGATGGTCCTTTCAACATCTACCTGAGACTCTCTTTTTGGCACGAGTCTTTCTTCAAGTTCTTGCTTCTTCCTAAGACATTCCTCTTCATCACTTTTCCTAGAAACTTCTTTGAAATCTTCTATTTTTTTCATGAAGCTGGTTGCTGTTGACTAAAAATCAAACAAATAAATGAACTCAGATATCAACTGGAATCTCAGCAAACTTACCAAACGCTGTTGTTCTCTTAGCTCAAACAACCGCATAATCATATGATTGCTCAAGTTATAGACTGGTGTTGTTTCCTCTAGCTGATTAGTATTGCGCATCATTAAGAGTTCTTGTTGCCATTTAAACTGGTTGATGCTTTTTTCAGTATGCTGTACCGGAGTATCCATTAACAAGCTAGGTCTGTTATTCAAACCAGGATTTGGATGGTGCACAGAATACTGATGCTGAAAGTATTGACTATTAATAGACTTTTCTGGTGATGGAGCAGGGTTTTGGTCAAATATGTTCTCTGACAAAAGGACACCGGATTTACTATTTGATGTTGATTGTTTGATGGGTTCCAAAGGATCACGGTCATATACTATTTGGCCCTTAGGTGTTCTACTTAATGAAGTCATAGTTTCCTTTAAAGGAGATTTTGCCATTTCGTGCCCATTATTTTCACTCATTTTTGAACAAGTTTCACTTACAACGATAAACCTTAAAAAATGTAAAATAACTTGTTAACCTGCTCGCCTTTGACAACTTCCTTTCAGATAACCCAGTACACAGCATTCACTACAGTAAACAAAAAAGTTTAAAAAATCATTGTCGTCTGTTTCTAACGTTGCCTGATATTTTTTTTGTTTTCTTATACAAGTTTGGCCAATTTGGCTATTAAATTTGAAAAGAAAAACAGACAGAAATAAATTTTTTAAAATAACAATATTCTCCGCCATTTTTTAACAAATAGCACATGTTATCTATATCGATTGAACAGATTAGTCGCTAAAGCACAGAACCAAATTTGACATGAAATCTTTAAATGTTTTATAACAGGTTGGTAGATGGTAGCACAATCGCAAGCTTGCAAGTTGGAACAGGTCTATGCACATAGTAGCCATGAAGAGGGATGTTAGTTTTATTTTTTTCTAATTGGCGATTGCGGTATATTCTTCTGACTGCGAAGAGATAATGACGTTTCAACCTCCAGTTACCCGTCAAGGTATTCTTTTGTCTTAAAATGGCGTGTGATCCGAAAAGTCATAACTTCTTCTAAACATATTCAAGATCAAAGTCGTAAAGTACTTGAGGAAGTCCAGCTGCAAAAAAAAATTTTGTTAAAACAGGGTGCTGCAGTTACCCTGAATCCCACACCAGCCTCTACTGCTATACCTGTGAGTTAAATTTTCCCAACACACTTTCAGTATGTTAACTGTTTGTTATACACTTTGGCAGAGTACATCTGATTCACTGAATCCAGCAATACGCCATGCTTTAACTCATGCTCACACTTCTTCCTTTGGATATTTTGTGGCCCAAGACTCTTCATTTGGAAATTTCATCTTACCAGTAATACCCAGGCTTGAAAAAATTGAACCAACCAAATAAGTACCATGGCTAAATTAATGAAGAGAAAAGAGCTTGAGCAGCATCTACAAGATCTAGATGGATTTTCAAAGCCAAAAATCCTTCTTGAGCAATATGAAACAAGAGCTCATATAGCTGCTTGTATGCTTCACACTATTGAAAGTGCCTATGGAGATTTGTGCCAGAAAACTGTTCTAGATCTAGGATGTGGGTGCAGTGTCTTGGGAGTTGGATCAGTGTTACTAGGAGCATCCTATGTTTTAGGGGTGGATATTGATGAAGAGGCATTGCAAATCTCAAATTCAAACATAAATCAGTTTGAGTTAAATGAAGTTGATTTGCTACATGCAGATGTGAAAATTTTACCTCTGATTTTGGGAGACAACAAAAAATTTGATACTGTTGTCATGAATCCCCCTTTTGGAACAAAGCATAACAAGGGATTAGATTCATTGTTTTTAGAAATTGGACTTCAGTGTTTGAGTGACAAAGGAGTATTGTATTCCTTACACAAATCGTCGACACGCGACTATTTTCACCGGAAAGCGCCTAGTTGGAAAGTGGATGCCCGCGTTTTGGCAGAACTGCGATACGATTTACCAGCTACGTATAAATTCCATAACAAGACTTCTGTTGACATTGAAGTTGACTTTTGGAGATTTGAAAAGAAAAATTAAGTGTATTCCAGCTCACACACACACAAATAATAATAATAAATGACGGCAATCACATTCGATTTTTTATCTTCTTTAGCATGTTGTTCTGTTCTAGGGCTGCTTTTCTTTTGCGCTAAACATAAAAAACACATAGATTTCCTCATATTTTAATCATATTTTGTTTAAAGTTACCATAGGTGTGGCAGCGGAGCCAACAATGTCGATGACTTCAGACAAAGTTTTCGGTCGGGTCGGAATCTCTTCAGGCTGAATCGTTGGGTCATTATTAGAAAGCAAGGAGGGTGGAATCTCCAAGGTTTTTCCAGGTGCTAAAGCCTCATACTGATGTCTTAGAGCTTGCAATTCGTATTCACATGTCGAGAGACCCAGTTTCAATTCGTATAGAAGGACCAAGTCACTACGAAGTTCGTTGAAGTTTTGGCATATATCCTCGGTAGGCATTGGGTTCAATTCTACGCTCAATAAAATAGTAACATGCGAATAAGATGAAAACGTATTTTCTTACCCAATCCAAGTTCTGTCAACATTTGTTCGATCGCTTTTGATTTTTTCTGGCCAACACTAGGAGGTAATTTCATCCGTTGTGAGCGCAGAAACACACCACTGGCTTTAAACTCCGGGAATTTAATTCCAGTATTAGGAGTCTCCACAGAAGGCTACTCTCCGTCAAGTTTTACGATTACCATGGAAAGAAAGAAAGATGAGCTTATGCACGTTGTAGAAAGAGAAAATTGATCAATTACCAGAAGCTCAAGTTTGGCTTTTGGCGTAACAAAAGGGGTATTTTTCTTTCTGATCTGTTGTTTTTTGTCAGGAGGGGTTCCTCGATGTGTTGAAGGGGAATGATCTGTCGCAGCACCCGTGACAGAGCCTCCACTGTCTGCAGCAGTGATAAGTTTTTGAAGATCCTGTGTTTTTCTTTCTCGATCCTTTTTTCGGGCTTCAATCTTTCTTAGCTCTTGAAGTAAGTTAGCTTCCTCTTCGACTTGCTCCGATGTCCGTTCAAATAGTCTTTTCAATTGTTCCTTCCGACGCTTTTCATTATCGGCATCATAAGCAATATTCTTAGGTTCGGGACCTGTAGTATGCCGAGCCTTCAGAACATAAAATTTGCATTACTAAATGACAATGTTAAACAGAAAGGACCCATACTTTGTTTAATATATTGCAGATATCATAATATCTTTCTTTCAATTCTTCAATTGATCTTTTTGAATAACGAACACTGTCCCAGCGGTCTTGGATAACCGTGAAACGTAAATCGAATTGCCGACAGAGATCGAACAAATGATCTGTTTCTTGCCTTGTCCAATTATCTAGCTGGAGTAAATGATACTCTTGATCCGTGTAAGAACAGACATGAACTTGCTAAAAATAAAATATTGTTGAGCTCTGAATTGATTTTGAACAATACAAGCCAACCTTATTAAATTTGGCAAAAGGATATTCTTTTCCTTCATCTGCTGCTCTACGCCAATGATGAAAAATTGCTCCATCCTTCCTGGCTGGATTGGTAAATGGCATCCATTTCCATGGTCTCACTTTACGAACTCCTAATTGAGCCTTTGTTTGCTTGTAACCTTTACCTGTGCAAAACATTTATTATAATTAAGCTCCAGTAAATTTTTTCTCTTAAAACTGATAATCACCAATACAAATAAAATTTTACCTGTATCAGTGGGGAATAGCGGTGCAGAATCTTTACTGTCATTGACTAAGAGATTGAAAAGCTCTCGTGCCATTCCCTCCGGTTTGCGTAAAACTTCATTTTTGGGTTTGTATTTCGGTTTCGGCTTTTGAGTTCCCATAATACTTTCTTTCGTCACCTCTGGTGTTCCCGGTCTCCCCAACTCCAGAATATCCAAAACATCGGCCATTTCTTCTCCTTTTTTTCAGTATCAACTTTATCGTACTACGACTAGCAATACTGACATAAACACGCAAATTAACTTTCAATAAATGAAATGCTAGAAAGAAAGGTATCACAGCTACAAACTCTAAGAAAGTCCAAAAAGCTTTTACAATACAGGTGATACAGCCGACAAACAATAATCATTCAATACGCCATGCGAAAACCGACAGTGCTGTCAAGTCATGAAATCAACTTCTAAATATGTCTTGGTTCTTGAATAACTAGTCTGGAATAACACATAAATAACCCCATGAAAATATGAAAAATGCACGAATGAGATGAGTTGGTCAGAAAATCTTCAATAGAGGTTAAATTCAGTTTTCCTTCATGAATTAAATTATATCAAATGAGATGACAGACGTTGTTTTCTGTGCTTCAATTCTAACAAAACAGACGAAACACAGCACCCAACACAGCAAAAAGAGAAGCAGGGAATACAAAAGACAATGGGAAACAACAGAATCCCTTAAACCATAGTCTGGCAATGCTGTTGGAAGTCTAGTAACAAGAAGAACGTGGTTGAAAATTGGTTCTTTCCTAAAGTTAAAAAGTTTGTTTAATAAAATTAGTTGTGATTTCAAGTAGACACTACTGTCTGAAGGTGAGTTGTTTAACGTTCAACAAGGATACTAACTTTTATATTTCAACTCCTACAAATATCGATAGAAATTGTTTGACTGTGGTTGTGAGTTTGCGGTTGGTTTCGAACGAACATTTTCATTCCTGATTTCAGAATACTTATGATTATAGCCTACTTAAAGTTGCTTAACGTAATCTACTTATTAGAAAATCAGAATGGCTAACGACACCGTCAATCTGACTGAAATGTCAGATGTCAGTGCTATTTTGAGGTTATTTGAGGAACACCACATAGCACCCACATTTGATCCTGTTCCATACCTGTCCAGGTATGTTGTTTGTTTATTTGAAAATGTTATCGTTACTTCATTTAATATCTCTCATTGCGTTTTTTTTTTACATCTATGGTATCAGACTGGCTGACCTTTTGGAGATAGAAACAGAAAACTACCTGAAAATGGATCCAGATCCTTTTGATGACCGTAACCCTTCTAGAAATCCGAATTGCAGTTTTGGACACATGCTGAAAGTCATATTCAAGAAGGAAGTTTTTATGCAAAAAGTATTGTCGTCACCTTTGCTAATCTTAAATAGAATTTTAATGAAAAATCTTTTTGTTGGAACAGTTAGTTGGAGACTATTTACGTGACACTTACTGGACAAGGTTAGGCATTTCAACCAGAGACTCCCGTGAACTAAATACTGCTGCAGCGCGTCTTGTGCTAGATTTAATGCCAGGATTAGAAGTGTCTGTTGTGTTCCAAGACACTGAAGGGCTGATCAACAGACTTTTCAGTTGGGCAGAAAAGGGTCCTGAACCACTTCAAAGCTATGCTACAGGATTATTAGCTGCTGCCATGGAGTTACAAGACTTGGCAGCAAATTTTCGCGAGTTAAATGCTCATTTAGCACCACTTATGTTGAAAAGGTTGTGGGAAATCCAAACAAAATGTCTCGAAGAGAGGAAAAAAGATGATCTTCCAAACGTGAAAAGGTGTTCGAAATTCTTGTGCGACCAACCAAGTACCTCGAGCAAAATTATTAAAAGTACAGGCACGAAAGGCAAAGCAACTTCTAGTTCAAAAATCCTGAAGGACGAAGATGCTGAACTCATGCCTGGGCCAGCCACTGATGATTTGGCCAGTGATAAAGGGAAACTACAAAAGAGTAATAAAGGAAAGAAATTTCAGGGAAGGATAAAAGCAGCCAAAGAGAGAAAGAATGGAAATGCCTCTTTAAATGGATCTGCATTGAATGACTCTAGTAACTCTTCGTGGGCTGAAATGGAATCGTATGTCATAGGTAAAAAAAAACTTCATCCAGTCAATTTTTTTTCATGCATGTATTGTATGTTATCGCATATGATACCATGACTAGGTTCAATACGTTTTCTTTCTATAAAGGAACATACCAAATGCATCCATTGACAGATTCAACTCGGCAAATTTTGATTTTGCGGTATTTAACACCCATGGGCGAATATCAAGAGTTACTAGTCCACATGTTCGAGCAAAACGCCCTCAAGCTAATTCTCAACTATATCAACTTTAGCGCGACGCGAGATTCACGTTTGTCGTTCGAAGCCCTGAAATATCTCGGAGCTTTGCTCTGTCACAAAAAATTTGCCATTGAATTTATTCATCATCAAGGACTACATCGCTTGCTTGAAATTCCACGGCCAAGTATTGCCGCCACAGGAGTAGCCATGTGCCTCTACTACATTGCGTATTGTGAGGATGCCATGGAAAGAGTGTGTCTCTTACCAGATCACGTTATTCAAGATCTTGTCCGTTACGCCCTTTGGCTCCTAGAGTGTTCTCACGAATCAGGACGATGTCATGCCACCATGTTTTTTGGAACATCGTTTCAGTTTCGCATCATTCTGGAGCAGTTTGATGCCCAAGACGGACTTCGCCGGCTGTACAACATGATAAGCACGTTGTCTATACTTTCAATGGAAGATGCCAACGATTTGTTGGATGACGATGAATCTCACGCCGCTCGCCAAACCGTCCGGCACGTGTGTTCAGCATTGAAGCGATACTTCGAAATCCATCTTGCTCTAAAAGTTGAACACCTTCAACGCATCAGGGTTCGTGAAATGGGGGGCTCTCCCCATCCGTCGACGCCGCCATACAAAGCAATTAAACTGAACCCGGATCAAATTATTGACTTGATAACAACGGCGCAAGAACTGCTTCCGTTTCGTGCTAGTTGGTCGCCCGTTAATGAATTTGTTAGCCTTGGTGGTATCCCTCTGCTTCTACAAGTTATCGCCATATCTTATCTATGGAATTTCACGGGCCGGGCAGAAACTGTTCGTAGCGCATTGGTAAATAATAATATATTTTTAAAAAGTTGCAGTACACATAGTTGACAATGAAACTTTTAATTAATATTTCGCAGGACGTTTTAGCGGTTTGTTCAGTCTCGTTCAGAGTTCAGATGCTATTTTGTGAGCATATTCAAATACCTGATGACGCCAACGCTGTAGGCATTAATATTCTGCTTGGGGCAGCCGAAGGAGATATAGTGGCTGATCCAGAAGTCCAGCGCGCCGCCCTTTGCGTGCTTATTCATTGCGTCTGCGCACCTGTTCATCGGGTTGGGGGTTCTGTTGGCAGATTCAATGGTAGCGCTAAAAGGCGCAGTGTGGTAACGTACTCCCTTATTCATATCAAAGGCATTCGATATTTATGGTATTTTTACTTCGTCTAGGCTAGCCGAACGAGCGAGGAAGTTCTCAACCAAGTTTGGGAATGTGTACGATCCCATAACGGAATTATGGTGTTAATGGATCTTTTGTCTGTTAAAACACCCATAACGGATGCCGATTCTATCCGCGCGCTAGCATGTAAGGCCTTACTAGGTCTCGCGCGTAGTGAAAATGCCCGACAGATCATGGGTAAACTACCTTTATTCACCAGCGGCCAGTTACAGGTAAATTACGTTAGTGAATGTTTTTCGAGTTGTGACTGATCATTTACCAAATACAGGTTCTTATGAGGGAACCAGTGTTGCAAGATAAACGTCAGGAGCACGTAAAGTTTCAAAAGTATGGACTTGAATTATTGGAACAAGTTTCCGGTCGAATCAAGTCCAATGTTAACGAGTTTGAATTGTCCTTAGCGAAGATACACAAGGCGGACGTGGTACAAGAATATTTCAAATATTGTATTGTTCTTTTTATGAGACTGACGTGTCGTATTAGGTGGCTCAAACGCGAATCCAATTTAATGAAAAGCAGTTGCTTCAACTAATCCATCAGCATCTACTAAGCAAAAATATGGTTGAATCGGCCTCGATATTAATAAAGGAAGCTGGACTCCCTCCCCTTCCCATAAAACAAGCCAGTTCTAACTTTCCACCCTACCGCGCTACAGGAAGCACCCCAGCTACACCTAGTAGATCAGGTCGTGTTAATTCGCAAGGGGCTGTGACTCTCCCAACAACTCCTGTTGCAGTTCCATCGACTTCAACCCCTACCCAACAAGCCGGAATGATTAAAGTGAATTTGGCCAGCAGGTAAAGCAGCATTTATTATGACAATGTATCAATGCTATTTATATTCCCAGCCTTCTTTTAACAGTCGACGGTTGCGGCCAGGAATGCCATCTCCTAGCACACAGCAAGGTAGCAGTACGCAGCACAGAGCTCTACAAAAGGTCACAAACTGGGATTCTCCTACAACGATGAATAAATCGATTAGTGGAGCCAATGGTGGAAATGCTGAAACTTCTCGTGGCGTTTCGTTAGATGCCATTGTCACCGAGTACTTGATGAATCAACATGCCCTCTGCAAGACGCCTATGGTGACGTGTCCACAATTCGACCTCTTTCAACCACATAAATGTCCAGATGCCAAATCAAAGAACACAGCACCAACAAATTTCGCAGTTAGAGTTCAAAAACGAGCAATTCACCCTCGATTTGGTGGATTAGACGGAGCAAGAATGGATCGCAAACTGGTTTACTCCCGATTCCGACCTGTTCGGACCTTCCGCAACGACTCCGAGACGTTTACTTGTTGCGCGTTTTCTCCTTGTGAGCAATTCCTTATGATTGGAAACCAAACAGGCGAGTTGAAGCTGTACAACGTCAACACAGCAGCTGAAGAGGCAACATATCAATGCCATGAAAACTACCTTTTCAACATTGAGCCAAACTGGACGGGCGATCTTTTGCTGACGTCGGGAATGTACCGCCCGCCTTTCTCTTGTTTGTGGGCTGTCGGTGATTTTTTCGACATGAAGTACTCCTTCGAAGAAGAAGAGTACGTCGAATTCAGCAAAACTGTACAAGACAAAATTGTTGGTACAAAAGGTGAAACCGCCACTGTGTATGATGTAGCTACTGGTAAAAAGCTGTTAAGCCTGACGCCAACAACATCCAACAATTATTCGAAGAACCGTGCCACTTTCCATCCCAGCGACGAGTTGATTCTTTCCGATGGTGTTCTATGGGACGCTGTGTCAGGTAACTTTTTCTAAAGCAAATCACTTTATCATTATGAATAATAACTGATTTATCAACTGCCTTTCAGGAACACAGATTCACAAATTTGATAAGCTGAATCAATCGCTGAGTGGAACTTTCCACCCGAACGGCTTGGAAATTATCTCAAGCTCCGAGGTTTGGGATATTAGGACCTTCCATTTGCTGCGAACAGTACCAGCACTTGACCAATGCCAAGTCACATTTTCAGCCTCTGGTGACGTGATCTACGCCGTCCATTTAGAAGAGGAAAGTAGAGAAGAACCCATGTACGATTCATCCTTCAAGACGTTAGACGCCGGGGACTACTCGTCTATCGCCACGATCGATGTCAAACGATGCATCTATGGGTTGTGTTCCAACAAATATGACACTCAGATAGCTGTGGTGGAGAATTCAAGAGAGTTCAATACCCCCAGCGAGTCTATAGTGCGACTCTATGATGTGGGTAGGCTACGGGATGACGAGGACGTTGGATCCGAAGTGGAGGATGAAGAAGGAGATGACGATGGAGGTGCATCAGAGAATTCCGATGAAGATTTGGAAATGTTAGATGAATTGGTCAACGGCGGTGGTGATGAAGATGGCATCGATGTGGAAATTGGTTCTAGCGATTCCTCCGACGGTGAACAGTTTGATGACGGTGATTCTGATGATGACGACGATGACACCAATTCATATTTTGGTTCTTCGGATGACTCTGAGTTCGACGAGGAGCTGTTTTCATTGAACGCTGACAGTAACAGCAGTGGCAGTAGTTCAACGTGAACAAAAGTCAGTTACGGATTGTAAGCTTCTAATAATACATTGTCTATTGTTTTCAATCACAATTGTATTTGGCTCCTTAAAATTTGATTTCAGAAGGCTGAATCACAATTCTTTGTTCTAGTTCTAATAATCACAATAGGTATGGTGACTCAGTAAAGGTCTATTTAGTGCCACCTCTTTCAAACTGGAGCCTGGCTTGATTTCCACGATTTGGCTGCAAAAAAAAACATGGTCACGATAGGTTGTATAATTCATTTGTATGATCCTTACCTTAACAATATTGGCATGTCTGGCCAATTCTTCATCCATGAGCTGAGATTCCCACTCATTGCCACTCTCTTCGTGTTCCACAGAATAATAAACTGGGGCAAACTGACGTCTTGATGCTTGTTTAGTGGTTCTTCTCCGGATTACAATAAAGATCTGTGTGAAATTATAAATGGTTATGTAAATCATTCAAGAAATAATAATTTAAATTTCATTTACTATTGCCGCAAGTGCAAGGAGGAGTCCAATAATTGCCAATGGTATTAGAACTACGCTAACAGTGTCATCGTGTGCAGGTGAGCCTGCAGTTTGATTGAAAAGAGTATCTGTGCTATTTCCAACATCAGTGGTTGTAGAAGTTTCGTTACTAATTGAAACAAAGCTGCCATTGTTCACGTGATCCATAGTACACTTAACAATACTTTTGTTCACCAGTCCCTTATCCGAAAATGTGAGAAATGAAAGTGCAACCAACAGGTCAAAAATATCTCAGTCGTGGATAACGGTGTTGTTATGTTTATATACTAAAACGCCATCTGATGGTCAATTTTGGTATCGTTTTCGGTCAAATTTCTTCATTTTTCGTCTCTCCTTAATGCTTGAATGTAGTTCTAACAGTTGACGTCTAACAGGTTATTGGAACAAGAGAAGAGGAAAACTACATAAAAATAACAGGCATAGAATACCACATGAATATTAAATGAACAGCCAGCATGACATGAACAGTCCTAGGTGCCTATCCTATACAGCATAAATGTTACTGTGGACTTGGACCTTCGCTTCGTACGGAAATACTGGAGATTATTTTAGTACATTCATGGGAAGGTTACACGGGAGCCCAAACAGAAGAGCTCTTCTCCATGCCTTCTAAAAAACTTCCAGCTGAAAGTGAAAATGAAAGATGGTTTTTGGACCTCATCGAAGCCTTAAAGGAAAGACAAAAATGCTTCGAAATAAAATGTCGCAACTTTCTGCATGGTGTACTAGCATGGTGTAACAACTCTTTGTTATAACGGCCTATCTCGGCTGAAGCCTGTTTGGGGTCTAGGTTATATATTGTCAGAGACGCCTAGTGGCCGATATTGAAGTAAAAGGTAAAGGCTGCACCTACTTGAAAAAATTTCTAAGTCCAAACAAGGGGACGTGTCCCATTATCCCATTACCTGTTACATATCAAAATTAACTTCTAACCTTTGTGTAGTTATATTATCGTATTTTTATGTTTAGTTGGTATAAAATGTGGAAGAAGTGGGAAAAAATCTTGTTTTTACTTGTTGTTTGTACGCGCCGCGCGTGGCCAGGTTACGTTAGGAAAGGAGAAAAAAGAAAGATTTATACTGGGTTTGAACTCGAGACTCCCGTACTGCAATCGAGTGTTCTATCCATTAGACCACTGTATTTGTAATCACTTTCCTATCGCGGTACTAGTATATCTCCTCAGTACTTCTAAGTAGTTCCGATGGTGGCGTCGGCTATATCTAACCTCAGTTAGGCCACACCCACCTCGTCAGAAAACAGGCTTCATTGGAGATAGGCCTTAAAATGGAGAGTTGTTACACCATGCTAGTACACCATGCTTTCTGCAGAAAAAAAAGATAATGGCAACAACGCTGATTTTGAAAATAGGCAACGTCCAAGCAAAGCGGCCTATTGTCATTAAAAAAAACAGTCTTCTGTGTCTTCGTGGGGAGTCACTATTTCTATGTGCACTATACAGATAGATCTGCGTTTTTTTTACAGAAAATACCATAGCTCAACTAGCTTCACCACGAGGTATTGTTCGCAATTTGTGAAGTTCAGCTCAAGGTTAGTTAATGTCTTACATACGTGGAATAATACAAGTAATATTTTACATTGGATATTCTAGGTCTTATTGCAGTACTTTGTTACTTTTGACTGCAAACAACATAATCCAGCTAGACCACCACCTTTTGATCATAGTTTTTGAAGTTGAGCTTAAATACGAATAAAAAAAATACCTGAAAAATGTGTCTTTTTTTTTTTTTTTTTTTAAATTAAGGGTTGCAATTTATACATAATAATATTTCAACGAAAAAAAAGGAATGGATACAAATGGGATGTAGGAGTGTTTCGGGTAGTCTTCTGGAGGTGGGAGGCTTAGTGGAATTTGTGGGAAGTGATACCGGGAGCTCAGAGAGATCCGTTTGGAAAGATTACATCCATTCCTTAGGATGCCCTTTTCCTCCCGTAGAAGTTGCTAAGGCGTGTTTTGTGCCGTCTGAGTAGTTCATCGGGCGATGGAGAAACCGGAATCATCTATGACGAAAATTGTCAACATCTCCATTTTACATTCCTGCACCCAAAGGATAATCTTCAGTTACTCATGGTAATCTTACGTTTATGGATAAATACAGTAAGGTAGTCAGTTAATAGACGTTGATAGTAAAAAAACGTAAGGCGTATTACGATGTGTCAATCCAAAATGGTACAAAATGTTGCATTTTTATATGAGTACGATCCGTTCAGTGTTAGTTGACATCGGGAAGTGTTAAAATAAGTTGTGATGGTGACCAAAGATAGTCAGCTAAACACACTACTAGCTATTGGAACGAAAAGGGAAAATTTGGAACAGGAAACAGGATGATTTGATAAAAACTAAATCCTTCGTCTTCATTCCGAATATGCCGAAAAATATACATTAAATAAGTATTTTAAATAATTAACAAATGTAAAAATAAGTACTGTCGTTCACAATCGTCGAGATAAGTGTCGGGGGGGGGGGGGGGGGGTTACCTTTAAAAAAATTCCAACTTGGTGAAAAAGTTTGTACGATTTGACATTTTTTTTCTCATGCTGTTGACAATATGCTCATCCTTCTTCCTGCTTCTAAAAAAGTTCTATCCACCCTCCCTTGCCTCGTGAGTTTTTTATTAGAAAGTGGTTGCAGTTATACAGATAAAGTTATAGATAAAGGTTTTAGTGTTACAATGTGTCTTCTTTGACTTGACTACAAGTAGCCAAATTAAAGCCATTTGCCGATAAAAAATCGTTTACTCATCCAAACTACTTTGTCAAAAATTTTAGTTCAATAACCGGACATTGTCAGGAAGACGTTGTGTTATTTGATGTGTTCAAAGTGCGCCATTCGAGCTTGGACGATTGCACGCTTGCAAAATGTAAAATAAATAATAATTTTAAAAATCCCTTGAAAGTGAGAAGCATCTTAATGGGACAGACTTTTCGAGTTGGGGGGAAGTTGTTGTGGAGTTCAGCACGCAGTTGGAAAGCGAAATGAGATCCTAGATAATATGGACCGGAAATTAGCTGTTTTTACCAACATGATTCGCCATCAGCGAGGCAAGTACACAGATGAAACTGAGACTCGTTTGCTTTTTCAGGTCATGCGGGTTTGATGGTCAAACCCACGCTGCGTACAGCGCAACTGGAGCTTGATAAAGACGAAAAATTATGTAGAAATTAAAATAGACAACTAATTTTGTTATTGCGGTTCCTCGCGTTTGTCTACAATCGCCCTTGCAAATTCACTGTACACTGATCCCATAATTGGTAAAAGAACCTTTTGGGAAAGCAATGGTGGTGTGATTCTGTAATCGATGAGCTGGGCACACACAGCTAAGCAAATTTTGGAAGCGCAAAGATGTGGAAATTTTAAATTGAAGAGATATATGTCGAGCAGTCTCAGCAGCTCACGATGCGTTTTTTTTTTGCGCATGACCTCGTTATATTAGAGGTTATCTGTGAAGCGCATACGAGTCTAGTTGAAATCCGCTGATGGGCCATCTTTGAGGAAGGCTACATAAGGCGAACTTTCTCACGTGCCACAACTGTGTTTCGTCTCTTTACCCATTGCCGCAATTTTTGAGGCACATGGTTACCAAGATGCGATTCTTCGCTCTTTTTATTGGTATTATACTAATTCATTAATTTTTTTTCTTTTACTTTTAAAATAGTTTTCCTTAACAAACCTGAACATTGCACTACGAATTCTAGTGATTGCGGTCAGTGCCTGCGCTGGCAAATCCGTCGAAGGACCCCGCCGTGCCGTTGTATCGATTTCGAATGATGAAATCAATGGCAAAGTTATCTTTGAGCAGGCTTCTCCTAAAAGCCCGGTAAAGATCCGCGGCACCGTCTATGGCCTGGAGCCGGGCATGCACGGCATGCACGTGCACGAAGGTCACCAGCTGGGAGCCGATTGCCACCAGGTTGGACCTCATTTCAACCCGACTGGCAAGCACCACGGAGGACCCCGTGATCCTAACCGTCATGTTGGTGATCTCGGTAACATCAAGGTAAGCTTGATATGCTATCTGTTGTCTTAAGCTATTGTAATATTGTTCAAATACTGTATACGAACAATTATTTTATTTTATCAAACGATAGTTTTTTCAATTGCTAAAAAATTATTATGATGACAAACAATTACAGGCCATACCATCCGGCCAGGTTTCTCGGGCAGACATCAGCATCTTGTCCCAGGTGATGTCTTTGTACGAAGACCAGCCAAACAGCGTCCTCAACCGTGCTCTGGTGATTCATGCCAATGCCGATGATTTGGGTCGCGGTAACGGCCCCGAAAGTCTTAAAACTGGCAATTCGGGTGCTCATATCGCTTGTGGTCTCATCTCTCTTGTCGACGTCGATGAACAAAATATCGAAATTGACGAACAACTAGTCAGTGGTCATCACCAACATGGACACCACGGACATAACCATAGCCAAAATGTTAACACACGCTCTGCTGAGAGCAAGCCATTGAAAGGTTTGGAGGATTGGTCTTCCTTTGAAACGATCAAACCCACTAAACCCCACGATGGTTTCGAATTGAAAACTGCTGTTCCTACTCACAACGGTATTTAATTTGTTTTGTTTTTTTCTTTTGTTAACGTTTAAAAAACAAATTTTAACTAAAATTTTTCTTACAACAATATTGCTGAAATTAGTTTGGAAAGTTGGTCGCGTCTATGAATATAACTACTCTGGTTTCCTTTCAACCGGTATGATGGGTATCAGCCCCATTATCTCTGGAGGATCAATTTCAGGCCGTCTGACCGTTGAACCCGTGGATCACAGCACCATCAACATTGCCGTAAGTTTTATTAATACACAGTAACGGCAAAAACAATTCCCTCTAATTTGACAAAAAATCAATTTACCAGTTCACCAACTTGAGTGGAAAAATGTTCAATGAGGCTGTTTTAGAAGAATTTATTAAGGCCGATCCTGGCACCAACGTCCCACTGATGGATAAGGAACACCTTATTAAACCAATTCAGATGAAGATTGTCAATGGCAAGGTAAAAGAATATTTGCAGTTTTAAATTTGAAGATGATAAATTCTTCTGTCATTGTAGATTGAATATGTTGCCATCAGCAAGTCGGAACCTCTGTGGACCGTCAATTTCAAGCGCGCCGTAGCCGCTCAACTGCAACTGCAGCTCGATGGAGCTTCTGGTGTCTTCCACAAAGAAGAACACGGTGCCTACTACGCCGAGAATACCGTCTACTACACAATGGAGGTAATTTGGAATGCTTTTTAGTCGTTTTTACTCAGCATTTAACTATGAAAATATTCCATTTCAGGGTTGTACCAGTGGTGAATGTCAGACCTGGTATCACATTAGCCGCATCCCCAAGCAGCAGTTGGTTTCCAATCCGCAATTGCTGGCTGTACCTGAGCTCTGCGAGGGTTTCCCTGTTTACGAAATCGTCAAGAACCGTGATTTTGACAAATGCCAAAACCTGCCCGTGTTTAACTATATCAGCACACCTGGTATGCAGTGCGACGTCACTAGCGGCGCAAGCTGTCAGAACGAGTGGGCGGTAGGTGATCAATTTGCTTAATGTGTATTCAAAATTTGTATTATTCATGATTTTCATCCTTTTTTGTTATTAGCATGTGGACCTTGTTAGGATTCTCGGTTGCAAAATCAACGAAGAAACTTTTATCGTTCAACGCATCAAGACCATGGATCGCTTGGTTACCAAGCCTCTTGCTTATGAAACTGAGGCCCTTGAAGGTTTGACCATTCAGAAAATCGAGTTGGTGGACATCAAGAACCAGAAAAGCGATCATACCATGATGAAGATGCCCGCTGATATCCAACACTACAAATCCTTGACTTACGCTTACGATGAAGAGCATGCTACGGAAGGTTCCCGTATGAGCCAACCAGGTCTTCGTGATATTAACACTCCGTTGGTGATGGATGTTGGTAACGAAAAAGCTATCGAGGAAGCTGATCGCCTCTTGTCGGAGATCCTTCGTGATATTGAAGGCACCGAATACTACACTGATCCCAGTGGCAAGTTTGTCGCTGATAAAATCGAAATGATGCGTAAAGCCATCTCCAACTTGGAGTACCCTGAGCTTTTCGCCTTTGTTTCCAAACATTTGAGCAAGGAAAGTGACGAATGGAGCCCCGTCAGGTAAGATTACTTAAAAATGTAAAATCAATTTCGTCAAGTAAATTTCACTTCATTCGTGCAGCCAAGTGATGTTGGATGCTTTGGTCATTGCTGGCACCAACCCATCTTTGATGGTCGTCCGCGAATGGATCCTCAAGGGCCGTCTTCAAGGCGAACAGGCCGTCCTTTCTATATCCACGCTTCCTGCTACCGTCAAGACCCCCACGAAGCAGCTTTTGATCAACTTAATTGTAATAGAAATTTTTACATTTTTTTCTTATTCATATTACACAATCTGGTTATTTTGTCAATAGGAATTGATGAAATCTGAAGTGGTCGCCAGCAACAGAGACTTGAAATTTGCCACAGCCTTGTCCGTTTCACGTCTCGTCTACCAGGCTTGTGTCAACAGCACTACGAGCACAAATTTGTTCCCCAAGATGATTATGGGCGAATTTTGCTCCGTTCGCGACCCACTGGTGACTCGCCAGTTGGTTCCTTGGCTCAACGAGCAGCTGAAGAAGGCTAACGATGACATTGAGCGCATCGCGATGATGGCCGCTTTGGGTAACATCGGTCACGAAGTTATTCTGCCTTCCATCTTGCCCCACATCAGCAGCTGCGAGCCCAGCAGCCACTTTGAAGCCGAATGGTACGAACGCCATCGCCGCTCCATGCGCGACGACGAAGAGCCGATGATGAAGAAAGAATGGAGAAAGAAGTGGCTGGCCTACAAGAAGAAGCATCACAATAAGGATGCCTCCGTCGAAGAATTGTTGGACCAATTCGAAGAAGAACTTCGCAGTGAGATGGAGGAGGAAAAGGCTGGTAAAAGCCATAAGAAGACTCACAGGCCAGAACATAAAAAAGAGAACAAGAAAGATAACAAGAAATCGGCCAAGTTGAGCAAGAAGGATGAAAAGAAAGAACGAAAAGCTGCCAAGAAGGATGAGAAAGAGTATGAAGAATTAGAGGAAAATATCAAGATGGACGAGAAGGAGGACAAGGAAGCCTTCAAATCCGCCAAAAAGGAAGAAAAAGATGAATTCAAATCAGGCAAAAAAGATGAGAAGAAGGAAATCAAATCCATGGTGAAAGAAGAGAAACAGGAAATGAAAAAGATGAAATCCGAAATCAAGACTGAAAAATCCAAGGAAAAGGAATTCGAACTGTTTAATGAATTCACTGACGAGGAAGACGTTGTTACCGATTTTGAAGAAGCTGTCGAAGAAGAAGAGGATTCGCTATCGATGGAGGATGTTGAAGACAGGGCTGCCTGCAACATTCTCCGCACCAAAGCCATCTATGCCCTCAGCACCATGGCCGTCAACAAGGAGGAGATCGTCTCCAAGATTTTGATGCCCATCTACTTCAACAAAGCCGAAGAAACCGAGATCCGTTTGGCCGCTCTGTCTCTGCTCTTCATCAGCAACCCTCCCGTCGCTTTCTGGGAACGCGTTGCCTTGAGCACCTGGGTCGAGCCCAACGACCAAGTCTCCCACTACATCTACACCACCATCGCCAGCTTGGTCAGCAACAAGGACCCCAAGCGCCGCGACATTACTCAACGTGCCGAGGCCGTTTTGCCCATGATGAAGCCCATGCGCTGGACTTCTTTCGTCTCTTCCAACTACTTGAAGGCCGGTTACGAGGAGAAGAGCCGTCTCGGTTACATCACCAAGACCGTCAACTTCCCCGGATACGAATCCTTCATTCCCTCTAACCACTACAATAGTTTGTACCTCACTTTTGGTCCTTGGTTCACTCGTCTGTTTGACGTTTCCATCAACAGCAAGCAGCCAGAGAAGTTCCTTGACAAATTTTTGGGCAAAACTTTCCTCCGTGGAAAATCCGACAAGGACGAGTCGCTGCACACTCATCCCGATCTAGAGAAAATCCAAAAAGAACTGAAAATTGAAGCTCGTGCCACCGGTCAACCCGAAATTTTCATCTACGTCAACTTCATGGACAATTACCAACGATTCTTGGCCATCACTCCTTTGACCATTGAGAAAATGGCGGAGAAATTGATCCGCAGCAGTGTTGAACGTAGTGTTAAGAGCGAATCTTCCTTCAGCGTACACAAAGTATTGCCCATGATCGATGTTTTCGTGCGCGTCCCATCAGCCATGGGTCTCGCATATTCAGGCATCGCCCAAGTCCGTCTCTTTGCCTCCGTCAAGACCAATATTCGCACCAATGTTGACTTCAAATCGATGAAAACTTTGAAGGCTCAGACCGAAGGTACCATCATGCCCGTCTTCAATTTGGATATCTGCAACAAAATCACCCTTGAGATGCCTTTCAGCCACTCATATCCGACTGCTGGTGTTCATGTTGAAATGATCGCTGCTATGCCTGGTCGTTTCTCCATCATTGCCGATATGGACAAAGCCAATATTGAGACCACCTGGGAATTTTTGGGTAGCAAATTGCGTCTGGCCCGCCATGCCGTTATCCCATACACCACCATCCGCAAACTGGGTGATTACACTCCGTCTTTGCTCCTACCTGAAACCAAACCCATCATGCTTCTGAACAAACCTTTGCAGGTATTTTATTACTCGTTTTCATGAATATCAAAGTGTCATAAACTAACGATTTTATTTTCCATTAAGACTGAAACTTCTTTCGGTGGACAAGCATTGGGCTTGAACATGTTGTTGACTGAACGCGGTGATGTTCAGGCGTTGCGAGCCCCCAACGCTTACAACCAAGATTGGTTCGGTTACTTGCTCTTCAGCGCTCTGCCATCCACTCTTCGCTATCACGAGACCAACCTCTTTTTGGACCAGGCAAAATCTGAGACCAAGATCATCAAAAGCTCTTTCTCCATTGGTAAAGTCATCGTAAAATATCTATGAAAAATAATTTTATTCACTTTGACATGAAATACGTCCTCCTGCTCTAGCTGTTAAACAGGGTGAAGACGTCAACTCTGAGCTGCTAGAAGAAGAAGAACGTGAAAACAAGGGTCTAATGAAGAAGATGAAAAAGGTTGATGAAAGAGACGTCTTCGAGGAATTCGGTAGAAAAGAACGCAAATTCCAGGAACTTTTCAGTCAGATGGCAGAGCCTGTTGGCTATTCTCTCGATATGGCCGTTGAGTTAGTTGGCAGTGCCAGACCCCGTGTTTTCGGTACCTCACTTTCTTACGGAGTTGGAGATTACGGTCGATCACACCGCGGTAGCCTCAAGGTGGAGAAACGCTTCCATTCGGAGATGGGAGAAAACTTTGTTTTGTGTGTCGATGTTGACGCCAAACTTCCCAGGCCGTCTGTAGTCCGTCGCGAAGAATTCTTGCGTGATGATATTTCACGCACATCTTCCATCAAGATTGGTTTCGGCAAATCTTGCACTGACGATCGCAAAATCATCATTAACGTAATTCCCCTATATAAACAAAAGAATATTCGTAAAAAATTATGGTGATTAAACTATTGTACACGTTTTTAGGCTCAAATGGCCCGCAGTGAGGACGAAATTCCTTCAACCATCCAATCCAAGATGCAGGAGCGTGAATGCGCTAAGCAAGAACTTTTCGGACGTGGGGTTAGCGAAGAGTGCTTGTCTACTCGCCGCTTGGCTTCGATCCTGAACAAGGGAGTTATGACCATCGACTACAACGAGGTTTTTAAGAGAATTTTTTTTTGTCCTAATTTTCAATGCAAAGAATTTGAACTAATTTTCAAATGTAGATGCCCGGATTCGTGCGCAACGTGACTACCAAGGCGAGCAACCTTTTCCGCCGCTGGATGGGCGAACACATGTCGGACAACCAGGTGGACGTTAAGAATACGGCCAACCAGATCCGCATTGAAAGCGTTTACTATCCAATCATTGGTTCCATGGATCTGCGTGTCTACAAACCTGAATCGAATACATTCTACCACGGCATCAATATCCATCCTTTGGCCGAAGCCGTCCTGCCCTTCAATCCTCGTCTTACCGCTTTCCGCGCTGTTTATGGTGGTCCAGGTCTCTGCATGGTTGATCGCGATTCCGTTACTACCTACGATGGCCTCACCTACAATACTTCTATCGAAGGCTGCGATCAGCTCATCACCAAGGACTGTTCCGGTCGCTACAAAATGGCTGTTTTGGCTCGTGAAGAAAAGAACGCAAAAGTAAGCGTCGTTTTAAATGCCGAATGTTGAAAATTGTTTTAAAGCATGGAATTTTTGTTTGTATATTTTCTTAGGTTGTGACTGTGTACTTGAACCGTGAAAAGATCGAGATCAACCCCGCTCAAAAGAAGGCCAAGATCAATGAAGTGGAACACGTCTTTAACGACGTTTCCCGCGTTTACCAGGTCAGGGATGTGGATCAGAACATTATTGCCCTTATCCGCGTGACCAGTGACGGATTTATGGAAGTGGATTCACCAAGCCATATGATCCGCGTAACTGCAAGTGCCGAAGAGGTCATCCTCCTGAACTCCCCCATTCATCGTGGACGCTTGTGTGGCCTGTGTGGTTCCCAAACAGGCGATAAGATCACTGACCTGGCTGGACCCAAAAAATGTCCCCTGCCTGAAAACTTGATGAGTGTTGCTTACGAGTTGAGGCAACCGGCTGGATGCAAGAGCGCTCAAACACCCGGAGAAAAAGAGGTTCTGCGTCGTATTCAAGACAAATGCATCAAAGAAGAATCGCATGCTGTTTTTGGACTCACCGATAGACGTCCCATGGCACCCATGTTCCAGCAGCACGTCCTATCAATGGGCATCCGCAGTGCCGAAACTGATTGTGAGCTCTCCCGCAACCGCATGATTCATCGTGGACGTAAGCGCTGTTTTTCAGTCGAGCCAGCCCTGAAGTGTTCACCTGGATGCCAGCCAGCTGAATTTGAAACTGTCAAGGTAGAGTTGAAATCTTAAAAATGTGATTACCATATCCCATTAAACTTGAGTATGTGTACGAATTCGTATGAATAGATGGGATTCCATTGCCTTCCAAGCGGACCGCTATCCGATCAGCTGAAGGAGGCCCTACCCATTCGTCCATTGGATGAGTTGGCCGGAATGGAGGTAACTAATATGGCTGTTTTGCGCGTGCCGTCGTCCTGCGCTCCCTCTAGTATCCGTGTGGAAGATAAAGAGCCTAAATCGCATCGTCGCCATTAAAATACTAAAGTGAACTGTTTGAACTGACTTAGACTACGGAATAATGGCTGGTTCACCCCCATTTATTCTTTTATTTCGAGAAAAATAGTAATTATTTTAACGTGTATTGTAATTGGGGAAATCTATGGAAATATAATAATATACAATGAAACGTTTTAACATGCGAAAATATTTTACCGAGAAAATTACAGTAGGTATGCTTTTCGTAATAATAACCTCTTCTAGGGTCTCTTCGTACAAATTTACTTCCATTTTTCAATAAGATGATAAAACTGAACCACAGGTCTATCACCTCTCAGTTGGCAATTAGTCGTCAACTCAGAGAGCCTCTGTCTATCTAAGGTGGTGATTGAAAGAGACCTAGGACCCGCAATGAACCCCACGCTTTCGCCACCTTCTTCCGCACTCCGCATTCCCACTATTTAATGTGAACTACACACTAGTTAGGGTTTGTTGACAGTTGTTCGCTGCTGTCATCCTGGCAATGTTTGTTAAGATTTTTGCCATTTATTAAGTTATCCATAAATCATTACTTGCTATATAACTTCACGTAAAAGCAATGGCTCACTTATCAGCTGGTAAAGTAAACTTCAGCGCGCTTAGAGAGCTAGCCAGAAAGGTATTGTTATTATTAACGTTCGAAATATGGGAACACACTGATGTACTTTGATATTGTTTGGGTCACAGGATCTTGTTAGCCTTTTGGAGAAATTTAATGGAACAAAGGTAAAAATTTCTGCTTATTCAAGCTTCCAAGACAGTACAGTAAAATTTATCTGTTTGGGTTGCAATTGTGCTAGGCTATTTTTTGGGATGAAGAGCTGACGGGACCCATTGGGTTGGTGGCTGAATACAGCTTTCTAAAAGAACTCGATGTTGTCAAAATGTTCCAGCTAAAGCGGGGACGCATACCTTCTGTCTCTGTTAAAAATATATTGTTCATTACAAGACCTCAAATTGAACTTATGGATTGTATTGCAGATAATCTGCATTGGTATGATAAATTAAATCATAATTTCAGTTATTCTTAAGTCTTACATGTTCTAAATGCAGTGAAGAAAACCAAGGTCACTCTGCCACCAAGGAATATCAACTGATTTTTGTGTCCAGAAGATGTGCAGTGTGTGAACAGAGGCTGAAGGTTGGTCGTAATTCCTTTAAAATAATAACTAAGAAAAAAAATAAAACATACTTCAAAATTAAAAAGTAAATGCATATTAATCATTAGGATAAAGGAGTTTATGGAACACTCACTTCAGTTGATGAATTACCCATTGATTTCTATCCACTAGACAGTGATGTAATTTCAATGGAACTTGATAGCATTTTCAAGGTAAAAAACATTTTTTTTGAGTATGAATCAACTTTTAAAAGGAATGCCATTTGGGAATTTGTTAACTCGCCCCCCAGGATTTGTATGTTGATAACGATACCAGCTCTTTGCACCAAATTGCTCGTGGACTGATGACCGTTCAAAGTCTCTATGGTATTTTCCCTAACATTGTCGGTAAAGGCCGCCATGTCCGTAACATATTCGAATTGATGACGCGAATGCGACGTGATATCGGAGTTGACTGCGATCCTCCCATGTCTCCGTTGTTTGACACCCTGATGATCATTGATCGGACAGTCGATTTGGTCACACCTGTTGTAACGCAGCTAACATACGAAGGTTTAATTGATGAATTTTATGGAATAAAACATAGTAAGCCTGCTTGTTTACGTTAATTGGGAAGTAAAATACTAATCTTATTTCTGTTTTCTGTTATTTACGTTCAGATACCGTCAAACTCCCAGGTGAAAAGTTTCAAGCGGGAGCCTCTGGAGGTCAGTCACCTCGCACAGATGACAGCACAGTTAAATCCATCGTTCTAAACTCAGCTGAAGAGCTTTACGCTGACCTAAGGTGACAATCTCTGAGAATTTTCTGTTAGTTTTATGCCTAATCACTGGTTACTATTTTAATAGAGACAAGAACTTCTCTGCCGTGGGCACCACCCTGAGTCGCAAAGCCAAAGCCATTTCAGCTCAGTATGAAGAAAGGCATGAAGCGAAAACAGTTAGCGAATTAAAGCAGTTCGTAGCAAAGTTACCACAGATGCAAGCTACCAAACAGTCACTTGCTTTACGTAATTGTTAAATAAGATATTTCTAACTATTAATCAAGTTAAGTAGCTCGAATTTCTTTTTAGATACATCAATCGCTGAATTGGTTAAGGAAATCACAATTTCGGAAGCTTTTCAGGAAGCGCTTCAGGTCGAGCAAGACCTTCTCAATGGAATCGATACTGACAAAGTATGTCCTTACATTGAAGATTTTATTTGTAAGCAAGAACCTTTGACAAAGGTACGTAATACTTTAGCTATTGACTTAAATGCAACGTGCTATTTTATTTATTTTTAACAAAAGGTTTTACGCCTAATTTGCCTGCAATCGGCGTCCAACAGTGGCTTGAAACCGCGTGTCCTAGAACACTATAAAAGAGAAATAATCCATGCCTACGGATTTCAGCACATGATCACTCTTCATAATTTGGAGGCGTGTGGTCTCCTTCGGTTGCAACAAAGCAGTCGTCCTTTTACTGTAATAAGGAGGGCGCTGAATCTCACTGTGGACGATGTCAATGAAATAACACCGACTGATATCTCATACGTGCACTCCATTTATGCGCCGCTGAGCGTACGATTGGTTCAATGGGCAGCCAAGCCTGGATGGAAACAGATTTCCGATGTCCTAAATTTGATATCAGGACCTTTAGTTCAAGAAACTCAACCCATTTCCATGGATTTAAGAAGTTAGTAGTATTACATTCTTGATGAAATTATTAATGACTTTCTTATGTTTTTGGTTTTAGGAAATTCGAAGAATAGTATTCACAGTTCGATTGAAGAAACAAAAGTCACGCTAGTCTTCTTCCTTGGTGGATGCACTTATGCCGAGATCTCTGCTCTACGTTTCTTGTCTAAAAGAGATGATGGTCAGTATTCTTCGTCGATCGCATGTGCTATTGATATACTGGTATTGCTAATTGTTTTTTTTTTCTTTTTTCAGCTCCTACAGACTATCTAATTGCCACCACAAATATCACAAATGGTGAGAATTTTCTAAATAGCTTGTCAGAAACTCTAAACAATTCTCTAGTCTGATACCGATAAAGTTGCACCGTTATTTTGTCTTTCGATAATCGATAAACATCAGGTAAAATGCGCGTTATATTTTTTTTGGAGAAATAGTGCATTCTGCGTTTATTCCATATTACTTGTTGATGGGTGTTGAGAAAATTTTTTTATCTCTGGAAATTTTCCCATGCTCTCTTCCCATTGTTGACCATTAAACGTTTTAGTGAGGACTTCCGCAATTGTGCCTTCATCAATACAGTGAGGCATTAACCCTAATTATAAGAGAAAAAAGTTTTTTTTTTTTTTTTTTTTTTTTTTTTTTTTTTAGCTATCATCATGGTTGGTATAGAAGCCTCGTTATGTTTGAGTTTAAATAATTACCTATTCCGTCAGGGTTAGATCTCGGTACATAGAAGCTTTGGACACCACATGTCTTGCAAAACTGAAATCAAATGAAACACAAGTTCGAGGTATGATGAGATGCTCTGAAATCGGGTTACCCGTGAAATAGGACTGGAGAAAAAGAATTTGTGGATGGGATTGACATTTTTAACATTCTGAACGGTGCTGTTTCTCCCGCATAAATTGGATTGAAAAATTCTGGCCGTTTCTCTAGCACAGTTTCAGTCCTATTTCACCGCCGATCTGAAACGGTCTCAAATGAATCACCTGGTGCTTAGCTTGATGTGTGCCAAAAGTGTATGTCGTCAGATGGTTCTCTCCTTGGAGCAAAGTAAAATCGGTCGACGGAACGATGAAATGCCTGTTTTGCTTTTTCGTGCATATGCTACAGCTATTAACCAGACGAACCCATATGCATCAATGTACACAAAATGTAAAGAGAACATAAGTAAAATAACAATACTTGCAATCAAAGACAATTACGGTCGAGGGGGCTATTACTTTGAAACGAATTTGACCACAGTGGCAGCCTCCGTAATGAGTTACGTTGGTTAAACTCATTATACAGCAGAAAACAATGAAACTTTCTGTTTAAGTGTAATTTTTTATAAATATTCTTATTCGATGTTGCGAGACTACGATTGCTAGTTGAAGGCCGCGAGCTTTTGTTGGCAGTCATTTTTTGTCCACGTGTCAACGTCCTCTGGTAAGAAAAATAAGAAGCCCTTCGCCTTTATGGATCAGAACTTTCTGATGTCTATTAAATCAGCCAATTTTAAAATAAACTAAAAAAATGTGCTGTTTTGGCATGTTGCAATGCACCGAATCGAAGAACTTACTAGCGCGCCAGTATGCTACAGCATTAGCGTGACACATCAAAGTTCTTTACCAAGCCATAAACTCTACGCAAAAACAAACTTCATTTTCGTCTTCCTTGTTAAATTTTGAATCTAAACAATACATAGTTATCTAGATTTAATAGCATAATTTTTAAATGAAAAACCTGGTGTTCACCCTTATTTGTCGGACAGTCGCTGTGACAAAATATTTTCGCGAAACGACTTTTTTTGTTTTTTACCGTTTAATTAAAAAATATAAAATGAAAAATAAATTTGGCTTCGTGATCAGCATTCAATTTTCAATCGAAATCATGTATTTTAAGCTAAATTGGAAAATTGGCCAAAAATGAAAAAGTGAGAAGGCCTTCCCACTTTTGTCAAAATCGGCTAAAAAACGAAATCTCTTGGAATCAGATGAAACTCACACCGTATAATGAAAATTAAACGCTGATATCGACTCAGCAGTTAGTTTTCTCCCTAGCCCAGCCGTTTTGAAAATAAAGAAAACAAAGTGCTGTTGGTGATACTTTTTTGCGCCGTAACGTACTGGCGCGCTAGCATTTCCAATATTCGATGTATTTAAAAAACGATTGATTTAATGAAAAAAAGAACAATTTTCCCGGAATCAGCATTCAATTTTGAGTATATTCTGTGATTTTCACCCAGTTCCAATGGGTGTCAGTTTTTGCAGGATAATAATTTTAAGCCCGTCAAAATAAGCCCGACAAGATAAGCCCGACTTTTTTTGTTTTTTAGTTTTAATTGAAAAACTATATGGCCAATTTTGTGATTTTATTATGTGACAAGCTTGATTATGTGACAAGCTTGATTTTTGTGATTAGCGTTCCATTTTGCATCGAAGTCATGTATGTTAAGCCAAATTTGAAATTTGTCCAAAAATGAAAAAGTGAGAAGGCTAGCCTTCCCACTTTTGTCAAAATCGGCCAAAAATGACATCTCTGTGAATTCGATGAAAATCACACTGTATAACCAAAATTTAGATTCAGAAACGTTACTCGTTTTCTTGTCAAGTTAGCCGTTTTTAAATTATACCAAATATTCGTGCAAAATATAAGAAAAGTCGGGTTTATTTAGTCGGGCTTATTTATTCGGACTTCAAATATTTTTCGGCGAAAACTGCGCTCATTATGGCAATCTGTTTTACACACAAAAAAAAAAATTTCGCCAAAAAAAAAAAAAAAAATCACACTTTTTTCTTTTTTTCCGACACGTAGACTACGTGACGTAGTCATCTACCGCTCAGACTCGTTATTACTGGCGTAGGCAATTTCAGTCCATTGGATGCCATTCGCAGTTAGTTAAGTAGCGTGGATGGAGAGAACAACGCGTGGCTGGAGGAACAATTGAAAAATGGATAAGATAATACAACAAAAGGATGGTAAGTATAAACATTATTATATTGGTTTTCAATTATTAATTATTGTTTATTAGATCAAATTATGAAGCTGCAGGCCCAGTTATTGGAACAACACAAAATATTAGATAACAGCAAAGCTAAGGATGGTAAGGCCTAATATGTAATGATTCTATTCATTTGCTTTTATTCATTCGTGTTTTGTAGCTCAAATTTTGAGTCTTCAAGCTCAGCTAGGGGAAAAGAACAAATTGGAACGGAACAGTTTCCAAACAGTGAAGGAGGTTTTTCAAAACTCATCTCTAACTGAACGTGAGGATGAGTTGGCATTAGGTGAACACAGCCAGGTACCTAAAGTTTTCAAATAAGAATTCAAAATAAGTATAGAATTTTAAAAAACAATTATTTATTGCTTAGTTATTCAGTCCACCACATGACAGTGTGTTAAATTTAAATTCTGTTAGTGCTGCACTAAAAGAATCGTTAGTAATAAGCTCATGCAGTGAAGGAACTGAACAATTGTGGGAACGTATTTGGGCTGAAAATGGGTGTGGTACGGAAACCCAGAAATAGCACAAGTTCAACATGAAACATGGATTAGGTACTTTTCGGTTTTTTGTCTATCGGAAAAGTATTTTTAATGCTATTATTTTGCATTCACAGATTTTAACGGGGGATCAAATCAAGTCTGGAAGTGTTACAGGATGGAAGAGTGAGCCTACAGATGAAAAAACACTGAGAGTGCATTACCGTAAGGTGTGAGGTAAATTAATAGAGTAATGCAAATTGCCTAATGAGAAGTACCATCTTGTGTTAATGAATCCAGTACAACAGCAATCCTTTATAGTTCTGTCACAGCTAGAAGCCTCAAATAATTCTGCTTCTCTGTCTAAAGAACAACTTGTCCTTTATGTTCAGAGTGTTGGGGAAACTGGGTATTTAAATGGCCCTAAAGATGTTTTAATTTTGCTGCTATTGCAGAGATGAACATCATACATGGACTCTTTAGGTATGAAAGGATTTTTCTTCAAATAATTTTGAATTTATGACGAAGAATTTCTCCTCCTTTTTGCCAACCAGGTCTTATCTACCAAAAAAAATTTTATCCAATAGGAAAGGATTTTCATGTACTGGGAAAACAACTATCAACAATGCAACATTCTACAGGTGCTAGTTTATCATTCAAGAGCCTTATACAATGAAGTTAATCTGCAATTTGTATGTCCTTTCCCAAGCTTCCACCAGAAGTTGAATCTATGAGTCATGTAAGTTCCATGATCAACAATTGATGTGTTTAACGGTGTTGTTTTTCTTTTCTCAATATAGGTTAATAGTAACATTGGATCTGAAAAGATTCTTGGTTGGGGCAAGACACTGAATAAATTGTATTGATTGGATGGATGACATGACATTGCTATACTTAATTCGGATTCCCCAGACGGTATTTGATATTTAAAAAATTGAAGTGCATATCTGGGCTCCCTTCTTTTCTGAAGCCCCGTTTCCCCTTGACTCATAATAAGCCCGTAGGGGGTCATGCCCCTACTGTACGGTATATATAAAAACAACATATACCGAGGTTTGGAGGGCTCTGGCCGGAAAGGGGACGTGGGGTGCCGCTTAGTCCGATGATGTGTTCACGGAGGGTGATGTGGCTGCCCACAAATCCGAACTAAAGGTTAATCGCTCCTGTAAAAATGTTCCAAATCTTCAGCTCTTCTTCCGGCTTCTCTTAGCCAATCACCGGGTAATCTCCCCGGTGGGTCAACAAGGCAGTGTCTCCCCCTGCCTGGGTTGACGGCAACTTTTGAAAGGGCTATTGTGCCTTTTTAAAGTTGCAAAAATAATTGTAATGTGCAGAGAATTGTCAATAAAATTTTTTTTATAAAATATGTTTTGCAAAATTCGTTTCTTTCATTGTCTGTGTTAGCTTTGTTCACACATTACATTAATCAATTTTTTTTTTTTGGTGTTTTATTGGTTTTTGTCACATTTGATGGTAAGATGACGTGTATTGGTTTATCGTTTATCTGTAAGCATTCTATTATTACACAGGGATCGAACCCTGGATGTTCGGCATACCTCGCCGATGCTCTACCAATGAGCCACGAATCATATGATTTTAAGTTGGCTTTTTTTTCTAGTCACTTGTGGACTTGCATTTACACTTAGAATAAAACTGAAATGCAATTCTGCAATATACTCTTGTACAATATTCTACTTCATTTTTACACATATACTGAGGTTTGAACCCAGGGTAACAGGTATCGCAGATAAAAGCTCTACCACAGAGCTAAGAACCTTATGGAAGCAATAGAAAGATAAACATATAGTTGTGAAAGACTGCATAAACATCCTAGACGATAACATATGATATGCGATAATAAAAAATTTAAATATATCTCGTAGCTCAATGTTAGAGCATCGGCGTTGCACGCTGAATGTCTGGGGATCGGTTCCCATACGAGTAAAACAAAATACAAAATTACTTCATAAAATATCCAGATTGTTCCTTGAATCTAAGTTGAACAGTTCAAAGAGTGTAATAAATAATACTTACAGATAAACGATAAACCAATGGAAGCAATGCTTACCATCAAAGGTGACAAAAACAATAAAGGTGAATTAAGCAAGCTAAATATAAAAAGTGTAACGTGTGAACACAGCGAATACAGACAATGAAAGAAACGAATTTTGCAAAAAATATTTTATAAAAAAAATTTTATTGACAATTCTCTGCACATTACAATTATTTTTGCAACTTTAAAAAGGCACAATAGCCCTTTCAAAAGTTGCCGTCAACCCAGGCAGGGGGAGACACTGCCTTGTTGACCCACCGGGGAGATTACCCGGTGATTGGCTAAGAGAAGCCGGAAGAAGAGCTGAAGATTTGGAACATTTTTACAGGAGCGATTAACCTTTAGTGGATTTGTGGGTAGCCACATCGCCCTCCGTGAACACATCATCGGACTAAGCGGCACCCCACGTCCCCTTTCCGGCCAGAGCCCTCCAAACCTCGGTATATGTTGTTTTTATATATACCGTACAGTAGGGGCATGACCCCCTACGGGCTTATTACGAGTCAAGGGGAAACGGGGCTTCAGAAAAGAAGGGAGCCCAGATATGCACTTCAATTTTTTTAATATCAAATACCGTCTGGGGAATCCGAATTAAGTATAGAAATGTCATGTCATCCATCCAATCAATACAATTTATTCAGTATCTTGCCCCAAACCAAGAATTTTTTCAGATCCAATGTTACTATTAACCTATATTGAGAAAAGAAAAACAACACCGTTAAACATATCAACTGTTGATCATGTAACTTACATGACTCATAGATTCAACTTCTGGTGGAAGCTTGGGGAAGGACATACAAATTGCAGATTAACATCATTGTATAAGGCTCTTGAATGATAAACTAGCACCTGTACAATGTTGCATTGTTGATAGTTGTGTTCCCAGTACATGAAAATCCTTTCCTATTGGATAAAATTTTTTTGGTAGATTAGACCTGGTTGGCAAAAAGGAGGAGAAATTCTTCGTCATAAATTCAAAATTATTTGAAGAAAAATCCTTTCATACCTAAAGAGTCCATGTATGATGTTCATCTCTGCAATGGCAACAAAATTAAAACATCTTTAGGGCCAATTAAGTACCCAGCTTCACCAACACTCTGAACGTAAAGGACAAGTTGTTCTTTAGCAAGAGAAGCAGAATTATTTGAGGCTTCTAGCTGTGACAGAACTATAAAGGATTGCTGTTACACAGGATTCATTCACACAAGATGGTACTTCTCATTAGACAATTTGCATACTCTATTACTTTACCTCATACCTTAATGGTAATGCACTCTGTGTTTTTCAACTGTAGGCTCACTCTTCCATCCTGTAACACTTCCAGACGTGACTTGATCCCCCACTAAAATTTTGTGAATGCAAAATAATAGCATTAAAAATACTTTTTCGATAGACAAAAAACCGAAAAGTACCTAATTCATGTTTTATGTTGAACTCGTGCTATTTCTGGGTTTCCGTACCACACCCATTTTCAGCCCAAATACGGTCCCACAATTGTTCACTTCCTTCGCTGCATGGACTTATTACTAACAATTCTTTTAGTGCAGCACTAACAGAATTTAACTTTAACACACTGTCAGGTGGTAGACTGAATAACTAAACAATAAATAATTGTTTGTTAAAATTCTATACTTATTTTGACTTCTTATTTGAAAAGCTTAGGTAACTGACTGTGTTCGCCTAATGCCAATTCATCCTAATGTTCAGTTAGGGATGAGTTTGGAAAAACCTCCTTCACTGTTTGGAAACTTTTCCGTTCCAATTTGTTCTTTTCCCCTAGCTGAGCTTGTAGACTCAAAATTTGAGCTACAAAACACAAATGAATAAAAGCAAATAAATAGAATCATTACGTATTAGGCCTTACCATCCTTAGCTTTGCTGTTATCTAATATTTTGTGTTGTTCCAATAATTGGGCCTGCAGCTTCATAATTTGATCTAATAAACAATAATAATAATTGAAAACCAATATAATAATGTTTATACTTACCATCCTTTTGTTGTATTATCTTATCCATTTTTCAATTGTTCCTCCAGCCACGCGTTATTCTCTCCATCCACGCTACTGAACTAACTGCGAATGGCCTCCAATGGACTGAAATTGCCTATGCCAGCAGTGTTTCCACTTTCCGCAAAGTGGTATCCCTAGAACGTTGCCAGACTGGGGACATAAATCCCTATTAAAAAAAAATAAAAGCCCCAGAAAAATCCCTGTTACTTTCATGGCATACTCACAGTGTATTGGATTTTAACAAACCAAATCATCAAATCCAATCAAATCCAAATCACATCATTTGTGGATGTGGATTAAATTGGATTTTACTGCTGAGGTTAGTTAAAGCTAGCTTAGGTTAGTTTAGGTTATGTTACTCGAGAACTTTTGCTGTCTTGAATGATTTAAAGATCCAATGCAAATCCGCAAAAAATTGGATTTGCTTCGGATTTCTTTGTTTTTGCGGATTTGATTGGCCAAAATCCAATACACTGCATACTCACATGGCCTACTATAATAACGGCCTGTCAGCGCGCAATACCTCCAGCGCGGAGGTACCTAAAACTGCATTGCCAGAGGGGCGTAATACCCCAACCGAGCTCCACTTTCCACTGTTTGGTAACGAATGCAGAATTGAAATGTGTGGGAAAAACAGTGGAAAGTGGAACCAATGACTAGCGCCGCGCGTGGCCAGCTTACGGTAGGAAAGGGAAAAAAGAAATGACTGAGGCTAGATTCGAACTCGGGTCTCCAGCTTATATATAGCTTGTTATATCGCCAATAAATAATATTACCATAAAAATTCTCTATTTGCACTTACAAAACATACATACAGCTACTTACAAAACCACTCTTCGCTCCAATCACTCCACGCTTGAACTCGTCATCAACAACTAAAATAACAACTAACAACAACTAAAATAAAATTAGAAAATTAAATTTAAAAAAAAAAAAAATTAAAATTTAACTAAAATTTAGATACAAAAAGCAAAAAACAACAAAAACTTACGGGTAGCGAATTGGGTCACATATCCCGATGATAAGCTGCCTGCATCCACGAGCCGTCTTTCAGGCCGTGGGGAGGCTAACGAACAACCTACGTTCAACGATCACCTCTTCTCTACCTTTCAGTTTGTGGTTCGATCTTCAAGGTAGTGAACAGTACTACAGATCGATTTTTAGCCTGGCAAGGCTATTTTTTGTCATTTTTAGCCTGACAAGGCTTTTTTTGGTGTGCCATTTAGCCCCTTTATAGTAGGCATGGCTCTTCTTTTTTCTCTTTTCTTTTCTCTCTTCTTTTTTTCTTTCTTCTTGTTTTCTCTCTTCTTTTTTTCTTTCTTGAGGGCGTAGAATCTTGCGTCTTGATATGTTGTAGAAGCTTGCGTAATCCGATGAATCTTGCGTATCTTGAATGAAGATTTGGAGGGAAAGGGAGGGGGGGGGAGTTGGCGGTGTCGGGACTTGAACCCGGGGCCTTCAGAATGCGAAGCGAAGGTGGTAACCACTGTGCCAGGACCGCACATCTCAAACAAATTTATTTTTCATCGACCTTCGTTCTAATACCGGAGCTATATAATATGTGACTAATAGTATTGTCGCGCTGTGGTAGGGCGCTGTGGTATAGCACTGAGATCATACGTCGACTGTCCGTGTTCGGTTCTTATAGACGCCATTGCTTCAAAAATTTTTTTATTATTTTTATAAATGTAAATAAAAAAAATAAAATAACCCATTTTATTTATTTTAGAACAGTATTAAATCGAACACATTTTTAAAGCAATTAACCAGTGCCCGTCAAAGCCAAACAAGTTACCAGAAAAATTTAAATTGGCTATGGAAATAAAACCATCGGATTGCCCCATCATATTTGTTTAGTTAAGCAATAAAGATATGGTTTTTTCCAAAAATAATTGTCATCGAACTTTCAACGTTATAAAGCCTCAAGAGAATCACAGCGTTTCCCAATGAACAGTGTGTTGCTCACTTAGATAACAAAATTGTGTGAGAGGCCTCGGGTTCATCATGTCTCAACAACAAATTGTTCATCATGGTTGAACAAAATAGATTCGTAATTCCTACGTATATATTCAAGGAACTCTCCCCAGCTTTTGCAATTGGGTCAAGTGCTTGTCAGAAATTCAGTCGGAGACTTGAGTCTTAAAAAATTCGGCGTGCGATATGTTTGGCACAGACGTTTGGAGGATCAAATGGAGTTCGTGGTGTATCCTAGTCAGTGTTACTTTCTGAAAAGCGTACCGTTCACCATTGTCCGCTTTGTGGCTCTTATTGAGGAACGTTTTACTTTTGAAGTTGCATAGAAGCGCCAAAAGCAACAGCGGTTTGGCCAAAAATCTCAAAATCCCGAGAAATCCCCAGAAAATTAAATAGACCCTGGATAATCCCGGAAACCCTAGATTTCCATAACTGCACCCTAGATTCCAAAAATTTTCCTTAAATCCCCCTAAATAGGGTAATATCCCTAGAAGTGGAATGGGTGTATGCCAGTAATAACGAGTCTAAGCGGTAGATGGCTACGTGTGGGAAAAAAAGAAAAAAGTGTGATTTTTTTTTTTGGCGAAGTTTTTTTTTTTTTGTGTAAAACGGATTGCCATATATAATATCAGTCATCTACACAGAATCCCTATGGGCATACTGAAAAGATTTTGAATTCCAATAACTCAAATACTATAAGTTTTACCTGAAATGAATTCGACGAGAAAGTGGGTAACGTCGAACGCTCCGACCTATTGCCGCTATTGAATGCTGGATACTTTTGCATCTACGGTAGTCCGATAAAATTAACCCGCAGTGTATTTGCAAAGTTTACTTTGAAAAGTAGGAATTTTTAAATTGAAACATAAACAAGCAAATCAACTGGCTTTCTTCCACAAAAAAGGCACAATAATTACATGCAATCATTTGACAATCAAAAGACTGCGAACTTCCATAATAAAGGCATCAAAGTTGTCGCGGAATTTCATCCGCCCTATTCGTTCAGCATTCAAAGGTACCCCAACAGTCAAATTATTGAAAGCGTTCACTAAACGATTTCGGCAGGCTTCTTCTTCTTGTTGAGATAACAATTCCTCAACTAGAAGTTGATATTCAGTCTAGACAAATTTCAAGGTTATTTCAGTGTCAACATGTCGTTGAACAGATGTGGGTTATGAACTACTTTTATTCATATTACCTGGTATGCACAAATCAATGCGTAAAAAGTTCCACTAGCAACGTTAAGAAGATCCGAGCTTATTTGTTGATAAAGTATCATCTCAAGTACAATCTATTAGGCATGAAGCATACTTTTAATACCAATCTGCTAAAACAGAAAATCCTAACATGGTACCTTAAGAAATGGCTTCATAGCTTCATAGGCAGAACACGTCCTGTCATTCTTTGCTAAATGAGTAGACAAAACCTGAAAAACAAAAACTTTGTTACACATTACGACAAAGCTTTACCTATTCATTTTGTTTTACCTGGATGAACTCGAAACAAAAAGCAGCGACGTCAGAGCCAAAAGAGTTCATACCCAGTTGCAATGATGCAAAAAGGTTTGATAACATGTCGGATGGTAAAGACACTATTTTCGCAGGACATATTTCACAAGCGAAAGTAATGAGCTTGTAATAATGCCAACATAACTGCGGGAAACGAAGTAGCTCGGCGTTCATCAATGGCATCAATAAGTTCAATCCATGGAGACAAACCTATCATTGATTCATGTGAGTAGGAATCACAAGTACATTCACTATAACCGTACCTCTGATGCAGAAATAGGGGTCCCTTCACTGGCAAAAGGACTAAGGTCAATAATATCTTTGGACAACAAATTCATGAGTAACTCCATAAATAGCAGCAGGTCACGATGCGCATCTTCTTCAGCCGAAGCTTCACGCGTGATTCGCCCACTAGTACGTGTGGCATACGCTTGCGTTGCGGACAGAGCTAAACGATAAAGTTTTTCACTGTCAGACTGAAAATAGAAATGCGTGTTACGAAGATAAAATTATGCATACAAATTTGTAATGTTGCAACCCTACTTGAGATAAGAAAATGAGCATTACACGAGCACAAGTGCTCAAAAGCTCCAGAACCAACTCTACTATGAGATTGTAATTATGTGCTGCGTGGATAAGTTTGGGTAGTTCACGAAGCACAGGTTGTAGCGAGGCAAACAGCATCTGAACGGTTGCCACCTGACTTCCCATCGCGACACCTGAAATTGCAGATCGATAAAGAAAACAATTTTAAATTTATTTATTTTTGTCGAATAAGCATACCTATAAGTGATTCCAATCCTGTGGTAATAGCGAATCGAACATCGTCTTGGTGAACCAGACGATTAAGACTCTCGGACTGTATGACAGTTATTAAACGATCTTCCAATGGCTTCAACACTTGATTCCAAAAATAATTCTGATCACCTAGCCCAACACAAGTGGGGCTATTAGCGCCAGCACCAGCAATCGTCAATGCCTGAAAGAATTTTCGTCTCGCAATCCCCCCAAGCTGGAGAAGCTCGTTATTGTTGTGCATCCGAACTAGGGTCCAAAACGGTCCACTGTTAATAACGACGTTGCGCTTTTCTCTAGTGTCGACCAGCGCCATTAGAAGCTTCAGGGTTTCATTCATTAATCCCGCTTCGGCCGTCTGCGTTCGTAGGTTGGATTCGACTTTATTCAGGAGAAATCCTATTATCCAACTGGCTCCTTCAGAATCACGCCCAAAGGCAGCTGAAAACGAGGGACTCAATTCAATATATAAATTTTCGTTTGGTAGCATGTAAGTCAGTGCGAAACGACGCAACCACCACACAATAGTAGAACCCATTTCGGGGCTCATAAGATGTGCCAATCCTAATAAAAAAAAAAAAAAAAAAAAAATAGATATGAAGCTAAGCTGACACTTCACCGATTTGTATACCAGCATCCGACGCGCGTCGTTCTACTTCGCACAAGCGCAATACCGCCGCAATAAGACGGGCCACGTGGTCACAGGTTTCTTCCATTCCAGCAATGTCAGTAGCACGGTTACCCGGAGAAGCAATAACCTTCACAAAAAGTTTTCTAATTCGAGTAAAATTGTATGCCACTAAGAGACAAATACCTTGAGCGTTGTTTCTACACTGACGGTCGGAGCCTGAGCAATACTGTGCTGCAGAATTTCTTGTGGTATAACAGCAGTTTCTCCATCCGAATCTAGTGTGAGAGTATGACCTGAGATGAGTAAGAGCCAATGGAGATCCTCGAACAGAGATCCTAGCATGTGCTGATCGCTTTGGCTTAACGATTGCCCATGCATTCGCTGGAGTTGCGTGCTGAATCGCGTAATTCGATCTTCCAGTAAACGGGCTAACAAAAGCAAACTGTGGGATGCCACGGAGCGGCTGAAGGTACCGATGCTATTTAATTGGTCACGGAATTTGGTTTTATCATCTTCCTCTGTTTCGTCAATTTCTTCTTCTGTTTCTTCGTTTGCTCCCTCACCTCGGATACCGTCAGGCGCTCCTAAATGACATTTGATAAATGTGTTAAGGATTTCAATGCGCCATTCTTCTTTAATGAACGAAGAGTCCACGCCTAAATATTTAATAAATGTAATCTCCGACATTCTCAATGTAAGATTATGTTAAATACCTAAAGAATCCCATCCTATAACCATATTATCAAAGGCTTCCATATAGAGATTGTCATCAGGCGACAAAGTTGATTCTCTTTCTGCTTGCTCAGCGAACTTGCATGTCAACCGCGTGCAATGCAGAAACACTGTCTGGAGTAGATCGGGGTTCAAAGCTGCCAAAGTGTCAGGTGGAAAGAAGAGAACGAGCTTCCGGAAGATGGAGGAGACACCTAGGGATTCTTGGGGACGTAATTCGGTTCCACCAACAAGGTGAACAAACTGAGTCAGGAAATGGGAGACGTATGAAACGCGTACATCTTTGTTGGCCAGCACTGGTCCATTTAATGAAGCTAATTGAGTGAGGCAGTTCAGGGTGTGATGGCATAAATCTGGCAAATGGCGAACTTTATAGTGAAGTTGATAAAAAAGTTCTACCACATTCGGCTCCATAAATACATCTGACCACTGCGGCCCTAAGGTTGGTTTAAAAAAACATCACAAAAATCTGTTTACTTCGTTTCTCTGTCTTAGTAAATTGAAACTCTAATTACCTGGTCTCAGGGAAGGGTTCTGATCAGCCTCAAAAACGCCAATTAATCTTTTTGGTAGCATAGTGGACGGTACGAAAAACCAGCTAAGGACGGATTCTGCAATGGCAAGTAATCGGCTCAGCAAAAGGCAAGATTCTCTGTTCATTGGCCTATCGTCACTTCCAAAGGTTCGAAGAGCTTGGATAACGAAATGGAAGATCCTTTTCAAATCGGTGCCTTCAAATTGGCGCTTGACCCTGAAGTGAATTTCCCAACGCAAACCCACATCCGACGATTTTACTGAACTTGAATACTCCTGCATGATAGCTGCCAAAACACTACATGCAATCATCTGTTGATTACTATCACCACTGATGACAAGCTGCTCCACATCATTTAATATTTGGCCCCGGTCTGCTCCCAAGTCCTCCACACTTCCTCTTTTGACCATAATTGCAACAACCTGTAGGATTCTTTCTCGAACATAGGCAGAAAGTGTGGTTCTTTGCACCACATAGTTAAGTAGGTATGTTTTTAGACTTTTTAGATCCTGCTCTGACACTGAATTCCATTCTCTTATCAATGAGTCCTTAAGCAGGCCTGCTGCCTCAAAAAGTACCAGATCAGAGGTGCTTGCATCTACGCAGAACTTTTGAAAGTTAAATTATTCAATTTCAATATCAATAGCTGTAATATACCCAGAATGCATTTGCACAAACCAAATGGTGATTTAACTTTGCGAAAATTCATGAAAACTTCTTCTGCTCCATGTCGTTGTTCGTTCGTCACACAATTTGGGGGTGCCTAGAAGAAAGGAAAAATACAGTATTCAGTAAACATTTCAAAATATAGAATTCTATCTTTTGTAGACAACCAGCAGCACTTCGGCAGCAGCTTCCAGTTCGCGTATGCCTTGTTCCATTTTCCCCTCAACGATTGATTGTGTTACGTCTCCAAACTAAATTACGTTGATTCGTACATAAGTGAATCTTTTGAAAAGACAGCTGCTAGTAATCCATATTTTTTAATAACTAATGTTTTGTATAGGTGAAGAAGGAAATTCAGAACAAACGACACAGGAGAAAAGGCACGTTTGCCAAGTCTTTTATTCTGTCTTAATTTCTGTGAAATAGACTTCGACAGGACTTGCACTTGCATATGAATTTGGATCTTTGGATAAGAGAGTCAGCTTCGGATTTGCGCCGGTAGATGGTGAAATTCCTAGCAGACAGAAGAGAAAGAAGGTAAAAAAAAAGAATACCAGTGGAATTTGTTGTGACATTTCGTGTTATGAAAATGGAAGAATTTGGAGAGATTCCGGTTGAAGTTCAATTAAATATTGATTCACCTGCTATAACTGATGAACCTGACAATACTGAACAACCGAGTGATATTAAATCGTCGTTTCAACCAGCCAGAAAACAAAGACGAAGCAGGAGGAGCAAACCGTCGCAGAAATCAGAATTAGTTAAAATGGAATGCAACTTGTGCTCATTTGAAACGATAGAAGGTCGCGGTGCCTTACAGATTCATTATCTCGATGATCATTCCAAAGAAGACCTGGCTTCTACATTGATATCCATTACCTATCCAGATGCACTAGAAGATAGTGCCAATGAATCACCAGATTCCGGACTCAGGAGTAGTGCTACAAAGAGGAGTGCCTCCCTTCATGCCTGTCCAGTATGTCAAAAGAACATAGCAGGAAAGAACAATTTAGAAAAACATTTGATAAGACACAGTTCTCAAAAACCCTTTAAATGTGATGAATGCAAAAAGATGTTTAGCGCCAAAAGAGACCTTCAACTCCATGAAATGAGACATCATTCAAAAGAAAGGCCTCATGTCTGTCCTACTTGCAACAAAGGTACTGCATTGTTCAGCATTAGATCTAATAATCCCCCATTAAACATATACTGTTTTCAGGTTTTGTTGACAAGGCATATTTAAAAAAGCACATGACCTTCCATGATCAGTCAAAGTTCTATGTTTGTGAAACATGTGGAAAATCATTTAACAATGTATTGGGGTTACAGAAGCACTGCAAAACTCACAGGTATGGCACTGGAACTCTTTATAAGGCTATATTATGTTGTAAGAAACTATACTATATATATATTTCTTTTAAGTCAAGAGAGGCCTTACATGTGTGAGAAATGCTCCAAATGCTTTCGGGTCAAGTATGATCTGACTGTCCACAAAAGAAATGTACACAAGGAGGCTCAAATTCAACAAAATGAACCAGATTCATCAACAGTATAGACTCCAATGATGAAGAATGTCAAGGTCTCCTGAGTCATATCCAAAAGACTGAAAAAACTGAAGCACTTTCTGTTGATCAATGTTCTTTAACTCTTGCATTTTTTTGGCTGCAACAAGCAATTGTTCGCGTATGTTTGTTATTTGCTTATGTATGAAAGAAGGCGAGACGTCCTCGGCCAACAAAATGTTCTCCAAACGAGTTACAATACAAGATGCTATTGAAGGAAAAAAAATCAAATACATATTTTTTTAAATTCATATATCGCATAAAACCGTCCTACCTTTATCGCTCTCCTCGCAGCTGTTAAGTATGCAGGTGATTTTTCGACCTCCATTAGAAATCAAGAGACAAGGCTGAGTTGTGGTCTGTAGTGTATGCTGTGAAATAATGAAGCTCTTGGTAGTTTGCACGGGGACTAGGTATTGGAGGGCATTAAAACAACTTTCTTTAAAGTACAGTTCATCTGAAGATATGGATGTACATCCCCCCTATAATGAACACTATGAATAGAATATCACATGTATGATTGTGTTCCGTTGCTTTACCTTTAAAATATGCTTGGCGAAGGCCTTGAAATGAGGTCCGATTTCCTGGCAGATTCTGACCAATGCTGCAATGCTGCTTTCTATCGTATTGGTCGCGGGTACAGTGACTTTTGATTTAACCTTTGTACAAGCATAATTTTAAAAGTAAGATTTTTGATTCAACAACGTTACACTATCGTACTAGATGTTGGGAACAATTGGCGAGCAGCAGTAACCGTGAGAATTGAATGTGTAACTTGAGCAAAATCGCTGGATTTCCTAAGATATCTTGCAATGATCTTGCTGCCCCAACATTAGCTATGTGGAAATTACTTCTCAGCATTCTGTGTGAGCATTGTTCTTCTTCTCTCTTGTAAACTTCAGCTGCCATTTGCTGAAGGTCTTCTATGATACCTTTCATCTCAGGCACAAGGGTGTTCCACATTTTCAATAAGACAGTGCTTTCAGAGGCTAAAGCAATGACACTAAACCATCTTTGAAATCCTCTTGCTGAAGAGTCTTTGAGGAAGAAAGTGTGAGAAATGACATGGATTTCTATGCCTGAATCACTGAAAAAGATTGGCTCTTCCTTGGAAGGGCTCACCTGGATATTCATTGAAGTGAACACTTTCATTAACAAATTGAATTTATGATAGAGGCAAAATGAGGCATACCTCAGAGCTTAAACTTCGAAAACATGCTTGCTGCAGCTTATTTTTTACAATTTCAGAGGTGTACCTGTTTGAGCTTACCATACATTTACCACTTGTTGGTTCTTTGCTAGTAAATCCTGGATGTTCATTTCCAAATGGATTGCACGCCTATAATAAGAAAAGAGAAATGCTACCAACATATGTAGATGGTTATGCTTTGGTATACTGAGCACCCCGCAATTAACAGATGTTGATGACGATGAAAGTTTGTTAGCAGGACTTTCAGACTCGGTTCCCAGTCGGGTGTGAAAAATTACATTTGGTCCGTGATGTTCGCAAAAATGACAGATGGCTATCACACATTGACTCGTATACTGGCTCACTTCCATAGTTAGAATCTACTACTGAAGCATACCATGGAAAAGGTTAACAACACCAAAAATACACCAAAAATACACCAAAAAACACCAAAAAAATACACCACAAATACACCAAAAAACACAAAAAAAAAACACACCAAAAACACCCCAACAACAAATGCAGACGAACTATTTTGGGTACCCTTCCTTTGTTGCCATATTGATAGTAATTAATTTGTCACTGAGGTAAAATTGTAAATTTATTTTGGAAAAGTAAAGCAAAGTCATTGAGGAGATTCTCTCTATGACTCTGGTAAAATGCCAGTAGTAGCTGGCATTAGTAACTATCATGTTTAAAACATTGATTTATTGTTTTTTGTCAAACGGATAAAACCTAACACGCTGCGCAACAGCAATTCGCTGGTGTCCTAACAGATTGTGGATATCGTGATTTTTCACAAAACAGTTCAAAATACGGAATACAATATTATATAAATAAGTAATTACTAGTTGATCATCGCACATGTGGCTTTTGTGCTTGAAGCGACATTCTACGAAAAAAACGCACAATAACATATATAGTATAATCACTAAAAGCAGGTTATAAATAAACAACACGTATTTTTATCTTTCGCGATCAAATGTTTTCAGTGTTCTTTTGGCACGGCTGACAATTGTTTGATTATATATGATATCAGAATCTATTAGTTATAAAGCCTATCACGTACTGTCATCTATTTATAATTCCCTGACGTACAATGGGACACGGAAACGCAGACATAGAAGAATAGTCTCTTTATTCTTTACTCTACTCCGGTAGGAAGATTACAGCGATTTTCAATCGGAACACGACTTTAGGTACGGATCGCGACTCCTCTGTTTTTGATTAGTATTGGTTATACTACGTTTATGTTTGCATTGGTAGTATTACTAATACTACACATATACATTTTTTCAATCGGTTTTATAGCAATAATTACCTATAACTTTTAATTTTGAAGCTCAAATAAAAAGCAATTTCACTGAGCTGTCATTGACCTATTTCATGTAACGGCCTACTCCTGGCCAACTCTCTTTGGGCAAGGCAATAATTGTTTGACCGACAATCAAATGTACTTCACATCCCAATTTGCCGAACCAGCTAATACAAAAATTCCCTTGGTGAAAGAACTTTGTCTTGCCGTGCACGTATGTGAGTTGCGTAGGAAGATTATTTTAGGCGATAATATAGCTTCATGGCCCCCTTTTCCGGTTCGCTGTCTATCCATTACTGTATTATGTCAATATGTCATCTATCGGCCGACTTGGATGTGATGACAAGAATCGACGTGCTGACAAGTGGTGCATGGGCGCTCATCAGCCTGTTGACTACTCACGTCTCCTCTTTATCAAATTACATTCGACGAACAATTTGGACGTCCACCCCTAATACACTTCGCTAATTTCATTTAGACCGCTTCAAGTTACAATTATTTTACTAATAAGGGAGAGTTTAGGCAAAACGATGAAGTTAGATATTATTAATAGAACGTACCTTCAATATCTTGTATCTATGGGAGGCATAAGGCTTTCAAAGGGAAAATATGGCAAAAGGCAACAGCAGATATTTTTATAATTCATATCGTGTCGTGTAATTATGCTGAGGCGATTGATCAAGATGCAAGTCTACGTCAGCACCTATAATAGGCCAAGTTAGATTATGTTTCACGTGCATTGTATATGTAAGGACCTGTATGAGCCGACACAAGAGGAAAGCCCAATATTAAGCCGAAGAAATGGATGGCTTCTTTTGATTGGAGGCTCTGGTACCATTTTGCTCCAAGCTGCCTTGTATTACCATCGTTTTATCTTCATCCACTAATGACCAATTGGGTTCACTTGGATTAGTACATTACACGGTGCTCAGCCACCGACTTTTACAAGAGTAACACAGAGTGTCCCGAAGGGCTACGAACGGTGCTCATCCAATCTAGATTTGAATTAGGTTGTGTGATTACTAGTCTCGACAAGTATTTTTTTTAAAGGCCAATTACCCCAATTATCTTGCAATATAGTCTGATGAGGAGCATTAATCTTCAAATGACTCCACAACGCATTGATACAATACCAAACGTAACTACCGATGTAAACTAAAAAAGGACAATAAAAGCATTCAACGTCAAACTTTAATGATAACCCACGCAGACACTATGTGGCAATGAGTGTCTTGAGACGTATCGTCCCATGGCGAGGTTACCGTCCAATCCAGGGAGCGTGACACCATATATACTTTATGCTGCATTCCCAAACTCCCACCCACCTTGTTTCTAGTCGGAGAGAGGAACAAGAGCTAGAGAAAATTGTTTTGTGTTGTTCCTTGATGCTGCACTGACTACCAAAGGACTGTAAGGCAGTGTCAAGTAACATGAGGTACGAAAAAAAATAAATAAAAAACTAGAGAACGTGGAGGAACGAATGTCAGAAAAAAAAAAAAAAAAGATGGGAGAGATGGTGTCTCGGAGGATTTCAGGATCAGCCAGTCCTCCGATGACGTCCGATGCGCAGCTAACGGCCGCCGTCGTACCAAACCAGCCTATATTCTGCTTGCAGACAATGCAACAGCCAAGCACAAAGTACCCGATCGTCAGGGTATAAAAAGGGGACGGCATCATCCAATCTAGCAGTCATCTCCTCTTGTGTGACGAGACGATCTGTGAACAAACTCTTCAATCAAGCTAGTACACTCCTGACCGCCTGTGGAGTTCTAAAAAAAAAGACATCCATATCAGGTATGTTTTCTATCAAATAAGCTACGGCTACGAAAAAAAAAGGCAAGTTCACTTAATTTGTCATCATCTTCAGTATGAAATTGGCTATGTTGGCGACGATGTTAGCAGCGGCTCTCGTGCTTGGAGTGGAGCAGGCCGCTGCGGCTCCAGCCGATTCTTCATTAGCAACGAGTCGCCGTCTTTTGCATTCGTCGAATCCGACCTCGCACACCAAATCAATGGATTCATGGCTGCGTTGGCTTCTATTTCATGCCCGAATTGGAGAAAAGGTAGGTCATCACTTATTTAAAAAATTGGGGGAGGAAGGAATAGTTTAGAAGCAGCTAACCTTGATAGAAAATGGAGGTAATCTCCATTTACTTTAGTAGTTTGGTTACTTAACTAAGCTACTAAGGTTTTCAGCGAGACTGAATGGGTTGTCTCTAGAAATTTACTCTGTATGCAATTATAGCCCCTTTCTGTGCTAACAATTAGATACCACTGTGCAGGTGGTAGAGGTCCAATCTGTTCACAATGAACATTTTTTGTTTGATTAAATTTGTCTCTAAAAGGAGAAAACCAAGAATGCTGTACCTATGGCCAATTCTTTCCAGTTGGCGAGAACTCAAGTCGACCTCAGCAATCCCAAACAACAAAAACTACCGATCAGCATCCAGGGCAATAACAGCAACGACGATGATGACGCGACAGCATTGGGAGATGAAGACTTCGCAGACGAAGAAGTCCAACTTCTTTTACCGGAAGGGCGTCAAGCGGCCATGAAGCGGCAGCCGGACGACTATGGTCACATGCGCTACGGTAAACGGGACTTTGACGACTACGGCCACATGCGATTTGGACGTCGTTGAAAAAACACACAAAAAAAAATTAAATAAGACAAACGAAAAAGAGTTACCCACGCGTCAGATACAGCACAGCGTTCGCTTCCGTGTTAATTTGTTGTCTTCCCCAAACTTTAGTTATCGGCAGTACTGCGCTTAACCGCTACCAGAAAGAAACTCGTTTTTGTCAATATCTCCGAATTATTGTGGTCTTTTATGGCCTGCTGTTACCCGTCTTCTCCTTGAATCATAATGTTTTCATACGTATTTCCTCTTCGATGTCGGCTAGAGCCAATTCAGCCGCATACATAAATACGTATTCACCGATGTATTTCAATTATGTATGACTCGGGCCTGCATCTTAAAACCAGCACACAAACGACCATGAAACGCTTTCCGTGATGTTGCTAATTCAAAGTTATGGTGAATATATCGAGTTAAATACCAAGTATATCTTGAAGGATGAATACCTATTCTGGCCAACTGGATTACACACTTTGCCGTCCTTCAGTTTATCATTTATTCTATGCTGAGACGTTTGCGACTACGTCCGAAACTCAGACAAACGCAAATTGCTTTCCAAGTTTCACATAGACCATGCCCGCCTAATGAATTTTGAAACAAACATTAATGAATCTAGTACTGGCAAGAAAACCGGTTATTAAATGATCGATAACGATCCAAACACAGAGTATCTAAGAACATTCGCGTTGAATACTCAAGGGGATAAATTACAGAGAATTAAAAAAGCTACAAACACTCTTAGGATATGACGTCGACTGCTGACGAAAACATGGTTTCTCCAAAAATCTTGACTTGTATTATGGAATTATAGCTACAAATTTCACATACTAGAGGGTCATGTTAGAAACAAATAGAATGTCACTTACTGTACCCCAATTTTTCTCTTCGATGCTACTTCACTTTCTGTCAACTCATTCAGCCATTCAACATAGATTGGTAGATTCATCTAGCTTTCACAAAACAAATTGACATGCCAATGGGTAACGACAATATTGGTAACTTAGCAAAATTTTAAGTGGTACAGGAGTGACAAGGGCAAGCTTTCGGTGTCCTCTTCCCAGCAGAAGACACTATGTACACGTATAGTAGCGTAATCGATACGGCACTTGCAACATGGACTCGTGAATGGCACTCGACGTGATCAGGGTTGGAATCGTTTCGTAGGCTCTTCTTTTTTACAGTAACATCAGACCCAGAATCCATTCCCAAAGCGACACCTGAGCAAGGAAGCTACCGTACTTCCTTTGCTATCCCGAATAGAAAGCTTTTCGTTGTCGGCAGATTGCTGATAGCAGTTCATGTAATTTCTTCTAAATAAAGGCCATCGAAGTGGATAAAGAAAAGAGACAGATCCCGGAACAGCAGTGCAGCATCTCCTTTGCGTGGGAAGCGTGAGCATCAAAACAGCTTTGAATCAAAGGGCTGAAGCTAGTTCCATTCGAAAGACTTAGCAACAACTTTTGGACAACGTACCATGACTGGCTTTCGAGCATTTATTTTCATTTTTTTACTCGTGAGTTAATATTTCAGCGTCGATAGTAATAAAAAATAGCTGAGTTTGACACATACTTTAGTTTAGCTCTTTATTTCAGACACTGAGGAACAACTTTTTTCTACGTAGTATTATAGTCATTTACAGGGAGACTTCGACTGGCTTGGTTTACTTCTTGTTCTTAAGTTCAGGACCCCAGTTTAGATAGAATGCACCAGTTTGAACACCCTGTAAGAAAAGACAGATTAATGACCTCTAATTCTACCATAAGCCCAGTATGTCTATATAACTGCATGTCACTTGTCTGCTTACAGGTGACTCACATTTTTTAATAGCTAAAATTTTGTTTAGTATTTCACAACTTTAATTTCAATAAATATATAAATACAATAGTAGTACTACTTAGATTTGGTGTTTTCAAATGTTCTTGAAAAATTAGCAAATACAAGGACCTCTAATGGATATGACATGCTTTAACAGATGTTGATAAGAATTATGAGCTGGCTTAGCTAATGTGTGTGCATCTTGCAAAGCACTACCATTGTAGCTTCAAAATTTATTCCTCATATAGTAAAGTAAGAATTTAAAATTATAAATAAATAGCTTACAGCCAAAATTGTGGCAAAGGCAAGTGCTACTCCAGCTGCTAAATGTAAATTGTAGGCTCGTTGCTTTGCAGCATAATGCTCAGCCCATGGTCCACTAGGTACTGGCATCTCATTTAAAGTTGCTGTTTTAATCGATGAAACATATGAGCCATTACGGGTTTGCTGCGTCGTCAATCGGCCTAAAAATATATTCATTCACACAAAGTAATGGGTTTAACATTGCTTTCATAGAAAACCATAGTAAGGTGAACAATGCAGTAAAAGCTCACTAAATGCACTCTACATTTCCAGACATATACTTCTTTAAAATTTAATAATAATATATATAAATAATATAATATCTTCTTACCGGTTTGGGTGATAAGTTTGGCGAATTGGCGCATTTTTGGACAAGATAGTCGACCGAGAAAATCAAGTCACGTAGTGAAATCTAAGAATTCTTAGTCGCGACTGCTGCTTCTTGGCAACGGGCCAAAAGATAACAATGTTGCCGGATCGACGATTTTTTTAATGCGCAGCTCTTGAAATTTTAGGATTTCATTTCTTTGAACAGGTAAAGTGGTAAACATCCTGATATCTTGATAAGATCGAAGTACGCTTTTACTCGGTTGGCTATAATAATACATCTTTAATTACACATCTCTCTCTGTGTACTGTACGTACATAACAAATATATTTGAGTTAATAGGGAGTAGACATTAGAAATTACATATTACCCATGAAAAGAAAAACACCTAACTGCATATGGATTAGTTGCATCGATTTTGCGTCCTCAAAAATGTAACGAAACTGTATTTCAAGCAATTATCATGCAGCAACATGATGTGCTTACAGAACAATCGAAAAAAGTGCTTTTAACAGTTGCTTTCAAAATTTTATTCAGTTCCCAATACGCAGCAATTCAAAGCAGGTTTATGTCAACTGCACGTCATCCCTAACGAAACGGAATGGATTGTTACGTCCGCGAGTTATTGCCAAACGAGTGATGTTCTGGAACCTACAGTTTGTTATAAATTGCCAACGGCTTATGTTTGGCACGAGAGTTCCCTCATGGGATAACCGGAAGACTGAAAAAAAAGAAATTCTCGCTTTAAGAAAGTTCATTCGGTATTGTTACTTGAAAGAGCTTGTTCTCTCAACTTTCTGGAACGGTTCAAAGTCGCTGTCATTGTCACGACATTTCTTGATGATGAACCAACATGCAGTGACGTCAATGCAAACTAAACATCTATGTTTTGAAAAGTTATTCACGAAAGACAACAACTAAAAGTGTCAATTCAAATCGCATGAAAAACCGTTTCTAGTTTCACACGAGCTGTCAGACTGAAACCGTAACATCTATTTTATGGTGTCATACATGTGTAATCTTTTCTCTATATATCAGGAAACTCTTGATAAAATTTGTACAAAACCATTTTCGTATTTAAGGGTGACCTAACCGTAAAAAGTTAACGTAAACTATGAAATCTTTTATTGAATCCTGAAGAGGGGAATCGATCGATGATGCTTGTTATGAAGATCATATCATTTACCAGTAACTTTTGGAACTGAACTCCCTTTTTTTTGTCAATAATGCTTTACAAAATCAGGACAAGAGAAAAGATAAGGTCAAACCTATTCGACATCTTTACAAATGAGAGGATCATTTAAACAGAGATTGATCACAAAAGGAACACTTTTATTCAATTTCAAGTGTGTCACCAAATATGATTCTTTTTCAATAAAAAAAGATCTTTTTGGTTGTTAGTAAGAAAAGGTTTGTGTTGCTCGGGCCAACGAAAGAAACCGATTCAACGGTTCCACCCATTCGTCACGGGAGATGTGCAGGTGTTAGTCAAAATGGGTGTATGATGTCTTACAAAGGACACGTTGCTACATGTACAGCTAAGAAACAAAAATTTCATCTTGTTTTTGCATTAGACGAAGCTGGCAGGGAAGTAGGAGAGTCTTCTGTGAACCGATAAGGAGGTGAGACAAGAGGAATAACATCTTTCTGTAGTCATTTCTAGGTAAACGAACAGAAAAGAAAAGTCCTGGTGACTAATTGGTAACAGTTTGTTGACGAGAGTTGGGAACGGAGCCAACTTTTGATTTAAGTTGGCTGACAAGGTCGAAGATCTTGACCGACGGTCCCAATTTCATGTTTGTCAGCTTTAACACCTGGTCTTTGCTCAGTGATAGAAGTCCGGGGCCGTCCACCGACTGTGAAAAGAAAAAACAAAATAGGTTAAGCTTGCACGAGGTACAGCATGTTAACCAAATCTATGAGAAATAAAAGAATAATCACCGCTTTGGTAAATGTATCGCAGTAGGCAGTGCAGTCATTGATTCTCAAGAATTGAGCCACATCTTCAGAATTCCATTCAAGAGGAGCGATACCGGAAAGAGCTTCTCGTCGATTAGCTGCGGAAACGTCAATAAGTCTAGGAATCCGTTTTCCACTGCCATCTTTAGATTCTCCTGTTGAGCCATTTTCTTGGACTTTTTGGACAATTGCTGAGGATGACGGCACCGAACCGGACTTCCAAGACTCATTCGTGGGACTACCGAAACTCGAATTGCTAATATCTGCATCTTCGGTATCTGTTTTCCGTCTGCTTGACCGTTGGTACTGGTTTTGAATGGCAGTAGGGGCTTCATCAGCCGGTGAGGGACAATTTTGATTTTGGCCACCACGAGAACGTAGACTCCTTGGACTTTCCTGAGATTTTTTTATCGATGCGGGAACAAGTTTTGCGGCTTTGCCGCGAAGAGGCTTGGAAGAATCCGTGGATGGTGACCTTTCTCTTTTAGTGACGCCGAGAGAAGGTGTAGTCGAACTCGGAGGTCTACCACTGTGTCGTCCACCTCCTCTCGATTTCCCTCTTCCACCTCTTCCTGGTTTCCTGCCTTTCTTGGCGACTGGTGCCACAACTGTATCATATTATAAACAAATAAATTTGGAATCATAAAAACAAATATTTAGGAAAAATTTATGAAATGTTTACCAGGTGCAATGGGTGTTTCAAGGCGGTAGCCGGCCAACTCACACCAACCAACTGGATAGATCTCGGCCGAAGACACATCCATCCATTGATCAAAGTCATCACTCCAACCGTCAAAGTGAATTCTAACGAGCCTGCCCGCAACTTGTGCAAACGTAGCAACACAGACTAAACGTGGATCCATCAAATCGGCCGCCTCGACTCTCATGCCAACACGTATCTGTGGCAAGCTCTCGTCTCGACTGACAAAAAGGGATTCTGGTGCAGCAGTAGCTTTGGTTTGGCGTAAGTAATCACCCCAGCGAAAACGTCCTTCGTAATTCTCTGGCGGTTTTAAGGCGATGGCGTTGGTTTCGCAAAATCCAGGCGGTGCGATACAAGCGGAACTCGAATGGTAACAGAATACGCCGGGGTCATCAATCTGGTCACCATTGGCATCAAACTCTTGTCGATCAATGCGAACCATCAAGTATCCATGCCGCAAGACTTTGACCACAGTTGCAACACAAATGTTATCCAAGTTGAGTGGATCAACCGCCTCTAACTTCATGCCTTCTTTAAATTTATGAGTTCCATTGCCAGATGTCTGTTTCATCTCGTTGAATAATTCGGGTGTGGCATCATTGGGCAAATACGCCTTTCTGGCACATCGTTCAAGGTAACTTGGCAAGGCATCGATGTGATGTCCGACTGTATAAGCCCAGCCAACTGGATGGATTAGACTGGATTCTTCATGACAGCAAAACCCCATTTCGTCCGGAACCGAGCCTTCGTAACGGAGGAACAGCCGACGACCAACAATCATGTCAATGACAGCTACTTTGATCTACGTAGAAATTTCCTCAGTTAAGGAGTTGACATGACAATAGGGTTCACAATTTATTTACGCTAGACAGGCGATTGCGATCTATGAGTTCGACAGTCATTCCTACTCGGAAACGCGACCTACAAGCCTCAAGCACTCGAACGTGAAATTGGTTAGGCAATGAACGGGCACCTGTCAATCGTTTAACCAAGAATTCTCGCCATTCGGTGTATTTGTCCTAAAGAAATGATAATTTTTTAGTCAACTGAATAGCACGAAAAATTGAATATGTTAAACTACCTGGATCGTACGTGGTGGAATGAGCGGCTTGCCTTTAGAAGCACACCAACCAACTGGATGCACGTCTTCGGCTGCAAGATTGACCCAAAAATCTTTCGAATCGTCGGTGCCAAAACCTTCATAGCGAAGTAGGGCTTTGTAACCCATCAAACTAATGACAGATGCCACCCAATATGATTGTGGATCATTACTGCCCGTAGACTGTCGGGTATCTGTGTTTTCAACCTCGACCTGAAAATTGAGGTGCAATCCTCCAGTCTTGTTAATCACGCTTATTCAGTCATATTTCGTCCATTTCATTTGAATTACCTTCATGCCAACGCTAACATCTGAAGACCAGGTATCACATAATGGAGAATGACGGAAGCAGGCGATGGGTGGTGTCACGAAACCCGGCTCCGTAAGCATTTCTACCCAATCGAATCCATATCTAAGAGAAAGACATAAAATATTAAATACTTTTTGTCTAATCCGAAGCAGAACGTGATAATGTCCGACTGACTTGTCTTTGTCCGGTCCAGCTGTTTCTTTGGCCAGCAACAATCGCTTTTTGTTTGAATATACATGAATGTCTTCAGTTGGTTGGCCCAACTTTCTGTTGGTCGGTTGCTGGCCGGGTAGCAGATTGAAACGTTTTTCTAGAAAAGGGAAAGATTTGAGTTGTTTCGGCAGTTTCATAATCAATTTCAAAATCTCTCTACGAGATGAGCCAAAGACGTTACCTGAATTGGTAGAACTCATGTGCGGGCTTTCGTTGAAACTTTTAGCACACGCTTGACTACAAAATCTTCTCTCCTTAGTGTAGAACGAATGTTTAACGCCGATTGCTCCGCACTTTTCACAAACTGCCATTCCCTCTTTACGGATTGGGATCATATCCAGGTCCGAGTCCTTTTGAAAGGCTATAGGTGTCTTGAGAACTAGGCCATCAACAGGCTTAATTTTTCTATGAAAACAACATTTTTTATTATTATTGCCTCAATTACGAATAAAAGTTCAAAGTTACTTAGAGCCAGGATGATTGGCATCTTCCCCGTCAGAATCTTCATAATGTGAATGGGAGACCAGAAGAAATTCAGCCGATTTGGTTGACCTAAAAAGTTTGGTTATTAACAGTGGCATATAAAACAGACATGGACAAACATGCCTACTCACTCGTCTAAACTGGTGGTCTGTTTGACAACTTTACTGACACCATTAGACGCAAGACCCATTCCCACTTTGAAACAACAGAAAGCTCATCTCAAGATCTTGGTTGAATGTGTGAATAGTTTTCTTGTTGAATAAAATTTTATTTGTTTTTCTTTTTTTCAAATTCAAAGATGTGAGTAAATAGTCAAATAGTAGATGTCCAAATTCTAAAATAAACTTAATTGCAGAGCTAAGGCTCTGTAAAATTCTTGTCAAATGACTAGCAGTTACTACGAAACGTATTTTTTGGCGCGTTCCCAGGGCCGCTAAACGAAACGGGCAATTTTGAATTACTAATCACCAACCGCCAACGGTCAAATACTAGGAAGTAGATACAGCCACCGACTTTCCAATATACTATACTCTTTCTACTGAAAATGGCGACAAACCAAGACGCTTTCTTTAGGACAGAGCACAACTGTAACAGGCAATGAAGCTGGACACAATTTGGAAGCTCAAATTGCAAACAAAGTATTTTTTAGTTTTTTGTCTTTTTTTTGTTGGTGACGGCCCAAAATTGGAATCACAACAATTACAACGAGTCAAATTGGCCAATGCGTTGGCGTCCATAGAGGCACTAGTCGTACCTTAATTTCGATGTGTCAAATGGCCAGTTCTTAAAGACCACGGGGCGTGACAAGTGGCTGTGACTGAACAGCGAATTTATTTACCTGTCCAACTAAGGATTGCTGACGCAGATGGCTTGGTCCCTCGAGAAAAACAAACGAAAACCACCCCTTCAATTAAATATCTCTACAGAAAAAAGACCGGAAACCCAACACAACAAGAGAGGGGAGGTCGATAATCAATTTCCCCCCTACAAAAAAATACCAGGGTTGCCACTATTTTTTAATTTAAATTATTTCCAATAGAAATCTTCGAGTTGATCTACAAGTTGTTGAAAGAGAAGCATTCAGTTTTCATTTTACTTTTCCCACCAGAAACCGGGAAACCTTAGAGGAAAGCAACTCAAAACCTTTGGTTTCGAGAGGTTGAACTTGCTCTTTGAATAATTACTTTCTGTGTTGAAGGAAAAGGGAAACAAAAGTTCAAATCGACCGCAAAAACGGAGAACGTTATTTTCCCCCTCCTTAATAACCAAGAAAGTACTAAGCTACAACAATTTCTTATATTTTGCGGAGCTTTTTCTTTTTGATGCAATTCGGGCTTTTGTCATCTACGAGCAACCCCGTTGGAGGGAATAAAAAAAAGGGAACTACTGCAACTATAACGGGGTTTCTCGTGAACGACGCGATCGAGTGGATTGCGGTTTTTTACGTTATTATTTGCTGTTCTGTTGCCACTACGTCAACCTTGCAACGCGACTGACAAATCCACAATACTTTTGTACGGTTGTCATTCGTTAATGTCACTGAAAAACTTGACAGAATTGACATGAACACGTCGAATCTTTTGCAATTTGAAATGCCTTTGTTCTTGTATCCGTTTGACATTCGCGATTGTCCCAAAAGATTTGCCAACGGTCCGTTACAATTTGTTTGTATGGAACCATTGATTGTGTGAATGGCAGCGTCTTGATTGATAAAAGTTTACTAGCGTGTAACACTCTGTATATCTTTGGGTCAAACGTGTACAAGTGCATTACAGTAAAGACGACGCATTTTACTCTCACAAGGGAATGCCCTTTGTTTAAAAAAAAAAAAAAAAGAATTAAATAAGCCTGTCACAGTTTTTTTTTTGGGGGGGGGGGGAGAAAAGAAAAACGTGATTTTTATTATTACAAACGGCAACGGGATTTTGACTTTGGGGTGTTCATTTTGTAATGAGGATCCGCGGTCACGATTCACCCGAAGCTCTCGTCTTTCATTCGGTTTCCCCCGGCTCTCTCTTACGAAATATGCTTGTGTGAAAATGTCGTGAATGCCGACGAGAAAGAAGAAAACAAAACAAAAAAAAAAAAACGCGTGTTATTATCTCTCATAATAGCAGAACTCTATAGCTGTACAAGAAATATAACCTTACGACTCAACAGCAGTTTTGAATAGGCTTGCAAAAGTTTGTTGGATTTATTTTTGTCTGCTATTATTTTCCTTGAAGCTTGGACGCCGCTAGGGTGTATAGTTACATATGACTAGACCCGTTATAAGTGATTCGAGAACCGCTCGCCGGTCATCTAGTGAAATATATAAGTATACATTCATAACTAAAAGAAACAAAAAAAAAAAAAATGCTTTTGACGTCGACCAATTCAAAAGGGAAAAATGTTGCAAGTAGACTGCAAATAGACGTGCGAAGCTGGAGAAAATTCAGGTTTATAATTTTCAGACATGCAAATGAACAACAATGATGAATAAAATGCATGCAATTGCCGTACATAATTAAAGACGCGACACGTTATAAAAAAATATCGTCACTTCTCTTCGCGTCTTTTTCTTTTCGTTCATTTGTTTTGCTTATGTTTTACCGAATTGAATACAATATAAACGAAAATATATGCAGGGAAATGAGAAAACGAAACACTTCAAAAAAAAAAAATTTGTATAGAGAATTAAATAGAGAACAAGCATAATTGTTTTTGTTTTTCACCGTCGTACATCGAACTGGGTTGTGAGTGCGTGTGTTGCTTATATACGTGAATGTGTGGGGATCATGGTATCAGTATTACAGCACTATATATAATATTTTGAAATCTATATTTATGTATAGGTGTGTGTATATATATATAAAGATTATGAAAGTAGCATCGATTCATTATTCATGATTTTTTTTCTTCTCTCCCTTTCTTTTCTTCTTCTAACGTTCGAGTTGGTTGAACAAATCTTTGGGACATTTGGGGGATGGGTAGAAATGCATACAGATTATCGGGAATAACGTCACGTTGTTCCCTAGTAAAATGTGAGGAAACCAGAAGGGCACAAACGCAAAAACAACACAAAAAAACGCATATGCAAATAATGCAATCACCTGTTGAGAGAAACGTGAAAGAAAAAAAAAGGCACTTTCCACAAATATTTCTTTTGAAAACAAATTAGATAGAAACATGGGACGGAAAGGTTTGAACTCGATGAGAATCATACAACAAAAACACCAAACAAAACAATCATGATCAATAAAAAATAATATATGGTATAAATATGTACACACACAGCTATAAAAAGTAAAGCAATCAATGTCATTAAATATGTCTTACAAAACGACCCACGTTAAATATCTTTTTTTTTTTTTAAATGGTGTGTGAGCGCAGAAACTTGATTCGCTTACATAATCCTAACGAGGACCGTTCCAAGTCCTTAAAACTACACGAAACCAAAGTATTCTTCCTTCTCTTCATTTTTCGTTTTCAAATGGAAGATGATAAACGCGATAAACGTGGGGGGCGTCCATTATTTTCAGGCCAAATCTTCTTCGCTGCGGGGAATGTCAAACATTTCGGCAAAAAGTGGAGGCAGATGGACGAGCAAACTCCAGCGACGACGATACCAATCGAGTTGCGATTGGTGGCGGTGGCCGATGGCCCTCAGTTCGACAATCTTTTGAAGAACGGCGTTGATCAGACCCGGATCGCTGGCGTGATTCCGCAACAACTTTTGTTTAAGAAAATGAAATGAAAGAAACGAGAAAAAACATAGATGAAAAAAAAAAATGACGGATCGAAACAGTCTAAAGGAAAGTGATGTGAAAAAAAAAAAAGAACAGAGAGATGTGCACCTGTAACCGAAGGGCGTCCGTAATCCGTTCTTGATGCTGGCCAATGCCTTTAGCGTCGTTGATGACGGGCCGGTCGGGCGATAGGAGAACTGCGGCCGAGAAAAGAGCCATTTCGCTATCATTCATCGACATTTGGTTTAAGCCTTCGGCGAATCTCATGATGGCCTGGATGAAGTCAACCTGTTGCAACAAAAGAAAAAAACGTGCGCATTTTCAAATGATATTTATCTATGAACAAGTTTTATTATAATGAAGAGTTCAATTTTTTTTTATTTACGTCGAAAATGGTGTCCATCTGTTGTTTGGACAGAGTCACACCATCGGCCAATGTTAACGTTCCTTCTTGGCTATTGATCAGCCGACTAACGTGGCCCAGCCACACTTCAAAAAATCCTATTTTGATGAGAATCAGCTGATCGTCCTGACTTAATTCCGGGAAGCCTACAATTTATAAAACAAACAAATTGAATGAGAACCACTTGTAGATTCAAACAAACACAACATTTTTACCTGGAACACGTTTGGCGAATTCGACGACGCGCTGGATGGACGGCGTCATGTGCGTGGCCAACGCCGACCAGGTGGCTATCCGTCTGGCCTCATCCGCGCCGTTGCCTCCCGTAGGATCGTTGGCGTTCCCACCTTCGTCCATCACCTGCCGTATCCATGGGAAATATTTAGCAATTTTCTCCAAAACGAAAAGAATTTATGACTGGTAAAGATTATTATAAAAAAAAAAAAAAAAAAAGCCAGCGCCTTTACAACCCGATAATAAATAAACCAAACGTGAATTTGAACTAAGCCTGGAAAACAAAAAAAAAAAATGGCAGCGCTGGCGTTACATCTAAAAAAAAAAAATGCGGAGAAATTCCAATGAAATGTTTTGCTCGATTATTTCGTATGTACAGTTATGATTAGTCTACGGTAAACATTCCAACGACGGGGACGATTAGCACCGGTTAAACGGAATTTGTCGGTTGTTTGCCTACACAAAAGTTAGAACAGCAACAAGGAAAAACAAAACAAAATACTAAAGCGGACGCAATAGGAACTACAAGACATGGATGAGGCGGGACTACGCTTACGGTATACTTTTCATATAATAGAGAAGGGAAAAAAAATTATGCCTTACGATTGGTATGGGAGTGCGGACTATGTTGCGGGTCTTTTCCTCGGTGTAGGCGCAGTGAGCGTGATGAGCTTGGGACACGGTAAGGATCGTGTCGTAAATGGCTAACTGACGGCTCTCTGGGTCTCTTTGTTGTTGAAGTTGTTGTTGTTGTTGTTGATGGAGTTGCTGTTGTTGCGACTGACTGATGCCGCCATTACTGTTGCTGTTGCTGTTGGTGCTAATTTGCATTTGCTGCTGGCCGAGACCGCAACTATCGGAACTGTCTGGTGTTGACGGATCGGCAAATCCGCCGGGACTGCGGATACCCGCTCCGCCGCTGCATTCGTCGCCGTTGGTCGATCCACCGCGGTCCCGCGATCGTTTCGGTACCCGACCATAGCGTACCGCTAAGTCATTGGGAAAAAGGAAAAAAATTTATTTATTATTTTGATCGCATTCGTTTGGCAAATGCTAGCTGTGTAAACGGCTCGAAGAAAAAAAACAAATTTTAATAATCAAAACCAATGAAATGGTTTTGTTGTTTAGGTAGAGGGAGTTTTAGCGAAATGAATAAAGAAAACCGGAATTGGATAATAAAACAAAACAAACAAAAAAAAAAGACCCAACGGTAAAAAATTCTAGGAAAACAAGAATTTGTTAGTGGGTATACTCTAGATATCTAAAGAATCAAGTTTCTTATGAAACGAGCAGTAAAAACTTCAAAAAAAAAAACAAAAAAAAAAACAACAAACAATTAAATGAAGGAGAAACGGATGCGACGTTGCACTTACAGTCTCGCGACATGCCGACGGCCAAACATTTCTTGAAGCGACAGTACTGGCAACGGTTGCGGTTGAGCCGGATGACCAGGCATTTGCCATCGCGCAAGCACCGGTACTCGATCTGTTTCTGAATACTCCGCCGGAAGAAGCCCTATTCAAGAAAAATAACATTTATTTTTTGTTTTTGTTTTTGTTGTACCGCTATGTTTTCACGTAACAGCAAAATCAAGCAGCGTGTGTTCCAACAATTACACGTATATAGCTAATATTATTTTTCCTTGGAACACAATATTTTCAAGGTGTACGTAAAGTTGGTTTATGTATACTAAATTGGACTTGTATATTATGATCAATAATAATTATGCCAAACGTAATTTTCTTTTATTTTTTCTTGCGTTTGCGTGTTTTGGACAACTCACTTTACAGCCTTCGCACGATGTAACTCCGTAGTGGTAGCCGGAAGCTTTGTCTCCGCAGACTTTACACGGGACGAAAGATTTACTGCTTCCGGCGCCGTTAGACTCGGCCGACGACGACGACCCCAACAAACCGGGTTCTGCAATAAACACAAACAAAAGGTAAATAGAAGAAACGAGAAATGTGTGTACGTGTAAAATTAAGACGATACGGTACATCATCGTAAAAAAAAAAAAAAAAATCTAAACGTTAGTAAACATAACCTATTAAAAGCTTTCCTTGTATTCCTAACTGGATTTCATTTAACGTCGATGGTTCGAAAAGAAAAAAAAAAAGTGAAAAGTACATCGAAGCCATCTGGTTATTGGTGTCTTTAAGCGAGACACTCGCAAATGTCCGTCATTCTGACGTCACCCAATGGATTTGTTAAGAATCTTTTTTTTTTTTTTTTTTCTTTAGTACGTTAACGGAATCCTTTCTATTTTTTTTTCTCTCCCCCAGAAAGTATCTAACGAAGAGGGAAAGAAAAAAAAAAAATAAAACAAAAAACAACGGGACGATGATTGCCACCGGTGATATGCACGTCCCGTTGTCTAGCAAAGAAGAAAACAAACCACCTGTTACGCTCCAGCAATCGTCCTAGAGAAACGGCCAAGAGAGGCTCTCGGCCACTTAGAGGAAGCCAGCCAAATGGAAACCGGTTAACTGTACCAATAACCGTATCAAAGAACAACAGAAAAGAAACAAAAAGTACGCGACCCACGCAATCTCGATTCGCTCTCTCCGCTATCCAACAAAACTAAAAAAAAAAAAAATTGTTCGTTAATTAAAGAAAGAGGGGGGCCGATGAATTTTGATGCGAACCAACCCAAAAAAAAAAAAATATATAAAATGGAAATGACAAATGTTCGTTAATAGCCTTTTTTCATTTAATTGCTTTTTTTTCTTTTATTTATTCGGAAAACGGAGGGGGGGAGAAACTGTCTGCACTTCCTTAGATCGTAAAAATATTCTTCCCCCCAAAGTCTCCTTTAAAAAAAAAAAAACTGGAATTTGAAAACCGGAATATGTTGGTCGTAATCATTTTCATCACCAGGTAGATGAGGGTTTGTTTTAAAGGGTAAAAACAGAAATAAGCCTTAATTAAAGTGACTGCTACCCCCGTTATCCAGCCAACGGTGTCCGATGAACAGTATGTTCACCATTAAGTTCATCCTTTTTGTTTTGGTTCTATCCTTTTCAAAATGGGAAACCACACAAATTCGTCTATTTACTTTTCAATGTTTTGCGGTTGAAGCTCTGTCTATGTGTATTCGCCTTCCCAAAAAAAAAAAACTACTCTTACTGGAAACACCTTGAAAAAAAAAAAAGAAAAGCAGGAAGAAGAATCGAAAGAGCTGGAGGGAAGACCTTGAGGCTGGTTTTCCTAACGGTACACCTTTATAACAAAAAAAAAAAAAAAAAAAACTCCGTCACTCTCTCGGCATCGCAAAGTTCGTCGACCTTCTCTTTCCATCATTTTCTCCTTTTTTTGTTTTGTCTCTAATTTATTCATGCACAAAATGTCGTGTGATGACGGGCCTTGACATTCGTACTCATACGTCTTGTCATCGTCTATTACATCACAAAAGAAGGACGAGTACAAAGTGAATCTCAAAAATTTTTTGGGGGTGTTTATTCAGACGACTGTATGGAATGCTAAGTTTCATCTGCATACGATTTCACGTCGATTGCACATCATCATTCGCTGTGAGGCAATGAACGCGCTGTGTCACGAGCTCGATCGAGTAGGTTCTCCAACGAGACAGGTAAACGCAGTTATGCAGCCAAAAAAAGGGGGCGCCGTTTGTTCCATAGCAACTATATACTACGTTTTTTTTTTTTATTTTTTACTACACGCAGGGCATTCTTATACACACACACACACACACACACACACAGGTGAGGTCGATGAACTTTCCCTCTTTTTCTTTCTACCTTTTTTTTTTTTTTTTTTCTTTTCTCCATTCGTTTAATTTTTCTTTTTTCTACCTGCGACGGTGTGAGTCGGGGCTTGTTCACTTTTTGTTTCCTTTCTCTCTTTCTTTCGTCTAGATTTTTCACCTACCCACCATTAGTTTGTGGAACGTTTTAATAAGAAGAAAAAAAAATGGCTCCCTATTTCGAAATGTGGTAAAAAAAAAAAAAACAAAAAAAAAAAACAAGGCGTGGTCAAGGTGTCTTTTCGTCGATCTTCATCTCGTTAACAATTGGTGCGATTGTTTCGTTTCTAAGAAAGAGGAGAACGCGGCCACAGTCCCAATATAGGTGTTGCTCAGTGCCACCGAAGAAAAAAAAAAAAAAAAAGAAGGTAAACATTCCTACGAATCGAATAGGAGAAAGAAGAGGAATGATGGTCCGTCACGATCTCCCCCCCCCAAAAAAAAAGAAGAAAAAGAAATAACTTGCTTCCGTGAGGTCGATGAACTTTCCCTTCTTCTTACCCTTTTTATATTTTGTTGTTTTCACCTTGTCTTTTCTCTCTCTCTCTCTCTCTCTCTCTCTCTTCTCTTTCAAATGTATAGATATACATACTGCAGTCGATTCTTCTAAAACTTTTGCCTGACTGAAAACACGTGCCTCAGATTGCACCCAACCAATCGAACATGCTTGCCTTTCTTTGGCCAGCCGTTCGTGTGGAGCCTTGACAATGGCGGAAAAGACACAGGGTAGACAACAGACGCACGGTCCAAAATTTTCAATCAGTTCTTAGCAAGTCAACCTTGGGTCGGCTTTCCTGCCGAATGGTGGGGGGGGGGAGACACTGAAGGTCACTGCGCAACTCCTGTTTTATTACACACACACACACGTTGATTTATTCCCTTTTTGTTTTTTAAAATTCTTCTACTAATCTTTTACGTATCTCGGTCAGCGTTCGTTCGTTGAACTTACCGTCGTTCGTTCTAGCGATTGCCAATGAAACTCGCCGATTGTGAATGGAACAAAACGAGAGACGGACTTACCATTTTTGAGCGTGATCGGGGTGGAGGGCGGTGTAGGTGGAGGATTATTTCCGGCCTTTGGTGGAGGGAAGAGGTTGAGCGACGGCCTAGGTGGTGGCAGTTGACGATGCTGTTGCTGGCCACCGTTGAAACTGTTGGTCACGTCAAATTCACTTTTGATTTTGACGCCGGAATCGTTCAGGTTCGATCCGGAATCGATGCCGGCCGGCGATGGCGGCGTGGTCGGCGGAGGGCTGTTGAACATGCCATCGGGACCGAGAGCATCAAACACACCGCCATCCTGTTGTTGCTGTGGCGGAGGCGAAGGTTCGTCGTACTCCTCTTTAAGAACAACGCCGTTTGAGGATGTAGACGAAGACGAGGCTCCTCCGCCAGAAGCGGACACTGTGTTCGGCGGAGGCGTAGGCGGAGTCGACGACGAATCGAAGAAGCTCAGGTTGAAATCCGACGTCGTGTCAAAACTGACTTCGGTTGTCACCTGATGATGCCGGCTGGATTCCCTGGAACCGGATCCCAATCCGCCCATCGACTGATCGATTTTGAACACATCCATTTTTGCCGATTGAATTCAACGAGTTGTTAGGGATTGCAAGGTTTCCTTTCGAAATGTTTCCTAGAACTTTTCGTTTGCCTTTCTTTATTTATTTGGCTATCAGCTGTGTGTGTTTTTTTTTGTTTTTTTTGAGTAATGTTCGTCCAAGTTGGAATGATGAGGTGCAATACGTGAGCAAACAAAAAACGCGGAGCCTGGCCAGCAAGTTCCTAATTGTTCCAGAACATGCAGAGAGTGTGTCAGCTTCTTTTCCAGCGTCTTCTAATCTTCAACATCATTCCTGTGACGAAATTCAAAAAAGGAAATGATAAGATTTAGATGGAGTGCAGCATATTCGTCATTTGCAGACGCAACACGATGTTGTAATAAAGTGGGAGAAAAAAAAAAGGGCTAGGAACGAAAATGAAATGGATAGGAAAAACCTATTATTATTACACGACGTCCATTTTTTATTGTAATTTGCTTATTTTTTCCGCAAAAAAAAAAAAAAATATTTATACATATATATATTTTTGAATATTTTGGCAACGCAAGGACAGCAAGGTCACGGCCAGCGTTACGAAGATGGCGAGGAGTGGTGCAACCTATCCGTTTAGTTCTTTCTTCTTTCTCTCTAACTTTTGGGCAGCACCAGTAACTGGAAGGTCATCGACCTCCACCGTCACTCTCCGGCCCAGCCTTTTTTTTTTTTTTTTTGTTTTTTTTTTCGTTTTTAAACGTCCACTTTCTATTCTTTTTCACTGACCAAATAAACGAGAGGAAAAATATATATATATATGTTTCCTACCCTTTTGTTCAAGTTCAAGTTGATGGTGAAAGTATTAGAGAATTCGACTTTGACTTGGTTCTCTTCCTTGTTTATGTTTTTTTTTTTCAATGTCAATGTCAATCGCACGCAAAAAGAGAAAGCTGCACTGAAAGTGAGCAAAAAATCTGATAGACGCGTCGTGACGAGTACACGCTGATAGAACTCACGTCTAAAAAAAAACAAAACAAAAGGGCGAACATTCACGGCCATTTTGAGACATGGGTCGACTGGAGCGCCATCCTGGTAACGTTCTTTTACACGATGAGGGGAGGACAGAAAAGACATGCGCACTCAATCTCGAAGAATATAAAAGAAATGTTTAAAGGGGGGGGGGGGTATGGATATCAATTCACCTGCTCCTAGTCTCTTCTTATTTTCTTTTTCAGAAGAAGAAAAGAAACAAAGTCTAAAAAAACTAACTTCGTTTCTTGACTCGGACTGTCACGAGAATGTCAGTGGCCACTATTTCTCTACACCAGATTACTATACATAAGCCAGCACCGAATATGGCAGAAGGGGGGGGGGCTGCTGAACGAAGAGAATAAAAATCGCTGCTGTCCCGACAGCTATGTGACAAGACTGGATTTTCTTCTTTCTTCTCAACACAAATGGGGGGGGGGGGGGGGGAGAGAGAAGGAAAAAAAAAAGAAAATCGATTCAAACAAATAATCTCGTCTGACTTGATTCTGATTCTTGTGTTTCCTTTTAGCGTAAAGTTGAATAACACTATCGCTATTTTTTTTTTTTTTTTTTGCAAATAATGCGAAACATTCAATGTACGGGACATAATTCTATGGGGATAATTCGATTTCAAAGCGCAAAATTCGTAAAGTTAAAAGAAATCGATTTCTTTTCGTCCTTTTTTCGTATTCTGCGCTGTCAAGGAAAAAAAGAAAAAGAATAAAAGATTGGAATATTTTTTTTTTTTTGGGCCGATTGCCAAAAGGCCTTGGTCAGGTTCGACGACCTCTGCTATATTCGCTACCAACTTCGACTAACCGGTGAGAAAGAAATAACTTACGATGAAAGAAATGATAATGAAAAAAAAACATGTGACAACTCATCTTACGAACACTGGTTTTGAAGAGAAAAAGAAAAAAAACTGCAGATTTAAAAGAAGATATACCAACCTTGAAATTAAGGAAAAGAAATACTCGAATCCTCGTCGATCGGAGAAATGCGACGTTGTTGAATGAAAAATGGCAGAGAACAGGATATAGGGGAAATGTCAGTTCTCTACGTTTAGATATTTATATCCGGAGGTGTGGTAGTACCGGGGATTTTTCTGTGACGGATGAACGTCAGAAAGGGAACCCCTTCCCCACAAAAAAAAAAAAAAATGGAAAATCAAATCAAAGAAAAATCGAAAGGTGAATGCCACTGTCGACGCAAGCGAGCGTGTTTTGTTTTTTTTCTTTCTAACCGAAAAAAAAAAGAATTGTTATGCTGTCAATGTCACTGTTGATTTCCGGAATAGAAATTTTTTTGGGAGGTGGTTGATGGTGGGCAATTTTTTTTTCTCAAATGTCAACGACTTTGTCCCGTTTAATCTTTTCGAAATTAGAAAAAATGTGTCGACTTTATGGCGCACTGGATGACAAAAAATCAGCTTTGTTTTCTATTTAAGCGGCTGCCTGAATGTGAAAACACGGTACGCACAAGTGGAGACACTAAGACGGACTGAGCTGCGATGTAGACGGCCGCTATGAAAAATTATGAAGCGTCTCGGAAGACGATCGCAACGGGACTGAGGAGGAAGAAGCGCTAGCCGGCCAAAGACTATATACACACTCGCGCGCACACACACACAGTGCAGACTTGAAGAGGAGGGAGGTCTCTGCCTACCTGCCTTCTCCCTATTCACCTGGGTGTTGTGCATGCGTATGTATTTCTCAGCGCGGCTTCTCATATCCTCGCCATCGAAGAGAAAAAGAAAAAAAAAAACACATTGATATATTCCGTCTAGCTGTTCTTTGAGGCTTGCTTTCCTTCCCTATTTATTTTTATATGTATAGCTTCCTATGAGAGAGTCAATGCTTGCTCTTTAGGGAGACCTTCGCACAGCCCCCCCCCTCCTTCTATGAACTTGTCTTGTATATATATATATATATATATTTTTATTTATCATTTTTTTTTTTAGAATAGATATCTGTGTCTGTACCTTTTGCTAAAAAAGAATGTTCTCCCCCCTCCTTTAACTCTGCTCCCCTCCTCTCCATATCCCACTTATTCTTTTTTTTTTTTCCTTTTTTTACCTGTGTGTGTGTGTGCGTTGATGTTATTCAAACACGTTATCCCTCCTCCACCTCCTAAAATCCCTCCTTCTACACACAGAGAACGTTGCGAGTGTGTGAAGACGTCCACCCCATGAAGAACATGCCTAGAGGCTTGAAATCCCGTTCGATGGTGGATGGCACTTTCCTTTTGTTGGGGGGTGGATGAGTTTCGCTCTTCCACCGAATGAAGAACATGTTTCTTTTTTTTTTTTTTTTCGAGTGACACGCCTGGGAAGGAGGGGTGAAATACGTGTGTGTGTGTGCATCACAATCATACAGAGTGACGACAACTCACGCACGTATTCAACAATACGTAACGAGCGTTCAACGAGGCGATAAGAAAAATCTAATTCTCACACAATGTTCAATCGTGATCTAAAACGCGTACACAAAAGAATATGCTAATCTTTGCAATAGATGTTCAGTTCTACCGCATCATGAAACTGAGAATGCTCAGAAATTGCGGTAAAAAGGCCAACTGAAAAGAGACTTGAACGAACGGTTCGGAAGTCGGATCGTATAGTTTCCGCTTATGAATTGTTTTCGATGTTTCCCATCGTTCTTTTGCAGCCATGTTACGGGTTAGGGTACAGTTGTATGATTCAACTAGTGAATTTGAGCGTGGGACCAAGACGTAGGTTTCCTTTTTTTTCATTTCAATTTTTCAACAGAAAAAAAAGAAAGAATATGAATAGTATATTCTCTTTCCGTCTTATTACGCGAAATTCCAGTTCACGAAAGAAGAAACAGGACATGCAAATCGTGAACATTTAGGATCTACAATTTCCTCGGTTTTATAACTCTGTCGGGAATTTCTTTGTGTAAATCGAATCGATTAAATCATTACGTACGTTGATTACAAATTGATGACGCGAAAGAAAGAGTCGGGATGAGACAGCATATAACGAATTGAAAAGGAACAAAAAAAAAAGGAAAATGGCAAAAACAAAAGCTTTCTTAACATTTCTTGTTCTTCGTTCCGTATAATATCGCCATTTGGACGACCACGCCCCGTGCGTGACGTCAGTTTCATGGCCAGGGTCATTGTCCTGCCACCACATCAGCTGATGGCAGAAAGGAAAAACATAAATTCAATGAAAGAAAAGCAAAAAGAAGAGAATATTATCGAATCACGTTGTCCATCATTTTCGACTTGTTTGAGTTATTTTCAAATTTTTCTGAACCAGTTTTTTTTTTTTTTTTTTGTCTTTTCCCTTTGTTTAGTTTTCGATGTGCTTAAATTGTCCACGGTTATAATCGACGATAATTTGGCCTGATCTAAAACACTTGCGGGAATCATTTCTAAATGATATACGAGGTACAAAGAAAAAAAGAAACCAATTGTGATATGCAAATGACGAGATAAAAAGACAAAGAAAAACTCTAGAGGTAAAAATTCTAGAGCTGATTTTTGTTTTATAAGGACAGACGGTACATGATCCGCTAGTTGCGGATGACTGGTGCCGAGATGGCCGTGACTTTCTCCCGTTTTCAGCGGGGTAAATATATAAGAATCGCTTTCCATTTACGTGACTCTCGTATGTGTGTTATTTTGCACGAATTCTAGTCAATAGGACAGAATTCACGGTCGACAGAACGAGAGAAGGAAAACTAACGGCAAACCGAGAGCTCACAAATAAACACGCCGGCCACCCGTACAGCGCTCCTATCGCCCTCCACTTTATTGGCGCGCGACGTTTTTCAGATGACACGAAGCGATACACGAAATGTTCGGTTTCTTGCTCTTGCTGTACTACACAAGACAATTTCCCCAAATCTTATAAAACAAAGAAATAAATGGAGAAGAAAAAAAAAAAAAAAAAAAATGAAAATGAGAAATGCGGTTATCCAATCTCCAATGTCAGGGGCTAGAAAAATACCGCAATTTCTGCAATGCCGTTTCTTTTATTTTATTTTTTCCCGAAACTCTTCCGCGGGATTATTTCACGAATTTTCATTTACCGGTTGTCTTCTTCCTGCCGCTCTTTTTTTTTTTTCTTGAATGTTTTTTGCGGTTTGCTAACGGCCCGTGTAAATGTTGGTTTATGGACAAAGACAAAAAAAAAAAAAAAAAAATCACGAAAAAAAAAAAAGAAGAGCCATAAAGAAGAACTGTGCAAGTATTTTAATTGTGGCCGCAGGTGAGGAAGGAAGGAAGAAAACGCGCAATCCCAGCACTCGAAGCAAATAATGACAAAATTCCCAGTGAACCCCAGAGTGCACACACCTGCGGGACACGACGAACGGTGAATCCTTGTTTCCATCCATTCTATTATATCAATTTTTCCTTTCTCATGATAGTCATGTGCGCTCTGTAATACTGGATGCCGCGCGATGCACCCAATTATCCGCCGCGCAAAGTACCGCGATGCACGACGTGTTAAATACGTGTCTATTGCGCGTTCAGCCTGTGTATACAGTAAATGTAATTCATTTTTTTTTTTTTTTTTTTGGATCAGTCATATGCCTGGAAAACTCGTGCTGTTATTCGGTGGGGTGCCCACAATTGGAGAGAAACAATACGTAAACGCGGGAAGGAAACCAAGTGAACGGAAGTGGTGCCGAACGGGATCCTTTTTATTTCCATGTAGCTTCTTCTTATTGTATGGTTTATTGACGGCATATTATACATAAAGCTTTATCTATATATATATATATATATATATGTACTGCTACATTGTAAAGATTTTCATGGATAAATAATCACAGGAGAGGGTTTTAATATGAAGATTTCACGCGAAGGCTTGCTTAGGGACATAGGGCACAAGCCACAAGATATATAACTGCAAATAGGATACGATCGATTTAAAAAACAAATTGCAATACATTGTGTTTGAAGACGGTAAAGTTAGTCAATTACAGGTGGCTATTTATATAAATATTACCGCTATATTTATTTAGTAAAAAAAAAAAAAAAAAAAGAATGTGGCGAAAAAACGGGACGTAACAGTAGTTGGAACGTTTGGTGACATGTAGAGCAATGATAGACCCGCTTCATTATGAGCAATAGGCGAACTGATGCTTAACAACAAAAAGGAAATTAAAAACAATGGGAATAACCGGAGTGAGACAAATACAATCAGTTGACAAAATAAATAGCAGTTTTTTCCCCTTTTGTTAGACCTACGACAAAAGGAATGTCTTTAGTCTCATTTTGAATGAGATCCCCTCATCCGTAAATTCAACCCTAAAGTGGGTGATTGAGGAGATGGGAAGTGGCCTGTTACATTCAACGCTTTTGCCTCAACATGTTTTTAAGGTCTTTTAAATTTCGTGTGTAGCCACAGGTTTTTAAAGACCAGTTTATGTTATTTAGTGGACCCAGACTGGGCATATCAGCATACGAAAGCACAGACACTTTAGGCGACTTTATATAGGCGGTCATTTGCATATAAACACACACTCGTCGACGAACTGCGGCACCTTCGATTTTTATTCGTCCTTTCTCCTTTTATAGTCCATCTCTATCTACATATTTATAATAGGATTAAATAAGCAGCACTCGCGCGCGATCAAGAATTTTTGATAAGCCGTTAAAAATAAAACAAGATCTCTAGTCTGGTTGGTATGTTATTCATCACATCAGTCAGCGCCATACACAGACGTCCATCTCTTTTGTCATTCTTTTTTCACATCAAAATTTAAGAATGAAACCCGAAAAAAAAAGGAGCAACCTCAAGAATTGTCCGCGTGCTTCTCCACTAAATCAAGACGTGGAAGCCTGTCCAGTTGCATATAATTACAAAAAAAAAAGGAGGAAGGGGGGGAGAAAAAGAAAACCAGGATAAGAAGAAAAAGAAGAGTATCGAGAAAATAAAAGGAGATAGGCAACAGGCGCGAGGACGAACAACGGAAAAAGAAGAACAAAAAAAAAAAAAAAAGAACACGAACCTCCCATCGTTTCGGTTCGTTGACTCTTCAACATAACAGGCAGCAGTGGTATAGAAGAGTGGTGGCTACAAGCGGTATAGACTGTCGTGGATGTACGGTGTGCGTGAGTCTTCAACTCCGTGTAGCGTTCCGATGCACGAAAAGTCGCACAGCAAACACAAATGCCAAGCCACACAGACGAGTTAATACGCTATACGCAGTGCACGCGTATGTGAAGTGCGTGAATTCACGATGATTGAAGCGTGAGAACAACCCTGGCGACCAGTTATGTCCTTATATTACAGAAAATATGTACACAAAATACACGAACAGCTTTTCACGGTCGTCTTAATAAAATATAAAAACCAACGTGTTTCTATTTTTGTTTTCGTTTCTTAGTTCGAGTCGGGAAAAATAAAAACGGCACATTTTGTGACGCGTCTGCCTCTCGATAAACTTTAAACGACGTGAACCTGAATGCCGCTAATAATGCGATAGAACAGGTAAAACTTGACGGCACATTTATCACGTTGGAACTGGAGAATAACACAGGATGAGGTTTCGAACTTTATTGAAACGAATGTTTACAAACAAATGCGAGAGACGGATGCGTCGTTGTTTTTATTGCGCACATGATTTGATTGTTTAGGTCAATGGGAACCGGCAGGACCACAAGAAAACATCGACATGTCGCGGCTGATAAATATTTTTATCAAGATACGAATGCGCAACACGATCGTGTACTTTAATCATTTCATCTTACGCAATGGAATGGAGAAAACATGTTTTTTTTTTCCACTGTGCGGCAATAGGGGAATCACGGTAATCAGACGGGATTTATTACGTGCATACTACATGTAGCCGATATGACGTCACTTCATGCCTGGATCAACGATCTAATAAACATCTGCCACATTAATTCACGTGATTTGTTTTCCCACATGCGGCAACATTTTAACCAATGGCACATATAAATCTGTCTGATAAATACATCAAACGCTTATTGGCACTGATGCGTGAAATCATTCGCATTGAAACAAAACGAAATGCTACGTGCAATCGTCCAGACGTGGCTGTTGCAAACTCATTAAATGGGTTACATGCACGAAAGACATTCAAGGAACAATTCCTCGGGTATAAAAGGATAAAAACTTTCCTCGATTTGGACGTACCACCGTTTCTTTTAAAGGGACGGAAGATTTGAAAAGACGCCTTTGTAAGTGTGCGTACAGCCATTCAAAGATGCAAATACATTTTTAATGCTCGTCGCATTTGAGCGCCTCAGGGTGTAATTCTGGAATTGTTGAAACAAATCAAGACATTTATTACAGACTGCCAGTTCGCTGCGCTATGCATATTTTAATCCGACAAAATGTTACGCACTTTTTTGACTCGACAGTAAGGAACAGAAGAGAAAAATAAGAAATACTTTAACGGAAATCAGTGACTGATTATTTTCTCCCCTGTATGTTTTAGTCACATTATTGGTGGGCTAGTCGCAATCGAATGTTGTTTCGTGATTCGCTCTGTGGCTGTATTCTAGTGTAAAACAGAAAATACCATTAGCGTCGCGTTCTTGAATAACGGACTCTCGTCGTACTAGATGCTACCGAGAACCCATACACAACACGCATCAAGCAACAGGAGAGGAAAGGTTCCGTGAAATTCGAACGGTGTTTAAATAATACTGTGAACGCTACACGAAAATCTCCAGTTGCTGTGTAAAAAACTATAGCGTTTACACATGCCGATGGATATTCTTGGGCGTAAAGGAAAAAAACGAACATGATTTTAAAGTGTAAGCGGAAACATAACGGACAAGAAGAAAAAAAGCAGAAGTCATCAAGGAAGATGTCGTTGAAAAAAAAATTACTGTGGAGCGGCTGGCTCATGCCATCAAACATTACAGGCAATAGCCTTAGGTTAGTTACGCAGTATATTTAGGTAGCAACACAGCTTGTTAAATGTAGCCTACAGAAATAAAAAAATGTGTACGGAACTGAACGTCAATAAATCATCAACATTAACATGATTTTCGACCTCTTCTTTTGATTTTGTGATCCAAATTATGTAATTGCGTAGCAATATCTAAGTTTTTGAGAAGAATAAGCAAAAAAAGTCGGTCTTAATTTTGACGGGCTTGAAGAATTGCCAATCCTTCTGATCAGTCCCTAAGATCCAGTACTTCCATCATTAATCACTACGAAAGGCAATGCTTCGCCATCTATTGCAAAGTACTGTGACGAATTTTCCATTATTTATAATGCAGAAACCAGACATAGTTTTTGGATTTCATTTGTATATTGAACAGTGAAATAAGGAGTTATTAAATGACTGGCAATTAAGTTACCCACAATATTGCCAGGTTGGTAGTAAACGAGCGCATCAAGGGATTCGTCGAGTTTCAAAAATTACATATACAGGCTGGCGCGCTAATACGATGCAGCGCAACCAAAAAAAAAAGTCGGGCTTATTTTGTCGGACAGCCCAACAAAATAAGCCCGACTTTTTTTGTTTTTTAGGTTTAATTTAGAAACTATAAGACCAATTAAAAAATAAACTTGATTTCCGTGATCAGCATTCAAAGCTCAATCGAAATCATGTATTTTAAGCCAAATTTGAAATTTGGCCAAAAATGAAAAAGTGAGAAGGCTATAGCCTTCTCACTTTTGTCAAAATCGACCAAAAAACGAAATCTCTTGGAATTCGATGAAACTTATACAGTATAATTAAAATTTAACGCGGATTTCGATTCAGCAATTAGTTTTTTCCCTTACCCAGCCGTTTTGAAAATAAAAGAAAACGAAGTGCTGCTAGTGACATTTTTTTTGCGCCGTAATGTACTGGCGCGCTAGAAGGTTCCAAAGTTCGGTGTATTTCAAAAACGATTGACTAAATGAAAAAAAAGAATAATTTTCCCTGAATCAGCATTTAATTTTGAGTATATACTGTGATTTTCACGCAATTCCAATGAGCGTCAGTTTTTGCAGGTATAAATTTTAAGCCCGACAAAATATACCCGACTCGTGTTTGTAGGTTTAATTAAAAACTATAAGGCCAATTAAAAAATAAACTTAATTTTCGCGATTAGCTATGGCAATATGGCAATCCGTTTTACATTAAAAAAAAAAATGGCGGAAAAAAAAACGCACTTTTTTCTTTTTTTCCGACACGTAGACATCTACCGCTCAGACTCGTTATTACTGGCGTAGGCAAATTCAGTCCATTGGATGCTATTCGCAGTTAGTTCAGTAGCGTGGATGGAGAATAACGCGTGGCTGGAGGAATCATTGAAAAATGGATTAGATAATACAACAAAAGGATGGTAAGTATAAACATTATTATATTGGTTTTCAATTATTAATTATTGTTTATTAGACCACATTATGAAGCTGCAGGCCCAATTATTGGAACAACACAAAATATTAGATAACAGCAAAACTAAGGATGGTAAGGCCTAATACGTAATGATTCTATATATTTGCTTTATTCATTTGTGTTTTGTAGCTCAAATTTTGAGTCTACAAGCTCAGCTAGGAGAAAAGAACAAATTGGAACAGAACAGTTTCCAAACAGTGAAGGAGGTTTTTCCAAACTCATCCCTAACTGAACATGAGGATGAATTGGCATTAGGCGAACATAGTCAGGTACCTAAAATTTTCAAATAAGAATTCAAAATAAGTATAGAATTTTAACAAACAATTATTTATTGTTAAGTTATTCAGTCTACCACCTGACAGTGTGTTAAAGTTAAATTCTGTTAGTGCTGCTCTAAAAGAATTGTTAGTAATAAGTCCATGCAGCGAAGGAAGTGAACAATTGTGGGACCGTATTTGGGCTGAAAATGGGTGTGGTACGGAAACCCAGAAATAGCACGAGTTCAACATAAAACATGAATTAGGTACTTTTCGGTTTTTTGTCTATTGAAAAAGTATTTTTAATGCTATTATTTTGCATTCACAGAATTTTAGTGGGGGATCAAGTCAAGTCTGGAAGTGTTACAGGATGGAAGAGTGAGCTTACAGTTGAAAAACACTGAAAGTGCATTACAATTAAGGTATGAGGTAAAGTAATGGAGTATGCAAATTGTCTAAAGAGAAGTACCATCTTGTGTGAATGAATCCTGTGTAACAGCAATCCTTTATAGTTCTGTCACAGCTAGAAGCCTCAAATAATTCTGCTTCTCTTGCTAAAGAACAACTTGTCCTTTACATTCAGAGTGTTGGTGAAGCTGGGTACTTAAATGGCCTTAAAGATGTTTCGCTTCACTGGCATTGCAGCGATGCACATCATACATGGACTCTTTAGGTATGAAAAGATTTTTCTTCAAAAATTTTTGAATTTATGATGAAGCTTTTCTTCTCCTTTTTGCCAACCAGGTCTTATCTACAAAAAAAAAATTATCCAATAGGTAAGGATTTTCAGCATACTGGGAACACAACTATCAACAATGCAACATTCTAGGGGTGTTATTTTATCATTCAAGAGCCTTATACAATGATGTTAATCTGCTATTTGTATGTCCTTTCCCAAGCTTCCACCAGAAGTTGAATGTATGAGTCATGTAAGTTACATGATCCACAATTGATATGTTTAATGGTGTTGTTTTTCTTTTCTCAATATAGGTTAATAGTAACATTGGATCTGAAAAGATTCTTGGTTGGGGCAAGACACTGAATAAATTGTATTGATTCGATGGATGACATGACATTTCTATACTTAATTTGGATTCCCGAGACGGTATTTTATATTTAAAAAATTGAAGTGCATATCTGGGCTCCCTTCCTTTCCGTAGCCCCGTTTCCCCTTGACTCGTAATAAGCGCGTAGGGGGTCATGCCCCTACTGTACGGGCTATTTGTATGTCCTTTCCCAAGCTTCCACCAGAAGTTGAATCTATGAGTCATGTAAGTTACATGATCAACAATTGATATGATTAATGGTGTTGTTTTTCTTTTCTCAATATAGGTTAATAGTAACATTGGATCTGAAAAGATTCTTGGTTGGGGCAAGACACTGAATAAATTGTATTGATTCGATGGATGACATGACATTTCTATACTTAATTTGGATTCCCGAGACGGTATTTTATATTTAAAAAATTGAAGTGCATATCTGGGCTCCCTTCCTTTCCGTAGCCCCGTTTCCCCTTGACTCGTAATAAGCCCGTAGGGGGTCATGCCCCTACTGTACGGTATATATAAAAATAACATATACCGAGGTTTGGAGGGCTCTGGCCGGAAAGGGGACGTGGGGTGCCGCTTAGTCCGATGATGTGTTCACGGAGGGCGATGTGGCTACCCACAAATCCGAACTAAAGGTTAATCGCTCCTGTAAAAATGTTCCAAATCTTCAGCTCTTCTTCCGGCTTCTCTTAGCCAATCACCGGGTAATCTCCCCGGTGGGTCAACAAGGCAGTGTCTCCCCCTGCCTGGGTTGACGGCAACTTTTGAAAGGGCTCTTGTGCCTTTTTAAAGTTGCAAAAATAATTGTAATGTGCAGAGAATTGTCAATAAATTTTTTTTTATAAAATATTTTATCCAAAATTTGTTTCTTTCATTGTCTGTGTTAGCCGTGTTCACACATTACATTTATCAACTTTTTTTTTTCTTCGCATTATTTGTTTTTGTCACCTTTGATGGTAACCTTTCCATTGGTTTATCGTTTATATGTTAGTATTCTATTATTATCCAGTGATCGAACCCTGGATGTTCGGCACACTGCGCCGATGCTCTACCAATGAGCCATGAATCATATGATGTCAAGTTGGCTTTTTTCTAGTTACTTGTGGACTTGCATTTACACTTAGAATAAAAAGGAAATGCAATTCTGCAATATACTCTTCTACATTTATTCTACTTCATTTTTACACATCTACTGAGGTTTGATCCCAGGGTAACAGGTATCGCAACTGAAGGCTCTACCACAGAGCTATGAACCTTTTGAAAGAAATAGAAAGATAAACATATACTTGTGAAAGACTGCATAAACATCCTAGACGATAACATATAATATGCGATAATAAAACATTTAGATATATCTCGTGGCTCAATGTTAGAGCATCGGCGTTGCACGCTGAATGTCTGGGGATCGGTTCCCATACGGGTAAAACAAAGTACAAAATTGCTTCAAAAAATATCCAGATATTACATGTTGTTCCTTGAATCTAAGTGGAAAAATTCAAAGAGTGTAATAAATAATAATTGAATACTTACAGATAAACGATAAACCAATGGAAACAATGCTTACCATCAAAGGTGACAAAAACAAATAATGCGAAGAAAAAAAAAAAGTTGATAAATGTAATGTGTAAACACGGCTAACACAGACAATGAAAGAAACAAATTTTGGATAAAATATTTTATAAAAAAAATTTTATTGACAATTCTCTGCACATTACAATTATTTTTGCAACTTTAAAAAGGCACAAGAGCCCTTTCAAAAGTTGCCGTCAACCCAGGCAGGGGGAGACACTGCCTTGTTGACCCACCGGGGAGATTACCCGGTGATTGGCTAAGAGAAGCCGGAAGAAGAGCTGAAGATTTGGAACATTTTTACAGGAGCGATTAACCTTTAGTTCGGATTTGTGGGTAGCCACATCGCCCTCCGTGAACACATCATCGGACTAAGCGGCACCCCACGTCCCCTTTCCGGCCAGAGCCCTCCAAACCTCGGTATATGTTATTTTTATATATACCGTACAGTAGGGGCATGACCCCCTACGGGCTTATTACGAGTCAAGGGGAAACGGGGCTACGGAAAGGAAGGGAGCCCAGATATGCACTTCAATTTTTTAAATATAAAATACCGTCTCGGGAATCCAAATTAAGTATAGAAATGTCATGTCATCCATCGAATCAATATAATTTATTCAGTGTCTTGCCCCAACCAAGAATCTTTTCAGATCCAATGTTACTATTAACCTATATTGAGAAAAGAAAAACAACACCATTAATCATATCAATTGTTGATCATGTAACTTACATGACTCATAGATTCAACTTCTGGTGGAAGCTTGGGAAAGGACATACAAATTGCAGATGAAAATCATTGTATAAGGCTCTTGAATGATAAAATAGCACCCCTAGAATGTTGCATTGTTGATAGTTGTGTTCCCAGTATGCTGAAAATTCTTTCCTATTGAATAAATATTTTTTTTTTTGATTAGACATGGGTGGCAAAAAGGAGGAGAAATGCTTCGTCATAAATTCAAAAAATTTTCAAGAAAATTCCTTTCATACCTAAAAAGTCCATGTATGATGTTCATCACTGCAATGCCAGCGAAGTGAAACATCTTTAGAGCCATTTAAGTACCCAGCTTCACCAACACTCTTAACGTAAAGGACAAGTTGTTCTTTAGCAAGAGAAGCAGCTCATACCTTAATGGTAATGCACTTTCAGTGTTTTTCAACTGTAGGCTCAATCTTCCATCTTGTAACACTTCCAGATTTTACTTGATCCCCCTCTAAAATTCTGTGAATGCAAAATAACAGCATTAAAAATACTTTTTCAATAGACAAAAAACCGAAAAGTACCTAATCCATGTTTTATGTTGAACTCATGCCATTTCTGGGTTTCCGTACCACACACATTTTCGGCCCAAATACGGTCCCACAAATGTTCAGTTCCTTCGCTGCATGGACTTATTACTAACAATTTTTTTAGTACAGTACTAACAGAATTTAAATTTAACACACTGTCAGGTAGTGGATTGAATAACTTAACAATAAATAATTGTTTTTTAAAATTCTATACTTATTTTGAATTCTTATTTGAAAAGTTTAGGTACCTGATTGTGTTCGCCTAACGCCAACTCATCCTCATGTTCACTTAGGGAAGAGTTTTGAAAAACCTCCTTCACTGTTTGGAAACTGTTCCGTTCCAATTTATTCTTTTCCCCTAGCTGTGCTGGTAGACTCAAAATTTGAGCTTCAAAACACAAATGAATAAAAGCAAATAAATAGAATCATTACGTATTAGGCCTTACCATCCTTAGCTTTGCTGTTATCTAATATTTTGTGTTGTTCCAATAATTGGGCCTGCAGCTTCATAATTTGATCTAATAAACAATAATTAATAATTGAAAACCAATATAATAATGGTTTTACTTACTTACATGCCAACTCATCCTCACGTTCAGTTAGGGATGAGTTTGGAAAACCTCCTTCACTGTTTTGAAAGTGTCCAGTTCTAATTTGTTATTTTCCAGTAACTGAGCTTGTAGACACAAAGTTTGAGCTAAAAAACACAAATGAATAAAAGAACACAAATACAATCATTTCATATTACCATCCTTAGTTTTGTTGTCATCTAAGATTCTGTGCTGTTGAAAAAATTGAGCCTGCAGCTTCATAATTTTATCTAATAAACAATAATTAATAATTGAAAACTAATAAAATAATGTTTATACTTACCATCCTTATCTTTTATTATCTTATCCATTTTTAAATATTTTTCTCCAGCCACGAGTTTTTCTCCAGCCACGCGTTTTTCTCCAGCCACGCTACTCCATTAACTGCTAATGGGATACAATTAACTCAAATTGCTTACATGCCTGTAATAACGAAACCGACTGATAGATGGCTACGGGTAGAAAAAAGAGAAAAAAGTACGATTTTTTTTTTTTTCCGCCATTTTTTTTTTTTTTTTTTTTATGTAAAACGGATTGCCATATTGCCATAGTAAAACGGATTGCCATAAAAAATGAAAAAGTGAGAAGGCATATAGCCTTCCCACTTTTGTCAAAATCGGCAAAAAACGACATCTCTTGGAATGCGATAGAACTGACACCCTATAGTCAAAATTGAACGCTGAGTTCGATTATGTTAGTGGTTTTCTCGTTAAACCCCCCATTTTTTAATTTAAAATGTTTGTCTACGTGTACTTCTAATTTGTAAGAGCAGTTCGTGGGCCGCTCCACGATCCGTCTTTGAAACCCCCCTGAAACTTGTGGCGAATCCGTGTTACAGACTGTTAGAAATCCAAATGGTGCCATGAAATGTGTATTTGCTAAAAATTCTTTTTCCCCTTCATTTATTCGTTTGCTTTTTAGCAACACTCAAAATATGGTATAAGATTTGGAAACGATTTGCCCCTTATGCACACAGGCACACAACACATTCAGATATACCTCTAAATTATATGAATGCACAACACGAAGGATTTGTTTGGGCAATGCACGATATTTCGGTAAAAAGGGATAGGGAACAAAAAAGGCACGACTGCGCTGCGGCGAAAGGCAGCTCTAGAGGGATCGGGAGGCTCATAATCATTGGGGAAGGAATGCACTGAATCATTTTCACGTGTGATCGAACTATTTACAGTGTGTTACGGAATCCTGTCCGTTAACTAAAATCGTCGGGAGCGTAAATAAATTGAAAATAAACAAGAATAAAATAATCGAGACAACACTAATAATAAGTGGTAGTATTTTTTAAACATTAGACGGAATAATTTCTCGATTTGTCTTAGGCGAACGTTATCCGATGAATTTTGTGCTTGTGGTGATGAAATTGACTAGCGAATGTTTTGCTCTATCCAGTCAACAAAAACGGGAATGTTGGTATAGACTCCCGGCAGTGACTCCCGAGCGCATCCGATGCCCCACGAGACCAGACCAATCAGCGTGGATCGACCATTACTTTCAATCGTCAATGGTCCTCCGGAATCACCCTATATTTACCACGGGAAAAAAAAATTGTATGTCAGCAAAATATTTAGTGCAAAAACGGATCAATTATATCTTCACCTGACAAGAATCACGGCCTCCCTCTTTGTATCCCGCACACGTAAAGACATTATAGATAGTCTCCCTTCTGCCTGCGTCTTTATACCACTTCTGACAGTCGCTGTTGTCGATGACACGGACGTCAACTGCCTGCAAAACGTCCGGCACTGTCGCTCCACCTTTAACGAAAATGCCATTGAGAAAGAGAAAAAGAAAAATATTATAAATAATAATGATTAATACAATTTCAATGAAAACTGAGGAAGGAGTAAACAACCGTGAGCTGTGCGGCCCCATCCTGTGACCGTTCCTGTTTGACCGACATAACTGGCTTTGGCTGGTGGTAGACAAACCGGGATAATGTGTTCCTTGTACACTACATCGCGTTTGAGCTTCAATAAGGCGATGTCGTTCTGGAAGTCTGCTGGATTGTAGCTAGGGTGCACCTATTGGTGAAACAAAAACATTAATTTTCCGTATTTTTCAATTCGCGTTGGTTGAACAAAGTGAATTAATACTGCACCTCTTTGCGTTCAATGTCGTAGTCTTCGTGAGGTTGAGGTTCGTTGGTGTCTTTCATATTCCATTCGCCTAGTCGCACTCGAATACCCGATGTTGCCGTACTATATTGAAACAAAGAGAAAACGAATAAAATTCCATCCAAATCGTTTTCAGAAGTTCTAAAGTGATACCTGTGCACGCAGTGAGCGGCCGTGATTACCCAGCGGTTGTTGATTAGCGCACCACCACACGACACCCTCCTGGAGAGGTAGCTTGTTTTGACAATCGACGCCTATTATATAAATTCACAATTATAAAGACGGAACAATTTCAATTTAAAAGTTAATTTCACAAACGTGAAGTAGAATAATTACCTGCCATGGAACTTTGCCAAAGCTTGTTTCGTGACCACCGACAATCCGATTCATACGAGTATAGGTCAATCCGCATTCTGTAACCATTAGATATTTTGTTAGAGGAAGATTTTTGAGTTAAGACAAAAACTAGGACAATTATGAACAGACAAGCGAAATACAAGCGTGATCTTTTCATCTTCGACGAGTTAATATTAAAATAATTGCGGTGAAGACCATTGTGGCTAATTGTGTGATATGTCTACAGTTCGGCAGTGATTGCGCTAACTACGTGCTGTTCCATAAATCCGGGTTCCGACGGAGGCTTGTGCTTTGAAATTCCCTTCGGTGCACCATCTCTGTAGATGTCAGTCTACTATTTTTCTCGAACCGACGGATGTGCGAGGCAACCGTAAGCACTAATCGTACGTGCTTCCAAATGTTTTGATTCAGTCCTACCACTGGGTCTTTCATATTGTGAGGGGCCACTTGAACTGGGACGTGTGGGCCTTAACAACAGGTTGAAAGCCGGTGGTCGAAAAAAGACCAAAGACGGACCATTCAACAGTGTCGGTCGTCGTGTTGTCGTCATCACAGGTGTCGTCGTCGTCGCTGATTATTTCAGACGTTTGATTTGTTATGTGTCAGTTATTACGTATACGTCACAACCCAATCAAATATGAATAATTTAAAAATCAAATAAAAAACAACAAAAAAAATCTAAATTTTTAAGAAAAGAAAACTGCATGAGGCCAAGGCCGATGCCCAGTCACAAGGCATTGTGAAAAGTTATTATAGTTGACAATGATGATTGACATGCGATGTGCTATTCAACTACTTAGTCTATAAAGGCCAAGGGCGAAATGATTTGGTTTTGACGGCTGGTCCGAAAGTCACGTCAATTGTTTCGTCGATTCGTTTTCTTCTTCGTCCAAACGGAAGGGAAGGGTGGAGGACAACTTACTTGCGTCATTCAGTGAAAACACTGGAGTCTGGACAGTATTCTCTTTGTCGGCGGAATGGGGCACGCAACACTGCCAGAGAGGGCCACCGTTGCAAAGATCCTTCGTCTTACCGCCTGCGATGGTGCAGGCTAAACTCAGGCCGCAATTGTACTTGACAGCCTTATACTCGCAGTTTGGTTGTATCACTAAATTTTGGTAAGTACCATACAGACGTAAAAATCAGCCAAAATGAAGGCATGCATTAACAAAGAAAACAGGCAAAAATTAAAAACCCCTATAACACAAAAGCACAAAATGCGCTTCGATGTTAACGATATTAAAGAGAGCGAGGGAAACCATCGGCACGCCAAAAAAAAAAAAAATGAATGAGCGGAAAACCATGGCAAGATGGTTGAAGAAAACGCACAGACGCACCTAACCGACTTTCTCCTAAGCGCATATCGTTCTCACCCATCAGCCTTTTACGTGCTGACATGTATATGTAGAAAGAAAGTCACGCGGTACGAGAAGTGTATGGCTGCGTATATAGTTGACCAGCAAAGCTCTCACAGCTAGCGCGTGATGTAATGTTTTCGCTTTCCCCTACTCTCAAAGCCGCATGGAGAAAACGGGAGCAGCGGAACAGATCGGAAATCCGCAATCCGTGATCACCGTCAAAACAACAAAGATCGAGCTAATAAATGAATGCAGAGCCAGGAGGGAATCTCATCCATTTAACCAACAAATACTTAGAACAACACGGGACAAAAACAAGCGTCCAAGGTGATGATCGAGAAACATTGGCCAAAAAACCTTTAAATTGTCGATTCACTGTTGGTTTCGGCTTCGGACGTTTGTTGCTGTTCTGTGTCGGCCGCTGGTCATGAGAAAAATGATTGCCTGGAGGTAGATCAGAAGGGAATTTGATTGTATTCTTGTGTGGAGGCCTCTTGACGGGTGGCCCAGGGAAGTTGAGATGCGAAGGAATCTGCTGTGGCGGAGGAAGCGGCGAAGGAGGACCTTGCAAATGAAAATTGCCTCCGTGCTGATTGTAATGATGGTGGATGTTGAAATTCGGTTCAGGATTATTGAAAAAGTTGGGCACAACACCGTTGAATAGCGGCTCAAACGGCTTCAGAAAGCTGTTGACAGGATGAGGAAAGCGGCCGTTTGATTGTGCATTGGAAGGGTCTCGACGGCCATTTGGCGGATGGCGAAATGCCAGAGGAGGGGAGGATTCATCAACGATTTCATCGTCGTCCTCCGGAAAGAAAACTGTTCCGCTGGAGACCTCCGAGTCAGACAGGCTCGTCAACTGAGCTCTAGTCGTATCCAGGTCAGCGAGGAGTAGGACACAAACGAGGGCCACGGCCGCCAAGGGAGAAATCCGCAGGATGTTCATTATTGTTTACTGCCAAAACGTACAAGTGCACTGAATAGGATGTCGAAGGGATGGGTCGAAAACGAACCACAAAGTCGGAGGTCACTGTTGTTGGATTTTACGCCGAATCATCCGCAACACACAAGAGAAGGCAGGCTGGGGCTGACGAGAGCGGATATAATATTCGATCCTCCCCGTAGTCGCAACTAAGCTCAACTGATCTCAACGCAGATCGGTATACCCCCTTTATAAAGAAGTGCCGCAGACGGAGAAAGAGAGAGGGCGAACGAAGAGGAGAAGGAAGAATAATAAAAACACCACCTTAGTTTTTCCCAACCTGCCCTAACTCAAGGCTTTGCTATTGGGTGGGTATGTGTTTTATTTTTAAGGGTTTCACTTCAAACATGGAGGAGGAGGTCGGCAGTGGTGGTTTCTTTTTCATGCCTTCAAGAGGGAAAACGAATGGGTGGGTAGCAAGGAGAAGAGAAACTTTCACCTTCTGAACGTTGGACGCACAACTTGGGAAATTTGTTGTCTACTACCAACAACGCAAGAAGCAGAGTGGAGGGAAACAAAACACGATCATCAGATATGCAAGCAGGTAAACAAATACGGGCAGCGGGCGAACGATTTCTGGGTCAGCATTAAAATAGATTTTAAAATAAAACTCGAGGCCTCTCTTACCCCAAATTTTGTTATCATTATATGTAAATTAGGCACAATCAGATACAATTTCAATTTGCCTACTACCGTGTACGAGCAGCCTCGATGAGAGAAAGAAAATGATCGGGTGGAACTAACTGTAAAACTATAAGCTCTCACCAATAGGCTGATGAAGCAGAATTTTCCCTCGCTTTTACTTTTCCCGAAATCTAACGAAAATGGTTCGCCATTTATGGAACACAACACGATTCATTAACATTTAATTGTTTCTATGCGTTCATTTACAGCGTTGGAACAAAAAGGAAAGGAAAAAAAGGGAAAGGTAATTTGATTCTGGTGTTACCGGTAGTTGTAAAAATCAAATGAATTGCAAAAGTTAGATAACCGATTGAAAAATTTTATCCCACCTACTAATTGCATTCCGAAATAGATTGCATAGAGTGAGTCGGAAACATGGCAACAAAAAAAAAATCTAGTCCATATATCATATCGATTTCTAGACTTTCATCTTCTAGATCGTTTCATTTTCCCTTCAGGGTAACAATGGCACATGGCGGTAGATTGGCGATGAGGTCTGTCGTCTAAGAAAAAGCTTTCTTTCTCCAACTTTCTGCCTTCATTAATACTAGGACAAACCACCGTAGTGGATGGGAACAAACATATTTACCGCTCGCAATTCGGGATCAACCTAGCTTTCTATTTCCCCCCCATCTGTCTTTTTCTCGGAAACTATGGGGCTCCCTTTTCTGACTTTAGAATAATATAGAACAACGAAATAAAGAAAAAAACATCGACGGAACTAATAGTAACGCACTCTATTCCTGTCGTGACCTTCACTCTGTCAGCTGGCAAATGCCAGAATAACCCGTGTCCGCTTTTTGTACCAATAAACATTGATAGTACAATGTCATGTCGTGTACGGTGTACATGGTCAGTCACCGGATGGTCTGTATTTAGGTTAGAGCTAGTAACTTTCCTTTTCTCTCTCTATACATGTGCATTTGCGTTCCTCTTTGCCCACCCATTTTCTCTCTCTACCTTTTGAAGGCGTCGCTTTTCTTCTCATTGTTACTTTTAACACGCAAAAAATAGCGATACCGAGTCCGGTTTTAGGATGCTAAGATTCAATCAAGGGAAGATTATTAAGACTGACATTTTTTTTTTGCTGGGCGTAGCCGTTCCAAACCATTGGTCAGCAGCTGTTATGAGCATTTATTTTCTGAACCGTTTCTCCAGACAACACGGAGGATGGATGAGAAAAAAAAAAAGTTTGGTGCCAAAAAAGAAAAAATTCCCTTAACTTAAAGTAATTGCCTATTTGTTTTGATGCTTTCCCCTTCTCGTTTTCTCCTTAATCTAAATGTGGCTGCCACCAATGGTTTTCATTTCTCTCTCTTTGTATCGTTAACAATTCTACTGATACTATTTTTTATGCCCACAAAATTGAAAAGAATGAGATCAAAAAGGGGACTTACATTTGTTGAGTGTTTTGACCATGTTGCTGAAAATACCCCGAGCATCGCTCGTATTGCGGATGGTAGTCTGCTGGCCAGGCAAAGATTCCGCCTCATTAGTCAAAGTGTCTTGTTTCCAGAGGTTTTCAGACGTCGTCACCAAGTCCTCGTCGTTTGGCTCTACAATTGCCAAAGAGGTAGTCGGTGTAGCGATCGTCGTGGTAGTAACAGCCGGAGCTTGCTCCTTCTCTTCTCGGCCGCCTTTAGTCGGCATCTCCTTAAGCGTGTTGGCATTATCCCCACTCACTAGGCAAAACGAACAGACCACGTTAAAATAAAATATGGCAATGACAAAAATGCAATGAAGTTATGGACATCATTAAGTTTCTTTAGCGCCGCAGCTGACGCTAAATCATAAATAGAAGAGAACCGAGAGAGAAAGTCACGCGTTTCTTCTATAAGGATTCATTTATGCTAGGCTGTATCGGACGAATCACACGCTCAAGTAGAAAGTACAGTATGTTCCCTAAAAGTATGCTAATAAGCTGTGTGTGCATGAGGCTGCCGAATCGTATGGCTCAGCGAGGTACAAAACAATTTTTTTACAGCATTTACTGGCAAGTGGGATCGCCTAAAAACGGAAATGCACCATCGGAAATATTATAAGCCCTAAACTTTCGCTTTCTTTCTTATCGCTTCAATTGAGAGTGAAAGTCCCCCCGTAAACGAACGTTTTACCATGAAAGATACATATAGTAGCTTTTGTGTTAGGCAGATAAAGAGGTAGAAGGAAAAGTGAGATAAAAAAAAGATTAGCGTGTCGTAGAGCTGGTCGTCCATCGTATTGGAACATAAAGTGGTTGTGCAACAAATAAACAGTGTGAAGAAAAGCGAAAGGGAAAGCCGGTGGCATTATTACCAACGTCCTATTGGATACCTGTAACATTGCACTAATCTGTCCCAAACTTGAACAAACACACGCAGACCCATACACGCCCACAAAGATTCAAAACCAGAAGTTGTCGTCATGTTGGCGGTAGAGAAATCTTTCGGCGGTTAATATTTAAAATTTACTTTCTATCTCTGCGATTTTTTCATCTAACTACTGGACAATCTTTACCGCAAAATTTCTTTTTTATTACGTCTCATGCAAGATTTATCTTTGCCATTGGCTGGTAAATGGCTGCCCGGGAAACCATTACACTTTATGATACTGCTCTCAAAAAAAGCGGAAAGAAATCAATTATAGCGAGGAAAAGATTCTTGCACGATTACTAGGAAACTAATGAAACCTGACGTAAAATATTTTGCCTCTACCACCGATTGGCAGGATGTAATATAAACAAATTAAAACTTAAATTTACCTTGAATGGCTCGTGAGGTCTCGTCGTGGCCTTGGGATGGCGTATCATGAGCATCTTTGACGGCTGCAGCAGAGGCGATCCAGGATGATCGGCGGAACCCCGACCGAAAACCTGTTCGAAGGGCCGGATGTTGGTGCTTGAGCCCCGAAGTCGCGGCCGTTGCCAGTGCGATCAGCTCCAATGTTAGGAGCAATAGAAAGTACCCGGATATCCTATAAAGTAAAGAGTGAAGAAATCAAAAGTGTGCTAGCACGTACGGAATTCATTGCATCAGCAAAAACAATAAACTGAATTTCTTGGCCAAAGTCTAGACTTCCGTTTAATTTCTCTGTTGCTTAAGCCTAAATTTATTTGTGATTAACGCCCCTGTGTCGAAATGGACAGTAACGTCTTGTAAAACAAAAGAAAAAGAGATGGCGCGAGCAATAAGAAAGCCACCACATTTTCATCACCCCTGAACTAAATCCAATGAAGACAAGAAGGGATGACGCCATGTGCGGGTGTTGAATTGAAGTAACGCGTGAAAAGTTTTTCAGCAAAGCTTTCGAAAAAAAAAACGGCAAAACATCTTCCTTCCCAAACAACTGGTGCCATCTAGCGAACAGCATAAAACTCTGACAGAATCCCTGGGTAGAAAGTTGTACCAACCGCGCCTGGTACATACACACAATCGGACACAATTCAACAGTGAAGGTTCGAGCGGCGGAAACAAAACACCTCCAATTCGGTCGGATATTACCTGCTGGTACAAAGAACCTAGTAAACAAAGCACAAAAGCGATAGCAGAGAAGAAGAGCATATTCAGAATAGATATGTAGGAATACAAAGAGAAAAAAGAGAAAGAGAAAGCAAACAAAATACTACATGACCTATATACTATCTTGTCAATGGCTGTCGCTAAATATCCATTTACAATTGCAAACGAGGTCGTAAATTCTCTTTAATGCACATATCCTTAAAAAGAAATAAGCAAACAAAAATTGAGCATCTTCCAGGTGTCTGTTTGCTCCAACCAAAACATTGCAGTAATGGAAAAATTTTAACGCCATTCGCGTGGAACGTCACTCGTCCAAAGATCAGTGGCCGACTTCAATAAGTTTTAGGATGGAGTAAAGTAAGTCAAACCGACGACCTGATTGCTGCTAACCAAGTTGCACGCCATCACTTGCAAAAAAAAAAAGTGTGGAAAGGTAAATGAATACTAGACTCGCTTCCCGACGTCGGTCTGATTATTAAATGGGCGTAAAAACAGGAGGGTTCTACGACACACGATCGAATTTTCACTTCCAGGATGACTGATGATTGTGTTTCTTTCTTTCCATTGTGGAAGGCGTTTCCGGACGAATCCGACAACTGTTAATCCCTCAATGATGTGCTTGACGATCCAGTTTACTAAGCGCTTAACTTCGCATAATAGCGTGGGCGAATAAAGGCCAACGGCATCCGGTGAAAGTCTGATGGGGCATTTAGAAATATTTTGGCAGAAAAGATGAATAATAAGAAAATAATAAGGAAGAAAGAGAAAAAAAAAACTAGAAGATGATCATGAGCTTTCCCCAAGAGTTGGAAAACGCTCGACGCACGCAAAAAGTGGACTGAATTTCCCATGTGGACTGAATTCTTGGTCATGCTTTTGTGCACGCGACACAGTTCCTTTTTCACGCGCTCAACAAACGACCGAAATAAACTTCACGTTTTGCGCGATGTAGTTGGCGTTCGATATCTCACGTTATGACAGTTATGAAATTATTTCAACATAATAAAGTTAAACAAAGTGACTTACCGCATGGTCGAAACGGGTAAAGTTGTCAACTTGTTAAACTGTAGAATTCGTGGTTGCAATTCACTAAGCCGAAGATCCAGAAGTTGATTAGATTTAACAGAAGTGATGACACACTCGTCTCGGCAACAGTCTTCGACGAAATGGATGGTTTTGATGTAGCGTATCGGAGAGCAGACCTAGAAGAACTATCGAGTTGGATCGGTCGGCTCAACTGTTGAACTTGGCAGCAGGTCGAGCCATTGAAGAGTGAGATCGACTGAGAAGAAGAGCCCGAAAGCTCCTAGTCAATTGGAGAAAGCACTGTAGATTAAAAAAAAACACTCCCACCGGTGCAGTGTGCAATGCACGGAATAGTGGGAAAAGTATACTACGCGCTGGAGTCTTCTTTTTTCTCCACCGGCAAGCCAACCCTCTCACTGGAGGAGCGCGCTCCCAGCAGGAGAGATTTTCGCCTCGCAGGCAATGGAGAAAGCGAGTCTTCGTCCTCAATTTTCACCGCCAAACTCCCCTTTTTTTTTTTAGTTGGTTACCTCTCTTCTCAAACGCTGTGTTTTTTTCTTGCAGTATTTTCTCCTTCCGTTGGTAGGAGACGGAAAAATCTATTACAAGAATACCACAGCCACTGCTCACCGCGAAAATAACCAAACGCGATGATGCTACTAATCAGGGACGAATCGGCATAAAAAAGCATAATACGTCGGTTGAAAATAATTACACTCCGCAGGTACCTAAACAACAAGAGAAAGCTTTAACATAAAAAAAATGGAGAATGAAAATTGATGACAATCAAGGTTTTTGTTCTTCTCTTTTCTATTCGGGTGAATAGTAGGCGGTCACGGAGGCCGAGCTCCGACTTGGTTTGTCTGAAACAAGTTAGAGATTTGACCTAAAAACAAATGGCAGAGAGAATACGAAATGAAACGTGTCTAGGTAGGTACGATAAGCGGAAGTGGCCCATCCGTATAGAAATCGAGAGCATAGCCTACGGAAGAAGAATAACAAATGACGTCGTGCTGGTAACAGAAATGCAAAACCATATTACAGGTTTGCGACCCATCGACTGCGGAAATATAGGTTAATAAAAAAATATATATTTTAACGTGATAGAACTTACTGTCAAACATGTTAAGCAGGATTTTCTAGCCTAACGTATAAGGGAAGCATTCCTGTAGTTGTTGGGAGTGGTTTTCGTCCGTATAGTAAACTCACGGCAAAAGGGAAACTTTTTATGTTTTTTCGATTTCTGGGTTAGCAGGACAAACGAAATCCAGCTGGTTATATATATATATATATATTTTTTTTTGTATGTCCGTCCAAAAAAGAAGTAGGTTGATCTTCTTTTCTTTTTCTTCATCGCCTTTTTTTTCCAGGCTGCTCATCCTTCCCCCTCCGCCTCCCCCGTTTTCCTACTCTCTTGCCCCCTTCATTTGGCTCCTCCTTGTCTTCCCATATACAAACCATTTTCTCCTTCCGCCCCCCTTGGCCCATCTTGAGACACCTGTTTGCAATACCCATGGCTAGCCGCCACAATTTCAAAAATAAAATTAAAAAGCGGTCCGTTTGAACACGCAAAACATCCATTTGACACCCTCCCTTTCGCAGTTCAGCCGTAGGGACTGTATGTTGATTTGCGACAACCAAGCCTTTTTCTACGAGCAATGACGGCGGGATTGTAGATCGAGGATGTTGAACGATTCACTTTCCATTCACGGCTGGAAGGGTCCCGCCTCCACGCTTCACCAGGTCATCCCTCACTTCCAGATTCTTTCTTAACCTTGATACTTGACCCATATTTTCCCTAGATAAAAAAAAAAAGGAAACAAAGAAAAAAAAAGAAAAAATCGAGGCTTGCGCCGAATGACCTCATTCGACGCCAGACTCTCGTTCTTTTCTCCACTCCGCATCGTAATATTAATAATAATGGCGCGCGTGTACACTTTTCCAAGTCCAATAGTTTAAGCTGAATAGAACGACTTTTGTTGTCCAGAATGACCCGGAAAAAACAAAAACGATTAGAGTGTGTATAGAAAGGACAATGGAAGAGAGTGATGCGATTTCCCCTTTTCCTTGTTGCACAAAGAAAAATGGGAGAAAGTCATCCTTGACTAAGATTATAAACCTTTGAAGAACCGCACGCCTCAACATCGAACCTTCCTAACGCAATACTACGTTCTGCGAACGGAAGCCACCTAAGCCAAAAACAAACGGCTGTCTCCATTTCTACCTGCTACATCTCTCTGCTAAATACGCCATCTGCATATCCTACATGAAAAAGTAATTAAAATAGAGATTCGGAGTTGAACGTTATAACTTAATGACATAGTAACTTACAGTGTCAGGTCAGCTTCTGTTTAGCTCGTCATCTTTTCATTAAAGAAAACAATAACAAATGTATTCGACTTACTGGAAAAGGGAAAGAAAACAAATGACCCAAAGTTTAAGTTTTGGACGTTACTGACGAAGATTGTGTTTCATTTGGTTTGGAAAGAGTTCGATCCTCGCCTTCGGTTGAATGATTTTCTTTGCCTCTGGATAGCGATTTCAACGCGTAAGAAACATTCTCGTAGACGACGAACGTCAAGGCTGTAGCTGGAGTGACCCTTAACAAGTTAGGGAGCAATCCCTTGTAAAAGCCTCTCACCCTCTCATGCCTGAAATTAACAGAAGAAAAAGCTGTAGGTCACTCCATGCCACTTTCGGAATCTACACTACCTCACAATAGATACAAGGTGATCGTTTCCTCACGAAAATGACAAAACTAGGCCACAAGACGGACAATGCGAGATTCGTTATTGATCTTAGTATGTACAGGAAATTCCAACTAAAATTAGCCCGGCCGAACGGGCCGTACACAAACAAGAGGGAGGGATTCGATTGTACTCGATTCTGCGCAATTTTGCTTTCATTTGTTTTATGAATCAAGGGGACATCACCGTTCGCCAGTGCACATTTCATAAATAAGGAAGACCAGACAAATATTGGGCGTGACGTGGACCATGTAGGGCGACAGGCCTTTATAAAATCCGCGGACACCTTCGTACCTCCACGTCTGCGATATCACATCCATGACGCCCTTGTAGTCGCGGTATTGATCCTGCAATCGGGCTCGAACTACTTGATAGGGGTAAGTAGCAGTGGCGGCAAACAATTTTGACAGGGCGGCAAATGACAGGTACTCAGACGTGGCCTAGATTCAGATTATGAAATTGATTTTATACGAAAACCTACATAACGGGGATAGACTAAATGGTTTTTGACTCACCAATTTGGTGTCGATAGGTAAATTTCGGTAACTATTGTAACTATTTTTCATTTCCTCATAAGCCATAAACTGAAGTGCACCGTGTGAGACGCCAAAGATTCCTGGCACGAATCCTTTGTACAAACCACGAATGCCTTCATAGCGGTACATCTTGACTAGAGCATCAATCATTCCCCTGAAAAGACTATCATTAGTATTCCAACATGCAAGTTACTGTAGGAAATAAATCTTACTTGTATCTCTTTTCATCTGAGAGATGAACTGTTTCTGGACCATATTGCAGACAAAGACGAGTTTTCACGACCCATATAGGATTTGTCAAGATTTGGGTAGCTACACCTGCTTCAGCGGCCGCTAACATATGTTTGGCGGGACTCAGCGCTACGGTTGAATCTCCACTTTGCATTTCTACTTTGATGGCATTGTAACTGTTCAAATACGACGAATAGACAACAAGGAATCCTCGGTAATGAACAGTAAGACACCTACAAAAAGAAATAGGACCCCCACGCAAATCCTGCACCACAAACATTGGGCGCTACACCTCTGTACAGACCACGAATTCCTTCAGTTCGAGTTATGCTGCAAACGGCGTCATACAATCCAGAATACTGAGGTCGTATACTCAACTGACCGTCACTGACTGAAATGATGAAATGCGTTATAATATTGTCATCCCTGAATTCGTATAGACATACCTGCAAATCTGATTTTGATCAAGTCCAAAGGATGAAGAATCAATGTGGATGCAACTCCACCTGATATTCCTGCTATAAGATGTTCATACCTCATGTTTGATAAAAATATGGCCACTCGTGTGCTGGCATTGGGCATGCCAAGGCTAGGGTTTGTCTTTGCCATTTTTGTATGTTGCATGTATAACGAATAAAAGCAAGTGAAGTGTCAGAGACAGCACATCCTAGAAATGGAAGAAAAAAATTAGTTAATAATTTTATCAAATAAAAATATGCCCTATACAAAAAGATTTTGCATACAACACTTCTTTACAGGACAATTGCATTTCCCCTTCCCCTATGGTTTGTGAATTAATCTTCGGCATTAAGCTTCCAAATCAGAATGTAACAACATACCCATGAACCACGATCAGTATAAGACAGAACCACCATAAAGTTTTTCAGCCAAAGCATTACACGAAATCCACAAAACAAATATTACAATTGATTAAGACAGTTACCTAAACCAAAATAGCAAATTGCTGAAAATACTTTTGTTTTTACTTTGAGCAATGTGATTTCTTAAACACACTTAGAAAATGTGTACACAAGTGCCTGGTTGAACAAGTTAATCAAAAATACAGGATGCTAGAATAGTTTCTATGTATGAAAAACTAAATGCCTTTATCCAAATCACCTTTCACTATGAAATCAAAGAAAGTTCTACAGAAATGCTTTCTTTCCAATTCCCGATTTGAAACAAACTCCGTCTTTCACGAATGGCTCAAGATTAGGAGACCCAATTTTTTATTAAGTTCACGAATACTTTTAGAAAATGTGATCAGGTTATGCAGTGATGCAACTCGTATCATGTTACGAAACAAAACGTGACTGGCGATTATATGATCATATGGTATATACCAGACAAAAAACTAAAATATGTACAGCTAGAACTAGGACTAGGACGGTTGATACCTGAGAAAAATTGACACCAGGCACAATGACACCTTGAAGAAAGGCTGTGACGAGATTAAAATGTTACAATCTGGTTATCAAATGGTAACGGCCTTGGGTAAGTTCCCCTGTACAAAGCGTAACGTTTCACTAGAAATACGATTCGCCTGTGGGTCAAGGACTTAGCGTTCATCAAATACACATGCACAGAAATAATTGCTAAAAAAAGCCGCCGTCTGCTCATCCGCTGTTGCCAATTTATTAAGCCAGCAGCTGGCACTAGGGCTCGGCCCCGATCGTCTTTGATCGGGGCAAAGCGCGGTTTTTTCATTAAAAAATCGTCAAACCGTCGGTACGCTTTAGCCAATTTTGCCTGAGGTTTGGCTTTCGGCTTGTAACTGGCCAAAACCGGTTTGAACCGCCATTAAAACTTTTTTTTGAAATTTTGCTGAAATTCCAAATCAAGTAATTATCACTTATTGTTGTGAACGTAATGGCGGTCAACAACTTGTTATAAATCAAATTTCCGATCGAACTTGTCATCGCGATCGAAAATTGGTCGATCTCTCCGCCATCTAGCGACAAAGTCTGTTACTGATGTAATTCCTATGCAAACCGTAAATCCACGGAGCAAACCCTAAAACCGCGGTGCAAACCGTACAAAATCGGGTTGTAAAGCCCGCTTAGGCAACCTTTTCAAAACCTGACGAGGTACGGTTCGAAATAAAAGGACGACCCGGCACTTGTCCGATCCGCCCTGAAAATCTAAATGACCTGCCCGATCAGTAAAAATATCGAACAGATTAACGCGAGGCCAAGCCCTTTCGTAGCCTCGCAGCACTGAGAAATTATTCTGAAAATAGGAATGGTTTGTTTCGTAAATTATCTCATTTGATGTTATGCATATCTTGGCCGTAGTCTGATGCTGCACGTAAAAAATTGCATTGCTAAACCGTTATCCCACGGAGGCCTGTATGTTGTGTAAGTAGGACATGGCCTGGCTTTTAGAAATCAAAGAGATGAAAGACCTAAACAAGTGTTTAAACAAAACAACAACGTGAGCGATAACACAACAATCCCGAAAAATATTTTTTATTTGACTAACAACACGTGAGACACACTTGAAAATGGTTTCTGTCCGATTTTGACACAATATTAGGAATGAATTGCTAGACGAACATGCAAAAAAAAGGGGCGGGGGGGGGGTAGAAAAACCACTCATTCCGTCCATACCTAAAGTAATATGCTTATTGGATAAGCAAAATTTGCTAGGACAATTGGTTACGATAGACGAATATTATATTAAACGCTAGTCAAACACACATTTTGGAATTAAGCACACTTAGAATGAAGAACACAACTATAATGGTGGATTTGAACTAATTTTCGAAACTCACTACGCGATCTGTTTTTAAAGATTTAAAGTGACAAAATTTCACTTGTACTGGCTTGACCCAGCGGTGGCCAGTCCTTTTCCGTGGCTAAGTCCAGCTCTACCTTCTTGTACTTGTTCTTTGGTTCAGAGTTGCGAGGATCATTTGCTGGACGCTGAATGGACTCGTTTTCAGCGACCAAATTTTCAATATAAAGAGCCACAGAAAGGTGCAATATAACTAGAAGTATCAGACAGCTGCGGAACAGGTACATGTTGTCGTCGTCATCAGTCCTTGTGGAACCAACAGGAATCCCACCGTCATCCTCTGAGTACCAGTGAAAAGGATTCACGTTGATCCCCATCACTTGGAAAAAGTCGGCCAGCGGCCCGATCGGCAGCAATGTCAGGACTAGAGAGAATGCCGTTAGGACAATCAGGGCGAAGAGAAAAAGTTTGTTGGTATAAAATGGCTGTCGATAAGGAGGTCCGTAGGAAAATGCAAGCGCAAGAATAAGGTATTGAAATGAACTTATCGAGAAGATGACGGTTACTTCCCAACACGGAATAATGACTTCATCGCCGTCGGGATGTATAGGGTGATACCAGGGCTGCAGCATTAAGAGCAACAGGGCACCGAGTTGTATGGCCGCCGTCAAAGCTATTTGCATAACTAAAGACAGCATATTTGAGCTGGTAAGAAGCGACCCTCTAGGGCGGTGAACCACGAGGTTTGGGTAGGGATCAGTGTGTCCCATTAGAACGGCAACCGTTGTCGTGATGAACAGGTCATGATAGAGAAACATATAGTCGCCAAGAGTTGTGCGTAGCGAGTATAGGATCAGTACGGATATGAACTGAATCAAGCTGTAGAGTGCCATATACTTAAACACCCCGAAACTGGTGACTAAGGCACAACGACCTTCACGGACGATAGTCGGGACACATGAAATGTTTCCAGCTTTAGCAGTGAAGGGAGCAGCCACGGATGCCTCAGCATCCGACAAAGAAATGCCTACATGAGCTGCTTTAAGAGCTCCGCAGTCATTAGCTCCATCCCCGCAAAATCCAACAGCGTAACCAAGTTCTTGAAACTCTTCCACCACCTTATGTGGCATGTAAAAGGAATTAGTAAACGTACATGCATTATGGAAAACCATGACAAGAATTACTTTTGTTTTCTGATCAGGTGTCATCCGAGCTAGAATGGTTGCTCGCACAAGGATTCTTTGCAGTAAATGAGGAAAATGTTTACGAATGACGTCTAGGGTTTTCCCCCCAAGAGCCAAATGTAATCGTGGAGTTAGATGGTTACTGTCCAATCCTCTTTCAGCATCGGAAACAAGAGCTTGTCTGCGCCACATACGCGATATGTTTTCCATTGGCTGGAATACCGAGTCTGGCCAGCTCTCAGTAAACATGGCATCTGACTCTGACGACGACAAGACACCACTCTCTTCTAAATCCCTTTCATACATTTCAGCCAATGAATAGGTAATGGATGCACGGGTAGTACCCTTCGGTGAAGTAGCTGTAACAAGTATCACTTTTTCTCCTACAGGAAGCATGTCACAATCTCTTCCCACATTAATTGCAGTTAGCAGGTTGTCACCTAGATGAAAAAGTTAGAGAATTACTGAAAATTACCAGAAGCGCAAGATTTGTATTTGAATGAAACCTACCAGTAACCATAACACATCGAATGCTAGCGTTACGCAATTGTCGAACAACTGGGGTCGTTTCGGATTTGAGAGTATTATGCATAACGAGTAGACCAAGGAAGTTCAGATTGCATTCCATTTGTTCTCGCTTCATGCGGTGCATTTGGTGCCAGGTCAATCGTCGATCTAATACGCGATGAGCTAATGCAAGTACACGGAAACCACGCATTGTGAATGATCTTAGAACTTTGGCAAAATTTGCTGGCACGGATGCCTCCACGCAAAGTGTTCGAATCATTTCAGGCGACCCTTTACATAGCAGCTCCATGTGAGCGCTACCTAAAGTTCGGACAACTACCGACATTCTTTGTAGGCTGGAGCTGAATGGAAACTGGCGTACGATACCCACTGCATATGGTATCTTCAAGACAATATGGATTATTAACCTTAAACGATTACTCAATATTTTCAAATTGTACTTCGAATCCCGTTTCAGCGAAATCAAAACCATGAACACCCAGGAACGTATCGCGAGTGACGGGTTTGACAACAATAGGAGCCATAACATCGTAACGAGTTATATCTGCTCCCGGTTCTTCCAAAATCCATTGAGTTGATTTGAACATTTCCAGTTCTAAAGGGTCACCGATCAATTGACCTAAGAGAATGTTTTTGTTTGTTTGTTTTTTTTTCCAGCGATTTTCATGGACAATATCTAAAGCAAGCAAAGTGGAAAGGTAAAAACCTTCGATTCGGGTAAGAGTATGGCACGCCGCGAGAGTTACTAAAACTGGATCATCTTGTTTCAGTTGAAGTGCTGGATCACGAACAAGATCAGCAAAAACATTTTCATCTTTTGATCGCGGTGCCACTCCGCAAAATTCGAGACCACCTTCTGTCAGGGTTCCTGTCTGGAAACAAGTAAAAATTGACATTAATTAACCATTGATATGAAATAATTTTTTTTTAGATTTTTGCTTTTTCAGCCTTCCTACTTTATCGAAGCACATGAGCTTTAATTTGCCACACACATTGATGCGTGGTGGCGAAATGCAAAAGATGCCGTTACGGCGCAAACGTGACTGAGCGTACACTGTTCCAACCGTCATTGCGGCGGGCATGGCGGGCGGAACGACGATTGTTAGCATATCACAAGCACGTATGACAATTTCCCAAAGCGTAGCCTAGAATAAATATTATATAATCAGGAGGTAAACATTGTACATGTAAAAAAAACAAATATATTCCTTACCCCTTTCGTGATATAAACGTAGACGCAATAGGTAATGCCACAAAGGGCCACGCCGAAAAGTAACAAGACGAATTTGAGCGAGTCGATATAAAACTTGAAACCTATAGGCTTCGGGTATAAGATCGAGCGGACTAACTCGCCCTTAGCAGTAGTGAAACCCGTCCTAATTACAACTGCCAAGACTTTATCTTGGCCATAATAGCGCGTTTGAAGAATTTGTGTACCACAGAAGAGCGTGTGCCGTTTGTGAATATCGGTACAATAGGGTTCGTCCAGATCAGGAACAGGCGTTTTTGTCTCGGGCGCACTTTCACCTACTGGGAGAAAAAAAGAATACAGTAATTTTGTTCGCAAAGGCAATACCATGTCAATAACCAACCTGTCAAGACACTTTCATTCACAATACCTGTATTTGATTAAGCAATAATACTTCGCATTAGTAAAAAAAAAAAAATGTATCATTTATCTATGATATTTAATTACATGTTCCCGCCACGAGGACGGCATCGCAAGGAACCAAGAAACCCGTCGGAGGTATAACAATAACGTCTCCAGGTACCAACCGGCTGGCATAAATATTTTCATAAACTTGGAACAAATTACTATGAGTCTCGATCAAGGAATATTAAATTTAATACAAAAGATTACCTTCTCCGCCACGAGAAACGGTAACCATGGAAGATATGTGGGCTGCTGTCATATTTTTCAATGTTGAACTTTGCTGCAGAAAGAAATTAATATTTGTATTGCTGGTTATCAGTCATGTACGAAAAGTTGAATTACCCTGCGAATTTCGTAGAGGGCAACGCCTACGGATATAATCGATACCACAAAAATGCATCCGGCATAGTAAATATAATCATCGACTGTCCAAACCACGCAACTAAAGATCTCAAAAAGGTAAAATGGATTGAGAACTTCATCTATTAGCAAACGCCAATAGGACTTGACGTCCACGGACATTGTGTTGAAGCCGTGTAACTGTAGCCTACGATCAATGAAACCAATGTTATTATTTGTATTGAAAATTGAAGTGAGTATTCATACTTTGCTTCCTGAATTTGCACTGATTGCCCTTCGAAAGTGTGAAAATCGCAAAGCTGAATGCCTTGTTCGATTCCCGTAAGCATTTGAAATCGCTGGTACCTTTTGCTCCACAGGTACTTGACATGTTGATGGACAAAATAACGCGAGTAGGGCACAGAATCTTCTTCAAACAATTTACTGGTTTCAGAATCTTCCTCTCTCTCTGAATCATCCTTTGATAGCAGAGAGTATTCATCAGGAAAGTAATCCCCAACAATTTCTTGGTGCACTTTTGCAATATATGTTTGCCCATGGACATCCTTCACAAAGGAAAATCTCATTATTAACTTTACACAAACGAACAACATTGTAAACACTAGATCATACCTCTAACACCAAGACTTGAGATTCATCTATAGGGCAGCGAACATACTGCCAACGGATTCCAAAAACATTGTGCCAGTAGATAAGAACATATGGCAAGCCTATGCATAGTAATGCTATACAGTGGAAGACGAAGGTCTTGAGATAACTTCTTGTGTATCCAACCGCAGTAAGTTGCTCTTTACTGCCATCATCTATCACTGTTGAATTGGGCTTGATATTTAAGTTCATGTAAGCCCCAACCATCTCACTGTAGGCGCCATACAAATAAAATCTAAACAAAAAGTGAATGTAATGAAGGATTACAAACTTTATTATGCTGAGATAAATATAGAATCTACAGGAATGTTTCATATGTTTTTCACCAACAAACATCAGACTCCTATCATGCCAGGACAGTTTTGTTTGTTGGTAGAACAACTTCCAACCTTGTTCTATATCATGCCATCTAAACTTTCACTCACAACAAACAACTTAAGTTCTATTATTCAAAGTACATCCTGAAAGCATAACTAAATAACACACAATAGAAATAATATTACCAATGAACTAATACAATTAGAGCCAACTAACAACAATTTTATCACCTTCAGAAAATGCTAGAGTAGGGTAGATTTTCAAGATTTCACTTTTCTTCTTTTGTGTTTTCTGTTTACTATTGACTTTCAATCCTTTCATATGAAATCCATTGCGTTGCCAGATAGTTTTAGTAGCATAGCGCGATTTTTGGCCAAAAATTCTCTTTATTCTTCAGAGCAAGTGTCCAAAAATGACGATTCATTATAAAACATAAGTGTTCAACAATAGGTGAAATAATTTTATTTGCCAATTATTTATTTGTATCATGAACTTTAACAAATCACGCAAACTCTACCGGTTAATGTGGTACATTGAGCGATTAGCTTGCAATCGCGTGTTACATTGGGAGAATTATCGCAACCGAACTTGATATTCTTCGGCATTGTTTTCGAACAATAATGGGTTTATTGAATATCTTAGACAGAAGCAGGTTTATCTCTGCATTCGCGGAATACCCTATAGAAGGGCAAACCTTCCATTTTAGCAAAACATGAGTCCGATTTCCCTAATACGTGAATACGTGCAAAGTCTTCGCAATCTATGACACCATCTTCGGTACAATCCTAATGTTAAAAAATATCATTACAAAAAACCTATTTTATCTGTCATAACACAGTCTGTCAGTATTACCTGTGCGAATTCTGTCATGTACGAACGAACTGTCTTTTTGGCACATTCCAGGTCTCGCGCGCATGCCTCGAACGCTATTAAACTTAATATTCAAGAAGGTAGTTATTATCATTTGCTAGGTATATTATCACAACCTCCATTGGGATCTTCGTCTGGCGTAAGCATAGGTTGTCCTGCATCTGCCCAATAGTTAACTCCCATTAGGAAAGGACCACATAGATACTGTGAACCAGTAGTGCACGGAGCAGTCAAATTGCAGTAGGAGCTTGCTTCACACAAGCATTGCATGCAGTCATCCGGTATTACAATTTCAGCGAGTTCTTCCTCTTGACCTGAAACATCAGATCAAACGTAGCACCATTAACTGATAATTTAGGTATAAAATTTAAAAATCCAGCAAGTAATTGGTGGAACCTTACATCACCCATAAGAAGCAGTGCAAAACGATCGTTTAAACGAAGATCAGGATTTAAATACAGAAATTACTCCGGTTTACGTTTCGTAAAGACATTGAACAAACGCGGTATCTCTCAGCGTTATAAAAATGGTGTGACTGTGCTGTCGCCTTTAGCAAAATGTTTTACCTTGAATTGTAGGAGAAAATACGAATACAGCGACTAAAAGGTAAGCAGCAGCGAGGCTGTTTAACATTCTTTTATCTTGGGAGCAGAAGAGCAACATTGTTTTGCTTCTGGCTGGAGCTGGTGTTTCTGAATCAGTGGACCGGCGCTCTAACTTATATAGACGCACGGACCAATCATCAAGTGACATTGAGGTAACCTGAAATAAATTCGTGATATGGCCTTTTACGGGAAAGAAGGGCGGCTGTTTCTAGCAAGCGCTTTGCTTCCTGTTTTCTCTTAATTAATGCCACGCGCCTCGGGAAGTTGCTGGACGACAAAGCAGTACGTTTCCAAAGACAAGGTTGCTAGCTCAGAATTTTTTTTCAATTTATTTTACCTCTAGGAATGAATTGGGATGCATTTGTCTGAAAATACATTGTGTGGGATATCTAAGATTTTTCGTTCCCCTATAAATGGCAATTATTCCAGCAACCAAACAAGAATATGTTGTTTTGAATCTTTTAATACAAGCATGGTTAATTTACATCTTACTTTAACGATCTGCAGGCAATGACAGGAGAAAAAAAATAATAATGCGATAATTTACGTTTAATGAATAAAAATTATTGATCGAGGTAGTCTTGGAAATTCATAAAACCATCGTGAGTTTAATTAACATTCAGAAAATTATGTGCCAGACCGTAACGAGGCAGAAAATATTAAGCTTAATTAATTGTGCTTAATAACACATCTCAAATCTAAATAAATAAGGAAACAGAGAGAGAGAGAAAGCTACACTGACCCATTTGGCATCCCACAATTGCGACACACATGTGTTGATTCGTGCAAGTGGGAAATTTCCCGTGACATGAGCTGCAAACATGTACCACCTTGACACAATGGCTCGTTTTGTAGTTGCAAGACGTTGGGTTTCCTGACTGGAATTTAATGGCGAACTTTCCTTTCAAGACATCATTTTTGCGGCTAACCTCGTTTATTCTTGTTTTGACAAATTTCGCGTTTTCGCTAAGCTAACATCACCATATTTCTCTTGCGTGGAGTAATTAACTCCTTGTGTTCAACACATGCTTACCATAAAAAAAGCTTGATTGTTATCGTGGACGACACTACCATTTCGTGGCCAATCGTGTATTTAATAATCAATCGATGAAAACCCATCAGCAATTCCTATTTTTTCGTTTAAATAACTAAATCCCACAGGACTTTTAATACAATGTAAGACACTTTTTCGGCTAGCAACAGCGATAAGTTACGATCAAAAATCAACCCGACAAAGACTGGACTGTGTTTCTACATGCGAGATAACCTTGGTAGAAAGGCGTCTGGGCAACTGGTGCGTTGCAGCCGAATCCGCCCAAAATGTGGAGGTGCGCGTAGTCATCACAGTTAATTACTCCATCTCCGTTGCAATCCTAGAGACATAAATTACGAGACAGTAAATAATTATATCAATGATGCTAAAGTAATATCAAAAATTAATAAAATACCTGTGCAAATTTTGCCATGTATCCACGTACAGTTTCTCCAGCACACACAGCATCTTGGACACACGCCTCGAAAGCTATTTTTACAATTCGTTAAAATATTCTTAGACGTTTCCCCAATTGAGGTGGGAATAAATATTGGACGTACCTCCTTTCCGTTCAGGGTCGTCGTTCGCTAGAACGAATTTGCCTGCGTCTGCCCAATAAGCCCAAGAAATAAGGAAAGGGCCACAAAGGTATTGGTGACCAGATGTGCAAGGAATCGTCATGTTACAACCTGTACTGGCCTGGCACAAACATCCCAGGCAATCCTCTGGGACTACAGATGCTACCTGACCTGAAAACATAATTATTAGGGTAGACAAAAAATTGTAAGAGAATCATTCGGATTCACTTTTATTCATGGTAGTTGAAATACTTTAAGTTGTGTTTCAAACCTTATTGACCAAATTTATTGGGCATTTTTAGCTTATTTGATATTTAGGTTTTTGCCAACGCAATTTTAATGGAAATTGTACGAAGCTTACGTCAGAATACAAAGATTGGTATTTGCCCTGCAGGTTATCACAGGATACTATTGACCTAGGCATTTTACAGTCGCAAAAGCTTAGACATTTTTCTACCTCATTATTTTAAAGCAAAATATGGTTTCGAGAAACTTTTAAATTTGCGTACTAACACTCTGTAACTAAAAATAGAAAGGCAATATTACCTTGGGTGAACGGGGAAAATGTAGCCAAAAAAGCAAAAAGGCAAACAGCAGCGATCTTGAGCAGCATCTTATAACACTGGCGACAGGAGAACGACTCAAGGTGGGCGATGGTACCTAACCCGGGTTGTGTTGGGTAACCGTTCCTACGTGTCAGCTGTTGACTATCGCTAGTTGGAAGTCGACTCAAAAAAAGGTATATCCATGAGTTTTATATAAGCTCATTGTATGGCCGAAAGGCGTTCTAACCACAAAACAATTCATAATAAGCAATTCCGGACTGAAGATTGCACAAGTCGTAATCAATGTCACCGGAAGACCCAAACGAATTTTGAGACACAAACAGTGACCTTCAGCACAGCAGCAATCTTAAGTCTATAGACACTAGATTCCAGGTAGTTTCCTAAGGGTTCTCGTTGTCATGGTCAATGTAACAGTATTCTTGCGGAATATCATTTAACCACACCCAAACGAAAAGTTCCGGATTCTTTTGTTGTAGCTTCTGAAGTTAGCATAGTGGATAATTTTTTTTTAGTGTGACCTCTGTAAACATTCAGTAGAAACTTAAAAACATCAATCTGTACCAAATACATTACTGGTTGTTCTCCAGCCTTAAGAGAAATACCTGCCAATCAAACCTCCAGAGTAAGAAACTGACCAGAATAAGAAATAAACAATAAAAAAAAAAACTTGGACAAATTATCGTGACAGGCAACATTGCATGAATTCATAGTCTGCTACTAGTATTTGGAAATTGAAACCCTGATACTGCGATTTTGACGTAAATCTCAATTCCTTTTTACACCTGTATACCTTGAAATGGCATTGAAACAAACTGAAAAACTAAAAAGCAACGTGGAAGAACAGCTAGAAAGACTAGTGAAACAGTTGGAAGATTTAGAAAAATACAGGTAAATAGATAAAAAGTGCAAAGCATACAGTGCAGATATGTAACTATTTTAAGAGAATAGGGAAGATTTCGAACCTGAAGAGTACCAGGAGACCAAAGCAGAAACCCTGGAACAGATGAGAGAGTTTCAGTCATCACTTGCAAAATTAGCAGCTGGAGATTTATCTCTGACCGATTACTTTGCAGCCATTCAGTTGGTAAAATTATTTATACTATGCATTTAAATAACAAATAGTTCAAACAACTCTGTTATCACTTGGCAAAATTAGGGCATACAAGCAGCTCTCAGTAATGTTTTCAGAACACCAGAAATAATTCTCATGTTTGCAAAAAAACAACCAGAACAATTACGGCTCAAACTGGCCCAAATTCAGAGAGATCTAAAACTCGGAAAGCTTTCCAGCAAAGTTGCTGAAGTGCAGCAGGCATGATAATATTTCTTAAAATTACTTGTATGCCCTTCATTCAATTTTTCCTTTAAAATTTTTGACAGATTGAAGTCCTTGGGGCTCTGAAAGGTCTTGGAGAAGTTTTGAGTACTGAGGAAGCAAACCTTCTTGAGAAGACAAACTCTGTTTCTTTACAGCAATTCATTAAAGTGTCAACTGATCCAAGTAAATGTTCTTGTGTTCTCCCAACTTGGCACCTATCATACTCTAAACATGAGTTTACTGTAATGATTTTATAGATTCAAAAAGTAAATTGCTGACATTAGCTGAGAATTCTCTTAGCCTGGAATAAAAAGGAAAAACGGTGAACTAACTTGACGGAGCATCATGGAATCTGTGTCCTGTTGCCAAAATGTAAGCAGCAGCACTTCTATCCATATGTAAATAGTAACACGGGCTAATACTGGGAAATTTAATGGTGTTGCCCAATTTCATTTTCCCATACAAAGACGAATTATTAATGCGAATAGAAATTCCGTGAGTAAGGAAATTATACAAGACAATTTTTGTTCTGAAAATCTGAATAAATCTAACCGCGCAAACAATATTTACGTAATACCGCTAGATGCCTCTTAGGGTTTTCATGGCGATGTAAGTACACATTTCAAACAACTTAACATATTTTAAATTTTTTTTTTACAAAAAAAAAAAAAGTAATATTTGATGATTTCACTTTCAATTCAGACTATAAGAACAAGTGAGTTTCGATTCATCCACCAGTTATCAGTTGGAGAATAGAGGTCTCCAAAGAGATTATTATAAGCTCAGCGGACATGGCGAGAACATACTGTTGCAATACCGTATAACCAAAACAAATAGGTTAATTCCAGCACATCATATTATACGGAAGAAGAACCTAATTCGCATCGAATGAAACAAATACCCACTATACATGAAAGAAGGAGTCACCACCGACAATGAGAGTACTAGTTATCTTCTATCCGCACAGATAGTTGATATAGTGCAACAGCTTCAGCCAACGAGGTTTCGACGCGGCTGCTTTTTAGTCGTTTGCCATTGGTTCGTGAAAGCTTATCCTCGATATTCACTTTCACACACAACTACACTTTACACACCCTTTTTTTTTAGTTTTAGTTGGAGGAGAGAGATCCGCCCCCGGCACACAGGATGTACGATTTCATCCATATTTCGATCCGCTCAATGAGCTTTGCACGCGAATACCATGGCGACTCCCTCGCGCACGTAATAATAAAAGTAGTAATGATGAATATCCTAGAATGATGTTCTATTTCCTCACATTAATGTAATTCTTAGTAATTTTAGTCTTTTTACTGAAATCGAGTTTCATTTTGAATCTGTGTCGAGTGCAAAAAGCAACCGAGGAACTTTAGAGAGCCATGCCACTGTTTCATTCAAAAGACGTGACTCAGATTGATATCGCAAATTATCGACAGAAAGATTGATGGGTTGCTGTTCTGCCCTGGAAGAAGGAATCGTAAGCTTTGCTAAGCTACAAGAGACGCTCTTCTGCTTTCAGTTCGCCGATGCATAGCATTTGCAATATATCAAGTCCAAGCTGCCGGCCAACTAAGTTGTATATCACTCCATTACGAGTGTGCGTTTAACCGACTCTGTAACTGGGCTGGGCGAATAAACATCAGGGCAAGTTCTCTCAACGTCTGGATTTCTCGATAAGCAGCCAGACCCCGGCCAGCGATACTGCCAAGTTGGACTCGATTCGCTCTGAAAGTTGAAACGAGGCAGGCGCCATTGATCCTTCTTACACTAGCGGGTTCATTCCAAAGTCCAAAGTAGGCAACTAAGTATTTTATTTATTTGTTAAATTAAAGAAATTGAAATTTCAACTGGAGGTAACCCGCGTTCGATTGGTTAGACATCCTATGACGAAAGGCGATGAATAGTGGCGATGACAGACAATATCTACTCATCGTATGCCCTCAAATAGATGTATTTACACGTCAGAAAAACGGAGAGCTACGAAGGAAAACAGTTTGTCTTACTTAGTTCTTGTTTTGTATGGATTAATGGCATTGCTAGATTCCTTTATGATGAAAAACGAGAAGATTTTTGACACCATGTGTGGCGTGTTAGTAAGTTGTTGATTTATGCGACGATCGGTTGAAGGGAACTGGGCAAACGATTCACCGGACTTTTTCTATTGCGAGTTAAAACGGAGCAACGGAATTCGGGTCATAAATAGAAGGGAATCAAATCCAATCTGTTATTGCTTATTGAGTCAATATTGACTTGTTATCGAACACGACGATCTAGTTAATACTATAAGAAAGATGACGCCTCCTGCAACGGGTCAGACTACATACCATTGGTAGAAACGCATTCGATGCCGTTAGATTGGGCACTCTCGATGGTGATGGATCAGTGCGTTTGACTCCATACACAATTCCAAATGTACACGTCTCAAACAGCACGAGTCGCAGCTGCTTTTTCCTGTTTAGTCTCAAAGGCGAACGTCGTTTTCTTTTACATTGCATAGCGATATATATATACGGTCGCTTCTAATGGGTCAATCGCACAAGCCAAAATGTTATCGAACCCGATTTAGACTTTTGAACACCTGACACGCTCTCCACTTGATCCGATTTCTTTGTAGCATATCAAAACGCACGACGCCATTTGATAACGAGTGCGTGTGCATCCCATGGCCAAAAGATATAGCAATGCACACGGAGTACGGTTTAATGATGGCAATAGTAATCGAGCAGATGAGCATTCAAGACTTACAATCTATCATTCGTAGGGACAACCTCGAATCGAGCAAAGCAACCCATTACGATATAATGAGCACCTTTGGAAAGCTGCTGGGGAATTTATGAAATTGGCTCGACCGATATGAACAGTTTTAATTATTTATTGCTATAGAAAATGGGAAGAGCAAACGAACTCGCTGGGAGGGAATGGTGGGCGGATACGAACATGTTAAGTTATCGATGAATGTGCTGATTGTGCTGGGCGGCCCGAGGTCGCATTTTTTTTTTGCAAAGCTCGCAAGACATTTTTTTTTTTTTTTGGCATTCGAGGCCAAAAAATTCATTCCATATTCTTGCCGTGAAATGGTAAAGAGCAGCGCGACGACCGAGTGCAGAAAAATAATTCGATCCAGTCGTCATTGTCATCCGACTTTGGCTGAGAATATTGCGGTTTGGGGCGGCGAGTGCTACAGTATCTGAGGGTGCAAACAAGGGCGAAATCAACACACGTCTCTCCTACATTTGCGCAACTCTCGTCAGCCAACTGCTGCGAATACGTAAACTGACATTCATGTCGTGTTCAAACATAATAACAAACACCCAGCGACTCCTCCTACTTCTTATAAACCTCGAGCTTCATTCGATTACGTCGGATGAAGCAGCTGCCGTGGCAGCAGGAAACGGACGCAGCAACTACACAAAAAAAAATACGGGATACGCGCAATTTACAGCGTAGTCGACGTTATTCAAAAAGGGAAAAAAATAAAATGAAACTTTTTCTGTTGTTCCTTGTGTTGCACGCGCATATTTGTATATATACGAAGGGGTTTGGTAGCTCTCGCCGGAACAATTGGCAATTTAACAAATGCAGCAGGGTTGGCCAAACAAAAATAAATCAACTTGAGGGACTGTGCAGCGTTGAGAATAAATTGTCCGTACACCCATCCGCGCCGCCGTAACAGACGGAGCCATATAAGTGATGAGATCACCATGTGTGCACCATGAAAAATCATAATTTCAATAACCAAAAAAAGGAAAAGAAGAATAAGACGAAACAAATGAAATGCGTTGGATAAATTTCTCTTTCGCAAAAAGAAAAAAAATATGATAAAACGGAGACAGAGAAAGCAAGAAGATGCACAATGAAGCGTCTATCAAGGTTCGCTCTCAACTCTGTGCTGAATTATGGATAAAGGATGACGATTGATTTCCCAAAGGGATCAAGGCTGTAAGTTGTCACCTAATACGTTCGGCTGAGCAAGGAGAGATACTACGATGCTTCAAGGGTTCCGCAACAGCTGTTGTGGTTGGGAAGACTAGGCCAGCAACTGCACCAACATAAATGTGAGCCAGCTTTCAGGGGCAATTTTAAACTGATGGAGAGGGGAGGAGGACGATCACACAAGGAAATGGGTCTTTTGTATCACAGGCGCCAACCAAATGATTGATACTTGTTTCTAGGACTCCATATATAAACTGAAGGAGGTTGTCATGCAAACAAGAAACAAACGAGGGTCGGTCCCGATACAACAAGGTACCGCATAAGCAACTACGTCTCACATGTGATTGAAATAAAACAACAGACAAATATAAAAAAAAAAAAAAATAAATAAAATAAAAGCGAAAGAAAATGATTTGATGGCTGCAAGTGGTATGGGTCTCTTTTTGGCTACGAATCTTTCCGCTTTTTATTGGCTGACATCCAATAAGTCGTAAGGACGGATCTTCGTTGAAAGGACGAAGAAAGAGAAGGAGACAGCCCGCATGACGGGCACAATGTTGTGCACAAGACATGGAGGAAACCATCCGTCTTTCCAGCTTCCTTCGAGAAAGGAAGAAGCTCGGTCGAATAGATATAACCGGTGGCCCGGACATTATTCTTTTTTGATGTGACGGACGCGCATCGCATACGACCACGTCAACCTGACAATCCTTTGCGGGGCTTCCTAGTTGTAGAGTATATATATATAGTACACAAGAATGTCACCCTTTTCTTACATTAGTTTTTTTTTTCTATTTCTGGTTTTCTTTTAGAAAAGCAGCTGTAATTTATACGAGAAACTGCATTCAACCAGAACACGTTTTTCTTACTCACAATCAATTGATTATCTACTAAAACAAAATCGTCTTTTAAAAGATTTAGACAAAAACGATCATCCCTTTTCGTGATTGTACTGTTAATGAGCTCTAACGCTGTCAACACATAATGCTGCCAGACATGACTGTTTTAACATATATAGTCAATGATCAAAGGGTGCTAGTACTCGATTCCCACTGTTGCTGTACATGTCCTGACGTTTATATTGTCTGGAGGAAGCAAACACACTGTGGCCCGCGTCAAGAAGACCACGCCGGCTATTGTCAGATGAATGGACAAGGACTTGTTATCGTAAGAGGCGGAAGCGGATGGGAGGTTGAATAGTGGGGTTGGTGAGAGTGGAAAAGAAAAAAATAAAAAAAAAATAAGTTGGTGACTCGCAATGGGTACTTGCTCTCCCTCATTCCAACTAGCCACATCCAGCTCGTACTCTATCATTTTTACTTATACATTACTCGCGCCGCCTTTCTTGGCATCACTGGCTCACGTATGCACGCTGCTTTTTTACTAGTCCACCAGAGACAATCATATACACGATCTGTTATTAGCCTTCACGAGACTACAGTGGGCAAAGTCCAGAAAATCGCGGGACCAGCGCCAAAGTCACAATAGCTCTAAGCATAAGGGGGTCTTTGGGTATGAGCTGATAGGTTTGTATGCCGTTTCACCAATTAAAAATATTTCCATGGTGTGGTGAAATGAGTATGCGTGCCTAGAAGCAATAAATTGCGTCGCTCTCTCTTTCCCTACCCCGTGCGAGTCCGTTCCAGCGTCAGAGTTATTCATACGTGAAAGATGCAAACGTGTGCCTTTGCGTAGCAACCAGAGGCATTTTTCAGTCGACTGTCTAACTTTTAGCGAAACAAGAAATATGTCCAGCAATAGAAGAAAGGAGCTTTGGCATTCGCCAAATGGGAACTTAACATTACGATTGACGATGGCGCAATGGCCATCAAACTTGGATAGCCTCTAAAAATTGAGAAAGGTAGCGGCAATATTTTGACAATTACACAGTTTTTCAACATCACACAGTTATGACGATTTTGCCTGTGAAAATCGCACCTATTATATTATTCCCTCTTATTGAAAATTTAGCGCGTTCACAAACGTTGCGCAACTCGCATGACGTCTCATTTGATAAAGGCGTATTAACTAATCTCCTATACGACCCGGAAAATTATTTTTAACGTGCATTTTATTCGGAAAACAAGAAAAAGTACAGGCAACCGCTACAACGTGTAAGTTAATAATGAAAAGAACACAAAATACAATAATTGAACACTTTCGAAAAAAAAGAATTAAAAGCCTTAAAAAAGTGATAAAAAAATGTAAAAAGACAAAAAATTTTTAGAACTCGTTATGAGGTTCCAGTTTTCAAGTCATAGAAATCGCCTCGCAAAAAATTGTGCCGAAATGTTTTAACATCCCGTTTTTTAAGGGTTACCCCACCTCCCACACGCAAAAGAGACTCAGCTAACTATACGTTCCAATAGAGCGGTAACTTAGAGGAAAAAAGAATCGACTACATGTAATCGCTTAAAATGGAGCAGTATGGCAGTGAGACGTGAAACGAAGGTACTGTAATTTCAAAATTCAAAACAATTTTAATGCGCAGGCTGCGCATTGTATGGAACGCAACTCTGATCGGTAATACCTACAGGGTTCCTCCTGTCAGTTAACTGCTCCGGATAGGGATAGACATAAAGATGGGAAGGATATGGATACGTAGCCGTGGGAGTTAGCGGAAGTAGCAAACTATTTCTCAATTCGTGAAACGAATGAACAGGGGGACCTGCTGAATTCGCCGAATGAAAAGGAGGACCCGAATTAGACGAATGAAAAGCTACGTGTTCATGTGGAATTTGCTCTTGCAATTCCCTCTGAAAATCATTCAGAGGCACTGCAACCTTTTCCATCAGGACTTCTCTCGCCTTTTTGACATCGTGAGTAAGAGTTTGTAATTCGACAACAGACAAGTCGGGCTTTGACAAAGCGTCTTTTAGTAATAACAGGTATCTCTTCAAAAGCGAACACTCAACGAGAATATTCTCCCCCAAAAGAATAGAATAGGGTTTACAATCGGCCAGATTGGGACTGAACGAGGTCGGAGGGCCATTCAAACTCAACATCGCAGGCGTCAAAGAATTGCTTTCCCGTTTGGCCGCCGACTGGCGTGACGGCCGAGCCACGACATGTGAAACTGACGGCCCAGGATTGCCCAATGATTGTGCCATTATTGTACTCGAAGACGCTCCATCCGCGATCGGAGTCTTTTTGGAGGCAACCAGCTTTTCGTACACTTCCCTTTTCTTGTAACTGCTCTCGCGATGCAGTTGAAAAGCGGAAACAGGGTGCCCATCATCCACAGTCAATTCTTCGCTCTCCGACATTGTCGCTCGGTCAAACAATTCTGCGTAAACAAACAATAGTAAGTCAAAAATAAATTTCGAAATTGCTTGAAGAAGAAAAACTATTTTCGACCTATTAAGAAATAGAAAAGCGTAATCGCTGCAGCGAAAGGCAACAATAGAAAGCTGATTGAAATTCTGTACGAGTGTCACATGCGATTCTTAGAGCGAGCGCAGAGTTAATCTACTAGTTCCAAGAGCCAAACGTTCGAAAAAGTATTTCAAAAGTAACTTGAAAGTGGTCGCAGCGAGAGCAACTTTTTCGACTTACTTTGTCACACACCAGGGGGAAACTAGTCAGTTACGACTTTGAACCTTGCCGAGAACCCTCTGTTACCATGTTGCAAGCCGTCGTGCACACGACCGAGCGCTGAAGGCAACAGAACGCTGCGCTAACAGCGAATATCTTACTCGCTCGACTTTACGCTTGGCTACGAGTATCCTGAACGAACAGCAAAAAATAAAACTCCTTTTTTCTCGTGTCGTTATTTTGAATACGAAACGAGATGGATTCCAATATGAGCTAAAATTGCACGTCTTCAAGTGAAACAAGAAAAGTACTGAAAATCGAAGGGTAACATGGTAGAAATGAAAAAGTAGCCACGTTTCACGCACTGACAGATATTGCATTTTTGGAAGACCCGCGTTGCAAAAAATATAAAGCGCAAAACAAAACGCTGAGAATCTTGCCATCTCTGGTTGGAGTCCTGCATATTCAGATTCCATTTCAAGTCTATAAAAAGAAAATGCAATCTCCTTAAGGAAAAAAAAAGCCGTCTTCTATATCATTACGAGTCCCACAGTTTGATTACAAAGCATCAAAGTCAAATCTACGCTGACAAAGCTATCGTCTGAACTGGCCCGCCTTTAGTGAACTCGTTGACGTTGTGTAGCCGTGGGCCCAATCGAGCCACGCACAAAGTAGTTGGGCCGCAGTCACGCAGTCATGTGAGATTAACGCAAGTCAACGATTGCCTTAATCGAGTGTTTTTAATCTTATACGTAGCCGCCGGCGACAAAATCAACTTCAACCACATTACATCCATGTCATTTTAAAGATGGGCCGTTCTCTATTTCTCAGCGCATTTGGACACTGACGCGAGTTGGGTTCGGCCTCTTAAAAGAAAACGAACCACGGCATCTTTAACTCCCGTAATTAAAACAATTACTTGTTGTTTTAATTTTTTTTTCTCTCTGTTCTGTCTTACGTACCCATCAAGGTCGCTTGCATAGTTTCTTTCACCGTACAACATTCACTGGCGGTAAAGATGAGTTGGAGCGAGAAAAAGAAAACGCGCGTGCCGAAGAGGTTTCTACCGTGACAATCGTTATGGGAAAAAAAAAAAAAAAAAAAAGAAATTGTAGTTTAAGTTGGACGAAAGATTGTTTACCAGAGGGAGGGGAAAGTAACATACAATATATCCTACGTTATTGCACTGACAGAGTAACTTGAAGCAAAGCTCAAGCAAAGAGTCACGAGCTCGACTCGTTGCGAAGAGCACGAAACTCTGTTGCCAAGGTCCGCGGGCTCGCAAGAAGCACCACACACACACACAAATCGAAAAGATTTGCTTCAAAATTCTTTTCTTCGTCAGGATTTTCCTATTCAAAGATGGCGATACTCTGAATGTTTTGACAATCGAAAGATCAGTCACACCCCACAATCGATGATGTTGCCAGCGTATAAACAGACGAAGTCAACGAGTAAATATTGTGATTCTATCGACGATTTTTTAAATGTCGTTCAGCGGATGCCAACTGGACCGAAAAGAAACTAAAAAAATCGCCAATGAATAATTTATGGATTGAAAAATAATAGATGGTATCATCGCGGCAAGAGCCGCATTTCAATCGAGCATAATTTTCACAATAGCTCTCGACTTCCAATTAGGAGTCCACGAGACGGATCGAGGTTGGCGAGAATTCGTTGTCTAAAACGACAGCATTGCGATGAAAAGAGTTCTGACTTTCAAAGAGAAAGGAAGAAACGCGTCACTCACTAGTTCCCACTCCATCGCCATCTCAATCACAGGGTCGACAAGACGGAACAACGGTTGAAGTAGACGAGACCCAGAAACTCCAACCTCACTCCCCCCACTCCCTCCTCAAATAAAAAGAAAGAAAAGAAAACACTCTCCACCAAGCCTCGAACTCTCCTACGCTCGAAAAGAATGATCAGATTGAATTCGGTAAAGAATCTTACATTTCGAACGGAAAAAAAAAGCCAATACATAAATTCTGCTACAGAAGCCGTTGGTAGGTGGAAGCCCATTACACATTGACTGACAGGGACTTACCTTGAAATGAATATTAAAATGACTGCATCTATCCATTTGGTATGGTGCGTTGGGAATGAGAATGTTGCTTCCGACTGGTCAAACTCCTCACGGCTTTTTTCGGCTCATCCAAGAAATAATCTAATAAAAAAAATACCAGTTATTATTTAAGGTGTTAAAAAAACATCCACTAGCAGTTGCAAAGCATTAGGTACATAAAATTGGTAACACCAATTCTAGCAGAAACAAGTGATCATTAGTTACGTCATTAGAAATTGCATTGGGCGGGACAAGATGGAATGGTCCTTCCCTCAGTCGACATAACGAAGCAACCAATGTGGATGCATTCAACGTAGCATAACTATGAGACCGTTCGCCAAATGCGGTTCTCAAACTCTTCCATGAAATATTCAAGTGCTGGTGGAGGAGGGGTGGCCGACCACACAATTCTATCAGAATGACGGTAATCAGCGTTTCATGACAGACTGCAGCGTGTACAGTTCCGGTCCGGTTAAAGTTTGTTTATTTTTTATTTTCCAAAAAAAAAAAAAGGAAGCCGTTCAAAATGGGGTGGGAAGGTTTTAGAGGAAGTTTTGCAAAACCTAGACGTTCATTATAAACCCTTCGTTCCTATTGGTCAAACTAGAGTTTTCGTTCTAAATTTCACCCGTTACATTTTGACGTCTTTTCTTACACCCCTTCCACCATTCCATTTCATGCTCTTGACATTGTAGACACATATACACGTTACCATGCGCCATCTTTTTGTTTGAAAGCTTAAAAAAGAGATACTTGTCAAGGCTCATAATTTCAATTCAGATATAAAGTAGTCTGATTTACTGTAGACATAGCAATACATCAGTGTCGTCAGAGACATCAAGTACGATCGTACGAGTTTCTTACCAGACATAACTAACCCTTATAAACCGTAGAAATATACAGTTCAAAGTTTAACGTATCGCTACTTAAACCAAAACATCGACTTCACAAGAGAACAAGAAGGCAAAGAATTAAATAATAAACATAAAATCATCTACTAAATTTTTCCAAACAAAAACAGTGTTACACAATATGCATCTTCCAACATAACATTGGTTATCAAATCCTCTCCACCACCATTGCCAACATGCCCGTCTTGTGGCAACTTGAGAGAAATGTATCAATAGTTGTGCAGCCTTAAATGCGAAGGCGGCTTCACATGAGGGGAGATTTATGACCCATACCGCTGCTTTAGGCCGTCAAACGTAATCGCTACATTCAGTTGCCGCTGCTCAAAATGAAGAATCGGGGCGAATCCATCGAATCGGATGAACTCACCGTCATGGTCGCCTTAGCAGTGAGTCAGAGTCATCTCTCTTTCTTTGACTTTCTCAAAAGAGGCCGTTGTCTGGAATGAGGCAGTTGAACCGACTGGGCAACAGTCGTGACATCGGAGCCATTCTTTATACACAAAATGTGGCTTGCCCACGATAGGTTGGTAATTTCCGTTTGTTTTGTTCCCCCAACTCCCACATTTCGACATGACCAACTACTCTTTACCAAAAGTCTCACATTTCTCCAAACGACGTCGACTCAAAACACGCTCCATTCCCTCAAGACGTTTGCATCTATGGATCTATGGCGACACGACGCCCAAAGTTTTCTTCCCTGAACCGAGTTTGACCCATACCTAGATCATACTGTCATCCTTCGTGTTGGGGGGAAATAAACGGGCTGATGTTAAAAAGAATGACGGTAATGATAACATACATAAGTATAAACAAGGTTCAACTTTCCACTCCAATATTGTATAGCAAAATCCTGATGCTTCGCCTTATTTAATATTTACATATTTGTGACTAAAAACTGTATCAGGACATTGCATACTTTATTGAAATAACCTTTACTTTCCTATTTTACAAAACTCTCTGTATACTGGGATTCAACATCACAAAGTCACACAGCTTGGTATTAAAAATAGGCTAGAAGAAAATATTCATGAAGTCTTTCAATGTAAAGTTACAACATGAATATTGACTTTCAAGGAGAAAAACTATCCTTTTGCAACATTTCAACTACCTCGAAAAATTGGTGGGTGTGTATGCCAAGTAATCGGGCTTAGTTATATGGAAACAAACCAAACCACAGAGCACATATGGAAAAGGTAACTGCCTGAAATGATTGGCAAAGGCCATGTAAAACTGAAGTTATCCAACTAGGAGTTATTTTAAAGTAATGAAAAATAGCATTTGTGAGTACTTTGTTAAAAACGGTAACAAAATTTCCCACATCTGAATTTGGAATTCCCAAATGGTAATCTATCAGTTTGGAGTTCTTGGGTTTTTAACTTTTCTATAATTAATGAACACAAGATTGGACAAGCATCATTAGAGTAAAATAATTCCTATTAATACTAAATACCAGATTGGAAGAAATCGTGGAAAACTTCTTAGTCTGACGGTAAGCTACACAGTGTGCAGTATTTTTCTTTACTTTAAAACATTATTAAAGTTCTAAAGCCTAGGACATCTTCTTGAAGCCACACATTTGCTATGCAAAGTAACACTATTCCTACAATTTTGTTCTTACTTTAATTCCTGCTACACAACATGAAGCCCTGCTAAGTTTCATAAGCTGTATATGACTTATTTACCTTGAATCGACGTGGATAAGGTGATTACACTTTTGCCTTCGCAGGATGCTGGAGCGGATAATTTCATAGCATTTTTCAATCTAGAGACGTCGATAATTCACACGCTTTTCAGCATGCAATAAGTCAGCCATCTTTAACGAGGTTTTGATGACAAGGTCGACTGCCCGTAAATTTCTGCTGAGCTAGAATCGGCTGATGGTTGCCAAGTTTCTATTATCGAGCGAGTTGCTACTTTTTGGGGGTAATTTTCAATTAAATAAATTGCAGGTAATTTTATTCGCACAAAATAATGTACCATTCCTGTTTTTCTCCAACGCTGTGACGACGTATATATTTGATTTGTTTTTAAAGATTTTGACTTTGCCGAGGGGGGGACACATTTGCGATGAAAGAACTTAATAAATCCGCCAGAAGTTGGGTAAAATAACTTTGTGACGCTCAAATTAAATTGTTAAAAATGTAACCTAACGTTAAAACCATTTGACGGTACCCAAGGCCCGCTCCCCTTCCAGTCGTTTGGGTGGAACTAATCGTCCACAGTTTTCCCAATAATTAATGGTACTTTAAATAGGCGTGACATTGTCCAATTGTCTGTTTGAATGGCCAATAACCAACCTTAACGACGGTGTATGGAACTATTCAGTTATCAGTTTGAGCAATAATTCGCCACGCTTTAAAAATAACAAAATACGTCAACATATTTCTTGTTGGGGGTTTAGTGTATTCAGTCAATATATTCGATTTTTTTTTTCAATCGACATCCAGATTACAGAAAGGGCCGCATAAAGATATTACACACTCATCACAGATAACTGCAAAAATTAAAACCAGGAAGAAAACGAAAACGCCAAGCCAATGGAATTAATTAGAAAGGGGAAAATTACAGGAAAACAAGGTTTTTCTTGTTTGATTAAACTTTCGTTTATAAATACCTTACGGCCCAATCATTGATTAACATAGGGATACATAGGAAGAGAAAGATGACGTGGTGGGCAAATGACGGTGTTTCGGCTGGCGTGACCGTATAGTTGAGCTGCGCTAAACGCATCTTCCGACGTCGCTCGATTGGACTGTTCCGAAAGGATTGCAAACTGGTTGGCAATGTATGGTGGAACAGCCAAAGTGGATTTCGCACTGGCATTAGAAATCTGTTCCCGCTGCAATCTATCGATAAGATATTGATAGATATCGTTCAATTGAGTAGAGACCTCGTCTCGAATGATACAAATCGCCGTACAAACGTCATTATCAAGATAAGCCAAGTGCTCGACGGTAAGTTTCGAATCACGCAAAGAATTTACTAGTAGAGAAGCTCTCCTGCCTAGCAGGAAGCATTCTAGTGCCATGTTTTTCCCGAATTCTTGAGGCCCACTGCCGGGAGCGTAATGAGATGGCATGTATTGAGTCGTATTAGGCTCTGATAACGGACGATCCACGTCTAAAGCTGATCTAGTCGAGTTTCTTCCCAAGTCGGATGGCGAAATAGACGAAGCGAAAGTCCTTGGCGTTGTCGAACCGGAAGAAGTATTAGGCTGCATTGTGGGCCTATCGATTCCCAGTTCCCTGTCTTGTTGCTGAGCTCGCCTGGACGCTACCTGAGATGCGTTGATTTTCTGCTTCTTGCGAGTGACTCGACACAGGTCGCAACTGCAACGCCCAAACGGACAGTAACGCTTATGACCTTTTAAAGGACTATTGATGCCGTGATTTTTGCACAGGGCACAAGTTGGATTGCGACAGGATGCTCCTTTTCCTGTGCCGAACGACGTTGGACTACTTTTTAACTCGTCATCTTCGTCCATGTGTTCAACATCAATCGTCTCTGAATGATCAAACTGGTTTAGCGAGGACGGAGATAACATTTCGAAGGATTCTTCATTGTTGAAGGGCATCTATTTCGGCCAAGGAGATCAGCGTAGAGCTGAAAACAAAATCAAAACTTTAAAATTCAACTAGGACGTTGGGTGCAGAAACGGTGACCGAATTCTGCACAACAGCGGAATGTTAAAACTGGAAATCAACAAACTGCGCAAAAAAAACAGATATTTTTTTTCGAGAAAGTTTATGATGGCTAAAATGGCAAAAAAGACTTTTAATTCTGAGTTACATTCCATCAATACGACAGGAAAAAAAAGTGCTTAAATGCATAGTTTCTACTTTAGATAAAAACTGAAAAACAGAACGTATCTAACCAGATTAAGCCACTAACCAATAAAAGTCAGACACTGGAGTGCAATCTTGGATATAAAAAACTTGAAAAATAAGACGTAGAATCTAAAAGCCATAGACTTACTTGGGAAAGGATATACGACCAAACTGTCCGCCACTAGCTCGACTTAGTCACTGCTTCTGTGTTGCCATGTGAGACCAGGAACTACACACATACCACCACTACGGGGCGAACGAAAAAGCCTTGGGATTAAGGCAGCCATGTTTTCCATTGCTGCAAGTCTTGCCTGAGTTGTAGTATAGGACACACGCACAAGCCACTCAGATTCGGTCGAAGTAGTATGGATGGGAAACCCACAAACCCCTAGGGTTTGTGAAGTCCTAACTATTAACATTTCTGAAGAACTTATTGACATGTCTCCTCCTGCATCTCCTAAAAAGCTGAACCTGGACAAGATCAATGGAAAACACAGAGTGCTGTTGATTGAAAAATACTGTTAGACAATTTATTCACAAAAAAAGGAGGGGGAGAACGAAGCTGTAGATACTGTTTCACCTCTTTTCTGCACTTGTGCTACAATCGCACAATCAGCATGACGAACCAAAGTTCGCATGTAGACCATCCGTCCTATTTGTTCACGGCAAATGGAGGGCTATTAGAAAAGTTTCTTCTCTTCCTTTTGCTAAATGCCGTTTGATCGATTTATCTCGGAGAAAAAAAAAATTGACGAACTAGGCTATGGACCTTCACAAACCACACGCATTCACTACGAGATTAGCAGTTTTTCATAGTGTCATGTCAAAATCAACTGCAAGTCAGCATCTGCGTGTCCGGTGAACCGGTCCGATATGCTTGTGATAAACGTCTTTCGTCCTTCGATGCCCTTGCCCCCCTCCTATCTCCACTGTTGTCAAGGTCTCTGAAATCCAAGAAATCCAATTAAATCATCATTCCCCAAATTTAAATAGAATGAAAACAAAAAATAAATCCTGGTAAAAATATTTTTCCCCTTTCCAACGTTTAAAAGAAGCCCACGTCAAAAGCATTGGAACGTTACACAAGGACTTCGTACCGCTCCGTCCAAATGAGACTGGAATCTGACTTGACAACCCACCGGGCATGCATGTGACAAGCGTTTCCACCGCAGATGGTCATGGCATCAACTGCACAACAAAAAAAAAAAGAAAGAATAAAAAAAAGTGACTAAAAATGGAAAATAAAAATGGTGAAGATACATCTTAGGTCAAAGGCAGCCTACTCGGAATTCAATTCTTGGGTATCGTTGAAAAGAAGAACAGAGTCAAATGTTCACCCTGAAAGAAAACGAGCCAACGGTGCAAGATAATTTATAGCCTGAAATGATGGAGGAACGATAAGGGGAGGAGGGAGAAGAACAGAAAGAGTTTGCTCTTTTCTCAAACTTGGAGCGAGACGGGCGAAAGTCCGTGTGTGCGCACGTAGAACACCGCCTTCTAATTTGGGAGCTTGAGAGAGAGAACTGCCGCATGAATTGGAATAACTTTTGTCCAGCTTCTTCATTATACACAAGATAACCTTCTTTGACTCTGTTCGCGTTGATTGTTAACCGAGTTCACATACACACAAAGCAATAATCTATTATAGACAGAACGTCAGCCGCGAGAGACTTTGAAACAACACGGCAAATAGAACGAAACAGGAAAAAAGCCATATCGAAAAAAACAAAAAAAAAAACAAAGAACGATTGTATTTTACAAGACACACGGTCAATCAACACGAAGTTAGAAGCATAGCCTTCAGTAAACATCGCCAGTGCCTCTTAGTTCGCAAAGTCAAGAGTAAACCACCACATCTCTGCTGCTCACCTAATTAACAAATTGGATGTTGGTTAGGTACAGCCACGCTTAACCTAGATTTTCGTGAGCGAATATTTCCGAAAACCAGGTCACGTAACATCTGATTGCTTGTCAAGCCAAAGGATCGCGAGGGATCAATGATGTACAACAGTATACACACACACAAGTTGATGTTAGATTTCATGACTTGGGGGCAAATGGCTTGTCACTTTGGTGTAACCCAACAGGATCACACACGAAAAAGAGTCATGTTCTTCTACGATTCAAAACTGGCAGCATGTTTTTCTACGCCAGTGGAAGAGATTTAAATGCACGTCGTACCATTAGTTTTAAGATCGTATCACAATGATGTAAAAGTCAACACAAAATAAGTTATGCAATAAATATGTTCCCATTTCATAGTGTGATTTATTCATGCTTTCAACCCATACGTTGAAAAGTTACGAGAACTATAACACCGCTATAACGGTTCCAGATTGTCTATGGATGCGGTCGATAGCGCAGTCACTGTCGGCTAACATTGCCATTCGAAACCGTCATCAGCGGGGTTGGGTAGTACAATGACATGCCTTCTTTTTTTTTTATCGGTTCCCGCACGCGCCTCTGGTCCCTGGACTGAAGCCAACTTTCTGTACACACGCAGGCACAACACACAAAGGTGGTAAAAATGCACGCTACGGTAAAAAAAAAAAAAAAAAGGAAATAAATAAACGGCAACTTTTTGCGTCCAGAAACTTGGTATTGCAATCTCGAAGGGACCAAAAAGGGAGAACCGTGACGGAAAAAAATCAACATGAACAAAAAAAGGGGTACGAAGAAGAGGTGGGTTTCGCCGATTTTCTCTCTGTCGTTTCGCGTGCTGATAGAACATTAGACTGCGGCAATTTCCTATATCACGTCAAGGGCGCGCCAGATCAAACAGCAGAGATCAATATATAGAAACCTAGGCGGCCATCGCAAAGTGATGTAAGCAATAATATCCGATCACACGTCGTAAAATAGCCGCCACCAATATATATAGTCTAGTGTAGGGAAGTAACGCAAGGTGAGAATCGAACCAACGCAAACAACCGTCATAAAAAAAACGAAGGTGCAAATCGGGCTTACAGGAACCCATTTGGGAAAAAGAATAAAACATAAGATGGTGGACTGGAGGTTACCAGTTTCAAATTGGATAGGCGGCGAGTTGATGGGTAAAAGAGCAACTTGCCATGACCGCCAAACCTTACCCTCCCCTCGCTAGTAACCTACCCCACTTTCTGTCGTTTGCCATAAATCACGAAACTGGTCTTTTTAACAGAGAAAGTTTTTTTTTCCTTTGTTCCTTTCTTAAATAACTAAAATAAGAAAGTTTTTTTTTGGTTCTCAACTGGGGTAGATCATTCTACAAATGTAATTAGTGCCAAATGGCGGGGATTCAAGCCAAAAAACGAAAATCCCCACTATATTAGATGATGCAATGTTTTCAACATATTGTTGAAATCGATTGTCAAAGCTATTATTTAACTACTCAGCTAACCACAAAATATGAAGAAAACCGAGAAAAAAAATTTATAGTGAGATAGTCCTTGCTTATATTGTATTAAAAAATAAATAAATAATAATCGTGTCAGGGACAACACGCATATTTGTACCGTCTCCAGGAAATCCAGTAAAATGATAAAAGAATTGTTGGACAATAAAACAAAAATTCTTCAGCGACAGGCCGATGTCCATGAGGTATCAATTTTAATTTAAACTTGAAACTAAAGATATCTAACATGGTGTATGTAGTAAACACTAACGTTTTTCATTGTAGGGACGAGTGTATACTCAACAAGGGTCATAAAGAAAACTACCTAATTTTTCATTTCCCATCACATTTTACAGCTTTTCCATCATCACGAGCATTGGTGCAATATTTCCTAGTACGAGCGAGATAAAAATCGAAACCTCGCGAAGTTGTTGCGGTATTCTCTTTGTTAAAAAGTCGAATTCTTTTGGAATATTCTAAAGTCCGTCTGAAAGCAATCTCGTCGACCAAGATATGGATCTTTGGGTATATGGGAATGCTCAAAAATGCGTACATAAACGAGATAGCAATCTCTCCGGTAGTCACGTCAAGAAAAAGGCCATCGACATTTCGACATCGTTTTTTTTTTTTTTTGACACATGAAAACGCTACAGTACATCGTACTAACATTTTCGCTGTACATCATTTCCCACAAAATCGTTAAACCATACCCCACTGCAATTTTTAAATCGTAAATTTGCGCTATGGTTTGGGTCAAGTGAGTATGAAACTCAAAAACAAATATACTAGACATTCTCTTATCAATAAAACCTTAAACCAATAACAGAATATCAGTCGCAATGGCAAAGAATGATAAAGAACCAGCAGAATAAAAACTTTATACTGGGGTTGAGATTGACAAGCATACACTGAGAAATATGATACCTAGACAAATAGTTTACAGTACGTCTGAATGCTTGCAATCTATCCAATCAAAATTTAGGTCAGACGCTTATCAAAAGAAACTGTTTGAATCCGCAACAAACCCTGCCACCATGAACTGCTGATGTTGACATCTTCTTACCCGATATTACTATCCTAACCTCCATTAGACATCTTCTTTGGTTACAATTTAAGCAGGCTAAAGTTTCAGCAATATCTCAATTATATTTTCTGTAATAACAAAACTCTTCAAGCTCTTAGCGTAAACATGGTTTTCAATGTTCATACCTGATGACCTGTGATAGGTGAGACCTTAAGGTAACAAACCGGCCTTGCTGGCCCCGAATCTAGTAATCGAATTGTAAGGATTTTTCTTACGAAAACATCTAAAGAAACTTATAGGATTACTTCACAGGATTCAATGCTATTAAAACTAAAGTGTTTTCTGGTAAATTACTAACTGAAGCGGAATGAAACTACAGAGCAAGAAGAAAATCAAAGTTTTATAGGTTTAGAAGTGATTTAGGGATGAATTACCTGAATTTCTTCAACAGAGTTCACTTGGCACAAGCAAAATATATTTAATACTTTGTTTAGGCGGCGGCCATTTTCGTATGTCAAAGTACATGGTTGCCAACAGCGCACGGAAAAGCACGAAAGAAATATTAAGAAGTTACGTTCGCAGTAGTTGCCAATAATGTTTTTTTTTAACTCAGCATGTATTAGAAAAACTGTGTCTTTATTTCTCACATTTCTGTTTATCGTATTCCTTTGGCAATTATTCTGTCGGGCTAAACACTCTTGCGTGAAAATAGCTTCGCGTGAAACGTGTTATTTAAGGCCGACATCGTCTCTACCTAAACAAACTTGTAACCGCAGAAGAAATAAATGCAAGTGCAATAAAGGCTTTGAAAACAAAAAAAAAACAAAGAAAAAAAAAAACCGGCGCGTGATCAATCGGAAAGACCTCGTGTTGAAAATAAATATACAAACGTCTGAACATACCCCTGTGGCAAGACTATTAACAGTCTACAATGTTGGACGCTTTACGAATTATCAAGGTAAGTGGAGTAGAAGTCCAGAAGGTGTTGACGGAACAGTTTCATCCGTCGTAAAATCCACGATATAGGGTTGCGTTGAATAGTTTAGCCTTTTTTTCTTTTCAAGTTGTCGTTGTATGGGGCGGTTAGCCTATAACAATCGCCAAGTATGGTTCCCCTCCATTTCAAAGTAGGCTGGACGCGGTGGGAAACCCGGCTTAGGATAAACAAGCGGCAATTTCTCGGTCCGGAATGGGCCCATTGATCCTCCCATTGAGCGATGCCTATGCAAACCTAGAGGTAGGTTCAACAGCTTAAGTTAATGCTTTTGCTCGCTCACTTTACCATAGTCCCACACACATAGTGAATTATAGAAAACCTTACAAAGACTTCCCAATAGAAACTTCGGGTTTACCTATTCACTTTTCTTAATTGCCTAAGACGAGCTTGTAGCTTTTCCATGTATGAAAATGTGGAACAAAATTATTCAACTTTTATTATGTGTACGGAAAATTGCGGTCCATGAGCGTTAGCAACTGTGACGTAGCTTCAAGCTTGTCTTAGAGCCAGCTATCCTCCGGGATTGCACATTATGAAACGGAACTCAACCCATGTAGGCGGAGGTCGTATATCTGTCCGAAATGGGTAATTGAGCTTTCACAAGCGTTCTGTTGCTAAGGGAAACTGTAAGATGACGGAATTGCTAGCCAACAGTAACAAAAAAATTCGGCTATAGTTACAAAGAAGCCTAATAAATAATATTTGGGCCTATAAAGTAGATGTGTATACAACCAATCAGAAACATTTCGCTTTTAGACAAAAATTTATTAATTTCATTTCCCAACATTCAAATTTCAATAGGCCGTCGTAATGACTAGGCTCCAAGGAGGTGAACAGCCATTTGTTATTACGTGCTGCACGACGGTATTTACGATTGCATTTATTCAACTATGAACCTCTTAGTGATTAGTTACTGGCCCGATTTCTGAACAGATAGATAGGTCTACTTGATTGTTAGTCATCCCTGTACAATATCGTAAATATAAAATGTACAGCCAAGTTATTTTGTGCACAAGCACATTTTTTTTCTCTCTCCCTCCCTTATTTTTTGTAAACTGTTTTTAGAAGAAGCAAATGTTTGAAACTAAATACGTACTGGAAGTTTGCCGAATTCAAAGCGAAGCAGCATGCACATACACACAAGGACAAGCTAATTTATGGCATGAAATCATAGGTTGGGTGTTGTGGCTCGAAGGCAAAAAAAAAACGAACACGCTACACGAAGAAGGGTTCTTCTCAGTTCACTTTGAACGGGTTTTGCACGAAACGAAACACGCCTCCTAATTTGGAGACCAGTACGAGATTGAGGCTTTCTAACGTCGGGCGCATAAGGAAAGAAAAAAAAAGATGGTTCCTCTAGTCCAGTGTCGAGTTGCAAGACTTTGAAGCCGATTGGTTAGATATGCATTTTTATTTTCATGTCAAGTAAAAAAAAACCACAGCGGCTGGAAAAAAAAAAATGTGGAAAATTTCTTGACTCGTTTTTTTTCGTGTTATCACGATTTTTTACAAGTTTGTTCAACTTTGTTGGCCGATAAAGTATCGGGTCTTTTTCACTCTTTGTTTCAGGTAAACGGAATAGTCTCATCATCAGTTATCATTCAAAGTCACCTAGACACAAAATGTTCATTAGAAGGCGATCAATCCGCTTCATAAATAACGTAATCCTGATGGATCGAGTGTAAAGAAACCGCACATTGTCTTCTTCCTTTCACAAAGAATTTTTCGTTACGTCAGACGCAGCCGTAGTTTTTTTTAAGGTGCGGTAAAAGTGATGGTGACAGCCAATGTTTAATTTCAATTGCCTACATAAATTCAAGCTAACTTCTGTTTTTACACCAAGTTATTTAACAAGTCCTATTATACGGAAGCGTGGTTTAAAGCATGACGTCACAGGCTGCCTGTATTGGGTGTGAATGTTCCGATTATGAACAGCTATACATGCCTCCCTCTTACCGCGTGGAATCCCCCGCTATCATTCCATTTCTACGTATCCTGTATATCTAACCCATCACACCACAAGAAGAAATGGGCGACAGGCAAAAAAGCTTTTGTGCTTGCTTGCTTGCTTGCTTTGTCCCCCCCCCCCCCCCCCAAGACCTTAAGGGCATAAAGTAGCTTATAGAAGGATGGTAAAGCAAAGTACTTCTTACAAGTTGCAGGTCATAGGAATAACCGTTTGAAACAATAAGTTTCGGGTAGTACAAATTATAATGTGAACTCTACGAACAACCCCGTTGTTCAACCCCCCTCACATAACGTGGCCTAAGCACGCCTTTTATTTTTTTTCCGTTTTGACAAAACCCAACGTTTTTATACTGGTGAGATGAAACATACACAATTGTAATTTGGGTGTTTAGAAAACATGGTTAGGCCTAAACTACATAGCACTAGAGCGATAAATCACTAACCTGACGTTCTGTGTGATCCAATAATACGTCCGACGTTCAATGCAGTCAAAATTCGTCTGCACTTTTTTTCCGAGACAAAAAAACTTGCAATTGCGGGATGGGAGATGACCTTGACAACATTTTTAGGCAAATTAGTCTGCGAGAAAGAACTAGAATGTTTTAAAACGAGCCTATTTTGTGGTAGAAAAACGACGACCTTATACCTCCATTTTTATTCATGGGCAATGAGGGGGTGGGCAAGGAAACATAAAAGGAATGACTTTGTTCGCGCCGTTTGGGTTAGACACAGTATATTTTAAGCATGTTCAGAAATACATTTCAGTTGAACTTTTCCTGCCATCAGCCAAAAACATTGTGTAATAATAATTAAAAAAAAAAACGGAGATTTGAAACTCCAAAATTGATCCATTAAATGGATTAGAAGCTAACATTGATAGTACACATTATTAAAATCTATAGGCCTATCGAAAAATGACGCGTAAAATTGAAAATTAGAAACAAAACAAAAATGCTAAGCCATTGCTCTTCGAGTTATAATGAATCATCTCTTAACAAGACGGTTAGACCATCAGAGACAAGTCGTACTCACAGCACATCTGTCTTCCAATTAAAAGATGTTTTAGGGGGTGACATAACGATCACCACGTGAAACAAAATCAATTAGCTAACGATTATTTATGAACGTTAGACCCCTTCGAATAGTCCCTTTGTACGTAGATACTGAAGGTAACAACCCTTGGAAAGGGATAAACTATACCCCCCACCCTCACATCCCTTGCTCATCTTGACGCATTTCTTTTTACGACCACTGGTTCAGCTTTTTTTCTTTTAGAAAGATAAAAAAAAATTCAATTGTTGTTCGATTTAATGGAGTGCGAAATTTTAACGTTATGCATTGTTGAGCTTCTTTTCATCGAAAGGTTCAAGATTTTTAACTGCAACGCCTCAACAATTTTATATCGTATACTGGCATGATATAAATATTTTTTTTGTAACAATAAAAAAAACATAGCCTGTCAAGAGACGCCTAGTCGTACAACTTCGAAAGTAATTCTCTTTTTTCCGTTTGTTTACTATATTTCAATTTTGAAGCAAATAGCTGCTGATTATGTGTAATGTCACCTATAGGCCTGAATGTTTTTAATGCTAGTTACCTCCAGCTGCTTGATGTCTACATTTTATCTGCTGCCTCCAATAAAGGATGTTGTTCAAAAATGGTCATAGCCTAGTACAATCTTTTTTAAAAAAGGGACATTGTTCAAGGGCAATGAAACGATAAGACGGTGAGCGACAAAGTTGCAACTAAATGACGACGACACTTTTAGTACCGACAATCTATTCTCATATTGAAACAGTAATGCAACGATATAAAATTGTTACCGTCGCTTTTCGGAAACTTAATGTACTGCCTTTTTGTGCTTAGCACCAACACAGGCCTACAAGATTTTTGTCTCGTTATAATGCGTACATTTACGAATTTCAGCGGTCTTTTTTTTTTGTTTTTGCGGCGGATGAAAGTTTTTATTTTTGGGTCCAACTACATCGTGATTCAAGATTTCAGTATGGGAGATAGGGATTATAACATACTTTTATGCAAAGGAGAGAAAATATTAGCGGTCGAAATGGTTATAAAAAAAATTGAATAGCTAGTTTTTTTCTGTAGCGAATTGTTAGATTGCAAACAAAAAAATGGGAGGGTCTAAAAAAACTGTTGGAAAAAGCACAACAAAATCTTATTTTTCCCTATTTTTTGTTAACTAAAATTATGTCCCTTAGTGAAAAAAAAAAACTAATCTGATGCTAGATTGATATCAACTTGTTAGGTACCGGACTATTATTTCTATTATAGAAATTGGGAACGACAAGTGCTGTAACTACGAAACGATTCGTAGGCCTACTAAACAAAAATAATTCCAGAAAGACAGAGGTCTATTATCAGGTCTCTTTTTATCAGTTGTTCGATCCAGAAATATTTTTCCTAGCTCAAATCCTTACATTTCTCGATCAAAGGCCTCGATAATACAGTACGTTTTCCTTCGCGGGTATCAAGCAATTGTATAACTTGGCAAAATACATTCCCTTCCAATTTAGTTTATCCTAACTTTCCTCTATCAATTCCAATTAATGGCGGGTTGTGTGCCGGTTCCATAACAAACAAACAACTGGCTCTTCTCTTTGCGCTTCGCTTTAGCTAAAATTCTAAACGTTCGTCTTGTGCCATCCAGCACGGGCAGTGCAACCGTTTTCAAGTCATAGAATTCACCTCGCACAAGACCACAACTCCATCACAGATTTTTGCAGTTCAAAGATTCACATCGATCGGTCAATTTCAATGGGATTTAAAAATAAATCACAATATCAGTCAAATTCCAAAAAAATATACCCATCAAGTTTTTCTTCCTTCGGGTGACAAGCTCAGGTGGTAATCATCGCACACTTAACAATCACTTGGAGGATGTTTTCATCAGGCTGTGTGAAAAATAGACATGTAAATCGTTCGGTTACTATAAAGATCAATCAAAGCAAAAAGGGGGATTTTCGTTGGCAGATTGGAATTTTTCACTAATTTCAACAATAAAAGAGTGCGAAGAAAGGATGCCATAAAGAAGCAGAAACGATATAAATTCAAAAAAAGAAATGAAACAACATCAAATGTAAGGGAAAAAAACAAACAAATAATCTAAAATAATATCCCTTGCTAGCAAGAAGAAATCAATGAATAATAATAATAATTTAAAAAAAAACAATCAATTGGGATATAAAGTTTGGTGTAGGGAAGGATGGGGGCCGTTAATGACGGTCGCTCGAAACTGAGTCTGAAAAGATGAGGGGATTTGGTAATTATGAATGGATACTGGAGGCGCTGGATTTCCTTTTTGAAGTTGATCTTGACCATACACCAGATTTGGATTGGGTACAAAATTTACATTTCCGGAATGAATCTTGATTTGAATTTCATGATGAATTTCGTTGAGTTGACAAGAGACCCTATCAATCTCCGCTTTGACGTCTTGAATTATCCGGAAGAGGAAACCCAACATTTCGAAGCCTAACCGTTTCTCGCAAACAGAGTGCCTCAGTAAGGAGACATTCTGGCCCATGAGAATGCTGCCAAGTGATAATTGTTGCCCAAAGACTACGGGACTCGATTGGTGGCATCCCGCGGCCGGTGTAGGCCGCGCTGGTGCATCGATTTTCACTTTTGGCGCCCTTTCCTCTCTGCCCGGCATCGAGTGTTGATGCTCGGAGCGAGACGGCCTCGCTTTCCCACAATCGGGCGAAGGCGATTGTTGGATAGAAGAGGGTGTAGTGATTGTTGACGCTGAGGAGCTTGAAATCCTTTCGAGTTGCTGAATAATTCCTTTTTTGCGCAGTTCTTCGTCTTGGGCTTGAGCTCGTCTCAGCGCCACTTGCTCCGCATTGATCTTTCTCTTTTTATTGGTGCCGTAGCACAACTCGCACATACATTGTCGCCAGGGACAGTATCTCTTGTGGCCTTTGAGTGTGCTTATCGTTTGGTGATTCTTGCAGAGGGCACAGGTTGGATGCCGCTGTGACGCACCATTGCTGTCATTCATCGCGTCCACTCCTTCGTTACGGATACGAAAACTTGAAACGCTGCTGGATCCTTCTTCATCGCCATCCATGATAATCATGTTAGAAACGTGGTGATGGCGCTCTTTAGCTGAAATCGGCGACGGTGCCCCAACGGACAATTCTTCTGCGTCGCTATCTGACATTGATGTCTAATGAAAAGCACCTAATGTTTCAAGAGATAAAAAACAAAATTTGGGTTTAGATTTTCTTTTTTGCTTCATGCCGAAAACAAGTTGAAAAAAAAAACGGGTTTGCTTAATGACGGGCATAAAAAAAAATAAAAATGGGCCGATGTCTTAGATAAGCCGAGATTAGGCAATCGATGGTAACTGATCGTGATGTAAGCACCACTTTGGTTGCGTAGGCATGGACTCTTCAACGCACGTCATCGAAATTCTTTAACAAACTAGTTTTTCTTTTCGTTTTTCACAACAAGAATATTTGAAACACACATAATTCTTTTTTTAAAAATCATACATTTAAAACGTATTAAAATTACCTATATATTGAATAAAAAAAAAGAACGTCAACACACACACACACGACGAAAACGAGAGGAAACTGTGCGACAAAAACACGAAGAGCCAAAAAATTCGAGATTCGAGAACGAGCCAACTTACTCGGTAAGGCACCAAAAGGGAACTAAGCAGTGGTTCTACGATATTTTTTCGGTACGAAGCTTTTCCTTCGCGCGGGGATCATGCACTGTTGGTGGTATGGCAATGGCAAGGACACCAAACACAGCAGTCGGATCGTTTTACCCCTTCGACTTGCGAGCCCGGAAAACAAGCTGCTTTTATTTTGGCTTTGACAGAAGTATACCCATACCGATTTGCGCCCCCCCCCCCGCCTCGTTCATCTGAACCGGAAGGGTAGTAGTAAGTTGTAGTAGTAGTAGTAGCAGCATACACACACACACACACAAATTCTGCGCACACGAAACGAAAATAGTCTTTTCCACAACTCGATATGCATATATATATAAATATGTGTGTATAATTACACCCCACAAGTTCACCAAGTCTGCCAGCTTAAATGTGATTGATCGCAACAGAGGCCAATAATGTTAATCGCAAAGTATGTCAAGCCAAACTTTCGAATATACGATACAATTTTTTTTTTTTTTGGAAACAACACAAATTACGTTGGACAAGATTTTAGAATCTACGCAGCCAACTGGGCGAAACATTTTTCGAGGGTTAAACAAACATTTTGATCAAATTACACAGAGATTACCATTTCTACAACTGATACACTTGTTTAGTCTACATGTCTCTTCAAGGCACACGTCTATAAATATTCAAGCACGTCCCTGATCTACCTCTCCGAAATGAAAATTGTGACTCTCACAAGAGGTACGCCTTTCCAAAGAGTTTAATAAATCCTAAAGGCCTATAACTTTTGCTAGGTGTCGGCCAAGATTTTCTTTTTTTAAATCACCATAATTTTTACCGAAACAGTCGTAAGGTTTCCCCAATCTGCTTTTTTTTCTTTTTCTTTTTCGCTCGTGTTAATAACCCATGAGGTCCGTACCATCGTTGTTGTGTCGATGAATCCCCCCCCTATTTTTTTCGCTCTCCCTTTAATCACCAAATTGCTTTACAAAAGGGACTAAACGAAAAATCGATTCATTTCACGTGCGTAACTAAATCACCAAGTTTGACGTGAACGCGTTGCCTCTGTCGTAGTTAATGAAAAAAATCCGTCAACTGCTTTGCCGAGCGGAAGATGGAACGATTAAGGTCGGGTTAAGAAAGATCACGACGATTCCCGCAGCGAAACAAAATGCTTTTTAAAAGAAAAGAGAAGAACAAACTGCCCACCCCCGACTGCGTTGCATACATCAGCCATTTTCGGCCGAACAATAATAAAAAATGAAATAAAATAAGAAGAACAATGTCAGTTCGGGAGAAGGGGGGGGGGGAGAAAAGAGAAAATAGGGATATCAAAGTCGTACGGAAACTAGACTAACTACACTGTGGAAGAACACTACTACCTAGAAAGATGATGAATTCTACTGAATGCACAAGACAATAAAACAAAAAAAAAAATGAAAATGCGGGTTTTTTACTGTTGTATACACTTGGCGAAAAACAAAAGAGAAGCGGAATAGTGCAGGGATGGTAACAAAGTACGGCCAAAAAAGAAGGGCGGCAGCCATTCGGATTGGGTACACAAAGCAATGAGCTGCGGCCCTCAACGCTGTTGCTAGGGTCCTATAAAACCCTGAAGGCCAACACGGTTGGCAGCCATCCAAAAAAGCTCGAGGGGAAGATTTTCGCCAAAAAGACAAACAAAACGGGAAAATAAAATAGAAAAAAAAAAAAAGGAATTTGCGACTGACTCTAGCCTAGCGGACACGTCGGATAATGTCTATAGAATGCGCGATCTACGGAGAAAAAAAAAAAAAGAAGAAAGAAACAAAACAGAAAAAAACCTTCCCATCAATCTGACCGCGTCTTATTGCCTTGAAGGGACAAGGTTAGCATCACAACAATAGCTCGGCAGTGGCTTTATATATAGTCGCGTGGCGGTCGATATGGATGGGAAAGTCTTCTTCTACCCAAATAGAAGAAGACGCTGAATCTGTTTCTTCAACATCGGTGTGAGATTTATGACAAGAGATTGTGGCATTAGAAAAAAAAAAGGGGGGGGGGGGGACCCGACAATGCCGAAAGATCGAAATAGATCGAAAGTACCTCTCTAGAGACGGTGTGTGTAGGTAGGACCAAAATAGTCAATGTGTGCCATTTACTTTTTTTTTAGCCTGTTCCAATTTTTGATACTGTCGCCTCAATGTCCCGTTCCAGCGAAAAACACACATTGCATATCGCAAAAAAAAAAAAAAAATTGTTTGAGTCTGTTGTCAGCAGTAAGAAATGAAAATGTTTTGAAGGATATCTAAAAGGTTAAGGGCAATAACGGATTCGGTTTTTTGGGTAGGTGCCCAGAAAACAATCACGCAACGGTGTGAAACAATGACGGAATCACTCAAAATGCAGCTTACTTTTTCCCCAGTGTGCGTTTTTTTTCGTGTGTGTCTTGCGCATATGCAAAATAGAAGTTGAAGCCATCAATAAAATCAGTACAGTATGTGTGTTCGCACACGCGAAAAGACACAAGGTTGCCAGTTATGGCCTTATATAGTTTTTCTTTTTTCTTGCGGTCTCAAGTTACCCAGCTGTCAATACACTAGCCCGCGTAGACCACACACACACACACACACACTCTTCGTTAGAAAGTAGATAGTTGTCCACAAGTCAAACAAAGTCGGATGCAATTGATTATTTCATCTCCCGCAACCACACGCTGCTAGCAAAACAAAGAAAAAAAGAACGATTGATACACCATTTATCACCGTCTCGAACAGAAAAAAACAAAAAAAAAAAAGATACTCGAACGGAATTTCAAGTGAAGGCACACACACACACGAGTCACGCTTCGAATCCCTCGAGCTATTCGACCGCATTCCCCTAAAAATATATATATATATTTGCATGGCTCGAGGCTATAGAAAAATAAACGCACTATATTCCAATGATAATAATAATAATATCCGGTAAACTTTCTTAACCATTACACATTTTATTATTATTTAACCCTTCAAAGTGAAAAAAAAAACCAACAAAAACAAAAATAAATAAAGATGCTAGTAGAGCGGTTCGTGCGTAATACCGTAGTATAAAAAATCAAAAGAGCTAACATGAAAAGAAAGAAAAAGGAATCAAATTTCGCCATTGGTTCATCCGGCGACCAATAGGCGAAATGGCACATCGGTTTGTGTTGTTGTTCGGGAGGGCTCCCCTATACGCTGTTTCACGTGACACGTGGAGAGACTAGTAGTCACGCAAATACATAACAAGGATCGCTGCTGTTTTGGCTTCTACTACTACTACCCCCGGTGTAACATGAGCTGCAATAGCAACAACAAAAAAATGAAAAGCGAACCAATTCGGCTGGTCAATTTGTACAGAGAATACAATGATGAGGTTGACCAATTGAACTTATTCTTTTTTTTTTTCAAAATCACTGGTGCAGAAAGCTTGACATTGACAAAACTTCCACAATATCGTTCTATTAACTTTCTACACCGGGGGTAGTGAGCGCAGTGTAGAACATAGATTCTAAAATGGCTACCTCCCTCCGAAAAAAAAGTGATGCGCTTCGAATTACAACCTGGTTGAAAGTAGGCGTGACCCACTGTATCTTTCGGAGTAGCTTTCACTCCGCCACGGATGGCAGGTGCTTATTCGAAGGTAACTTTAAAAGAAAAAAACGAATAGAGCCACATCTTGTTGAGGGAGGTCGGCATGTCAAACCATCCCTTCGTTATGAATACTATAGAAAAAATTGACAACGACCCTGACGGCATCAGCCTGACATTTCGATCAAATTCAAAGAAAAAAAAGAAAGAATAAAAAAAAAAGAAAAGAAAAAACATCACGCGATAGTAATGGGACCCCTATGGCCCCGTTTCCATTATAGTAGAGCTAAAGATATACGAGCGGCAACGCCACGGACGTAGTAGATTCGAATAAACAGTTTGAAAGCCGCTGGAAGGGAATGAAAATGAATTGGAATCGTCAACGATGTGCAGTAAATGGGTATATATATATGCAGCAGAAGCAGCCACCACTCCCCCCGGTTAGCATAGGAAGAAACGCAAGGCTATTATAAGGGCGACGAGAGACAAGCTCAGTCGGCATTCCGACTTTTCAACTTCTCCTGGTCCCGTTTCTCTTATAAAACAACACACAGAGAGCGACGTGGCACAAATGAAGAGGAATGGTCGAGAAAACCTGATTGGTCGGCAACGAGAGAAATTTTTCTCTCATAGAAAAAAAAAAACGACACAACTCTACGAGAAACAAAAAAAAAACGTCCATCGATTTTCTCGTTCTTTCTCAATGCCACGTCGTCTTTGTCTTGACGGTTGCCACATTCTCGCTGTCTTTGGCTGTTCCCCTCGTCCAAATGAATAGTTGTCGAGCAGGAAGAAATGTATGATTACAAACATAAAACCACCCGTGTGTCTGTTTCAACCGTTTGTTTGACAAACGGTATACAAGTTTTTTTTTCTTTTCTTTATCTTTTTTTTTTCTTTTTCCCAGATAACTTCCAGTTCCACGCGCTCGAAGTTACCCATCGGTGTAAACAGGAAAGGGAGAAATAAAAAAAGTGGCACGCACATATCCTATAAGTATGACTATGTTGTAGCCATATTGATGTAATGACATGAATAAAGGGAAAATTGAAAAAAATAAAATAAAATAAATAAGGAAACGGAACCAATGCGAGAGTTTTCAATAAACAGAAGGTCGACGAGAGAGATTGTAAGCCCTTTGGCCTTCCAAAGTATTTTGTCTGCTATCACATCAAACACTGATCATGGGAAAGATATCAACAAAGCAGCAGGAGGGGTGAGCCTCACATCTGCTGATGTAATCCGATCAAAGAAAAACTTTGAACCATAAAAGAAAAAAAAAAAAAAAGGAAACTCTTGCACGACAACAAACTACATCTACCCTGCCCTCGTTCGTCGACAAACTTGGCGCAAGAGCGTCAACAAGTTCACTCGTCCGAATAAACACTCGTGGAGGGTAGGAACCCCATTTTTTTTTCTCTCTTTCGTTCACGACCATTGAATCCAGTTTGGGGATGTTTCTTTTTTTTTCCCCTTCCCTTTCATGGCTCCCTCCGTTACAGATGGCGTGAAATCCTTCGCTCAAAGTTTCGAATGCAACAATACGGAGCAACACAAAATATCATTAGCGACGGTTCGCTTCCTGAATAATAATTAAAGGGATCAGATAAGGAACCTTTCGTGTGTCTGGTGGCAGGAATTTTCTTTCCACCACCTCCCGTCTTATATTTAAGAATACAATTTTTTTTTTTTGCTTTTCCTACGTCGTAACAATCAATGGCTTTAGCCCCGTAACCAATTCCAGGCGTGCGGCACATAACAACCACCTTTAAAGACCATCTGCACACACACACACAGGATGATCTAAACACCTTGGCGTAACCGCACGCATGGCATACCTGGGATTGCGTTACGAGGCGCCAATAACAACAAAAGACGCACTCAGCGTTATTAACGTTATAACAATGTAGTTATATAACGATTTCCCCCCTGCCGCGCCTCTTTTCTTTTTCCTTCTATTTCTCGCTTCAGTTTCATTAAACAAACGTCCTAGTTTACGACCTCAGATTTCGTGACATCAATGAACCATTTGAGTTTTTTTTTTTATTGATATAACTCATTCAGACGATAGGGGAGAGAAGAAAAAAAAACGGGAGCTCATTGGATGTTTTCGAATAGAAAAGTTGACGAATTGAAAAAAAAAATAATGTTTTATTTCTCTGCCCCCCTATTGTGCAACAAAAGTGTTTCGGCCCAACACTAATAAATAACACACAAGTTTACGCGTATTGAACACTATCCCCAATTCCATTACAGCCCGCCCTTCCCGCCTCTTCCCTTTTGAACTTGCCGGAGAAACAACGTCTACAAAATAAAATTCAAAAAAAAAGCTTCAATTCTCTCCCCCCTTGTTTGAATGAGAAAGAATTCATTATCAACAAGCTCAGACTAGTCGTTATCGCCACGGCGACTAAAGAACCTCCAAGGAAATAATCACCAACTAAATTATTTTTCCCCTCCCCACCAAAGTTTCTTTTTTTCCCGATGTCTTTCGAACGAAAAAGTTTATTTTTGAAAAGAACAACGAAAAATACAAAAAAATACAAACGAAACCCGAGGCTTTCGGGAGAAAACAGACTCGGGTCGTCGCCATTTTTCTTTTTGTTTTCTCCCGTACGGAAAGATGAGATTTACCACGGAGAACGTGACGTAAGATCCCAATTCCAATCAAAATTCAACAATAATCTAATTACACTCACATTCGATTGGTCGCCACAGACGTGGTGGTGTCGTTTTCTATCCCAAAGTAATAGCGCATTTTCTATAAGCGTAGCCATGGCAGCCATGTTTCACCGTAGACTGTCGGGACTAAAGCCCCTACACACGAATTTCTTCACGCTGCCTAAGGGGTCCCTATAGCATCAAAAAGAATTGACTTGGCGAAAAGGGAGAAAAAAAAATACTAGTCGCATCAAACGCCATCTGTATATAGGCAACGACGTATAAAAACATCAAGGCCTAGGCCGACGCCATCTTGGTTGCAGCCTAGTAGTTTACTAATTTACGATCCAAGGGACACCTTCAGGGACTTTTCCTCAATACAAAAATGATCATTTTTTTGTGTTTCAGACAAATTATAATGCATGTGATTAAACACGGATGTGACAAAAATATGCATTATTATCCACAGGGCATAGAAACATCTGTTTCAACGTTTCTTTTTTTTTAACGCTATAAAGAGGTGGTACTGTTGCTAGGCAAAGTAATTTGCTAAACCCTCCCCTTCTATCGGGAAAAGAATCTCTTAGATTGCCATCACATGGGGATGTCAGGACTCTCTTGAATAATGTTTCAGCTTGATTGCCAGGGTGTCGTAAAGTTAGTTGTCGCCGTTTCCCGACTTTTTCCCATTTCTTTGTTCATCGCCTTTCTCATGTCTTGAGCAAAAAAAAAAATATAAAACAAAACGCCCGAAAAAAAGAGGGGTGGAAGACGTTGTTTCGTTAGATTCCCTCCCTTTGGCGACCATTTACTGAAATCTAAAAATAAATATATAGACACAGTGCAAAAAAAAAAAAAGGAAAAAAAAATACCCTATGATTTTCAAGTTATCGCATTTTGCCAATTTTCTACACGCCTTTCCTTTTGGCAATGGACTCGATATGACGTAATAAGTGTTGATGGTTGAAAGACTACGTTTCGTAAATGTAAGAAACGTACACTTTTTGGCAAACCATGTCCCCCGCCGTAAAAAATTACGATAAAAGCAATGGAAAAGAATCGCTTTCGTAGAGTGGCTTGATAAAAGCGTAATAAATGTCGAAGAATATTTATATACGTAAAGCTTTGGCAGGTGAATTTTCACTCGAGTTTCGAAATCAGTAATGTGATTGAGCCAAAAAAAAAGGGGGATTTAAGTAGACAACAAAATGTTCGTGCTTTGTATGTTTTTAGCAAAAAAAAAAACGTTAGCATGAAATTTGTGAAGGTAAATTGAATTCCAGTTTGGGTTTTTTTCTAAGAAAGATTTGCATGTTTCACGACGCAAAAAGACACCGCATTTCTTTTGTTTTTGACATTGTTATTGGAGCTCTTGTTCATGGTAACGAGCCTCAAAACGGATGAAATAAAGAGAAAAATGGCAATAAAAAGTCAACTGATGCCAATTTACCATAAAGCCAAACGAAACGTCGTTTGAGACACGGACTAGTTTAAAGGCAAAACTTGATACAGTTGGGCAGCCGTCGGCAAGCAAAGCTACGAGATTTAAGCCAATACGCGAAAATCAGAATAAAAATGTGTTGACTTACATTTCGGTGTGAAACGACGTTCATTCAATTGGTCAACGTCATTTTTGCATAGCGACAGGATTGATTTTCGGTTGTTGAACACGCGTACACACACAGATTTCGGGTGGCTCACTGGGCGGCCATTTTGGACGCCGCAAGGAATGGGTGTAAACAGCAACCGTTGGCGAGAGCTATTCACCTAAAAAAGTTGGGTAGAAAAAGCTGTGAAAAACTTTTGAAGCAGTTTTCCTCCTTCACATTGATCACTCGACGCTATAAAAACCATTTGTCATATACGTGTTGTTGCTGTATCCCTTTTTATCGGCCATTAAATTGATAAAACTGAAGCTTATGGCTCTTTCCATAAAACAAAACAACAAAAAAAACGCAAGAAAATGAATACTTCAGCCCTGTCAGTTGCTGTTTAGTATTCATGGCCCTGTGAAAAACAACTGAGAAACGGGACAAATGACTGCCGATTAGGCTGTTTAATAGTTTGAGTAACACAAGATGATGCTAATACGTTTCACCTTAGAGTATACAAATTTTTTTTTCGAAAAACCTGACACAGCCGTGAATGTTTGCACGTGTTGCCGACAAACTCTCGCTTTGAACTTGCGACCCACACACACACATCGTAAACAGCAAGAATGTGAGAGACACTTGTCAATTTGCTAGTTTATTAATCACAGAGTACATCTTGCGGCCAAATGATTGGTATTCAATGCTACAAAACTCGGCGGCATTCTTTCCCTTTTTTCAATAATTATCGACTGCTGTATGCGATCGTGATGTGCCCTTTAAGCAACAGCCGGTTTTGTTCAAGTGCCACATTTTCCCAGATAATCTCCCGTGTTATCGTGTCTCTATGCCGTTCACGTGTACGCCATTATCTAAATAACGCGCGCAAAAAGAAAAACGAAAAAACTTTGGGTGAAATCGTATTTTCCTCGCCTTTCACAGGTTTCCGTCGTGACGCTAGTTGTAACACCTTTCCCGTGTAGGCAAGTGGAAAAGATTCCACGTCTAGAAACTTTCAGTGGTTATACCTGGCCATAGATACATAAGCCCTTTGAGCTGGGAACGAAAACTTGCACATTTCGAAATGGCCGGGAATTTGTAACATTTTTTTTTTTGCCCCATTCTTTTTCTTTCATCGTGCAATTTTGACGATGTGCAAAAGTTACGACAAATCCGTGAGTCTGCGTGTACTTCACTTTGGGGAAAGCTATCTCAAGAATTTCCTTACATTTATGCTTGCCTATACCCAAACAGAAGTTAGACAAGGTATATTTATATCTGCTAAAAATTCTCCACATATGTTTGGCGAATGTAACTCACGTCAGCATTCCCCCTCCTTCTCGCACAGTGATTTACGGCCATTCAAAAAAAAAAAAAGGCCATCGTTGGCTTATATACACGGGAGAGAGAGAATGGCTTTTCTGTTGCTATTTGGGTTGTTTCAATCCCGGAGAGACCAGATGATAATTATCTTCCAAGAATCGGTGAGTACATCGGAAGTGTATGCAAATCAACTTTCTAAAAAAAAAAAAAAAAAAAGGTAATTCGATCCATACTTTTCAATATCAAAATTAAACATGTTTCTCTTCAAAAGAGGAAAAATAAAATGGAGTCATAATGTTGTATGGGACTCGGTTACAGTCTATAAAAGATGTTATGGAAATAACCAATATTTGGCACGTCTACATCCTTGAAGAACAACCAAATGACTCTAGTGAAAAGCCGTAAAGGTATATATCATTTGAAAAAAAAATTGTGGCTGTGTGTTCATCTCGTTCAGTGGAGCAGATGAATTACTGTGGATCACTGCAAGTAGCTCGCGCACATACGAAACTTCTTTGATTGTAGCAATAGCAAACAGTCCCACAGACACCGAGAGGCGAACATAATGAGATTGTTTAAAGAGCGATGCTTATTATGCAGGAGCAAATAATGGCCTAACAATTTCTTTTGTCAAGAAAACCACAGGAAAAACAAAGACGTGGGGGCAATCAAAAAAGCAACGGTTTTGGGATACAATGCGGAAAAAGAATGCCACGGGTTCCATCAACGTATGTTGGCGGATTTGAGGATTTCATGTTGCTATGCAAACAAAATAACATATGGAAAAAAAAATAAAGAAAAAATGACGGAACCAGTCCGGAACCAAACGAAATAACACGTCAAAGCTCAAAAAGAAAATTTCTAAACAAAAATTAAATGGCTCTGAAATCGTGGCGAATTATGCAACTTCATGGTCTGTCATTTACATGATTATCGCAGTGAATTTTCCTAGCCATTTTCGCCTATAAGCCACACAGAGATTTTAGCATTTAATTCCATCAAGTCACACCGTGAAACATTGACTAGCTTTTGCGTTTAATCCTTTTGATGGACGTCGTCTTTCGTTGGGTTTTGGATCCGCACGAACACCCTAGGCGCGTGTAAATGAACTCATCAGAAAGACTTTGCGCAACTCTCGCAATCGTTATAAACCCAACCCAGGAAGCCAAACAGAAAACAGGTACATTGGCAAAATAAGAAAAAAAAACAATTTCATAAATTGCGCAAATGGATTGAAACTTGATTCATCTCATTTCCTCGGGCGTCGCAAAATCGGAGGAGTTGCAGGTAGCGGAGATTGAATCTTACGGCGCAACCCGATAGTCTCTTTGTTTCCTGCCATGAGCATCGGAAACTGAAGATGAACCTGCCAACCGAATGCGTCACTCGATACTATGTGTTCACTTCAAGGTGAAACTCTTGTTTCTATACAATTCATGACGTCTAAGAGAGACACGTAACAAGTGCTCACACGAGCATAATCGAACAGTTTCGTATACCTATAAAGAAAAAAATGATGAAAGCGTTCACCATTCAAACGAAACCAACTAACACATGCACAGCCCATTTAACACGGCTGTGGGGGTTTTTAGCAAAATGATTTCCTTTTTCGTTACCTCGATTCACGCCGACTTCCTCAATGCTAAAAAACTTCCATTTTTTCGATTTTGCGCTGCACGCAAAGCGATAATCTGATCAGCCCCCCATCACTCTCTCTCTCTATATAACATATAGACAGAAAAGGAAACAAAAAGACGAATGTTTCTCGAAAATAAAGGGAGGGAAATATGACAGGCAACATCGGTCAATAAATTACGATGTATTTGCCTTTTTTTTATATATATTTCTTAGATAGTAGAGAGATACATTTTCTTCATAAAAACTGCTGACGCCAGCGGGGACAGCCGTGTGCAATAACTAATTCATGTTGATATTGTCTATCTTTCGGGTGAGGGTATTCATTCTTTTTCTTTGTTCTGATGACAGCAACTCGAAGGAGAATTCAGGATCATGAAGGAAGAAAATAAAAATAAAGAGAACCTTGTGGAAGTCGGACTCTTTTTTTTTTTTGAGGGATCTTACCGACCGGTTCCGCAACGAAAGGCGCATAACAGCAATGAATTCAGAGCCGTCGATAAGATCCTATATTCGTCTTTACGAAGGCCAACGAATTGGCATGCATCCAAAATCCCGGGGATTGCGAATACATATAAAATAATAATAATCATAAAAAAAAGGCGAAAAATGGAAGGTGATTTCACGCTAGTCTCCTGTCTGTCCCCGATAAAATTTAGATGCCTTGATTAACAACTATTCCCTAAAAATAAAATCCTAAAAGAAAACAGGATATTCGTCAGGTTTGTGCTGATGAGTGACAGTCATGATAATTAACAATGAGAAGCGTAGCACGTCTAGACACTGACCATATGGAAATCATTAGTAATGTATAAAAGCGGCAAAATCTTGATGCATTTAAAGAAAAAATATCACAAAAAAAAAACCATTTGACTCTGTCAAACTTATTTGTACCGCTCGGGGCAAACCATGAAAATAAAATTCAAATAAAATTAAAAAAAAAAAAATATGGCGTGGTGCTGTTGCAAATTGATGACGCGGGTTATTGTTGAAAAATGCTACCAAAAACAATTCGAGAAATTGCATACAAAACAGGAATGTTTCCAGATAGTCTCGTACCGACCGTAAAAAGAAAACAAATTTCTATTTCTCCTACGTCTTATCCTGAAAGGAATATAAAATCGTCTCTTAAGCTTTTCTTTTTTTCTTTTCTCAGCCCAAGTCAAAGGTTCCACAAGCCGCTGCGAGGACACAACTGGTTTGTCAGTTGACTCAATGTCTGTCACGGTCTAAAAACGTCCAAAAAGGAGGGGAGAAAACGTACGAGATGCTTATCAACGACGAGTCAAACTCTGATTGGATGCAAGGTTCAAAAAGGAAAAAAATAAAAAACAAAATGCATGACTATGTTAGACATTATTTCTGCAACCAATCGATCGTATTGGGTCGACAACTGCGGACTGCTAACCAGATAAGATGGAGCCCCTTATCACCGGTCGGCAGAAGCGTCAACCAAAGACATTTCATACAAAGGACAATGTAAAAATGGGGGGAAAAAACGGGCATCACGCTATATTCCATGCCATAAACGTCGGGAAAAGAAGAAAAAGATGTCGATTTTTCGATAGCGAACGGGAGGGTATTGGGATGCCACTTGACCCAACAAAGGATTGATATCATCAATTGAAAAGGAGAAAAAAAAAAAACAGGACCAAGTGGTTGGACGCGTTAAAACAATACAAGACCGACGAATCGCTTTTTATTGATCTTACAAAAAAAAAAAAGAAGAAAAAATCCACGATCGATTTCAATCTAATACTAACTGTTTGAATCCATGTTATTCTATCCCGATAATAAAATTGTAATGTCCAACACCAATAAAGGCCATATAAAACATACAAATAAAAAACGAAAAAAAAATGCTAGTTCCAAGATTTCGAGAAACGACGTGGTCCGTGGTAACGTTGGATACAACGGACCTTGAAAAGAAAAAGAAGCCGAGGGTCTCCTCCTCAAAAACGGCAAAATTTCGTCATTGGTTCTTAGGGCGACCAATGGGTAAAATTTCGCATGGGTGGGTGTCCCGTTCACGGCAGATTCCCTGCCCCTTTCCTCGCCACCCCTTTTCTCCCGCACGACACGTGGAGTGGCGGAAGTAGGAATTGCAGTCACGCACAGTACACACATGAAGAGAACCGGTACATGTCGACTTTCCAGTAGCAACAAAATGCGGCCAATCCGATTCTATTCCGTCACCTTTTGTAACTTCACACTGAATCAACCAATTGCGAGTTGGATTCCTTTCATACCCTCAATTATTACTGTGTATGCATACACACACACAAAACCCCCTTCCATTTTTCCCCGAAAAAAAAAAATTAAAAAATGGGAACACAGTCGACGATTTGGCTAAACAGTTAGCGACTAGCAAATTACTAACTGCTGAGGAGGGGGGCGTCAGCTACGAGGCAGAGTACTTATTTGAATTTGGCGACGACTATTGTGATGTGTGTTTCTTTTTAGCATCAAAATCAAATTGGGGCTCGTTTTCCAAATGCCTCAAAGGCAATTACGATGTGACTGTCGGCGTGTTTCACCGGCAAAACTGCTGCCAGTCATCCAAATAATATCGCAGTCGACTCATCTCAATGGAGGACATGATTCCCAGGCTTTCTTTTGCGCAATTTCCGGACGACGAAAAAAAACTTTTATGTATAGTTCATTTGTAAACCGACTCACGAAAGGGAGTGGGGGAAAAAAGACTTGATTTTTTTAATGAAAAGCTAGTCCCCTTTTATTCAAACAATTTGCATCAAAACGCGTTTCAATCAACCAGATTCTTGTTCTTTTTTTTTTTTTCAAAGAGATTAATGCTTTTTTTTGAATCTGTGATTCAGATCAAAACAGTTTGCTAATTGCCTTTCTGTTCCTTTTAAGCTAGAAGGTCGCAAAAAAAAAGCAATCAATATCCGTTTTCAGTAATTGGGGGTATGGATTAAACACTTAAAAGGCAGACTAGAAAAAACACAGCCTTAACTCCTACGAACGAAAATAAATAAATACACGAACAAAAAGAAAAAGCCTTGGGAGGCTCAATCTCAATGACCACATCCTTTCGTGTTGGATATCAGAAAGAAGTTGGGCGCATCAACAAATTCACCCGGCCATTAACAACAAACTTGCCATTTCCTATTGAAAACGTTTTTCGTTTTTTTTTTTTACATTCAGCCTTTCCTCCCGAAAATGCCGTGTTCTTCTGCACAGAGAGCTTTCCATATATTAAGAAATTCGCTGTCTCGCTTGAGGCACTTTCTCAGGACACGACTATCCCACAACGATAGAAACAGAAAAAAAAAATGCAAAAAAGATGGTGAGGCTGTTATTTCGTGGTTTCGAGACGATGAGAACCTCCTCTTCATGAGCTAAAAGTGGCGTAAAATTTCCTCTTCCCGATAGAAAATAATCGATGGCCTTGGTTGCTAGGTCGTCGAGAGCACCACCGAGAGCTCACTACCCATGAGCGATCACGATCATTTAACTATTCAAACACCATATAACACAATTGCATAATAAGACAAGAAAAAATAGTATCGAGCTATAAATCCTTGTGTATCCCCCCCCAACAGTGTAACGACCATGTTCATTCCCCCCTTTAGTCAGCGCATAAAATCGATATGTATGTATAAAAAAACATACTTGTGTCATTACTTTCTCAAAGATTCTTTTTTTTTCGCCCATCACGTTGGATGTACTCTACTAGATACGAGGATAGTTAGCCCGGTTATTACGAGACTAAACGCAATAATCTCTTTTTTTTGCGGCGATACAAGAAAAGTCCCTGGGCAATCAAAGAGCAATCGTTTTCCCGGAAACTTTTTTTTATACAAAAAAAAAAAAGCTACATGAATAAGTAATAAGTTTTTTTTTTTTTACTCTTGCAAGGGGCGATCATTGAATCAACAAACACTCTCGAGCAAAGTGTATTAAGCTTACTATATGTATAGCTCAATGACTGTACAAACAAAAGTGGAGGGAGCGTATCTTCTTACAAGACGCCAATATAAAGTAGAAGTTTACCATACAAACAAGTGTGCCATAATTCCTTAATAACGTTCTCGGATAACTGGCCCCCAACGCAAATAAAGAGTTAAGACTACTCCAATTCCGACGGGCGAAATTTATTGTGTAAACCACGTGTCAAAGTAATTGGAATCTTTTGAGTGAAACGAAGTTTCAAAAGAATTTTTCACAAGGCACTAAAACGCTAACGTCTTTTTCCCAAAAAAAGAAAAAAAGAATGTTAATCATTTCGTGTCAATACATTTTGAGAAGCCGATACATAAAAGCAACACAAAATGTAGGTAGGGGTAACACGAGCTGCCCTACCACATCCTCGACGACCCAAAGAGAATCAAAATTTCCAGGGAGAAAAAAACAAAAATCTCCTAGCCAACGCCATCTCTATATAGAAACTCTAAGGTTTCCCTACATTCCTATCGGTGAAACCCTTTCTTTCCAAATTCTCTATGGCCTCTATGATGGCAACAGTGGAATTATTTTTAAGCACAGTATATAGGGAACCACTAAAAGCAAACAAAATTAAAAAAGAATCCACTGGGACATTTTCTCAAGTCGAAAGTTTTGCGCTAGCCCCAAACCCAATTGGTAGGCGTCGCACTTGACATGCGTTCCTTTATTACTGGGGTCGTGTCGTTAAAAACACATTTCAAACCGAGCGAGCACTCTTTTTATTCAACCCTGTCAAACTTGTTGCTACGCGAAGGGGGCAAATTTATTGGACTCTGGCCCAATCCGACGGGGGCAAGAGGAAGAAGAAAAAAAACAAAATAGAAGTAAAAACTCAGATCGCCATTGGACACAAGACACTTTTGTTGGTCTCTCGTTCTGCTCCGCTTAATTGCTTGCCAGTCATAAAGTTGACGCGCATTTTTTTATATATTTTATTTTGTTTTGTTTTTAAACAGCTGAAAACTTTCATAACCCAATCGTGCTTTTCCTTTCGTCTCCGACACCAATTTTTTTTGAGGAAAAGCAAAAAAATAAATCGCTTATTTCAAATTCCCCACCCCAACAAAACATTTTTTACTGGTGCGGCTGCCGTAAAAAATAAAATAACACATTGGGCAATACAAAACTGGTCGTGCCGCCATTGTGCAAAAAAAAAAAAGTTAAGCATGAAGACATTTTCCAATGAATTGGTAATAAGGTTTGGTCTGACCCCACGGGTGAGAGGTTCACACGTTACAAGCCTGAGGGTGTCGAAAGTTATGGCCGTTTGCAGAAACACGCCTTTTGTAATCCCAAGTCAAGAGGCTATGAACTATGATGGCCGCAAAAATCGTGTTTGCAAATCAATGTGATCAATATTGATGGGATTTTAAAAGTCTCGTGATTTTTTTTTTAGTAAGGCGCCCTGTCAAGTCTTTGAAGTCCTCCCAAAAAGATCGTCTGCTAAAATGAAATGGGAAAAAAAAACAAGACGCGCCAAACCTATTTTCACGAACGACAAGGAAAAGGAGGCAAAGACTCCCAAGTTGAAATCAACTAGTGGTGTAACATTTTATATCAAGGACTATGTGATGAGCATGACGTGAGTTTTTTGCTTATGCAAATGAGCACGTGAAAAACGGTTATTTATTCCACGCAGACAAATATGGTTAGAATGCTTTATTGCCTTTGACTGTTGTGTTTTATAATGGTGAGAATGTCGGGACATTTTGGCCAAGAAAAAGAAGAAAAGGTTTCAAGCACAAAGAATCTATTCACAGCATGTGAAAGAGGAAACGTGACCAGATCGCAAAAAATCTAATCAAGGTTGCAGAGAAAACCATTTATGAATTTTTGCAGCACAAACGAATCGTACGTGTCGAGTGAGATGCTTCAGAACATCTTAATCTTACTTACAACACGAATAAGGATAAATAGGGAATATCAAGGTTGCAAACTTACCAATAGTTGGGGGTGCTGTTGATGATCAAAGATCACTTTCGATTGATGATAAGATAGCCTTTTGGTGAAACCAGCTTCAATGTTTACCACAAGTTTCTTTTTACTTTCTGGGTGCCGCCATATTAGGACCCCAATGAACCAATAGTACAAGGTTGCCATATGAAATGATCACATTTACGGTGAAATATTTCTGTCTGTTCTTGGAAGCTGTTTGTTGTTTAATTTCTGTTACGACAGCAGTTGTAACTTCTTCATGTTATCATTACTTGCAATCAATACTACGCATAAGCTGATGGGTTGGGTTTTTTAATGAATGAGCAAAATTCCCAGGAATTACGTCAAGATGCTTCATATTAGCAACAAACAGGTCATAAATTAACAAGAATTTCAAAGAACTGTATACGATGTTCATCAATAATGATAGCCATTTAAGAGACGTTACGCAATAGTTGTTTAAATTTGCCTTTTATTTGCCCTTTGGTCCTTGGACCATTTGCTAGTTGATTTTTCGTTTTGCGTTTTAGAAAAGCAAAGGCAATGGTGGTGTACCAGTTTTTTTCGTTAAAAACACGAATTTACGCCATCTAGTAGTTCTTTTTTGATTTGCATTGCAATCATGAAGATTCGTCTGCTACGGTTTAAAACTTTTGTAGGACTCATGTGGTTATTATTGACGTCAAAATGTCGGAAATTGAAGAATTATCGCAGTTTCTCGCTTTGGATATGCGACTAGATGTAAAGGCCCTAGCACTACAACAGACCCTAGGTAACTACTGAGTTTTTCATAAACTGTTTCAGTTACTTAATCTGTTTCCATACAGGATTGACAGGTACCACCGATGGAAGGCACCTTTTGATTAACACACCATGCATTGTTAAGAACCTCTGCCAACTTTTAAATGATAGCCAAAACTCAGTTGCAAAAGATGCAAGCTTGGCGCTCATCAACCTTTCAGCTGACGAAGAAGTCATACCAGCTTTGCTTGCTGAAGCGACAAATATTGTCGAACATATGTTGAAGATCATAAGCAATCCTGAACACAACCTTGCTGATCCTGCTTGTATGGTGTTGTCAAATCTTACACGGTCGAAACTTGGAAGTGAAAAAGTGTTTCAAAGTATGGATGGAAATTTAGACAAATATGTTGACATATTCTGCCAAGAAAAATACAACAAGAAAGGTGCACGGCTCCACTATCTTGCATCTGTATTGTCCAATTTGAGCCAACTTCCTGCTGTGAGAAGGTATTTGCATTACTCACCGTATGCCAATTGTTAACTGCACTATTTTTTCTTTCTCTTAGTTATATTCTGGACCCATCTCGGTCATGCCTGCAGAGGCTAGTTTCTTTTACAGATTACAAGGATTCCATCAGTAGAAGAGGTGCTATTCTTGGACTGATAAAAAATTGCTGTTTTGAAACAGGTAAACTGTTGCCAGAATGCTAATATGATTCAATCCTGCAAAATTATTTCATTGCTGTGCAGACCACCACGAATTTTTACTGAGTGAAGCTGTCGACTTGCTCCCCAAGTTACTTATTCCTCTAGCCGGTCCCGAGGAGTTCGACGAAGAAGATAACGATAAGCTACCCATCGATTTGCAATATTTGGGTGAAGAGAAAACTAGAGAGCCTGATCCTGACATACGTAAAATGCTTTTGGAGGCATTGACCCAGGTATTCCTACTTATACTAGATTACTGTGACGCCGTAAGCTACCTCTCAATTCCTATAAAAGTTATGCGCCACTAAATTTGGACGTGAATACTTGCGCTCAAAAAATACTTACGTCATCCTCCGTGAGCTCCACAAGTGGGAAAAGAACGAAAATGTTTTGGTAATTCTTGAACATTTGGTCAACATACTGATTAGGTAATATATAGCCTGTAATTATTTTTAACGTCACAGTTAATAATTGAATCCAAATAATGTAGGTTCGAGCACGAAATCGGCCACGACAATCTCAAAGAAGTAGAAATTCCGGATGAAATAACTGAAAAATTTAATGCTTTAGAGCCTGCTTTGTGATCCATTTTATGATACACACCAATATACTATGGTTTATCTTGTTATTTTATTGAGTTTTGAAACATAGGTTAAGACTGTACATTTCATATAACTTTCTTAATTGCTATAGTTAAAAAGTTTTAAGAGGTTTTTTTTTTCACGAATCTTATATAAATTAATTAAACCGCTCCTCATCGACGTCTCTATACCTGGCCGTAGAGATGCGGGAGGCCCCGTTCTGTAAAACACCATTCCCTTTTTATTATCGTATTTTTTTTTTCTTTTTTATAAAGAGAGGAAGGGTTAATATCTTAGCTTAGGGTTAAGCATTTAGCAACAAAAGAAAGAGAAAGGTGTTTGTGGGAAACTTGTTATGGAAGGTATCCCAAGGAATTTTCTAATTCACTTCGCTTCGAGAAACCATTCTTATTGTTCCGGTTTGCGCCTCGAAAATGCATCGAGCTGTAAGCATCATCAGTGGAAAGCTCAGACGCCGTGTCTTCGGTTGCCTCACTGTCATCAATGACAATATCCGTGGTTTGGTTGAGCTTGATGTTGGAAAACATGGCCGCTATTTCGGTCGTCTTCTTAGCCGAAAGCGCACCTTCTGGCACCGCCTTCGTGATGGAACGATGGTGGTGTTGACTGTGATGAGTCGATCCAGCTGATGAGGTTCCTCGGTAAACAACCTTGCCCTTGGGGTCCACTGCCGACACCATCAGAAACTGGAATAATAGGCTATTATTACAAGGAATCCAATCAAGGATAAAAAGAAACCAAAATAAGGAAAACAAAATCAATAAAAACAAATTCGTACTTTATTGCCACGAAACGAGTTTTGTGACTTTAGTGATCTATCGCTAGAGGAATTCGAATTCCTCCGGCCCTCGCTAACGGAACTCAGATTTTCCAAGCTGAAATTCCTCGATGTCCGTCCGCTGCTGCCCGTCGAATCATAACTTTGGTATCCGACCGATTCCGCTGGGCTGGTTTTACGCTGCTGTCGTTGCTGTTGGCTGGAAATCGAAACTGGACCGCGGACGAAACTGTTGCAACTCGTCGAATCCATTTCCGTCTCGCTTGATAAATACGAACTACGGCTTTTCCTGCGTAAAATCTCTGGCTGTTTAGCGAACGAACTTTTGCCGTTAGCCGACTTGTGGGCCGGCTCAGTCATGGCTACCACATCCGAATCTAATGACGTGTCACTTAAATAAGAGCTTAAACTCTTTTGCCTCAAAGAAGATGCGCTGGACAACGTAAAGCGGGTAGATGGCGCGGAAGGCTTAGTTGTCGTTGCTGGAGCGGAATGTTGCAAATTAGCCGTATTTCTTCGCCAGGCAGTTAATGGAGACTCGGCTCCGGATAAAGCAGACCAGGACGTCATACTAGCCGATTTTCTTGCATAATTCGGACGATTCTTTGTAGGCTTAATGTGAGGTGGATGTCTGACGGCCGGTTCGGGCAAACTGTCGTGGCTTGTGTCTGTGTCATCAGAGTCGAGACGGATGCGATAAACTGGAGCCCCGCTCGACTTGCTGATTCTCTTTAACGAGCAGTAACATCGTTCAGCGTCGCTGTAATCAGTGGTGTCTTGCGACTGTGTTTCGTTGAATGAACAATAGCATTTATGTGAACACGATTCACTGTCATAGCCGCATTCAGAACAGGATGCACTGTAATCAGGCGCTTTGTTGACGATGCTGTTCTTGTTGTTGGCGACAACAGACCTCGGTGGCAACGGCGTCTTGGGATTGAAATGCTTGGTTGGGAAAACCAATGGAGCCACGGAAACAATGGAGGGCTCCGGGCTCTTAATAATTTTAATGTTCTTAATTAGCTGAGGCTCGGATGCTTGTTTCTCTTCCTTGGTAACAGAGTAACCGGTGGATGCGGAGCGGGCAGCGCCCCATTTCGAGAAAGACTTTTTGGTGGCTCTCAAGACGCTACTGATGCGTGAAGAACTGGTACTGTGCTCAGCGTCCGAATCCCGTCCGGCCGATTTATTGGTCCCGTTTCTGGTGATATCTGCTTTGGCTTTCGACTTGGTTTTGCTCAGATTACTCGTCTGGTGCCTCATTATGTTCTTGGAGCGCTGGAACATCTCGTCCTTGCTCAGTGTCAAGGCTAGTTTCATCAGCATCTCTTTGTAGGCCGGCGTCAAATCATTGAAAGACATTCGGTCTTTATTGACTATTGTTTTCAGGACATCGTCTACACTCCGAACACCTTCATGTTTCTGCGCAAAGTAAGAAATGCGAATATTAAAAAAAAAAACCGAACTTTAAATAGAATCATTAAAAATTGTACCTTTAATTCTTCAAAAAGTTCGGAAAAGGAGTAATTTTGTTGTGGAACGGTCATGAAACTCTTGCTTCGCGGAATGGCTACTTTGGTGAGTATGTCTCCATTGTTACCGTGATCCGGCCCGTCCAACCCATCTGACGTTAATACCTCGCCCAAATGTCGCTCAGACACGCTACGTTTAACAACAACACGGCCGGTGTTACTCCGTTGGCTAGCGTTACGCATACTGCGACGTAAATTTGCTTTGCCTTGCGAAGATCTCGTTTTATTTTGACTTCGTCGGATACTCTTCCGTCTTTCAAGGCCTCCATCAAGAGGCTTTGAGGATTTCTTGCGTCGCGGCGGGCGAACGGGCTGCGTGAAACTTGAAGTGACTGAACTCTCGCTCCAATTAGAGACACTGGTCGAGGGCGAGTAGATGGGTTGAGCAATTTTGTTAACGGGAGTAGCAGATGTCGGCGGAGGTGGTGGTGCCTGTTGTTGCGGTGGTTGTTGCTGCTGTTGCGATGATTCATTGTTTTTCATATTGCGCAGCAGGGCCTGGTAGAGATTAGCTGCAATAACAATGGCGTCTTCGGGATTGTCGCAAACGAATGCGTGACATTCCAAGTTCTTTGGAGCCTGCGTGTTGCGCATGACGCAGGTAAACAATGGCGGGTGGAAGGTGGGTGAAGTCACCCATTCTCCGTCATCAGCCGGGCTCAGCGGGTGGAAAAGATTCTGTTTGTCCTGATTCTCCGGATCGCAAATGAGCGGCAAAAAGGCAAACTTTCGCCCGCCGGGCTCGGAACGTGCCACAAACTTGACGGCCGCCCAAACGGCAATAGTGGGAAATGGGTTTAAGATCTCCTTAGGAACAGAGGGTCTACGATTGTCTGACAAATAGTATTGGATTTTCAAACCGGCTGGAGAAATTTCCATTGTACCGCGGTAGATTTTATTCCTGTTCGCATTTTCATGCTGCCGATATTGGCTATAAAGCTCTTTCAATGGAAACTGGAGCGACTCCAGGCTTGTAGCTCGGCCTGGAAGGGATAACGAGCCAAGATAATCAACTTTGTACTGATTGGTATTGGTCATTGATGATGAGGAAGGCGGCGACGGTGGTGGCACGGCCGGAATCGGTGGAAGAGGAACATTTTGCTTGTTATGCACTGCTTTTTGAGTAGGTAACGGGTAGTCGGAACGGACATTGATCACCGCTTTATGATTCGTTATGTTGATAACGGACGAGCTCGGATCATTCACGGTCGATGGTGACGACGTTGAGACGTGATGGTTCATCGCCGTTTTGTTCGATTGCTGGCCGTTGCTATTTGTTGATGCATCTTGGAACATCTTCTCAATTTGCGCTTGAACGGCTGTGCGGGCCTCGTTGAAACGCTGGGCTCGACTCTCAGGTGTTGAATCACGCATCAACGTGTGATTTACCTGATTGTTGACTTGAATGTACGTCGTCGAATTATTTTTGGAGGCCGGAGTGGCTGGAACAGGTGATGTGACGCTTCCGCGTTGTTCGGCCAAAACCTTTTGGAAATGCAGTTGCAAATGTTCCATGGTTGGTTCATCCACTGCCGCGTCATCTTCTTCCTCGATGAGCGTCTTGTGGTTCTCGCTCGTGTGGCGGCGGAGATGTTGTTGCCGGAACAAGCTGTCGATTCTTTCCTTGTAGACGGAGCTGTCCAGAGTCGACGCACCACTGTGATCAGATATGAGAGTTCCGGTTGGGCTACCGCCGTTCACATCACCGTTGTTGCCGTTGCTGTTCACCAATCGGAATGTGTAGCCCCGTTCACCGGCTTCCGGGCGGTATCTCACCATTCCTTCTTCTTGTACCTGTTAAGAAAAATAAACAACGAAAATGAACCAATTGAAAAGGAATTTTCTTCATCAATTCCCAAGAACAAGACAGTTGAAAATAATGGCGAAACACTAAACAAAAAAAAAAAAAAAAAAAAACAGTTGAAGAAAGAAAGAAAAAAACAATTCCGGCTGAGATGAAAGAGTGCGCGGGAAACGATCACAGCTGGCAGGCGGCCAAGACTTGCCGGGGGTCTTGAATAGAAATAATAATAAAATATCGTAGTGAGTTAGCAAATATAGCACCTTTCCTTTTATCGTATAAGAAATCTAGATTCGAATATATGCGATTGGAGAACAACAGAATAGCATCTACGCAAAAAAGAATTAGTTGCCCAATCCCAATAGCACAAACCATTTTGTTGTGTCAATAGTTTATGGCATTCCCATTTTAAGGTAACAAGTCATCTGGAAAGATCGCCTTGATAATGAAAACATAAGACCTGATAACCACCCATTTCAAAAAAATTTCCCATTTTGCTTCATTTTCACAGAACATTTTCTTTTCAAGGTCGATGGCTACTGCGAGTCCACTGAACTTCTTTCGTTTCTTTCTCTATTACACACTCGTTTGCCAGAAAAAAGTTTCTTCTTCTTCGGTGCCTATGGGATGTTGGCAGTGGGCACGGTGAGGCGGCAATCGGTGGCTGCCTCTTTAGTTCCAGACAACAGATGGTCTCTTACTTTTTCCTCGAGACCAATAGCCTTTCTCTACCCTCCCTCTCTGCACGCACTTACACTTTTTTTTCTTCCTGAGCCGAAATTCCCCCCACCAGGGCGCCTTCAGGGCGACATGTCTGAATAATTTGATCTAGTCTGCATTAACGTTTTTTCCTTTCTTTCTAGTATTTTCTGTTTCTTATAAAATATGGTATTTAAAAAGCAATCAGCTTCACACACACAAAAAAAGATACTTTCCGTACTTGAGTATACATTCTCCCTCTTCTACCCTCAACTAGCACCTGCCCGCTTTGCTTTGATTAATAATTGCCCAACGGGACTAATCCATTACTATGAAATAGCCTTGCAGAGACGCATGTTTTGTTTTTTATTTTCTTAGCTTGTCGGCTTAAGGATACGTTCGATGGCTCCCAACTTCAGGGGAGGCATCATTTCGATGTCTTTGACCTTCACCCTACGTGTTGGGATCGTTTCAAATTGAGCGCCACCAGCACCTGCGCACTGCTCCCTATCACGTTACAAAATCTAGACGTTTATATTAAAAAGAGGCGACGATCATCGCAATACCGCCTTTTTTATAACGTAATCGGCTACTCTTCGGTGTCACTCAGTGTCGTTGTAACGCATTGGGAGTGAGAGACGGAGCATTCGAGCGCGACACCGTGATAAATTTGAGTTGGGCGGGCATTGCTTGTCAGGAAAAATGGAAAGCGCTTGGCTGGTCAAGCGCATCCAAGAAGTTCTTCTTCTTCAAAACTGCCGCCCCAACTCATAGTACGGTTATGAATATTTGCACCGTATACGCAGAGAAAAATAAAAATAAATAACACAAAAGCAAACCATACGACAACGGAATGAACAAATACCTTCATCCGCGCCACGGAACACTGGTCAACGCTACTGAAGCTCTCATAAGAAACTAAAAGCTTTCCATCGTTTGACATGGCAAATCACCTTTTGTTTCTTCTTTTACTAACAAACCCGGAAGCCTTTTGGGAGGTGGTGAATAAAAAAAAAAGGCACCTGATTTTGTGTGATTCTTTTTCCTGCTTTCTTGAGTGCATACATGTTTCCGTCTTTCTCCGGACAGTAAAAAAAAAGTATGAAACAATAATAAATGAACTTGCAAACACAGCTGTCGTGTTCCCGAGCGGAATTCAACAAAAGGATGAAAAGAAAAAAACAAATCGTAATGACGAAAAAAAGCGCGACCAAGTTCGAAATGTGGTCTGACGCACACCAGCTGGTCGAACCGTGACCAACAAAAGAAAGAGGGAAAAAAAACGGCGATAGACTCACGAAATTCAAGAACGTTTTTCCTGTAAATCAGCTAAATTAGGAAGGAAGGTAAGAACGGGGAAAAAAATCGGGAAAGTGTTGTGTAATCAAGCAGTTTCGTGCTGTGCTCTAATATGTTTACGTTACTTGCACCGAGGAAAATCGATAAAAATTGATGGGCTGTGAGCTCGTAGAGTAATCGAAAAATGGTAACAACGAGAGAAGCTAAGAATTTATCGAGCACGAGAGTTGTTGCGCCGGCACGCTTCGCTGACCTCGTAAACGACCAGAAAAGAAGAACTAAAACTTGAATTTATCTTTCCCACCGTCAGGTTGAACGACAGCTACTTGTGTTCTCTTCACGTACGAACAATTTCCCGAAAGAGATACGACCGCCTAATCTTCGCCTTTTTATCTGCGCCACTTTGTTCTGACAATCGAATGTGTCAGTGACTTTGGCAACGCTTTAAAAAAAAATCTGAGTGATCTAACTAACTAGCTTCGTTGCTAATTTCGCTTTAGGAACAACAACCGATTATGAAGAAAAACGACTTTACCTTTTAGAGATGACCCCCGTGTGTGCCTTGGATGTGAATGATGTTTGCAGACGAGAAACAACAAGAAGACGGATGAACACGGATCTTTGCTAAGAAATGGGCAGCGGGACATGCGACTTTGTAAGCGGTTCGAGAGGTACTACCAACTGGCTGCAGGGATGTTCCAGGCGGGCAGATTGCGTTTCCTCGGCAAGAAGCAAAAGAGTCACAGAGACGAATCGGGTGGGAGGAGCTCTCAGTTGCTTGGTTCCTTCGGCTGACGGCTGCTGTTGTTTCGGCAAAACTTGCTGGTCGGTCAGTCAGTCGAAAATACGGGTACACTCACCTATACCAAAAGGCATGATGTTTTATTTTTCCTTGAATAAATCACGAGAGTTCCACCAACCGCTGTCGACCGTACAAACCTGCTGACATCAATACAATGCATGCTGATTTTTTGTGAGATCCAATCAGTCCTCCAGGACAAAAAAAGACACGGTACCAAAAGGACAAGGCCCAGCTGTCGTCCAGGATATTCACTTCCGTGGAATCTGGAAAACCGTTTACATTCTACAATTAACGAATTAAATTGCGGGAAAACACATACAATACGACCTTGAAAATGCAAGTTTTTTTTTCTTCTCCTCATTCCCTTGACTGATGAAGAATTTTTGCGATGCCAATGAGGAGGGGCTATTGTCCGTCTTTTTACGTGACAGCCTTTTTTGGATGGTGTAAGATCCACCGAAGAATAAACCTAAGGAATGAAGAAGTAAATGACTGAGTTATAGGTAATGTGTCCTGAATCATCAGAGCGTCTTCTTTCTCAACATAGCTATTGAAATGAAAAATTCCAAGCTGGGCCAATTCTTCTTTTACGTTGTTATTCCCGTCTTCCGTCGTAAATCGCTCAGTCGTAAATTCGTAACACGACCCTCTTAAAAAAAAAAAGGCGAGATTCATCTGATCCGATCAATTCAAAAGCTACTTTTTCCTTGAGGGATGGGAAGCGTATCTACTACTAAACATGACTATTTGGAAAAGTCCACAATAAAAAAAAAAATGATACAAACCTTGTCCATCTCTTCCCCTTCTTTTATTTATTTACATTTTTTTTAAAGCCGATAAAACCAGTGACGCTCCAGGTGAAGTATCTCGTCATCTCGACTGGAACCTTGCGGTCAATACGAAGGTTGAGCAATCTCGTAAAGGTTCCCAGCCCCTGGTGTTTCCAAAGAGAGATTCACTGCTTATTACCGCTACTACAAATATGGAAAAGGATAAGAATGCCATGATGGATAAAAAAAGAAATCGATGAGGTTGTCGACACAAATCGGGTACGCCTATTTTCACAAATCGGAAAAATTCCACGCTAAATCCTCTTCCTTTCCGGCCCAATTATTCGCTCCTAGAATCGGAAAAACATTTTTGCTTTTATCCATCCCATCCGGATGAGGAAGAATCTAAAAAGAATCAATATCCTTGTGGGAAAAGAAGAATGGCGACGGTATGTCGTATAATTACTTGTCCGATCTTGTGCCAATTGGCGTTGAGAATTGTAGAGGACCATCCAGACCGGAAAGGCTTTTAATAGAAACAAACGTCCATAAGAGATAAATCACTTATTGTAGGTTAGATAACAGCAATGGAAATTTATATCTTTACATGTGAAAGAATGGCAGAATTGGTCGAGGCCGGCAAGGATGAGGAAATATTAACGGGCATTGATTACTAGAGTGGGAAAAAAAGCGGTATACACTTGTATAAAAATGTCGTTTCACTGAAGAGATGCACATTTCTTTTGTTTTTCTCTGACTTTTTTCTGACCGTTTGTGGCTTTTTTCTCCATGCGGACGTCAGCCGGTTCTTTTCTTCTTAGACGGGCAAAAACGTTATTCGCAGAAAAAATGTGAAGAAAATGCATTTTATATTTCTTGGGACGTAAGTACAGTAGAGGCTGGTTTTTTTCAAACATCCTGCTGGCCCCAGTGTTGAGAAATCACATAACTAGACCCATTGACGTTCGGGAAACTTCTACGACTGAACAAATTCTATTATCTGTTACGTCTAAGTTTTGAAGCAAAGATGGTTGTAAAACGCAACGAACCAGAGACGACGACGAAGGAAGTAAAATAACGGTGCAACGTCCGCTATCAACATCCATCTTGCTTTAGACCTAGTCTTTGAAGACATTTATTGAAAGCAATCATCGATCGTAGTAATGTTCGGTGATTTAGCAAAATCCTAACTCAATAGCTGTGACTTCGATTGGTACAAGTTTGGGCGTATAACCACATCAAACGATGGTTTTCCTGGTATTCGAAACTTTTTTTTTAACACAAGTTTAAAGCAATCGAAGTATTTTTAATCAAAAACGCGCAGCGAAACCTAATAATAACAACGGACTATCTTTACAACGTTGATGCTCCACCGGTTATCCATAGACATTGTATGCGTGGCGACAAGGGACGTCTTCGTTTCCCAAGTCGGAAACACCTGAATCGCACACTCAACGCACACAGAATCCCATAGCGAAATTGTAAGCTCACCTGAAGCGTTTCCAATTCCCACCATCACCCGATGTCGGTGACGAAAAGCAACAGCGGAAAGAGGGGGACAACAAACGTATCCTAAGCTTTTTCGTCGTTTCCCTATACGATCAGATTTAATACATACTATGATGTACATAAACATTTGTTTATTTTCTTTGTACTTTTTACTTAACAAATTTTTTAGTGATTTATACGGGATTAGAACGCAACACTCGGGAGAGCTCAGCGATGTTTTAGTGTGTAACAAAACAAAAATAAAAAGAAAGCTTAATCTGAGTTTTGAGACTTTTCTATCACATGATAAAAAAAAAGCGGACGAAAAAGGCAAAAACATCAGGACATGGAAGATTTGTTAATTAAAAAATTTTTACTCTCACGCCTTCATAAACCTTTTACTCAGGCCTCTTTCTTTTCTCAAGTGGTAGATATGCTCTCTTCAACTGAATCTTGTACATTGGACGATCAGTGCAAGTGAAAGTGCAATAAAATTAACGAACGCGAACAATGAAGACAAAAAATCTAAACCTATGCGAATTAACGACTCTTAAGCTAGGGCTTCCTTTAAGCCAGCAATCAAAGAATTAGGATCCGGAAATTTGAGACGTCGTGGCGGACCACGCTTAATTCCGCTCCATAATATAGTCTCTGAAAAACAAGATCAAATATAGGTATGTGACCTTTTGGGCAACCCCAGCTAATCTAAACGAAAATTGCCATACCGACACCATGGGAATTGGTCACTATGATTTCGAACGCCCCCCTACGCGGAGCCGAAACATTCATTTCCACCACCAGGTCAGCGCAATGTTGGAGGAACAGCTCTTGAATTTCAAGAGCCTTCCTCTTGAATACGGATCAGGATTTGCTATGCCATAACCACACTATCACGGACAACCTTTCATGCAAACGAAAGTAAGGTATGGTGGCACTTACCAATGTTCCATTGCGACCCGCGATGAAGCGCGAGGCTTCTTCATGTTGCCATTGTCATTATTTTCTCCTTCAGAATCCTACGGAAACGAAGGTTCAATATTAATTTTTATACTAAACGTGGAAACTGGAAAACAAACTGACCCGTTTTTTTGCACGCGCCCATCTCGTCGATGCCCCTTTTTTACCAGCAGCTGACAGTTTCTCGTGTGTGCTTGGTTCGTCTTCCTCCGATTCACCCGCGGAATTCTTTATACCAATAACCAATTTAAAAAAACAGACCGACATATAGACTCCTTAACTAAAAAACTTGCTTGTTGTTGCTGAGCGTGTGCCTTTCGTGTCGCTGCTGCCTTTCTCCCCGCCTCGACCCTAATTTTATGCAATCGGGCAGCTTTTTCATCTTCATTCTCGTCACCCTCTTCTTCTTCAGCCGAACCCTTGGAAGAAAAATTTAATGAAAGATGGCTCATTATCTGTGAATTACCATACGATGTTATACCTCGCCCTTTTCGCGAGCCCATCGGGCTGAGGCTCCTTTTTTGCCGATTGCCGACAATTGTTCGTGTAAAACCGCATCGGCCTCTTCGTCCGACTGCACTCCAGGATCCTATTGAGAAATAATCTTCCATTAGAATGTACTTCTCAACTGGATACATGATATTTAAAAATAAACCTGCTCCTTCAGCCGTTGCTTACGTGTCGCCATTGATTTCTTTCCTGCTTGTACTCTGATCTCATGCATCCGGGCTTCCTTCTCGTCTTCGTCTTCTTCTTGTTCTTCACCCTCACCCTGATCGCCGCCCTTAACATAAAGATACGGAATTAGGCATACATTACTCGATACAATGATATCGCCATTGATTTCGCAAATTAGACGCTGACTAATTAACGTCAATATTTACACCGTCATGCTTACTTGTCCTTTGTCGTACGACCATCTCGCTGCTGCGCCTTTCTTACCGATGGCTGACAACTGGTCGTGCAGGACTGCGTCAGCCTCTTCATCCGACTGTATTCCAGGATCCTTAAAAAAAAAAAATGTTTTCTGTTTAAGCAAACCTATTGGATTTGAATCTTCCAAGTTGGTAACCTGTTCTCTGATATGTTGTTTTCTTGTTGCAATTGCTTTCTTCCCTGCTTCTACTCTGATATTGTGCAACCGTGCTTCTTTATCCTCTTCTCCTTGATTCTCTTCCTCCCCCCCATTGTCCTTTTCAAGTAAAAAAAAAATGGTAAGTAAGAACTGGTACAGTATGCTCCCATGATTGTTTTCGAAAGTGAAAGACCAAAGGAGGGAGGATACTGCGATGGTCAACCTACCTCATCGTTGTCCCGCGACCATCTAGCTGAAGCTCCTTTTTTACCGATGGCTGATAACTGATCGTGTAAGACAGTGTCTGCGTCTTTGTCTGATTTGACGTTAGGATCCTACCAAAAGTAAGATTATGGAATTATAAGTCCAACCTTCTGCTATAAATACTATACAAACCTGTTCTTTAATGTGAGCCTTTCTTGTTGCAATTGCTTTCTTCCCTGCTTCCACTCTTATTTTATGCATCCGATCTTCTTTATTTTCTCCTTCTCCTTCCTCTTCTCCTTCCTCTTCAAAATTTTCTTCTTCTTCCACAGGTTCCTCTTGAAATTCCTCTTTATACGCTTCTTTGTCATCTTCATTTTCTTCGTTCATTTCATAGTCTGGATCAGGACCCTTGCAAAGAATACCAACATTACCAATAAGCACAAAATTACAAGCAATTGGTAAATCCAATGCTGAACTCACTCCTTCTTGTTCTTGTCTTTCTTTTGACCACCTCACTGAGGCACCCTTCTTGCCAGCTGACGCAAGTTTTTTGTGAGTGCTAGGTTCTACATGTTTCCCTCCTGATTCCTGCTATAGAACAAAACATTGCAATTGTTGGTAGTAATAAATGAAGGTCACCATTTCTACTAACCTTTTTGCTTTTATCAAACTTCATTGTTTTCTCTTTTTCTTCTTCATCAGCCATTTCTTCAAGTTGTTTCACCTTTGTGTCCTTTCCTTTTGGTTTAGCAGCAACCAATTTAGCTTTTGCCGCAGCCCCAGCAAGGGGTGGTTTTCCGTTTGAAGATTTTGATTGTTCGGAATTCCAGGATTTCGATTCTGGGATAACATCTTCAATTATATCATCTGCTCGGATGGCATCCGCAGCTTTCTTCTCTGCAACTTCTGCAGCACGTCTTCGCTGGGACATCTTAGTTCCTTTAATTGCTAGTAACAACTTAGCTAACCAATAGTGATACTAACTGATCAAAAATATTGCACGTGTTCTCCGTCTAGACTCTCAACGTGGTTTGAATTTTCTGCCCGCCCTACCTGCAGATCATACCTTAAGTCGCAAATGAGCGCCGAAATAGTGAAATAGTCGTACGGCTTACGACGTTGCCTTTCTTGGATTTTTAGAAACCAACGTTTAGCTGATCGAATTTCACGGTCGTCAATCGATCGAACTGAAATACCAATGAAAATTGACGTTATCAGTTCGTTAGATCAAGGTGTGCGTATTAATAGGACAAAATAAAAATAAAAATAATTCAGGGAAAATAAACGTTGTTGCTTGCGTTTGATGGTTATTATGATACATGAACTAAATTAGCGATGATACGTAATGGGCATTTTATGGTTTCAAGCTGATGGACTATTACATTCATTTTTTATGGTAATCCGTTTTACCCCCCAAAAAAAAAAAATATTGTTATTTTTTCAGTTTTATACTATCGCCATCTACCGATCAGATTTCTAGCTAATTCTCTACATACACTTACCGAATATTTATGCTGCATCGCGCTGGCGCTGTAGCGTACTGGCGCTTGGGCTTTTTGTACATACACTGACCGAAAAAAATTTTAAGCCCGACTAAATAAGGCCGACTTTTTGTTTTTTACGGTTAATTCAAAAAGCAGAAGCCTGATACAAAAATATACCCCATTTTCGTGATCAGCGATCAATTCAAATCGGAATAATGTATTTAAAAAAAATCAAGGATTTGAAGAAAATTGGAAAAATGAGAAGGCCTTCTCACTTTTTCAATTTTGGCAAAATTTTAGATTTCGCTTTAAATACATAGCTTCGATGCAGAATTGAACGGGCAACACGAATATGAGGATTTTTTTCTCGTGGGACTCATTGCTTTTGAATAAATCGTAATAAAAGGTTAAAGTTGGATTAAAAAATAAGCCCGACTTTACCTTTCGGGCTTAAAAATCGTTCCTATTAAAAAATAATATCATTAAATCTCGTTAACTATACAGGATTATCATTCAAAATTAACCAAGGAACACGAAAATGGAATTTGTTTTCACGTAGAGTATATACCTTTGGAATAATCTAAAATATAATTTTAAGTGTGTGTGCGAAACGAAACCATTACTAGCGCGCCAGTACGCCACAGCACTAGCGTGACACATCAAACTTCTTTGATTATTCAAAAACCATAAACTCTACGTGAAATCAAATTTCATTTTCGACTTCCTTGTTAAATTTTGAATCAGAATCATATATAGTTATGTAGATTTAATGATATTATTTTTTAATAGGGAAAAATTTTAAGCCCGACAATATAAACCCGACTTTCTGCTGTATCGCGAGAACGGATTGCCATATTGCCATAATTTTTCACGTTACTTACATTAGCGCGTTGAATTTTTACAATTTGAATTTGTATCTTGCGCCATCTCGAGGCTGCCTCATAAGCCTTACCAAATTTTCCATGCCACTGCAGACTATCCAAGCAGATGTTTATGGCTTGTGCACGTGCAGTTGATTCAAAAAATGGTTAGATTCAAGAACCGGTAAAATATTTGTATTCAACAATATTAACCTTAATAATTTTAACTATTTCCGTCTCTTTAAAATGGATAAATATTGAGCAATGTAAATGAAGATTCATTTGAAGAGAAGTTTATCGTTTGGGTCTCTGATGTATGTTCTACTTGCTCATTTGATTTTTACAATTTTATCAGGTATTTTACTACAGAGATCACACCCCTGGATGATGGACATACTGCGCAACCTCTAAATTTAAAAACGTACGATATCCTGAAATCGGTTCTTGCTGCAACTGAACAAATACATGGAGAGTTTGGGGCTGCAGCAATTAAGAATGGATTAGAGGGTATATTTTGTTTTTCTTGGCTATCGTAAAAGCAGAAATTAGAAAATATTTGCAATCTCTAGTCAAATATTCCAATGAAAGTACCCAAATAGCAATAATCCGATGTAGACATGGCCCACATAGGCTTTTAGCCTCATCTCTTCCTTTCTTGTCCAGTATTGGAAAAAGGAAAGTTCAGCTTCAAAGTATGTATACAGGGGCAACTTTGGTAAAATGCTATAAATTCTTAAAGGTTAGTATGATACAAGAGTTGTTTAGGTAAAGAATTCTTTTCTATAAGTTTTGTTTCTTTGTAGAAATTTCATCAGGAAAAAATTAATGAAGCTTTGAAAACGTGCAGAACAGAACAAGAAAAAAAGAAAGTTTTGGAAATTATGTCCAAGACAAAGTATGGATTGTGAAACTTCTGAAAATGGCCAATACACTTTATTTTCAATTATATTTCTATATTATTAGTGCCTCATATAGTAGTCTATTGCAGTAGAGAATGCTGCAAATCCTAATGCTCCTACAATTCCTGGTTTAAGTCCAGCTCTGAGACCAATCAGTCCACCAGTGATTCCACCAGCCTACAATTAAAGAATTTTTATTTAAAAGTATGTTGTAGGTTATTTCAGAAATACATACATAAGTTCCATTTTTCCAATCTCCTTTTCCTCTATACTATAAACAAAATAATGCATTATGCAAACAATGGTATTTACAGCAACATAAACTGTACTCACAGATTCAATGGTGCACTCTACTGCTGAAAACATAAGACCAACAACAGCAAAGTTTTTGGCATAGCTAAGGGTAGAGAATTTTAAATCCCTGAAGATTTCTCTTGCTGACTGTTGGGGTGCATCAGGTGCTGTGATATTTGGACTGACACTGGCACTGAACAAACCCAATGCAGCTCCCAAACCGTACCCTGCAAAATTCATTAAAAAGCTGCAAGATGTGGAGCTTGTTTCTAAATAAGAGTAATTATGAATTACCCATGACACTTGCAACGAGTGACTTGAAAGCACATGATTCAAAAACTGCTTCTACTCGTTTCTCATCAACACTTTTTATGTGAATTGGACCAACTGTTCTGGGGATGATAATTTGTTCACGATATTTGCAGTTGTTTCCGACGAAGTATTTCATTAAGGAATCCATCTCCTTCGGCGAAAAACCAACGGAAGAATCTGTTTTCGATTCCTCCATGTTCCGTCAAAAAAGTAATCAGTTTCGATATGTAGTTACTGACACACAACCACTTTTAGACAATTCCTACGGCAGCGCTAACGTCAGTTATTTAAAAAATCGTTACTATTACAAACTAGATAAGTTAGAATGCCCGTAGAAATGGGCACCAAAGATGAGTTCTACGAAGAGCAACACAGGATTCGGAGTGTAGTAATATCGTCTGCTGTTTGGCCCAGCATTGCCCATCACAGATAAAAATTTCAAGCTAACCAATCCAATCGTAACGTTACAATAGTCTGCTGCTGCAATATAGTATATTTACGGAAATAAGAAACCCCCAAAAAATGAAAGAAAAGACAAGAAATGAAGGAGAAAGAACCTTGAATTAAGACTCTTCCCGATTCAATGGAACGTAGAACCACGGAATGTTAAAAACACATTTCGATCACCAAATAAAGTTTCTTGATTAATATAACTGAATAGAAAATTATGACGCCTACATTTACCAACTGAATAATGACAAATATATTTACGCCCAAGGAAACCCAGAACGAACTTGGAATTTTGCCTTCCCTTAAGAGAAGAATTAGGCATTGAGTTTCTCGTTGATGAAGGTTTCCAACTTGACTGCGTCAACTGCGAATTTGCGGATGCTAAAATTTGTAGACGTATTAGTTATTTTCTTTAAATGACTAAATGTTAGCTATCCTAGAAACCAAATTACCCATCACTGAGTTTGTCAGTAGCCATCTGATCTTCATTTAACATCCATCGGAAAGCCTTCTCGTCCAAAGAAATGCGTTCGAGATCGTAAGATTTGGCTTGTTCTGCATCTAATTTTCTAGCGACTGTTGTCGTACTAGCATCTAGTTCTTCCAGCAACTTCGGGCTAATCGTTAAAAGATCGCATCCTGCAAGAGCAATTACCTCGCCTACGAATCGATATAATGGGTTACCTCTATTCACAAATTTACATAGCGTTTGGGTATACCAGTGTTTCGGAAGGATGCTCCCATCACAACAGTTTTATAGCCAAATTTTTTATAGTAATTATAGATCTGGGTGACCGACTTTACTCCAGGATCATCTTCCGGAGCATAAGATTTGGTGGAAGTGTTGCTAACATACCTGATGACGAGAATTTAAAACTTTGTTACCCATTTGTACATCTCAATTGTTTTTTACCAATCCAAAATGCGACCAACGAATGGGGATATCAGCGTAACACCGGCCTCGGCACATGCAACCGCTTGACAGAAACTGAACAAGAGCGTTAAGTTGCAGTGAACATCGTGCTTTTCCTCCAGTTCCCTGCGTGATAGCATTTGTTAAAACAAATTAATAAATAAAGGAAACACAAGATGTTACATTGTATAATATAGATAATAACTTTGATTACTTTGCTGCCTGAATTCCTTCCCAGGTCGAGGCCAATTTAATAAGAACTCTTTCTTTGTCGATACCCTCTTCGGCGTACAGCTCGATAAGCTTGAGAGCTTTCTTCACGCTTCCTTCTTGGTCAAAAGAAAGTCTGTGGACGAGAAAACGAAAGTTAAGGGACATAATTCAGTATTCACCATCCACATGGTGGTAAACCACCTTGCATCCACTTCGGTAGAAACGCGACCAGGAACAATTTTCAATATTTCAACCCCAAACAAGACAAACAGCTTATCCATCGTTGCAGCCAACTTTGCAGCATTGTCTCTAACACAAGCAGACATCAGAATTAATTTGAATACTTAAGACTGATGCTTCAATGCATTGGTTGACATCGCAATTGTGTTTTTTAGAATACCCATCCTGCTTTTTGCCATAATCAACAGCTTTCTGAACAAGATGTTGATATTGAGGCAGGGTGGCAGCAGCTAACAGTAAAGATGGATTGGTGGTTGCATCAGTAGGTTTGTACTTGATCATGGCTGTAATCAAAAAATGTGTTTACTAAAAGTGATTTGCCAACTGATTGTCAAGAATTCCAGGCAGTTAAAAATGACAATAAAAAAGATTTTAATAACAAGGGCTCATTTACTTTCAAAATCTCCTGTGTCAGCCACCACTACTGTCATGGTCTTTAGTTGTTCCAATGCCATTTTTGAAGAAATCTAAAGAAAACAGAAATGAGTTAATAACTTTTGAATAACTGGCAAATTTGCAAAAGAACCAACAGCTTTCTTCTTTGATCCAAACAATTCAACACAGCCACAAAACATGAGGATGATTGAAGAGGAACGACTTACCGAATTGACTATAGAGCAGAGAATGTTATAGAGATAGCCGGCAGAGAAACTTCACCTAAACGCGGTGAGAGGAACGTCCGTTCAACGTGAGTAGTGAAGCTTAAAAGGCGACCAGAAACCGATTCTTTGCTCCGAAGTAAATTTTTTTAAATATCAAACGAAACACTACAGACCGCAGCCAGTGGTTAAGAGATTATTAGAGCAAAAGAGAAATTGAAGTACACACATCGACTAGACCTTCACCCATTAAGTTTGACTAGAAACCCGTTATTGAAGTTGATTGGTTAACTTGTTTCCCTTTTCCCCTAACCAGTTTGACAGCATTCTGCCATCTGGCGACAATTGCAGTTTCCCTATAGGGATATTATTTAGATGAGACGCCACAACGAACGACCTGTTTTTTGTATGATATTTCTCGCAACAGATGACGTTAGCTATGAATAGGGATCCACACACGTTTCGGGGGTTTCAAGAAATGTTTTACACGTTTTGTTTATTGCCGATTGTACTTGTTTGTGTGTTTAGTTTGTTTATTGTCAGTTGATGGCTCATAAACCGGTGTTGCTGTGCAAAATTACGCTTCCGTTTTTTAACCATCTTAATTAGGGAAAATGCAGCAATAAAGGCTAATGTTAGCTTTGCCTATTGTTCATGGCCATCGCTAGATGGCGACGATGTGAATACTTTGTATTTATTGCCGAATATTTGATGCAATGTTAGCGCACCAGTACGCTACTATGGCAATCCGTTTTACATAAAAAAAAAAAATCGCACTTTTTTCTTTTTTTCCGACACGTAGCCATCTACCGCTCAGACTCGTTATTACTGGCGTAGGCAATTTCAGTCCATTGGATGCCATTCGCAGTTAGTTCAGTAGCGTGGATGGAGAATAACGCGTGGCTGGAGGAACAATTGAAAAATGGATAAGATAATACAATAAAAGGATGGTAAGTATAAAATTTATTATATTGGTTTTCAATTATTAATTATTTTTTATTAGATCAAATTATGAAGCTGCAGGCCCAATTATTGGAACAACACAAAATATTAGATAACAGCAAAGCTAAGGATGGTAAGGCCTAATACGTAATGATTCTATTTATTTGCTTTTATTCATTTGTGTTTTGTAGCTCAAATTTTGAGTCTACAAGCTCAGCTAGGGGAAAATAACAAATTGGAACGGAACAGTTTCCAAACAGTGAAGGAGGTTTTTCAAAACTCTTCCCTAACTGAACGTGAGGATGAGTTGGCATTAGGCGAACACAGTCAGGTACCTAAACTTTTCAAATAAGAATTCAAAATAAGTATGGAATTTTAACAAACAATTATTTATTGTTTTGTTATTCAGTCCACCACCTGACAGTGTGTTAAAGTTAAATTCTGTTAGTGCTGCACTAAAAGAATCGTTAGTAATAAGTCCATGCAGTGAAGGAAGTGAACAATTGTGGGATCGTATTTGGGCCGAAAATGGGTGTGGTACGGAAACCGAGATATGGCACGAGTTCAACATAAAGCATGGATTAGGTACTTTTCGGTTTTTTGTCTATCGAAAAAGTATTTTTAATGCTATTATTTTGCATTCACAGAATTTTAGCAGGGGATCAAGTCAAGTCTGGAAGTGTTACAAGATGGAAGAGTCAGCCTACAGTTGAAAAAACACTGAGAGTGGATTACCATTAAGGTATGAGGTAAAGTAATTGTGAGAGATGAGTATGCACATTGTCTAATGAGAAGTACTATCTTGTGTGAATGAATCCTGTATAACAGCAATCCTTTATAGTTCTGTCACAGCTAGAAGCCTCAAATAATTCTGCTTCCCTTGCTAAAGAACAACTTGTCCTTTACGCTCAGAGTGTTGGTGAAGCTGGGTACTTAAATGGCCCTAAAGATGTTTCACTTCACTGGCATTGCAGCGATGAACATCATACATGGACTCTTTAGGTATGAAAGGAATTTTCTTGAAAATTTTTTGAATTTATGATGAAGTTTTTCTCCTCTTTTTTGCCAACCATGTCTAAACTACAAAAAAAAATTTATCCAATAGGAAAGGATTTTCAGCATACTGGGAACACAACTATCAACAATGCTACATTCTAGGGGTGCTATTTTATCATTCAAGAGCCTTATACAATGATTTTCATCTACAATTTGTATGGCCTTTCCCAAGCTTCTGTCAGAAGTTGAATCTATGAGTCATGTAAGTCACATGAGCAACAATTGAGATGCTTAATGGTGTTGTTTTTCTTTTCTCAGTGTAGGTTAATAGTAACATTGGATCTGAAAAAATTCTTGGTTGGGGCATGACACTGAATAAATTGTAATGATTGGATGGATGACATGATATTTCTATACTTCATTCGGATTCCCGAGACGGTATTTTATATTCAAAAAATTGAAGTGCATATCTGGGCTCCCTTCCTTTCCGTAGCCCCGTTTCCCCTCGACTCGTAATAAGCCCGTAGGGGGTCATGCCCCTACTGTACGGTATATATAAAAATAACATATACCGAGGTTTGGAGGGCTCTGGCCGGAAAGGGGACGTGGGGGTCCGCGTAGTCCGATGATGTGTTCACGGAGGGCGACGTGGCTACCCGCAAATCCGAACTAAAGGTTAATCGCTCCAGTAAAAATGTTCCAAATCTTCGGCTCTTCTTCCGGCTTCTCTTAGCCAATCACCGGGTAATCTCCCCGGTGGGTCAACAAGGCAGTGTCTCCCCCTGCCTGGGTTGACGGCAACTTTTGAAAGGGCTATTGTGCCTTTTTAAAGTTGCAAAATCATTTATATGTGCAGAGTAATGTCAATACAATTTATTTTTTTAAACAATAAAAGCAAAACTTGTGTTTTCAACTTTATTCTTACTGTGCGCTTGTTTTTCCTTGCATTTTTTTTTCCACACATATAACCACAATTATGAGTTATCTCTAGTTGTTGATACATACCTGAGAGCCTTATTTGTTTTGATTGAGCTTTCAATTTTGACTCATTGGGGAATCGAACCTTGGATGTTCGGCATACCGCGTCGATGGTCTACCAATGAGCCATGAATCATATGATATAAAGTTGGCTTTTTTCTTGTAACTTACGGACTTACATTTACACTTAGAATAAAATTGATATGTAATGCTGCAATTTTCTTTTCTATAATTATTCTGCTTCATTTTTTATACATCAACTGTGGTTTGAACCCAGGGAAACAAATATCGCAACTAAACGCTCTACCACAGAGCTATAGTCCTTATGAAACAAAAAGACAGATAAACATATAGTTGTGAAAGACTGCATAAACATCCTAGACGATAACATTTGATATGCGATAATAAAACAATTAGATATATCTCGTGGCTCAATGACAGAGCATCGGCGTTGCACGCTGAATGTCAGGGGATCGGTTCCCATGCGAGTAAAATAAAATACAAAATTACTTCAGAAAATATTCACAAGTTGTTCCTTGAGTATAAGTTGATGAATACAAAAAGTGTAATGAATAAAAATTAAATGCTTAAAGATAAACAATTAACCACTGGAAACAATGCTTACCATCAAAGGTGGCAAAAACAATAAAGGTGAATTGAGCAAGCTGTGTGAAAACAGCGAATACAGACAAAGAAAGAAACAAATTTTGCAAAAAATTTTTTACAAAAAAAATTTTATTGACAATTCTCTGCACATTAGAATTATTTTTGCAACTTTAAAAAGGCACAATAGCCCTTTCAAAAGTTGCCGTCAACCCAGGCAGGGGGAGACACTGCCTTGTTGACCCACCGGGGAGATTACCCGGTGATTGGCTAAGAGAAGCCGGAAGAAGAGCCGAAGATTTGGAACATTTTTACTGGAGCGATTAACCTTTAGTTCGGATTTGCGGGTAGCCACGTCGCCCTCCGTGAACACATCATCGGACTACGCGGACCCCCACGTCCCCTTTCCGGCCAGAGCCCTCCAAACCTCGGTATATGTTATTTTTATATATACCGTACAGTAGGGGCATGACCCCCTACGGGCTTATTACGAGTCGAGGGGAAACGGGGCTACGGAAAGGAAGGGAGCCCAGATATGCACTTCAATTTTTTGAATATAAAATACCGTCTCGGGAATCCGAATGAAGTATAGAAATATCATGTCATCCATCCAATCATTACAATTTATTCAGTGTCATGCCCCAACCAAGAATTTTTTCAGATCCAATGTTACTATTAACCTACACTGAGAAAAGAAAAACAACACCATTAAGCATCTCAATTGTTGCTCATGTGACTTACATGACTCATAGATTCAACTTCTGACAGAAGCTTGGGAAAGGCCATACAAATTGTAGATGAAAATCATTGTATAAGGCTCTTGAATGATAAAATAGCACCCCTAGAATGTAGCATTGTTGATAGTTGTGTTCCCAGTATGCTGAAAATCCTTTCCTATTGGATAAATTTTTTTTGTAGTTTAGACATGGTTGGCAAAAAAGAGGAGAAAAGCTTCATCATAAATTCAAAAAATTTTCAAGAAAATTCCTTTCATACCTAAAGAGTCCATGTATGATGTTCATCGCTGCAATGCCAGTGAAGTGAAACATCTTTAGGGCCATTTAAGTACCCAGCTTCACCAACACTCTGAGCGTAAAGGACAAGTTGTTCTTTAGCAAGGGAAGCAGAATTATTTGAGGCTTCTAGCTGTGACAGAACTATAAAGGATTGCTGTTATACAGGATTCATTCACACAAGATAGTACTTCTCATTAGACAATGTGCATACTCATCTCTCACAATTACTTTACCTCATACCTTAATGGTAATCCACTCTCAGTGTTTTTTCAACTGTAGGCTGACTCTTCCATCTTGTAACACTTCCAGACTTGACTTGATCCCCTGCTAAAATTCTGTGAATGCAAAATAATAGCATTAAAAATACTTTTTCGATAGACAAAAAACCGAAAAGTACCTAATCCATGCTTTATGTTGAACTCGTGCCATATCTCGGTTTCCGTACCACACCCATTTTCGGCCCAAATACGGTCCCACAATTGTTCACTTCCTTCGCTGCATGGACTTATTACTAACGATTCTTTTAGTGCAGCACTAACAGAATTTAACTTTAACACACTGTCAGGTGGTGGACTGAATAACAAAACAATAAATAATTGTTTGTTAAAATTCCATACTTATTTTGAATTCTTATTTGAAAAGTTTAGGTACCTGACTGTGTTCGCCTAATGTCAACTCATCCTCACGTTCAGTTAGGGAAGAGTTTTGAAAAACCTCCTTCACTGTTTGGAAACTGTTCCGTTCCAATTTGTTATTTTCCCCTAGCTGAGCTTGTAGACTCAAAATTTGAGCTACAAAACACAAATGAATAAAAGCAAATAAATAGAATCATTACGTATTAGGCCTTACCATCCTTAGCTTTGCTGTTATCTAAAATTTTGTGTTGTTCCAATAATTGGGCCTGCAGCTTCATAATTTGATCTAATAAAAAATAATTAATAATTGAAAACCAATATAATAAATTTTATACTTACCATCCTTTTATTGCATTATCTTATCCATTTTTCAATTGTTCCTCCAGCCACGCGTTATTCTCCATCCACGCTACTGAACTAACTGCGAATGGCATCCAATGGACTGAAATTGCCTACGCCAGTAATAACGAGTCTGAGCGGTAGATGGCTACGTGTCGGAAAAAAAGAAAAAAGTGCGAAGTAAAAAAAGTAGCGTACTGGTGCGCTAACATTGCATCAAATATTCGGCAATAAATTTTTTTTCCATGAACAATAGGCAAAGCTAACATTAGCCTTTATTGCTGCATTTTTCCTAATTAAGATGGTTAAAAAACGGAAGCGTAATTTTGCACAGCAACACCGGTTTATGAGCCATCAACTGACAATAAACAAACTAAACACACAAACAAGTACAATCGGCAATAAACAAAACGGATTGCCATACGCTACAGCGCTAGCGCGATGCAGCAGAAAGTCGGGCTTATTTATCAGTAGGGCTTAAAATTTTTTTCTGCAAAAACTGACACTCATCGGAATTGGTTGAGCATCACAGGATATACTCAAGATTGAATACTGATTCCGGGGAAATTGCTATTTTTTTCATTAAGTTAATCGTTTTTGAAATACACCGAATATTTAGCACAGTGCTAGCGCGCCAGTACGCTACAGCACTAGTGCGATGCAGCAGAAATATTCAGCCATCTACACCATCCTACGGTTAATTCCCTCCCTTCAAAATTGGCAGACGAATTCCCTGCAACCAAAAGAGTGTGCTAGGCGGCTGATTCGAATTTTGGGCAAGGAATGATAATACAACACCTTGTATACATTATAAACAATTATTAAAGCACTCTGGAGGGCCAAAAACAAACAAGGTGAGACATTATGGCATGAATGATTGCCTTCTATCCCTAATTTATTAATACGCTTACCAACAGGGCCTCCGTGCAGCGCAACGCCGCATAAAAGTTCACACATGCATCCGCTTCCAATGCGCGTCACCATTAGCTGTGCAGTGGCGTATTTAATCGGGGTCAGAACAATAGAATCGGAATAATCGGAATCGGCGTTGCAATAACCGATAATTTCAGTGCGATAGCAGAACGCTCCTTTCTGAATGAGTCGATGAAAGAGTAGGTCAAACGACGTTCAAGTATCTTGAAGATTTTTGCTTATGCATTCAAGATCAATCAAGATGACTTACTCGTGAAATGAATATATATCTGTATATTGGCGTTGATGATAGGGATGTAATATAGACACACACGCACATTAATTCACAGCACGACATATATAAACATTTATACTCTTCTATTTTTTGTTTTGTTTCTTTCTCTCTTATTTTTATGCTGTTTTTGCTTTTTATTGTTTTATTAATAACGGTGGCTTTGCATATTTATATAGACCTGTCATGACTTATTGATCGGCTTCAGCCAATCGGATTTTGTAACTCTTCCACATGCGAATAAATCAGAAAAAAAATCAACATGATTTGGGCGCTAGGATGCACATCGAATAACATATAGTTGCAGGGTGTGTGTTGCATAATCAATTAGCAAAAAAAAAAAAACGTGCCGGTTAGCTATAAACATCTTTGAGATTATGGTTGTGTTTTGTCAGCAAACATTGACTTGAGTATTGGTAGAATCATGCGATATCCAATATAATATGTACATATACACCGACACATATAAAGCTAGAATTTCCTTTTTTTCCCATTCTGTCTGTTGCTTCTTCTAATTTCTCATGATATTTCTTTAGATGTAGAAATAGTTTTCGTAGTCGTGGTAAGATGAGGAGCGTGGAATGAGTGCCGTTTCCGATCCGTCTGACGTCGAACTGGCCGACGAGGAACTCTCGCTGGTCGAGATATCCAGACTCTTGCTCCATGGCAGCTAAATTCGAATGAAAAAGAAATAACAACTCGTTCACGATTTGCAGCCAAAATTGAACTGCTAGTTTAAAGTAGAGTATCAAATTACCCTTCGTCTGGCCATTTGGGCGCTGTTGTCGGGATTGCGTTTTAGCACGAAGGAGAAGTAGGATTGTGGGCTGGTGGCCATGGTGGCGTTTGGTGCTGCCGTTGTGCCAGTGCTGCTATTGGCGCTGTTCCCGCAATCGAAACGCGTCTTCCATGCCGTCTGAATATTGAGCGGCAGATCGTCTGGATGTAATTTCCGTTCGTGCTCGTAGCCAGGGATATTGCAAACCTGCAGACAAAAATATCGACATGTTAGGTTTCAAGTCAAAATGTGAAACGAATTGATCTCGACAAGAGGATAAAAAAAAAATACGTACCTCGTAGATGGAGAAGCGCTCAATGCGTTCGTTGTTGCTATGGCAACGCAGCAACAATTCAATCAGATCGTCGATGGTGGTCCGTTCCGAAATGAGTAGACTCTTGTACTGAGACTGCATAAAATCAATCACTATTATTAAAACCATCGCTCTTGAAAAAAAATACAAAAACATTTCGAGCGTGTTACGTTGGGCATGAGGACGCTGTCGTGGACGCGGACCAGTCCGCCGCGTCTCATTTGGATGGAGAATCTCGATCCGCCTCGCGGATAGCAAGCTTGCAATTCAGCCGGGCAAGCATCATCATCCAGTACCAATAGGGTCCTAACTGGAGCTCCTGAATTACAAACCAAAACGAAACATTAGGAATAGTGAAATCAAAAACTCTTCATCAGCATCTAGAGCTACGCAAGACCAAGGCTGGCCTTATTCTTTTTCCCGACATCGTTATCTAGCACGACCGTTTCTTCGAAATAAACACATCGCACTCCTCGACACATTTACTCATCTTGCCTCTCCTCTCTCTCTCTCCCCCTTTCTTTTGCTCCTTTCGAACCGTATAATGTTTCTCGATGTTGGCCGCGCTTGTCGGTAAAGCTTCCCAGGGTATCGAAATTCAATTGATAGCCGAGGCGGATGAGATAAATGGCCGTCACGGACATATGCATCTGGCCGGCCGAAGGCATCATCACGAGATATAGAACCTTGGCTAATGTCGGAACCAGAGAGGAGTGGTTCACGCAAACTGACCCCGGCCGTCCAGTGCGGCAAATAATATGCGCCAAAAAAAAAAAAAAAAAAAAAGTTTATGACGAATTTCGGATGTATGCCTTGCAGCTCTCGGCGCAAACAAAAGTTGTTTTATTTTTTTTTGTTTCAACAGGCATGTCAAAATCAATTTTTTTTTAATGAAGGGAGATTTCGTTTCTTTTTTCCCGTGACGTGATCGTTTTCTTGGCTATTTGACCAAAGTGTTTTTTGTTTTTTTTCGTTTCGTTTTCTCTTCTTTTTGTTGTCTTTTTTTTTTCCATCGTTCTCATTGTCTCTTGCCATCATCATCATGACGGGACGCGTGACTCTATCCCAACGACGGCGTCGCAAACATTCGGATGAAGAACGACGCGTTTCGACGCTAAATCTCTCGAGGCGATGTTTCAAACAGCGCATTGTATGTTAATCTCCTTCACGCAAAGTGAACGACCGAAGGAGTGAACGTGCAACAAGGAGTTATTCAAATAAGTGTATATTCAGACTGTAATCAGTTCGCTCCAGGGGCCAGCCATACGTCAGACACCTATGGCTCGTGTGAGAAACTTCGCTTCTGCTGTCCGGTTGCATCAACGTGCATTTCAGTAGAACTTGCGTAATCTTTTACTTTTTATTTTCACGGCCGAATTTAATTACTTTCCGAGAATCGCCATCTGTCCGAATCATTGAACTTGAAAATTGTGGGGTGCGAGTCACTTTGATTCGAAGAACAACTCGGGTGTTGACACGAGGCCGCCAGGTGAATAGGAACTAGAACTAAAACCGCAAAACCCAGTAGATTGAGCAGCGGCTACTCATTTCATTGCGCCCAGCGCCAACGTGTTTCGTTAAACCAGCAGTAATCAAACATCTGGAATCATTGATTTATTGGTTTCCTTTGCGGCCGAGCGAATAGCCAAACGGCAAAGGTTTTCCAATCATCTTGGCCACCCATACAGCACCCACAAATTAACACCGATAAATCATAGTCTTTTTATGTTTGCTTCTTTTTTTTTTTTTTTTTTTTCCTTTCCTTTTCGGCGGTCTTTCCATCCCAATTTGCATACGTCGTTTTCGATGCTGCCGCTTTGATAAAGGACGACTGTTCAGCCTTCCCGTTTTACCTCCCACCTGCACGCCCAGTTCACGCACGACGAGTACCGAATTTCTGTTATTGACAGGACACGACGCCAGTTGAATAAAGTAATATCAAATTATCATTTTTTTTCTCTCTCTCTCTCTCTCTTTCTCCCCTAAACTCCTAGGGAGGTGCAGACCATAATGTTCAAACATCACGACAGCGATGTCGTGACTGGATTCCTTGAAACGATACAAAAGATTCTGTAACCGCCCGATGTACATAGCGCACAGGCAAATTAGTGAAAATAGAAAAATGTAACGCCGAGGTGGAGTTGTTAGTCGGAGGAAGTTTGTGTTTTCTCAGCCACTTAACGCGCCATAGACGCCACAGATGCCAACCGTCTACTTTAACGAACACGGCGAAAATGCAAAGAGAGAGCGAGAAATATTCAATTTTTGACATGCCGCATTGGAGAGAAAAGACTCGCGTATTACTCCACCCATGAATAATTCTTTGAAGTATTTTTTTAAAAACCCGACCTAACATATCTGTTGGGCTAAATATATGCAAGTGACTCAACAGAAATTGCTAGATCATTTTCGAAAACATCGAAAACGAAGCTGGAGGGTCACTTCTAGAATTCTTTTGCCACACACACAACATTGAAAGATTTGGAAGGAAACAAAACAAGAAAAAAAAAATGAGTTGTGTCTATGTACCTGATTTGCGTACGCCGACCTCCATGGTGAGGTAAAAGAGTTTGGGGTCGCGGTGCTTCATCTTGGCCTTGTTGAGCAGCATCATGATCAGCTCCTTGCAGCTCGTCTGGTAGTTGATGACCAGCGTCTTGTACTCGATGTCGGGCCGGAGGCATCGACAGTAGATTTTCACCGTTGTCTGTAAAAAACACAGAGAAAACGAAAAATAAACAATGAGATATTACAATGAGAGAAAGCGCAACATTTTTTTTTTTTTTTTTAACAGCAGATTTCTAACATGTCCGGGGATCGACTCCATATATTAGAGAGGCTCACACATCCAGCGAGAGAGAGAGAGCTAGTCGATAATAAGAAAACAACTAGAGAAGATACAAGGTCCTATATAAGTGTGCCTAACTGCCGTGTGATGTCTATAAAGAACTGAGCGCACATATATAAATAAGCAGGGGAAAATAACAATTCCGATTCATGTATGTGTGTGTGTGACCCCGTCGGGGGTTCAAACTCCGCTCCCATCAAAAATAGAAGTCTCACACGTTCAGGCGTCTGTATAAAGAAAGCTATAGGCTTGTTGGTAGGCTACAGGTTATATAGTGCACGGCACCATTTGGCTTAGATATATAGACCACCCGGAGTGCGCGACTCCGGTTTTCTATTATTATTTTTCTTTTTTTTTTCCAGGTGCGTACAACATTTCTCACAGTAGCTGAGAGGGCTACACGCCTTTAGAGGATATAGCCCTACTCGATACTGTTCCGAGTCTCACATGGCGGCGAAATACATAAGGTACAATCAAAGGAAGAAAAAAAAAAAAACTATCAGCATCTTGGAGAGGTCGTACACAAGTTCATGCTTTCATCCGAGAAAAAAAAAGTCGGCATACAAAGTGAAAAAAAAAAAAATAAATAATTGATAGAATTAAATATTTTGAACAATTTCACAGTTGGTGATAAGGCGACAATAAGCTACGATATGGGATTATTCGTAGATTTATTATCCATTGGATTTTTTTTTCAAGTCAACAATATAATGCGATTTGTTATGCAGCCGTTAGCAAAGGTAACTGAGAAAAGAGAGGGGAAGAAAATGATAGAAGTCAACGGCCAAACAAAAACAGCCGCATCGTCGACCCGGAAATTTCAAAACTGGCAAACGACACTGACCGACCGGATGGCTCTTGTTGTCAAAGTCAATCCTAGCGTGAACTAGATTTATTTTTGTGTATCTTCTTTCTTCTCCTTTTCGACTAGCCTATTCTAATTCCAGCTGAAAGGGACTTCACACAGAAATAAAAATAAAAATAAAAGTTAATAATAATAGACTTTGCCGGTGGGAAATGCGACTTTGTTTTCGTTCAAAAAATTCTTTCTTCCATTATCTTCGTTATCTTCTGTTTGCTTTTCTCCATTCGTCGAATTCATTCACAGATGAGCGGGAGACATTTCCGGACAATACTGGCATTCCCGCTATTTATTCATCGTCTTCGTCGTTTTTTTTTTTTTTTTTTTTAAATAATACGAGAGACAGTCGCGACCTGAATTGGCTGTGCCTTTGCGCATAAAATCGTTGTACGCTATACAAGAGATTTCAAACAACAACATGGGAACCATCGCGATGAACTCTTCCGACCACACCTTCGGTAGCTCCTGGTTCGCTACACTCAACAGGAAATGGCGTAGGCAGAGACGCAAAATAATAAGAAGAAAAAAAAAAAAAAAAAAAAAAAAAAAGATGATATGGCTGATGATTCTCCTTTGTTTCTATCCTAGTTGTCTTGATGTTAGTATCACTAGGTAAACATGTGCGTGCGTGTTTGTAGGCCACCGGTACGTTTCGTTCGTTCAAAAGGTTTGTGGGTCAAATCAAAAGCGGACGGAAATATATTTTTTTGTCGTCCCCAGTGCCCTATAGCTGCAAACTTTGTTAGGCATTGTTTGTGCGCCATCAAAATAAAAAAAAAAAAAAAAAAAAAAAAAAGGAAAATGCGGTTTTCATTTCTCTGGCCTATTGCGCGTTTTAACTTCGCGTGTCACACGATTGCAGTGTCTTTTCTCAAGAACGTTTTCCAACCATTCGCATATATCAGAGACTGCAACTGGTGCATATCCGGCCTGATGAATTTCCATACGAGATTATGATCGTGTCACTTTTTTTTTTTTTTTATTCCGCGGAAGATCGGAGAAAAAAAAAATTTTATTCAAAAAAGAAAGTTTTTGTTTAGTTTTAAGAGATAGCGCGCATTTTTTTTTTTTTTTTTTCGAAAGGTATCCAATTTCTAATGTGGATAAATATGGCGGAATTTATTGGATGGAGAACTTGTATCGAGTGACTTTGACGAGTGAACAAACAAAGGCTTCACAACAGTGTCGGTTACATCTCACCATCAGCAAGGCGGTAGTTGTCGGCACCTTAATAAAAGAGGAAAGGTCCGAAAAAGAAAGAAGAAAAAAAAAAGGTGGAAGCCTTTCAAATCACGTTGCGAGTTTTAGAGCATGAAAAATGCCGATTATTTATAGGTGAAAGGAAAGAACGGAGGAAGAAAGTTTTTGATAAGGCAATCCTATGGTAAATAAACTCCCCCCCCCAAAAAAAAAAAAAATCGAAACACACGTTAGAAGAAATTTCATCTTCTTGCCTTGTACGGCGTGTGCAAAGAGAAAGAAGAAATGAATCAATTGAATAGGAGAAGGTATATAATCTAAAAGGGCTCATCCCAACAGTCAACGGTAAATATTTCTTTTGAGGGGCTGTTGCAGACAGCTCCGTTGGATGGGAACACGAAAAGGTATAATCGTTACGGCGGGATAATAATAATCAAAAAAGAAAAAAAAAAAACTCATCGGACGCTTGCCGCTCAGCACGATACGCTTGTGCACGAAATTATGATCACAAAAGGCGTATTGCAGCGCGTCCGACCTGCAAAAAAACAAAACAAATCCGGAACGGCAGCAAGCGCAATCTATTAAAATGCTGATATTAGCCGTTATTTTATTTTATTTTTTATTTTTTTCATCTTTTTTAGTTTATGTTTACCCATTCTTCAAGTCTGAAATGTTTCGCCCATTCGTCAAGGAGCCATCGCAATAATAGTAAATAATAATAACTGGGCCAATGAGAAACTCGTGTTTCACCCGCTAGGTATATATATATATATACCCGATGTAAATTGTTCTTCCTAACTCTTAAGTTTTCTTTTTGTTCTCTCGCTTTGTTACATCGAAATCAACGCAGAAATGCAACATAAATACACGCAAAAGATAACAACAATGTTCACTTAGCGAAAATCATCTTTGCGTGTTGAAACTGTCAAAACGGGATTCTTCACGTCAAACATTTCAACCGTCAAGACACACACACAAAAATACCGACGTTCATTAACCCATTCGCTTGTACAGCGCACGACCAGACAACAAAAAATTGAGTAGCTAAGCCAAAAAAAAAAAAAAAAAAGAAGAGCTCGATGACCTCTAGCCCCTCCACGACCTTACCGTATTTTCCACGCTCATCGGGAGCGTGTGATGTGTGCTATTGTTTTTGTTTTATTTTCCCCGGAAAATAAAAAAAAAGGAAAAGAGATATTTGAGAAGAAGGCGACAGATCTCGCTTCCTATATTCCCCGGCATTGTTTTATTGCCCGTGAGTATCGAGAGCTGCACGCAATTCGAACGAAATCGGGTCGGCATGAAAAAAAAAAAAACAAAAAAACATTCGTAGATCCGTTCACTAGGCCGAGATGAGCCGACCCCAAGACAATAATCTCGCCCTCAATTTGTCGCTGTAAAAGAAGAGCTATTCGCAAAGAGAAATAAGAATCGAGTTTCACCGCATTAGCTCGTAAACTCATCTGCCATTTTTTACTCGTCATCAAACGACCGTCGGAAATGCAATCGTTAATATTTTCTTATTAGTTTTCTTTTCTTTCCTCTTTCTCACAATAGATTTTCTATTGTCTCATTTCTTTTTTTTTTTTTTTTTTTTTTTTCTATTTGGCCCCTGTCGTTTTTGTGGTGATGCTCGTCAAATTTTTGTTATTTCCTTTTCACCAATAAAAAGAGCGAGGGGGAAACGAGAGAAAAAGAAAAATGACGTGAAAGAATTCCAAATGAATTATGGGCCGTTGGTATTCGATAACCAATAGGCTCGTTACAATTGACGTGCAATTGTTGTGTGTCGATTGTGTGTGTACAGATGACGGAACAGGATGATAAAATAAAAAAAAAATAGAGGGGGAAAAAAGCGGTCCGATTTTCCGCCAGGTTGCCGCAACAGCAGGCGGTATCAGGCTCCTCTACACAATAAAATGGAGGGGAACTCGACAAAAACCTTAAGTTTAACAATACAAAAAAAAAAAAAAAAAAAAAAGAATGTAAAAAAAAAAAAAAAAAGAAGATGCCCTTATTCACCAGCCCGATGGTGTGTCTTTGAATTCCAGAAAAGAAAAAGAGACCTATAGTCAAGTGAAGAAGAGGTGGGAGGGCAGATGAAAGTCAATTTTTCAAGACTGGAAATAGCTCGCGCGAGCCAGAAGAGGAGAAGCAGCGGTGTTTTCGGAGAACCGACTCTTCTTCTTCTTCTTCTTCTTCTTCTTCTTCTTCTTTATTATTATTGTATTGGATTCCGACACACATACACACACACGCGGAGAGAGAGGAGAAGAAGCACCAGGAAATGGGATCCTTGTTAGTAAGCACAAAATATACAAGTTCTTCCCTTTTTTTTCTTTTTTTTTTAAGGTGAAGAGGGGGGCAAAGAAAAAAAAAGGCTAGCAGACGGAGGCAAGCTTGACGAGCAGCTGCTCAAACGGCCCACAACAAAATAAATATCATAAATCGACGTCTTTTTTTTTTTTTTTCTACCCTTACATACATAACCGGAGTATCTACGAAAAAAAGAGCACGTGCCCCGAATTTCCTGCCTGGTGTTCTTTTAGCAAGAAAATGTGTTCCCTTATCCGTGTACGTATATTTATATATAGAGACAGAGTCAACAAAAGATATGTGCGTACCAAATATAATCAACTGGAGGAAGAAGAAGAAGAAGAAATTGAAAGAATCTCGAGACATACACAAACACAGACGTCCTTCTTATCTCCCATGTCTACTCTTCTTAATAACCATCATTTCTCTTCAGCTCAGTAGACAAGAGTGACGTAGAGAGAGAGAGAGAGCTCAAGATCTTAATTTATTATCGTTGCTGCAGTTTGTTGTTGTTGGGCTCTCAGAATTGTGGGGGGGGGGGGGAGTTTAAACTGGACTAGTTAATTGTGTTCTTTTTTTTTTTCCTCATTCTCTTCCTCCTCTAGTTTCCCAGAAGTGAAATGGAAGAAGTTCGATAAGACAAGGTCGTTAACTTTTATTGTGTCACTTGCGATCTAAAATGTACAACAAAAAAAAAAAAACAACAAGAAATTCCTCACGAGGACGTGCATACGGTTGGGGCGTTGTCTTCCTCAATAAAACCGAGGAAAAAAAAAATTAAAATTGGCTTGTCCTTGTTCATTTCCCTTGTAATTGTTGCTAGTTTTAAAGTTGATGTAGTAAAAAAACATTGCGGTTAAATTGTAGCATTAAACTACTTCTGGTTTCAAAACAACCTTTCCATTTTTTTTTTTTTTTTTTTTTTTGCCTTCTCAAATTTCCCGCGTCTCGCTATAATCTTGTAAAAAGACGTAAACGGACGAGCGACTCGTAAACGAAAATACATACACAGAGCGTTCCGTCTGACGTTTAACGTCGTTCGCCAAACAGCCGTCAAGAGAGAAACTGCGCCGCTTTCTCCTGTTTCGGTAAAGATACACGCACGCAGATTGTAAACGGAGAAAGACGGAAAACAAAAAATAAAAAAAATAAAAACTATTTAAAAATGGAATGTTATTCTATAACCCGTGCAAAAGAACGTCGTGTGACTAGAGACGGGAAAAAATGAGGCCAGCTATGTTGCGCACTTTTAGATAAACATGGTGTATGTCTTTTCATTGTCGGGATGTCTCTCCCTCTGACATCCGAATGAACACACGCTCGGTAAATCATGTTCACGAAGGTTACGACGCAAATTCAAAGAGAAAAAAAAAAAAAAAAAATGGCATTTGATGTGTAAATGTAAATCAATTGAAATGCCGGAGCTTTGAGACAGGCGAAGAAAGTGCATCCGAGATATGATAACCCAATTTAATGAGCGTAAAGAAAAAGCAAAATACAAGAAAACGGAATTTCCAAAAAAGCAAACGCAATTTAAGTTGAAAAAATGTAAATCATTTCGAAAGAACTTTCACCCGAGAAAAAGTTCTGCAGCTATTATCAACCGCCAAACACTCAATTCAATAAACCGTTCGTTTTAATTGCGCTCGTTGGATAATACAAACGATAAGGGCCACGGTCCAATCATGCAAGAAAATAAAGAATCCCTTCAGGCAGAAAAGTAGATTCCAGTACGCAAATCATTTTTCCGGAAATAAAATAAAATAAAAAAAAAAAAAAAAAAAATGGGTGGACTGTGGGGTGTTTGATAGATTCGACCGGTTCTTCTTTCTCCTTTTCCTTTTGTCACCCGCTTTCTTTTCTTTCATGTCGCTCGAGACGTAATGAAGCGGAAAAACGCCTGACATAGTTACGCACTATTTACCTCGCATCTTCTTTGAAGAGACTCCCTCCCCCCTTTACAAAAAAAAAAAAAAAAAAAATGTTTGACAATAGTTCGGACCCATCTAAGTGTTTGTAATACGAGCAGAATTCTTCGTTGGTTGTTATACAATTGAATTCCAACACCTGGCCCCAGTAGCAGAAGGAGTAATAATGCTCTGCAAATATTTGCCCTTTTTTTTTTATTCATGGGCGTGTTATTGGGAGGGAATTATAATAATAATAATAATAAATAAAAAGACGCATCCAAGGCATCCGATTTCTTTTTCCAATTGTCCCGTCAGTCGTTATGTCCCCCCTCCTTTTTTGAATAAATAATAGCTCCAGTTATGCGCAAACACACAACTGGGCACAGGACATCTTTGTTGAAATGAAGGGAAATTATTTAAAAGAAAAAAAAAAAAAAAAAAAAGGGAAGGATGAAAAGTGGTGGCTATTACACAGAGCTGGAACGCGCAACCGTCTTTCTCGGAGAGAGAGAGAGTCGTTACGGCCCGCGGCTTCAACTGGAGAACTTGGCGGTTTTTGAAAAAAAAAATAAAATAAAATAAAATAAAATAAAATGATTTTCCTTCCAACGCAAACGAAATTAGTGGACGGAATGTTTTCGCTATGACGGACGTGATCCCTCCAAAAAAAAAAATTAAACAATGAGACAAAAGGTCCGTGAATCTTGTCAAAAAAACAATTTTTGGCCGTCATCAACGCTAAGCAAAAGTGTAATTCAATGTGGCAAGAGTGGTCAAAAATTACATCATTTCGGCTGTCTTGTACGTATCCACTTTGTATTGGGACCGTGAAAAGCATTCGACAGTCGACTGATGTTCACTTGAACTTGGTTTTTTTTTTTTTAGAACCTTACAGGCCCGAGGGGTCTTCATTTACTTGAGAATTTCCTTCTTTCCTTCCTAGTTTTTTTGTTTTTTTTTACCACGTCCGACAAAAGGTAAAAAGAAGAAAGACAACTACAACAACTAGAAGAATCGGGGCCTTTTTTTCTTGTGTGCCATCAAATTGTTCCCTGGAACTGCTTGAATAAAAAGAGACAAAAAGAAAGAAAAAGTACAAAAAAAAAAGGGACATTCCTCTTGATTTTTATTCTTTTTCAAACTACCGTCCACTGTGGTTGCACAGCGCTGCTCTTTTATTGTCCACGACTCTCCCATAATAATCCATTCAAATGTTTGTTTTTTTTTTCTTTCAGTTTCCCAGAACGAAACATGAATTTTAAGTGAGAAAAGGAAAGGGAGACATGAACAAGAATTTTGCACTAATTTTATAATCCCCTTCAAAAAAATAAGAATCTACTCCTCCTTTTTTTACTAATTAGAGCCAATGACATTCAACGTCTTGTTAGTTCTTACCCCCTGCAGATCAGCAAAGTAAAAAAAAAAAAAAACTCTTTTTTAAACTCCCCTTCGAGGAAGCAGCGTCCGAACATCCGTCAACCTCCCAAACGCACCAGTTGATCCATGGCTTTCAAAAGAAAAAATATTTTCAGAGGAAACAAAGTTTTTTTTTTTGTTTTTTTTTTTCCTCTCCTATTTCAAACGAGGTTGCGTGTGTAAAAAAAGACGGGCTCTTTATTCTTAATAAATACCACCGGGATAAAGATTCTTTTTTTTTTTTTTTTTTTCCTCCCTCCCTGAATGTTTATTTGATGTAATGAAAAGAAACGAGAGATCCAAAATAAAACGCCGGAGGTAAAAAAAAAAAAAAGAAGGCAAGACAGGAAGGCGTGCAAGAAAGGGAATGTTGGTAGCAGTCTAACTCTACCCAATGATACAACATGATATTTAAAAAAAAAATAAAAATATCTTCTATACAATACTCACCCCCCCCCCCCCCCTCCCGTCCTCTGTCCCGGCCGAAGAAAAAAAAAAAGATGCGCTTGACCAGCCAAGTGAACAGCCCCCCGGAATACCTGCCCTTGTTTTTCTTTCTAACCCTTGAGAATCCTATTGGTTGGATACCCACCGGCCGAGAATTTATTTTCGTGTTTATTTATTAGGACAGTTGAGAAAAAAATCGTAAAGCATTTTACTTAAAAAGAGAGAAAAAAAAAAAAAAAAAAGGAATAGCTTCTTTACCAGAAGGTAAAAAAAACCTAACTATAAATTCATCCGACGGATTAAATGGTTATACAAGAGATAGGGTTGTTACGTAAATCGCGCACGGTGAAGGATGACGGTAATTATTTTTATTTAAAACAAAAAAAAAAAAAAAAAAAAAAAGAAAGGGGAATTTAAACTGGGGTGTTGTTTGTGGCCTCGCGTACGTATCGACGGGGACGAGGCGTGTCCTTGAATTTGAACGCGCGTGTCACGCCGAAAAAGATTCTCTCCGTTCGCAACTTCCAGCACCGGGTCAGTGGCGTGCCACTAGGGTCACTCACGACCGAGCTATCAACTTCTTGAAATAAAAAAAAAAAAAAAAAGATCTAATAATAAAAAAAAAAAAAAGGTTTTTGAATGCCAAACGAAATACGGCGTCGACGTGCCATGACTTTTCATCGGTAGCCAAACGGCGTCGGCGCCTTGAAGGCGGCATTAAACTTTTATTTTATTAAACTTTTTTTTTTTTTTTTTTTTTTTTCATTTCTTTCGCCGTTGGTTGTCAAAGGCGTAACTTTCGCTCTTCGAACTTGACAGTTTAAGGGCAAAAAGTAATAAATTATAAACGCGCGCGGAGTTCAAATGAAAATAGCGAGAACAGAATGAAGAAGAGAGTCATAATCAGCGACCTCTGCAGAGCGCCAGAACCATGAACCTTTTTTTTTTTTTCTTTTTTTTTATTGCATTTCTATTTTCGTGTAATAGCGGCCGATCGGTTTGTCTCTTAAGAAGAAAAAGGAAAACAAATGAACCATCAGAATAAAAAAAAAAAAAAAAAAAAAAAAAAGTAAAAGGCTCTGCCCTTTCGCTAAAACTTCACGGGGGACTCAAATTGAGCTATTAACTGGCAGTTGATGACGATCGAGTCGCGTTCGTGATTTGTTAGCGAATTCGTTTTATTGTTCAGCCTTGATGTAAGAGACCCCCTATCATCACTTTCGCCATTGTGTTTTTTTTTGTTGTTTTTTTTTTTTTGCGCGAGCCATTCAAAGCAAGGACGTCGCCACGATTTTCAAATGCTTTTTTTTTTTTTTTTTTTTTTTTATCGTGAACAGGTTTTACCGCTTCATTTTCTCTCCTTCGTTGGGGTTTTTGAGGGTGCGTGAGGAATAAAAGCAAATTTTTTTGGCCGGCTAGCAGCTGGCCACAGTTGATGACGTCAAATGTCGAAACGGAACACACGCTTCCCCGTAGCCAATAAATGCAGAAATAGCGACAGACTTCAAGGCAAAAATTCGTAACGTACGCGCTCGGCATTTCCACGTTTTGAGAAAAAGGTTTCAAATACGCAGTTGATTTAATCAAGAGCTCGTGATTAGGCGAGCTACCTTTCTACACATTTCCCCCTCTTATACGATTGCTCCTTTTTTTTTTTTTACGACTTCAAAAAGGAGGCCAATGAAATCATTCGTTTAAAAAGAAAAAAAAAAGCCAAACACAAATCTCTTTCAAAGAAATAAAAAAAAAAGGGGCCTACAAAATCATTTTTTAGAGTGTCTCGACTCTACGGGGGGGGGGGGGGGTTGCGACGAAGCAGACGAATTGATTAGGTTTACCTTCGCACAAGAACAAGAAGGGCGACCCTCAAAAAGAAGAGGAGAGAAATAAGGTTGCTCCATAATTACCTGCCGAGTTATTTTTCAACTGGTTTTAATGAAGGGAATAATGGTTTTTATAAACTAATGGGGACGGACTCGAAGAAAAAGGAGACCAGTTTTTTTTTTTTTTTTTTTTTTTTATGACGACTCTAGTGGGAGCTACCATAATCATGGCAGGCAGCAGAAGGCAGATATAGCCACTCAATAAAAATTGAAAGAATGTTGGCGTTTGTATTCACTTACCATTGGCGACGGTGGGTGCTGCTGATGCAAATGGTGGGACGACTCGTTCAAACTGGTGTAGGACGAAGAACGGCTGGAGAGCGGATCCTGGTTGCTCAACGAGCTGCAGCTCATCGTCGAATTGAGGCTGAGCGTGTCGCTTCGGCCTCCTGCGCTACCTCCTCCACCGACACCTACTCCGTGATGGCTCATCATCGAGCTCCGGTAGGGGCTCAGGTGAACGTGCTTCAACATCTGCACGTACCAAGAAAAAAAAAAAAAAATAGCACACACGCATTAGTTATCATGCCACCAATTTGCTGTTGTCTATTATGTTGGGCACAGAGAAAAGATGTTGATTGAGCGTCGGACTGTTGGATACATATGGCAGCGTTGGAAAGAGGAACACACACACAAAAAAAAAGAAAAAAAATATGAAAATTGAGTAAATATATAATGCGCCTTTCATGCGTTTGGTGTTGTTGTCGAGTGGAGGGAGAAAAAAAAAAAGGAACGTGATGGCGTCCGACCCCGTGACACCAAGCCAACTGTGTTCCATCCTTAACCTTTGACCGGTAGCGTCAAGTAAAAAAAAAAAAAAAAAAAAAAGAACTCTCTGCTGCAAGAGGATGTACGTATAGCCGCTAGTGGATCTTGACGCTATGATTGCGCTCAACGCCTCGAGCCATTTTTGATTATGACCAAAACAAAAAAAAAAAAAAAAATATAAAATACAAGCGATGTGTATGTATGTTAGGTAACCAGCCAAGTCAAACTTACTTGCGCGACCGAGAGGCCGCTTTTGTTTCTACACACGCACTACTGAACACTGGTGGGGGTGGACTTCCGGTCCAGGGGGGCGATTTCGATGTGTCGGAGGGACGCCGTGTGGAGGAATCACGAGCAAAACCACAAAAGAAAAAGACCTTGCTCCTCTCTTTGCTGCCATTTAAGTAGTTGTTAACTATCACGCTTGCGCTTCAAGCCATCCCCCTTTACACACATCTCTTGTAAACCCAACTAATTGGAAGCCCAGATGATGACCTTTTCCTTTTTACATTCAAGGTTTTTTTTTTTTCTTTGTTTTTAAAGTTTCGTTTCAAAATCCCCCCGCACACAAAAAATTGGGAGTTGAAAATGAGATGAGGGGGGGGGGGGAGAACCGTGCCGAGACTACTGACGCTTGTTAAAATCAGTTCGTTCTTATAGTGGAACAACACGGTTTTCGAAAGTGTTTCGGATGCAGCAGCACATAAAACTTTTTGCCTATCCATCGTTTCCCTCCTTATACTAAACAACTAATTATCGCCTTCACGGCTGCATATTACAAGGCAGCCCCTTTTTTTTTTTCTCTCTCTAAATCGAGAGACAAAGAATCGGTCTGGAAAAAACAAACAAAAAAAACTCGTGTTCTAATTGGATTCGCTGTTTGTTGACATCCCGAAGAAAGTTTTCTTCTTTTCTTCAGTTCGTTATTCAGATTTTGTGATGCTTGTTTTGGGTGGGGGTGGAGGACAGGCAGAATACACAATACAAGCGGGAGTTTGACAATTGAGACACGACAATAATAGCAATGATTGTTTGGCCTCTTGTTCTACCTCAGACATTTTTACATTGTTTGGACAAAGTTTTGACATGCTTGTTTGTTTCCTTTTCTCATGTCACAAAAAAAGAAATAAATAAGTTGTATTATAAAGGAAGGAAGAACGTGAGGATTGTGCTGTCCGAAAAAACAAGCAAACGGCTGTTGTTCTCCTCCCCCCCCCCTCTTCGTGACACACATCACTCATCAACTATATAGCCACCCACTTCCTTTTTTCGACTAAAGTTGAAGGCATAATCTTTTCCATGATGTACCAATAAAGGCCCGACCTTCAGATATCAACCATCACAAATAGACAATCGGAGGAAGATTGCGTTCAAGTCGCAAACAAGAAGAAGAAAAAAAAAAAAAATGAAACGTCCTTCAAGAATTGTTTGCCTGTTTTTATCATTCTCAATTTTTTTTTTTTTTCTTCTGTTGTCGTTCATCCTGTCGGTTGTTCTTATCCAGCCAACAGATCCCCACCCCTCTTCTCCGGATGCGGGTCCTCCTCCATGCCGATGGCTTCGAAAGGGATGGGCGCACCCCATGTGCCACGGAGAGATGCAAAGCTTTATCGGACAGGAACATGTGTTAGGCGTTAACAC